>NC_141542.1:24975000-25575000 GCF_021556685.1 Rattus norvegicus
AAGCCTAGCATCTGAATTGTGAAATTCAATGTGTGTTATATTTAAAATACCACAATAAATGAGTGGCCATTGCTACAGTAAATATTATTAGGGGGTTTCTACCCCACCATAGATCATTTAGTTCCCAAATAAAAGACACAAAACTTTTAGATTTAGAATAAGCCTTAAAGTACTCGAGCTGGGCAGACATCAACCCTCTGTGCTATTTTTTCTGCTTCCCTGTCAATAACCCTGAGGTATTGCTTGCCATGCTCTGCCTGGGTCACTCCTGTTCTGACAGGCTGCCCCTCATGGCAATACACTCACGATCCACCTACCCTATGGGGTGGTGACTCCTTCCTTCTCCTCCCATGTCCTTTTCCTCTCCTTGTGGACCCTGCCTGAGCCCCCAGGCCCAGGGAAACTTTGTTCTGTCCCCTCTCTTCTGCCCAGCCCATGTTGTAGGGATTTTATTAACCAATCAGGGATAACTTAGGAGGCAAAAAAAAATCTGGTATACTTGAGGATCTCCTTGTCTTGGAGCAACCAGACCTTAAGGTACAGAATTTAGCATTTGAATATACAGCAGCACCAGACACATTATAGGCCGATCTACTTTGTAGCTGGTCTCAAAGCTTGGCTCTCACACTGGTCAGATGTTCAACTGTGGAGAAGTTATTTTACCTTTGTGTGACTCAATTCCCTTATCTGCACAGTGAGGATGATAACGAGTGTTTAATTCACAGAGTTGTCTTGGGAACTGATGAGTTAATATATCTAGTATTTAAACATGAAAAACCATCTACTTTGCATAATTAATAAAAGTCTGTGGAAAGAGCAAAGTCATAAAGCCAGAAGAACATTTGATTTGGAAATGGGGCCATACAACTACATCTAATAACAAATTGAGAATCAGGGAATGGTGGAAGACTAAGGCCAGAGAATTGGGAAATCAAGGCCAGCCTGGGCTGCATAATAAGATCCTATCTCAAAATATCAAGACAAGTCAAGTTCGTAGTAATAATAAATCAAGAAATAGCCATTGTAAAGAATTTACAAAAAGCAAAGCAGTGGAGCAGAGGGACGCTGTGTGTCAAGTCCCTCTGCTGTCCATCTCTGGGACCAAGTATGCATCAGATCAGTGACAGGAATGGGGTGCTGAGAGCCTGGAGCAAAGGGATGCTGGCTGCATGGCCACATTTGAACAGTGCTAAAGCAGAACTAAATGCTAAGAAAAAATGCCATATGCAAAACATGTAAATTTTAATGTCCTCCAGAAAGGCAAAACCACAATAATTTTACTGTTTGTCAAGCTGCTTGTGTCACCAAACTTCTAATATTTGTAAGGATGTGAAAATCTCTTGTGATGCAAACCAGCTGCCAATAAGAAGAGCAACCACTGTCCTGACCAAGGTGACCTGGATGCTGTCAAATAGGCCGAGGCAGCCTGGACAGCCATCAGAGTATATTTAACACACAGATATCTGTCATTTCAAAAGGGGGAAAATGAAGCCTGACTTTTCCCCCCACTTTATGCAAAACCAAGAATACTCCAGCATTGAGACTTACAAATAAAAATATGCCAAGAAACTTCATAGAATATGCATTTCTCTTGTGTGTGCTCCTGAGTGTGTGTGTTTTGTTTGTGTTTTGTGTGTATGTGTGAGTGTGTGTGTATGTGTGTGTGCTTGTGTGTGTGTGTCTATGTGTGTATGTGTGTGAGTGTGTGTGTATGCATGTGAGTGTGTGTGTTTTGTGTGTGTGTGTGAGTGTGTGTGTGTATGAGTGTGTGTGTGTGTGTGTGTGTGTGTCTGTGTCTGTGTGCACTAATGCTTCGATTATCCACTATGGTGAATACTGTCCCCAACTCAATTATGAAGGTTAGTATTAAGCTGTGAGTAGTATGTGGAGAGTGGTCACAAAGAATAATTAGGAGTCCTCTTCTGTTAAGTTGTCTGAGACTTCCAAATGTTGCATGCTGTGAGTGGGCCTCACATCTCAGCACACTAACTCTATTAAGTACAATTCCCATGTGTTTTTCTTAAACAATTTTTATGAAAACCTTTAATAATTTTTTCTCCCATTCATTTTTTTGTGGGGGGCAAGGGTCTTTGTTTGGTTTTTGTTTTTTTGGGTTTTTTTGTTTGTTTGTTTTTGCTTATTTTAGGTCCACAGGATTTTCTGTAGCTTTTGAGGAAGTCCTAGACTTAGGACACTGGATCTGTACAGTTTAGGGAATTAACCAGTTCACTAAGCACATTTTTTGTTTGTTTGGTTTCTGTTTTTCTTTTGAGATCTCACTGTGGGAACAGAGAAAGCCCTGAGGAAGTGCAGCCCTGAGTGGATGTGTGCTGTAAACATGATATGACTATGCCAAGGACCCAAAGCCATTTATCCACGGGGAAAAGGGAAAGGCGCCCATGCCCCTTGAGGCTCAGAGACATGACAAAGCCTTCTCAGGATGGTGTTGATAGTGTGTGCAGATAAAGTCTACTCTACCTTTCTCCCTGCCCCCATCTGGATATTTACAGCCTGAAGACTGCTCCCTGCAGAGACTGCTCCCACTGAGATTAGCTAAATCTGCCCCTTGTCAGTTACATATGGATAGTCCTCCCCTCCTTGTTTATCTGCATGTAATGCCCACCTCCTTGCTTCCCTGTGCAACAGCCCTGCTTCCTGCCAACTCTATATAATAAACGTGTTGAGCTTCTGGGATGCTGCGTTTTCTCCAGCTCAGGGACCCAGCCTTCCCCATGTATGTGTGTCCAATGTCATTCTTCATTTCCTCCTCACCCACATCAGGCCGAAATCCCTGGAGCCACACAAAGGACTTGGCAATCTCAGTCTGCTCCACTTTGAAGGAAGTGCTTTCTAAACTGAAATCTAAAGCACACAGTGGGTTCAGCTCCCTCTCAAGTGTCTTTGGTGAGGGTTGGTGTGGGTGTGAGACCAGTTGCATTATGACTATTGCAGAAGAGTAAAGGATTCACAGTTTGCTTTTGGTGAAGGTGAGCTCCCCAAGAGGCTATCATTGCCAACGTCTTCCCAAGTCAAGTTCTAGGAGGTCAACTGACTCCTAGGTGAGTCTTTGGTTACACTGCTTCAGTTTTCTGTTGCTACACTGTTCAAATGGCACCCACTGGTCACACATGGCTATTTGAGATGAACTAAACTTAGACCTAAAATCTGCCTCTTTAGTCACAGCAGGCAAACCAGGAGGCAAACAGCCAGCCAGAATACATACCCAGAAACACCGCAGATATAGAATATTTCTATCATCTAGAAATTTCTCATGGACAGCAGTGGTCTAGGTTCTTGGTGTCTGGTTTTTCCTTCAGGGAGAATTACTTGATATACTAATATCCAAAGGTTTATTTTTAAAGCAACTTTAACAAAATATGACTTACTCACCCCCAAATTAATCCAGTTTAAGTCTACAATGTAATGGTTCCCAATAAATCTACTTCATCTCTAGACCACGGACCAAAAGAACGAGAGTGTTTGCAGTTATGTAAAATGGTATGCAACAGTATTGACCACTGCATAATTATACTGCACTACTTTTGAATTCTTCAAATTCAGGCCTTTTATTGATAGTTGTACAAAAATACATTATCCTAGAGTTGAGAAAATATTATACAGTATTTCTTCTGGGCTTTATATTTCATTGAGACTTTAATATTTTTGCATCTTTTGCTAGTATCGTTAGATTCTTTGTAAGAGTTTTATCTTGTGGAGTTTTGTTTTTTTCTTCCAATCTGGGCAGTATTTGATGCCATTTCAATGTTCTCAGGATTTTGATGAAAATAATACCACAATGATAAAGTGATACTCATTTTCTTGAGCCATCTACATATGTATATACATACATATGGGAAGGTATGTATACATATTTCTATGCTATACTGTGTAGAATACAATTCTATTATACGTCAACATATACAGTGTACTCAATATGATTTCTGTGAATGTTATCAGTCATGGGGAAATATTAAGAGCCTGAATAAACATGCACAATATTTGCAGAATGCACATAAAACTGAAGATGGTATATAAGCAAAATTGTGAAATATATCACTTACAGCTTTCATATCGAATGTACTTTACAATTTTTAATAGATTAAAAAAAATTAAATCATCTTTACCCAGTTTCTTTTTTTGTTCACAATGTGTCTCCTGGATGATTTGAATTATATATGCTGCTCAAGATCCTTTTAACAACAGTAACCTAATGCCTTACATGTGTTTCTGATATTTCTATTCACTTGATTACTGTTCAATAATTATACCAAGTTGATAGCTGTAATTTTTATCACTTTAAGAATGTAAATTTCATGTGTATGTATACTTTTGATCCTAACTCTTTGGAGGCATAGGCAGGTGGATCTCTTCTTTGAGGTCTACCTGGTCTACATAGGAAAACCCTATCTTAAAAAAATCAATCAATAAATAAGCAAATAAATAAAAAGAATTTAAAACACTTGAAATTAATATGAACACAACCACAT
Organism: Rattus norvegicus; assembly: GCF_021556685.1. Taxonomy (NCBI): domain Eukaryota; kingdom Metazoa; phylum Chordata; class Mammalia; order Rodentia; family Muridae; genus Rattus; species Rattus norvegicus. The sequence goes on from NC_141542.1 coordinate 24,979,488, forward strand.
CTTTAATAACAATTGATTTTTTATTGCAGATAATTCATATAATCAATTTAAAAAATGTTATATAGTATCATATGGGAACTCAATTTCATCGTAAAATAAACCTGCTCTTCTCTTTTAATTGGTTGCTCTTAGTTAACATTTTCATACACATATATAATTTATTCTGATTATTCTCTCCCCCACATCTTCTCATCCCCACCCCTATGACTTAAACTGATACAGTCTTCTAAATTTAGGCTTTCCAAATTTAGGATTTCTCTTTTATTTATTATACATTACTTTACTTTTCCATCTACATTTTACGATATCTTAATAAGAAACCCATTCTGTCATTAGCATTATCTCAGTGTTGGTAGGAGACATTCATATTCTTCAGTAGCTTGTCATCAGTGCAGGAAATGACATCGAGGTCTCTCTCTGTCTCTGTCTCCCTCTCTGTCTCTCTCTGTCTCACTGTCCCTTCTGTCTCTCTCTGTCTCTTCTGTCTCTCTGTCTCTCTGTCTCTCTCTCCATCCCCTCCACAACTGTTTTGTTTTCTAATATAAGGTCTCACACTTTAGTCTTGAAATCAAGGCAATCAACCTACCTCAGCCTTGTGAGTTTTGGGATTCCAGGCATACACCATGTTGCCCAGTGAATTTTGTGACTCTCGTACATCCCTTTACCATTTCTGAATTATTTTTAATATTGCTGTGACCCTTTTCTAGCTTCTAGATGTAGATACATTAACTGATTAGAAGGTTTTATTTTTAAAGATTTATTTATTTATGTACATGAACACTCTGTTTGCGAGTGTGCCTGCATGTCAGAAGAGAGCTTCAGACAGAAGAGGGCATTGGATCCCACTACAGATAGTTGTCGGTCACAATGTGGTTGCTGGGAATTGAACTTGGAAGCAATGGAGAAGCAGGGCTCTTAACCACCAAGCCATCTCTCCAGCCTGATAAAAAAGATTTTAAATTTCATTCTTTTCGCGTTTGTTTGCATCTTTCTTCTTGAGAACACTGTGATGGAATGTCCAAATGGTAATTAGTGGCGGTTGGTAGAAGGAGCCATATGTGTGATGCTGCCATATGTGTGAGGGGCTGGCAACAAGGTGCAGACCCAAGATCATGGCCCAGTGCCCTGAGGCTTGCCTGCTGGATGTGGGCTCTCAGCCCCATCAGGATGCCTTCAGGTGAGGACAGCAGGTAGTGGCTTGCGCCCTGCTGAGCCGGCCTAGGAGAGTGGCAACCACAATCCCCATGCCCAAGCCTCCAGCCTGGGGCAGCTGGAAGCTCCAGAGGCGATGGCCGCGGTTAGGTCACGGTAGGCCTGGGGGCCACAGAAACCTCCCTGCACCTCCTCAGAGCCCTGAGGGGGACTGACGCGCCTGGGCGGAGCCGGCAGCTCCACACAACGCGCTTCCCCGTGTCGCGGCTCCCGGTGTTGCCTGCACCGCGGGTGGGCACACGTGTCCTTCTCAACCCGCCGTTCGACCGCGCCCGAGCCCGGCCTCAGGGCACGCGGAGCTCGTGGGTGAGCGCGGGGCCTGAGGGGGCGGGGCGCTCGCGTTATATTTCGCGCCCGCAGCAGCGCGTGTGCCTGGACGAGTTTTCCTTCCGCAGGTGCCGGCAGCCGGGGCGCCGCCGCCCAAGCTGACTCCTCACTCTCCCTTCCGACCCCGGCAGGGCCCAGAGGTGATTCTGCCTGCACGATGTCCTCCTTCCTGGAGGCGAGCTCTTCCCAGGCGCCACATCGCGAACAAAAAGAGAAAGAAAAAAAGAAAAGAAAAAGCAGAAGAAGAGGCCAGGGAAGGGGGCCTTAGCGGCCTTGGGGGTCACCTCGGCCACGGGAGGGCGCGCTATGATAGCGGCGGGGTTTCCAAGGGAGACTGCAGCCTCGCAGTATCCATGGATGATGCCCAGGCCAGCCCTGCCAGGGGACCTGGAGGCATGGCGCTTGCGCGGACCCCTTGCCCGACCTTCGGTCTGGACCCCAGGGACAGCAAGCAGCAAGCAGGGCGGGCTGCACCGCCAGAGCAGCAAAATCAAGGTAGGTAGGAGACCAGCATCTGTCCTTGGGCTGGTTCTGGCCCTGCTCCCCGCCCCTGGCCCCCTGCCCTCCTGCCCTGGGAAAGCAGTGGCAGAAGGAGGCAATGCAAAGTGAGCCCATTGGGTAGGGGAAGGGAGGGTTCAGGGATGTATGGAAAGCAGAAGCAGGGATTTGAAAGCCCATGGCATTGAGAAAGAATGGAGAGGTAATCTGGAGTGTGCTGTTAAAGGACGGGGATCATGGGAAAATATTTTCTTAAAACCTCAGGCAATGAATGTATTATTTAATAGATTTCTTCTGATCTACTTTGAAATTGGTTGCCCCTTGCAAGAGATTGTATTTGGAGGATGTAAAATACCCTCCTTCAATTACTTGGAGAAAGGGAACATAAACAGAGATTTCCTTCTTTTTTAGCCTCCAAAGCTCTGAGAGCTTACACTTCTGCATAATTTAATTCTTTCCTACCTGCTTTGAGCAGGCCTCCAGATCAGCAAGTTCCTTTGAAATGGTTTTGCTTGTTTTTGTTTATTTTCCATGGTGCTGATTAGAAAGCCATGAATTGTTTTGTGAATTTTAAATTTCAAGAGGTGACACCCAGAGTTGATGGTGGTTTCCTTCACACATTGCAGTGTAGTTGTAAAGGGTTAAAATTTCTAAAAGTTAGTCATGAACAAAGTCCAGACATGCCTGAGAGAATTTGAGATAGGGCTCACTGGCCCGACTATCAACTCCCAAGGACACTGGCCATCTGGAGCCACCCCCTCCCCTTCCTTCACTCCCTGAGGATGGGTCATCCCCCTGCTGCAGTGAGATGAGTTGCCCTGCCCACATTGCTGAGATGCTAGATTACACGTATGCTTTGTTGATGTAACTCCGTGCCAAAAGTAACTGTGCACCCTTTGTATAAGCCAATTATGTGTATCCACACGAAACCCCTGGTTTTCCCTATATAAGCTCCTGCCTAGAGAGGCTCGGGGCTTGACTCAATCTCCTGTGTGAGATACGTGTCAGCCCGAGATCTCGTAAATAAAACTGCCTCTTGTTGATTACATCAAGACCGGCTTCTCGTGTTTCCTGGGGGTACCTCAACCCGTGACTGGAGCGAGAGTCTCCCCAAGTCTGGGGGTCTTTCAGTTGCAGCATAAAAAAATACTTCTTGTGACAAGAAGTGGAAAAAGAAAGTTGATGAGCTAAGAAAAGAGGAGCCTTGAGCCAGATCAACCATTTGGCTTCCTCAAATATGGAGCAAGCATGGAATGTGGCTTTTTCAGAATCGAGGGGGTTTTTAGGATTGGGCAGTGAATACTGTCTGGTGCTAACCCGTCCCTTTTGTGGCTGACAACCCTTAGGAGAAGGTCAGAATGTGCCAACAGCACAGAGTGGGCACTGGTGGTATCTGAACTCTGAAGTGCTCAGGAACTGTGAAAGTTTCTCTGTTATCACCCTGGATCCATCTAGTGAAATAGACCACTGTGATGCTGTGTAAGAGGCCATTGTGAGGGCTGGAGAGATGGCTCAGTGGGTAAGAGCACCAAGTGTTCTTCCAGAGGTCCTGAGTTCAAATGCCAGCAACCACACGGTGGCTCACAACCATCTGTAATGAGTACTGATGCCCTCTTCTGGTGTGTCTGAAGACAGATGCATTGTATGAAATATAAATAAATAAATCTTACAAAAGATTGTCATCTACTGCAGTTTCTATGTGGACAGGGCACAGTTGAAGGGCTTAAAGATCAAGTACATTGCCTGTCTTTAAAGATCAAGTATATCACCTAACTTTTAAACCAAGAAATGTAGTGTCTTTTATGCTGCTTCTGTACCTTTTAGTGATGTATCTTTTCTCCTATTACTTCGTTTGTTTCCATGATAGTTGTTTTCAAGTGAATGTGATTATTGAACCTATTTGCAGAGCTATTCAATATTTCTGTTTTCATTGGTTAAATATTTGTGGTGAAATTGCTTTGTGATATCAGTAAAATGTATGTGAAAATTTTAGAGAGTATACCGGTTTGGGTAATTATAATAACTTTCCCCTCAAGTGGTGGCCTGGTTACACATTTAAAAGACTGGAATTCATTACCATCCATAGCAGGATTGATAGGGAAGCACAATGGACAGCGACAGTGTTGTTCCCTTTGACAGTTGTGGGAGCCAAGAAAGAAGTGTGAGTTGCCTGTTTGTGTCTTACAAAACTGAGACTGAGTATCATTACTGTAGAAGCCCATGGAAAAAATGATGAGCTTTTCAGAAATCACCAGTTAAAGAAATGGTGGTATTGGTGGGGGAGGGCCCAGGAGCGGCAGGACCTCTGCGCCTGAGACACTGCCGGAAGCTGAAGAGACAGACCGGATAAACAGTTCTCTGCACCCAAATCCCGTGGGAGGGAGAGCTAAACCTTCAGAGAGGCAGACACGCCTGGGAAACCAGAAGAGACTGCACTCTGCACACATCTCTGACGCCAGAGGAAAACACCAAACGCCATCTGGAACCCTGGTGCACAGAGGCTCCCGGAAAGGGTGGCGCAGATCTTCCTGGTTGCTGCCCCCACATAGAGCTTATAGGCAGCACCCCACGAGCAAACTTGAGCCTCGGGACCACAGGTAAGACCAACTTTTCTGCTGCAAGTGACCTGCCTGGTGAACTCAAGACACAGGCCCACAGGAACAGCTAAAGACCTGTAGATAGGAAAAACTACACGCCCGAAAGCAGAACACTCTGTCCCCATAACTGGCTGGAAGAAAACAGGAAAACAGGTTTACAGCACTCCTGACACACAGGCTTATAAGACAGTCTAGCCACTGTCAGAAATAGCAGAACAAAGTAACACTAGAGATAATCTGATGGCGAGAGGCAAGCGCAGGAACCCAAGCAACAGAAACGAAGACTACATGGCATCATCGGAACCCAATTCTCTCACCAAAGCAAACACGGAATATCCAAACACACCAGAAAAGCAAGATCTAGTTTCAAAATCATATTTGATCATAATGCTGGAGGACTTCAAGAAAGACGTGAAGAACTAACTCCCTTAGAGAACAAGTAGAAGCCTACAGAGAGGATCTCAAAAATACCTGAAAGAATTCCAGGAAATCATAAATAAACAAGTAGAAGCCCATAGAGAGGAGTCACAAAAATCCCTGAAAGAATTCCAGGAAATCATAAATAAACAAGTAGAAGCCCATAGAGAGGAATCACAAAAATCCCTGAAAGAATTCCAGGAAAACACAATCAAACAGTTGAAGGAATTAAAAATGGAAATAGAAGCAATCAAGAAAGAACACATGGAAACAACCCTGGATATAGAAAACCAAAAGAAGAGACAAGGAGCTGTAGATACGAGCTTCACCAACAGAATACAAGACATGGAAGAGAGAATCTCAGGAGCAGAAGATTCCATAGAAATCATTGACTCAACTGTCAAAGATAATGTAAAGCAGAAAAAGCTACTGGTCCAAAACATACAGGAAATCCAGGAATCAATGAGAAGATCAAACCTAAGGATAATAGGTATAGAAGAGAGTGAAGACTCCCAGCTCAAAGGACCAGTAAATATCTTCAACAAAATCATAGAAGAAAACTTCCCTAACCTAACAAAAGAGAAACCCATAGGCATACAAGAAGCCTACAGAACTCCAAATAGTTTGGACCAGAAAAGAATCACCTCCCGTCACATAATAGTCAAAACACCAAACGCACAAAATAAAGAAAGAATATTAAAAGCAGTAAGGGAAAAAGGTCAAGTAACATATAAAGGCAGACCTATCAGAATCACACCAGACTTTTCGCCAGAAACTATGAAAGCCAGAAGATCCTGGACAGATGTCATACAGACCCTAAGAGAACACAAATGCCAGCCCAGTGCTCTATCCTGCAAAACTCTCAATTAACATAGATGGAGAAACCAAGATATTCCATGACAAAACCAAATTTACACAATATCTTTCTACAAATCCAGCACCACAAAGGATAATAAATGGTAAAACCCAACATAAGGAGGCAAGCTATAACCTAGAAGAAGCAAGAGACTAATCGTCTTGGCAACAAAACAAAGAGAAGAAAAACACACAAACATAACCTCATATCCAAATATGAATATAACAGGAAGCAATAATCACTATTCCTTAATATCTCTCAATAGCAATGGCCTCAACTCCCCAACAAAAAGACATAGATTAACAAACTGGATACGCAACGAGGACCCTGCATTCTGCTGCCTACAGGAAACACACCTCAGAGGCAAAGACAGACACTACCTCAGAGTGAAAGGCTGGAAAACAACTTTCCAAGCAAATGGTCAGAAGAAGCAAGCTGGAGTAGCCATTCTAATATCAAATAAAATCAATTTTCAACTAAAATTCATCAAAAAAGATAAGGAAGGACACTTCATATTCATCAAAGGAAAAATCCACCAAGATGAACTCTCAATCCTAAATTTCTATGCCCCAAATACAAGGGCACCTACATACGTAAAAGAAACCTTACTAAAGCTCAAAACACACATTGCACCTCACACAATAATAGTAGGAGACTTCAACACCACACTCTCATCAATGGACAGATCATGGAAACAGAAATTGAACAGAGACGTAGACAGACTAAGAGAAGTCATGAGCCAAATGGACTTAACAGATATTTATAGAATATTCTATCCTAAAGCAAAAGGATATACCTTCTTCTCAGCTCCTCATGGTACTTTCTCCAAAATTGACCATATAATTGGTCAAAAAACGGGCCTCCACATGTACAGAAAGATAGAAATGATCCCATCCGTGCTATCACACCACCACGGCCTAAAACTGGTCTTCAATAACAATAAGGGAAGAATGCCCACATATACGTGGAAATTGAACAATGCTCTACTCAATGATAACCTGGTCAAGGAAGAAATAAAGAAAGAAATTAAAGACTTTCTAGAATTTAATGAAAATGAAGGTACAACATACCCAAACTTATGGGACACAATGAAAGCTGTGCTAAGAGGAAAACTCATAGCGCTGAGTACATGCAGAAAGAAACAGGAAAGAGCATATGTCACCTGCTTGACAATAGGCCTAAAAGCTCTAGAACAAAAAGAAGCAAATACACTCAGGAGGAGTAGAAGGCAGGAAATAATCAAACACAGAGCTGATATCAACCAAGTAGAAACAAAAAGGAACATAGAAAGAATCAACAGAACCAAAAGTTGGTTCTTTGAGAAAATTAACAAGATAGATAATCCCTTAGCCAGACTAACGAGAGGACACAGAGAGTGTGTCCAAATTAACAAAATCAGAAATGAAAAGGGAGACATAACTACAGATTCAGAGGAAATTCAAAAAATCATCAGATCTTACTATAAAAGCCTATATTCAACAAAACTTGAAAATCTGCAGGAAATGGACAATTTCCTAGACAGATACCAGGTACCGAAGTTAAATCAGGAATAGATAAACCAGTTAAACAACCCCATAACTCCTAAGGAAATAGAAGCAGTCATTAAAGATCTCCCAACCAAAAAGAGCACAGGTCCAGACAGGTTTAGTGCAGAATTCTATCAGACCTTCATAGAAGACCTCATACCAATATTATCCAAACTATTCCACAAAATTGAAACAGATGGAGCACTACCGAATTCCTTCTATGAAGCCACAATTACTCTTATACCTAAACCACACAAAGACCCAACAAAGAAAGAGAACTTCAGACCAATGTCCCTTATGAATATCGACGCAAAAATACTCAATAAAATTCTGGCAAACCAAATCCAAGAGCACATCAAAACAATCATCCACCATGATCAAGTAGGCTTCATCCCAGGCATGCAGGGATGGTTTAATATATGGAAAACAATCAACATGATCCATTATATAAACAAACTGAAAGATCAAAACCACATGATCATTTCATTAGATGCTGAGAAAGCATTTGACAAAATTCAACACCCCTTCATGATAAAAGTCCTGGAAAGAATAGGAATTCAAGGCTCATACCTAAACATAGTAAAAGCCATATAAAGCAAACCAGTTGCTAACAGTAAACTAAATGGAGAGAAACTTGATGCAATCCCACTAAAATCAGGGACTAGACAAGGTTGCCCACTCTCTCCCTACTTATTCAATATAGTTCTTGAAGTTCTAGCCAGAGCAACCAGACAACAAAGGAGGTCAAGGGGATACAGATCGGAAAAGAAGAAGTCAAAATATCACTATTTGCAGATGATATGATAGTATATTTAAGTGATCCCAAAAGTTCCACCAGAGAACTACTAAAGCTGATAGAGAACTTCAACAAAGTGGCTGGGTATAAAATCAACTCAAATAAATCAGTAGCCTTCCTCTACACAAAAGAGAAACAAGCCGAGAAAGAAATTAGGGAAAGGACACCCTTCATAATAGACCCAAATAATATAAAGTACCTCGGTGTGACTTTAACCAAGCAAGTAAAAGATTTGTACAATAAGAACTTCAAGACTCTGAAGAAAGAAATTGAAGAAGACCTCAGAAGATGGAAAGATCTCCCAAGCTCATGGATTGGCAGGATTAATATAGTAAAAATGGCCATTTTACCAAAAGCGATCTACAGATTCAATGCAATCCCCATCAAAATACCAATCCAATTCTTCAAAGAGTTAGACAGAACAATTTGAAAATTCATCTGGAATAACAAAAAACCCAGGATAGCTAAAAGTATCCTCAACAATAAAAGGACTTCAGGGGGAATGACTATCCCTGAACTCAAGCAGTATTACAGAGCAATAGTGATAAAAACTGCATGGTATTGGTACAGAGACAGACAGATAGACCAATGGAACAGAATTGAAGACCCAGAAATGAACCCACACACCTATGGGCACTTGATTTTTGACAAAGGAGCCAAAACCATCCAATGGAAAAAAGATAGCATTTTCAGCAAATGGTGCTGGTTCAACTGGAGGTCAACATGTAGAAGAATGCAGATCGATCCATGTTTATCACCCTGTACAAAGCTTAAGTCCAAGTGGATCAAGGACCTCCACATCAAACCAGATACACTCAAACTAATAGAAGAAAAACTAGGGCAGAATCTGGAACACATGGGCATGGGATAAATTTCCTGAACAAAACACCAATGGCTTATGCTCTAAGATCAAGAATCGACAAATGGGATCTCATAAAACTGCAAAGCTTCTGTAAGGCAAAGGACACTGTGGTTAGGACAAATCGGCAACCAACAGATTCGGAAAAGATCTTTACCAATCCTACAACAGATAGAGGGCTAATATCCAAAATATACAAGAACTCAAGAAGTTAGACCACAGGGAGACAAATAACCCTATTAAAAATGGGGTTCAGAGCTAAACAAAGAATTCACAGCTGAGGAATGTCAAATGGCTGAGAAACACCTAAAGAAATGTTCAACATCTTTAGTCATAAGGGAAATGCAAATCAAAACAACCCTGAGATTTCACCTCACATCACTGAGAATGGCTAAGATCAAAAACTCAGGTGACAGCAGATGCTGGGGAGGATATGGAGAAAGAGGAACACTCCTCCATTGTTGGTGGGATTGCAGACTGGTACAACTATTCTGGAAATCAGTCTGGAGGTTCCTCAAAAATTGGACATTGAACTACCTGAGGACCCAGCTATACCTCTCTTGGGCATATACCCAAAAGATCCCCCAACATATAACAAAGACACATGCTCCACTATGTTCATAGCAGCCGTATTTATAATAGCCAGAAGCTGGCCTCCAAAGCTCTGAGAGATTACAGTTCTGCATAATTTAATTCTTTCCTGCCTGCCATGAGCAGGCCTCCAGATGAGCAAGTTCCTTTGGAATGGTTTTGCTTGTTTTTGTTTATTTTCCATGGTGCTGATTAGAAAGCCATGAATTGTTTTGTGAATTTTAAATTTCAAGAGGTGACACCCAGAGTTGATGGTGGTTTCCTTCAAACACTGCAGTGTAGTTGCAGCATAAAAAAATACTTCTTGTGACAAGAAGTGGAAAAAGAAAGTTGATGAGCTAAGAAAAGTAGAGCCTTGAGCCAGATCAACCATTTGGCTTCCTCAAATATGGAGCAAGCATGGAATGTGGCTTTTTCAGAATCGAGGGGGTTTTTAGGATAGGGCAGTGAATACTGTCTGGGGCTAACCCGTCCCTTTTGTGGCTGACAACCCTTAGGAGACAGGTCAGAATGTGCCAACAGCACAGAGTTGGCACTGCTGGTGTTTGAACTCAGAAGTGCTCAGGAACTGTGAAAGTTTCTCTGTTGTCACCCTGGAGCCATCTAGTGAAATAGACCACTGTGATGCTGTGTAAGAGGCCGTTGTGAGGGCTGGAGAGATGGCTCAGTGGGTAAGAGCACCAAGTGTTCTTCCAGAGGTCCTGAGTTCAAATGCCAGCAACCACATGGTGATTCACAACCATCTGTAATGAGTACTGATGCCCCCTTCTGGTGTGTCTGAAGACAGCTGCATTGTCTGACATGTAAATAAATAAATCTTACAAAAGATTGTCATCAACTGCAGTTTCTATGTGGACAGGGCACAGTTAAAAGGCTTAAAGATCAAGTACATTGCCTGTCTTTAAAGATCAAGTGTATCACCTAACTTTTAAACCAAGAAATGTAGTGTCTTTTTTGCTGCTTGTGTAGCTTTTAGTGATGTATCTTTTCTCCTAGTACATCCTTTGTTTCCATAATTGTTGTTTTCAAGTATATATGATTATCGCTCCTATTTGCAGAGCTATTCAATATTTTCATTGGTTAAATATTTGTGGTGAATTTACATTGTGCTATCAGTAAAATGCTATGTGAAAATTTTAGAGAATATACCGGTTTGGGTAATTTTAATAACCTTTGCCCTCAAGTGGTGGCCTGTTTTCACATTGAAAAGACTGGAATTCATTACCATCCATAGCAGGATTGATAGGGAAGCAAAATGGACAGCGACAGTGTTGTTCTCTTTGACAGTTGTGGGAGCCAAGAAAGAAGTGTGACTTGCTTTTTGTGATTTACCAAATCAAGACTCAGTATCATTACTATAGAAGCCCATGGAAAAAATGATGAGCTTTTCAGAAATCACCAGTTAAAGAAATGGTGGTTTTGCTTATATTGAATTCTGAGTTTCAAAGTTATGTTTCATTTTTCTTTATTCCTTAATGAGGCTTTTTATTAAGTTTTTGATTCACCATTACACCCTTAGATGCACAGTGTTAGAATCGTAGTAGGTGCTCAATAAATCACTGACCATCGGGGAGGAGGAATGATAAGAAAGTATGTATTTTCTGTAAGTTCTGTTAGTTTGGGAACAGGTGGTTTTAGGTTGACCAGTCATAGCTTGGTATCTTGTCCCACATAAGACAACTTGACAGAACCCCCTTTCTGGCCATTATGTTCAACTTATTTTTCTCTTAATCATTCTTGAAAATCATGGAAGTAGTGTGGAAAATTGATTGTACCTGCAGTATAGCAAAAAAGCCCAGTCTAGATAGGTAAGCAGTTATGTTTTCCATGAGCTGATGTCTTAACACATCTAGATTTTAGGAATTTAGTGTTCCGTTTTCTAAACATACATCTTACAGCGTACAGATAACATCGTGATAGAATAAAGGAATCTTTTGATTTAGCACCAAATTCCCTAAAGCAATGACTACTGCACAGCTCTCTTGGCCATATGAATAGCCGAAATTATATTTCACTCTTTTAAAGAAATAATGAAAGCACTTAAGGTTAAGCAAAGCCAATGGAAAAGGTCCCTGTGGTGTTTCTCTTTGGTGCCTTGTGCTCTTTCTCGAGAATGACTTGAAGAAGTCAGGGTGGTCAGGTGGTCAGTTTGGTCAGGCAGTCATGAGCAGATGGTTAAGCGATGTGCTAGGGCCCCATAGGCCAGTGAGCCCAGCTGAAGAGCAGAGGCTAGGCAGTGAGCCCAGCTGAAGAGCAGAGGCTAGCCAGTGAGTCTGACTGAAGAGCAGAGGCTAGGCAGTGAGCCTGACTGAAGAGCAGAGGCTAGGCAGTGAGCCTGACTGAAGAGCAGAGGCTAGCCAGTGAGCCTGACTGAAGAGCAGAGGCTAGCCAGTGAGCCTGACTGAAGAGCAGAGGCTAGCCAGTGAGCCTGACTGAAGAGCAGAGGCTAGCCACTGAGCCTGACTGAAGAACAGAGGCTAGCCAGTGAGCCTGACTGAAGACCAGAGGCTAGCCAGTGAGCCTGACTGAAGAGCAGAGGCTAGCCACTGAGCCTGACTGAAGAGCAGAGGCTAGCCACTGAGCCTGACTGAAGAGCAGAGGCTAGCCAGTGAGCCTGACTGAAGAGCAGAGGCTAGCCACTGAGCCTGACTGAAGAGCAGAGGCTAGCCAGTGAGACTGACTGAAGAGCACAGGCTAGCCAGTGAGCCAGGCTGAAGGCTTAAGAGCAGTGATTTTAACCTTTATTTATAAGTTCTTCAGTTTTCCTAAAAGACAAAAGTTTGCCTCCATAAAGATTGATTTAAAAGGTTCTCCTTGCTCTCTTCTTATTATTTACTTTCCTCTTGGTTTTATGACACAATAATTTCCTTACTCTCAAGGCCTTACTCTCAACGCTAGGCCTTTACTTCTAAGTTCTTCTTGAGTTCTGTTCTCTTCAGTTCAGTTCTGTCTAAAAAGCTTTCTCTCTCTTTGTCCTCAGCATTTGTATATCTTTCTGAACACAGCATCACATGGTGAAAAGTTTACCACAAGTTTGCACAGGAATTCAAATCATAAGTTGGATAATCAGTTTACGACTGAGAATGTTTACATGCATATTCATGAAGAGTAATCATCAGGATAAACTGTCACCATCTGTCACTGGCTCTGCATGTTCATGGAGAGTTAAAAGCTGTAATTTTTATGAGAAAAGAATAAGTGAAATTGCCTATAGGCAAATCCAGTCAATTATTTACGTTCAGTCCTTGGACCTATAGTAAATCATTAGTTCTCTTTTTATGAACTTTGGTTAATTGGTTTGTACCCTCTTAGCATGGGTTCTAATTTGTAGATGCCTGCTTGGTATTGCAGAAGCAATTCACTCATGAAACTTTAAGAAGGAAGAGTTCTCAATGCAATTTTGATTACCAGAGAAAACATAATAGCTGTCCCATTATAAAGGAGCTTAAAATTACTAATCTAATTTTAAAAGTCTTATAGAACCATCATAAGAATTAAGAAATCATCTATTTGTCTGTACATCATCACGCCAAGACAATATATCTTCGTTGCTCCGTGGTGATCTGCTCAAAAGAGTGGGGTAAAGAGCATGACAAATACAGAGGCAGATACTTGCAGCCAACCATTCAGCTGAGAGCAGGGTCCCCAATGGAGGAGTAAGAGAAAGGATTGAGGGAGCTGAAGCGGTTTACAGCCCCATAAGAACAACACTAAGAAACACCCAGAGCTCCCAGGCCCGAAAACACCATCGAAAGAGTACACATGGACAGACCCATGGCTACAGCTGCATATGTAGAAGAGGATGGCCTTCTTGGGCACAAATGGGAGGAGAAGCCCTTGGTCTTGTCAAGGCTTGATGCCCCAGTGTAGGGGAAACCAGAACAGGGAGGCAGGTAGGCCTGGGTGTTTGGGTGGGTGTGATAACACCCTCACAGTAGAAGGGGGAGGGGGTTTTATAAGGGGATTTGTGGAAACCAGGAAAACGGTTAACATTTGAAATGTAACAAAAGCCCTCTCTGGGGAAGGGACAGCAGTTAAGCTGCTCTGAGCCCCTACTTCCCTGCTGCCTCCCTTTGATCTCCACTGTGGTGCATGGTGTCAGCCTGGGACTCTCCATGGGCTGCTGCTGGCACTGGTCCTGGCTTACATGGCCAAGAGCATGATGAGCAAGGAGCACATGGTTTGTCGCGATTCAGAGCAGGGTGAGTGGCCACCAGAGAATAAGCACAGCTTCCTGTACGATCATGAGGTCTTCCTGGGCAAGGAGGACTCCAAGACCTTTGATAGCTAATCCTGGACAAGAGCAGGAGAAGTTGGGGAAAATTGTTGATCCAATTGACAGTGATGAAGGCAGCCTTGTTACTACTGAGGACCTGAAAGTTTGGATCAAACAGATCCAAAGAAAGATACATCAACCAAAATGTGCCTAAACTCTGGAAGGATTATGATAGGGACATAGATGAAAAATCTCCTGGGAAGAATACAAGCAGGCTACCTATGGCTACTACCTGGGAAACCTTGCTGAATTCCAAGATAGCTCTGATCATCACAACTTTAAAAAGTTGCCTCCACGAGATGAGAGGAAGTTTAAGGCCTTGACGGTGACCTGACAGCTACTCAGGACGGGTTCATTGCTTTTCTGCACTAAGAGGATTTAGAACATATGAAGGAGATTGTAGTTCTGGAAACGCTGGAGAATATCGACAAGAACGGGGATGGTTTTGTGGACTAGGATGAGTACATTGTGGACATCTTTTTCTCACAAGGACAATTGCCCTAAGACATACTGGATTTTGTCTGGGGAGCAGTTCAATGATTTCCCAGATCTGAACAAGGATGGGAAACTGGATTAGGATGAGATTCACCATTGGATCCTCCCTCAGGCCTATGACCATGCACATGCTGAGGCCCAGCATCTGGTGTATGAGTCAGATAAAAACAAGGATGAGATGCTGACCAAGGAGGAGATTCTAGACAACTGGACCATGTTTGTGGGAAGCCATGCCACCAATTACAGGGAAGATCTTACCAAAAATCATGATGATCTTTGAAAGGAACTCATCCTCATGTGGCCAACAGTCACATGCTTTCTACTGATATTCTGGGTGATTGCTATATTTGTCAAGTATATAGCAGTTGTGTCCCTAAACAATAAGAAACCTTTCTAAAGCTCAAAAAAATCATACATTGCACCACAAACAATTATAGTAGGAGATTTAAACACGCCACTTTCATCAATGGACAGATCAGGGAAACAGAAATTAAACAAAGACACAGAAAGACTAACAGGTTATGAAACAAATGGATTTAACATATATTTATAGAACACTCCACCCTAAAACCAAAGGATATACCTTCTTCTCAGAATCCCATTGTACCTTCTACAAAATTGACCATATAATCGGTCACAAAACAGGCCTCAACAGATACAGGAAGATAGATATAATCCCATGCATCCTTTCAAAAAACCACGGACTAAGGCTGCTGATCAATAACAACAAATAGGACAGAAAGCCCACATATACATGGAAGTTGAAGTCAATGACAACTTGGTCATTGGAGACATAACAAAGAAATTAAAGACTTCTTAGAATTTAATGAAAATGAAGATACAACATACCCAAACTTATGGGACACAATAAAAGCAGCGCGAAGAGGAAAACTCATAGCTCTGTATGCCTGCAAAAAGAAACAAGAGAGAGCATATGTCAGCAGCTTGACAGCACACCTAAAAGCTCTAGAAAAAATTAAATAAACCCTAGAGGAGTAGAAGGCAGGAAATAATCAAACTCAGGGCTGAAATCAAACAGGAAGAAACAAAACCGAGTATCAAAAGAATCAGCAAACCCAGGAGCTGGTTCTTTGAGAAAATCAACAAGATACATAAACGCTTAGCCATATTAACCAGAGGTCACAGAGAGTGTATCCAAATTAATAAAATCAGAAATAAAAGGGAGACATAACAACAAAATCTGAAGAAATTAGAAAGATCATCAGATCCTACTACAAAAAAAAATATTCAACAAAACTGGAAAATGTGGAGGAAATGGACAATTTTCTATACAGATACCAGGTACCACAGTTAAATCAGGAACAAATAAAACATTGAAACAAACCCATAACTCATAAAGACATAGAAACTGCTATTAAACATCTCCCATCCAAAAAGAGCCCAGGACCAGATGGATTTAGTGCAGAATTCTATCAGACCTTCATAGAAGTCTTCATACCATTACTGTCCAAACTATTCCGCAAAATACAAACAGACAGAGCACTACCAAATTCCTTCTATGAAGCCACAATTACTCTTATACCTAAACCACACAAAGATACAACAAAGATAGAGAAATTCAGACCTATTTGATTTATGAATATTGATCAAAAATGCTCAATAAAATTCTTGCAAACTGAATCCAAGAACGCATCCAAACAATCATCCATCATGATCAAGTAGGCCTCATGGCAAGGATGCAGGGATGGTTTAATATACGGAAGTCCATCAACGAAATTCATCATATAAACAAAGTCAAAACCACATGATCATTTCATTAGATGCTGAGAAATCATTTGACAAAATTCATTACCCTTTCATTAATAAAGTCCTGGAAAGATCAGGAATTGAAGGCCTGAATCTAAATATAGGAAAATGCAAAATACATCAAACCTGTACCTAACATCAAACTAAACTTAGAGTATTGAAGGAATCCCACTAAAATCAGGGACTAGACAAGGCTGCCCACTCTTTCCCTACTTAAGTACAATATGGTACTTAACGTCCTAGCCATAGCAATCAAAGAATGAAAGTAGGTCAAAGGGAAAAAATTAGAAGGGATGAAGTCAAAACACTAATATTTGAAGATGATATGATAGTCTACTTAAGCAACACCAAAATTCTACCAGAGAACTACTTAACCCGATCAACAACTTCAGCAAACTGTCCGAGTATAAAATTAACCAAAACAATTCAGTAGTCTTTCTCTACTGAAAGGGTACACAGGCTGAGAAAGAAATTAGGAAAATGACACCCTCCACAATAGTCCCAAATAATATAAAATAACTTGCTGTTACTTGAACCAAGCAAGTAAAAAATCTGTATGACAAGAACTTCAAATCTCTGAAGAAATTGAAGAAGGTCTCAGAAGATTGAAAGATCTCCCATGCTCATAGATTGGCAGGATGAATATGGTAAAAAATGATCATTTTGCCAAAGGCAATCTACAGATTCAATGCCATCACTAACAATATTCCTACTCAATTCTTTATAAAGGTGAAAGTGCAATTTGCCGTCATTTGGTATACCATAAAACCCAGGATAGCAAAACTATACTCAACAATAAAAGACCTTCTGGGGGAATCACCATCTCTGACCTCAAGCAGTATTACAGAGCAATAGTTTGTATGGTATTGGCATACAGACAGGCAGCTCAGGGGAACATAATTGAAGACACAGAAAAGAACCCACACACCTATGGTCATTTGATCTTTGACAAAGGAGGTAAAACATCCAATGGAAGAAACATAGTATTTTTAACAAATGGTGCTGGTTCATCTGGAGGTCAACATGTAGAAGAATGCAAGTTGACCCATCCTTATTACCCTGTACAAAGCTTAAGTCCAAGTGGATCAAGGACCTCCACAACAAACCAGATACACTAAAAGTAATGGATAAAAAGTAGGGAAGAGTCTCGAAGACATGAGCACTAAGGAAAATTTCCTGAACAAAATACCAATGGCTTATGCTTTAAGATCAAGAATCGACAATTGGGACCTCATAAAACTGAAAAGCTTCTGTAAGGCAAAGGACAGTGTCATTAGGACAAAAAGGCAACCCACAGATTGGGAAAAAATCTTTACCAATCCTGCATCTGATGGAGGGCTTATATACAAAGTATACACAAAACAGAAGAAGTTAGAGTACAGAGAGCCAAACACCCCTCTTAATAAATGGGGTTCAGAGCTGAAGAAAACATTCTCAGCTGAGGAATATAGAATAGCGAAAAGCCCCTAAAGAAATGCTCAATATCCTTAGTCATCAGAGAAATGCAAATCAAAACAACCCTAAGAATCCACCTCACACCAGTCAGCATGGCTAAGATCAAAAAATCAGGTAACAACAGATGCTGGCAAGGATGTGGAGAAAGAGGAACACTTGTCGATTGTAGCTGAGATTGCAAACTGGTACAAGCACTCTGGAAATCAGTCTGAAGGTTCCTCAGAATTTGGACATTGCACTACCTGAGCACACAGCTATACCTGTCCTGGGCATATACCCAAAAGATTCTCCAACATACAACAAACACATATGATCCACTATGTTCATAGCAGCCTTATTCATAATAGCCAGAAGCTGGAATGAACCCAGATGCCCTTCAACAGAGGAATGGATTCGAAAAATGTGGTACATCTACACAATGGAGTACCACTCAGCTATCAAAAACAATGACTACATTCAATTCATAGGCAAATGGAAAGAACTAGAAAATATCATCCACAGTGAGGTAATCCAATCACAGAAAAACACACTTGGTATGCTCTTGGGAGCGATGGCCTTGAAGCCCTCCATTATTGATGTTATTATTATGGTTAGCTTTAAGTATGACTGGGTTCATGGAAAATCCCCAGCCAGCTGCAGAAGACTAATACAAATGTGGTGGTCACAATGAATAATCATATGATAATGTCTGACATTAAGATACCCAAAGTCATGACCTGTAACCTTTCTGAAAAACCAACATCCTACTGACAAATAGATATGACAAACCTGTGACCTTTCTGACAACCTGTCAACATCAGCTGATTCCCTGACCACAGGACTATTGTGTCCTTGGCGTGGGTAAATGTTTCTTAATTCCCCCCTCTCTCTGTTACCCATTTTATGGTACAAATTCAGCCTTGGGGAAAAATAAAATTGTCGCCTTGATCAGACTCTTGTCTTGGAGTCCTTCTTCACCTCTCTTGTCCCTCATTCTCTTCCAGGTACTCAGCACTCCTCGTTGACAATATGTATTCATTGATAAGTGGATATTGACCAAAACCTCAAATTACCCAAGATGCAATCTACAGATCTCAGGAAACTCAAGAAGAAGGATGACCAAAGTGCAGATGTTCCCACTCCTTCTTAAAATGGGGAACAAAAATATCCATAGGAGGGGATATGGAGGCCAAATCTAAAGCAGAGACCGAAGGAACAGCCATTAAGAGTCTGCCCCACATGTGGCCATATATATACAGCCACCAAATCTAGGTAAGATTGATGAAGCTAAAGAGTGCTTACTGAAAGGGACAGAATATGCATCTCCACTGAGAGACACATCCAGGGCATGTCAAATAAAGAGTTCAGTGCTGGTAGTAAACTGCTGAACTGAGAACAGGACGCCCTTTATGGGAATTAGAAGAAGGATTCAAAGAGCTGAAGGGCTTGCAACCCCATAAGAACAGCAATGCCAACCAAATAAACCACTAGCAAAAGACTATAGGTGGACTGATCCAGGGGTACAACTGCATATGTAGGAGAGAATATACTTGTTGGGGCACCTGTGGAAGGGGAAGCCCTTGTTCTTAACAAGGTTGGACCCTGAGTGCATGGAAATGTCCGGGACGGGGTTTCTAAGTGGCATGGATTGGGGGACCATACATATGGGAGAGGGCACGGCAGGGGGGCTTATGGACCAAAAGCTGGGAAAGGGAATAAGGTTTGAATAAAACATATATATCTATTAAAAAAACTGAAATTTAAAAAAATGATACTAATACCAAAAATAATCAAAAAAATGTGAATAAGAAAGAAATTTTAGGTTTTGGAAAAAGATGAATGCCAGGTATTTGAAAAACTGTATGACCATGGTAAACACTTTAATATACTTGAGAAATTTTTTACATGTTAATGAACTGCATCTTTTTTTTAAATAGTGAATGGAAATCCAGTCCCTTCCTGGCTGTGAGGCTGGGGATCCAGATGTAGTGGAATTCATTATTTGTTGGTCCTGAACCTTTGAGCCTGCTTCTAACTCAGCTTATGCCAAGGAAACTAGGCCAGGGTGATGTCTAAGCCATTGACCAAACTATCTGTACTAACAATCACAGGTGAAATTCCACCTTGTAAATGGGAGGAGAGGAATAAAAGATACCTTTAAGAATTTAAAAAAGATGAAATGTACCCAAAAAAATCCAATAAAAAAGTTTAAAATAAAAATAACTTAGGAAATACAAAATACTGGGGTACGATTCCACAATCATGATGTGTTTCTTCTTTGATGGCTTACAGGTTAATTTACTTCTCTATAACTGTTTTCTTATTTGAAAGTAAGTAATGGCATCATCTGTGGAGTGATGGTGAGAACAAAAGCTTTGCCGAACTTGAATAATCGATCCCTCCCGAGCATGTGCTTAACATTCTAAGCACAGGGAAATTTCCTGAGGGGATGAAAAAACAAAATCCAAACATAAAACAGGAACAACAATGATGTAAAAACATTCTGCACTCTGGGTATGAAGGCATGTTACAACTTTAATCAGCTTTGTAGGTATTTCTACTAATCCCACAAAGAAACAAAAATCCTATCACAGTCCTAGCAGTTGCATCCAACAAAGAGAGAGCTGTGAGGTAGTGTGTGCTGCTTCTTTCCCCAAATACCCCTGGGCCTCAGGCCTCCACCCACTGAGTTGGACCAAGAGCAGCCAGGTTGAAATTCCTTCTGCCATGGCAGGATTCTGCAGGAACATTTCCCTTTGACAACAAGGAACCTGTGTGGAGGAGACCTCTTGGTGACTCATCAAGGACTCTACGTTCCTATTCTACAGGGAGAAGCCCTGCCAGGTCTTTGGCAAGGCCAGCCAGTTGTTTGGGGAAGTCTCTGGTCCTGTGGCAGAGGGCGATGAATGGCAGAAAGAATAGCAGCTCCACTGAGAGCAAAGGCTACCCCTTCTAGGCCTATGACCTCCTAATTAATTTATCTTTTCACCCGATGCCCTATTCACATTTTCTTACTATCATACAACTGTGATCTTGAGGAGCAGCTGGGCTCTTGTTTTCTTAATCAGTTCTTTGTTGTAACAGACGTTTTTAACTTACTCCAGCCCCTGAGACTTATTCATACCTTCTGTATGCAGTAGGACCCTTGGTGGGCCTGTCATCTCAAAAATAGAAGGTTCGGTAATCCAAAGATTGGACTCCAGTTTACCTCAGGCCAGGAAAGAAGTCAGCCACCATTAGTAAAAGAGCAAGGGAAAAATAACATAGGAAAATCAAGTGGCTTAATCAGAAGAAAAGATCCTCAACTTCTAAGGCCCGCACATCTGCACCCCTCTCTTCTGAGCTTTGTATAGTGATGTTGTATAACTCCAGATGGTAGTAAAAGGCAGAGTTCTTCCCAGAAAGGTCAGACATGATTTTCACTCTTACATCTCTGAGGTGGGCTAGCATTATAGCACACATTCATGTTGAATTATTATAACACCTATGATAAGAAGACAGAATCCGTATATCACAATGCCAAATAGACTCCCTCCTGAACGTATGGACCGATTAAAATTGAGGTTCAAGCTGAACTCAGGCCATTCCACTCCCTTCCCGTCCTCCTGATTCTTATGTTTGCTACAAGTAAAAGATCATGTTGTAGTCCCCAATATTCTCATGCCTAGACTTGTCTATTCACGGAGAAGGATATTGGAGAAGTGATGGTTATATAGTTACAATGTAGTAACACAAGGTCCAGGTTGACATTTGCTCACTGATGTCCAATTTAATTGTCTTGTTATATTTGAGAAAGGGAGGATGTCCTACATAATATATAAAACAGACAGAAATTTTTTGTTTTATATATGCTCTGTAGTTGATCCCTATGTTCCCAAGGAAAAGGAGTTTTTATTGCAAAAAAATAGGATTATAGACCATTGATTTTGTGAAATACATGGATATGTAAATGGAAACAATGTCGGCTTTCAAGGACTGCACAGTAAGCAAATATTTCCAGGTTTTATACACTCAGAGGTATAGAAGAAATATATTGGCCTCCAGAAAAAGGGAAAAGCTTAGAAATCGAAATACATGTCACATGCATTGTCTCGAGTAGTAGATTTACTTTTAAGAAAAGTCTCCCTCCTCCTTGGTCCCTAGAGATTTGGGTGCTAAGAAAAATCTATTCTCCAATTCAGGGTTGTAAGAAACCCTCCGCAGCAAAAGCATTGTTGACTTCTAATGAAGCAGAGAGACATATCTAGCTTTGAAATAGAGGTTGCCAAATGGTATTCGCAGTGACACATGGGAGACTGGAGGAAAGGGTCCCCACAGAAATTCATCAGTGTGGGGAGAGCTGGTTAGTAGGTAGGCCATAGAATTTTCCAGTGACATCACCAGTAAGCCCTTCACTGGACACTCTATTGTATCTAAGAGATCCCTAGTATCTTCTGTGATGTCACCAGTGTTGTGGTGACACCAACTGCCTTTGGGATATTACTTCAGTTCCCTTTGGGTTCACAAGCAGGCATGTTTCGCCAGCTGCTCAGGCTATTTCGGAAGAAAAGTGTTGATCAAGGAGAGACCGCACCAGGTCAGAGGGAAGCTGACCCCCTCTCTAGTGAAACAGGAAGGAGGAAATCATTCTTGGGAAGGCTTGGTGAGTCTTGGGCAGAGTTGGGGAACATCCTCAAGGAGGTAGGTTTGAGATGTGCCTTCTAAGACTAGGCCTTACAAGCAGGAGCCTTGGGATTTTTCAAAGGCAAACCAAGAGTCAGGAGTTCCTGATCTTTAATTTGAGAGAAAGCCATAAAGTTGTAAGACTTCAGTGTCTTTTCTTGAAGCTTTTTAACTATGAGTGTCAATGATTGGCAGGAGGAGGCACTGTGAGATTAACAATGTGACCATCCATGGTTGGGAGTTGAAGCACTTCATCCTCTAGATTACTGTAGGTTACATAAGTGTCTGATGGCGAGAACAAGGAAGGATGCACCCCTAGTCATGAATTGAGTGCTCAGACACTTTGGGCTGGATCACACTTGGTTAGAGCTTGATGGTGCTAAACATTATGAAGTCATTATGAACTCCAGGATTATCTGCACCACATCTGATATAACAATGTCGCAGATGTTTATGTCTCAGTCATATTATAACTTTCAGTGCCGCGGGTTGTGTAATAGTGAGTGTGGCACGTGTATGGCATTAGAGGTTGGGAACAGGGACATAGCTTAAGAATCAACCTTTAAGAAAGCTTTTCTGCTCTTTCACGGATTCACCCAGTCTCTACCATTTCCCCTTCCTCAACCTCCTTTTCGGATTCAGAATGATCTATTCTGCCCATTGGTTCAAATATGCAAATTCACTTGGGCTTTATCTATCTACAGATTTTGGTAGGAAGGCATCATCCCAAAATGTCATCAGTAAGCAAGAGGAGTGTCTAAAGGAACTGGAGGAACTCAAATTTGAAATCCAGAAGTGTCAATTCGAGAGGGATGAACTTTATCAAATCCTGGATCTTTATATCTATGATGAGTGGGACCACAGGTAGTCATTATGTCCAGTAACCTGTTCACTGTCTTGCGCTCTCTCTCTGCTACCTCAAGATTTACTCATAGCACGAGAGAGTTTCACCTCTCATCCTGGATTTTAAGGAGATTTGGCAGGCATTTGCTTGTGAGATGAGCTAGGTGCTGTGTGTTTAGGGTCAACCTCTTTTGTACTTGACCCTGAGCCTCTTGGATTAGCATTGGTTCTGTCAACAGCTAGAATGACCTTGTCACACTTGCTGCAACTGTGTGTGTGAATGAAATGCCTGCACGTCATCACTCTTTCCTCTGAATTTGTTCATTATACACTGATTCTATGGCACCTCCATGGATGTAGTTGGCATTCTAAATGTGTTTGGATATGGGTTGGTGTGTATATATGTGGCAGTATTTGTTGGTGGTTTACTCTGGATCAGGACGTCTGGAACCTTTGAATGGGTCTGAGGATTTGTTTGATCAACAGTTTGCAGGTCATGATAGTGATGAGTACATGGAGGCCCACACTGATCAACACAGCACTTTGCTCCTTCTGTATACCTTGGTGGCACACAGGACTCTCCTGAGGGGAGGAGGTGCTATAAATTCTCTTCCCTGTCAAACATAGTTATGCCCTCTGGGAATTCATGTAACGATAGAAACCAAGGATTAAGTATACCTGCTTTCAAAACAAGAGAAATGTCATCACAGCTTTCTCTTGGGCCCAAAGCTGTGGCACAGACTGGAGGAATCTTCTTCCTGAACTAGTGAATTCCTTCATGCTTACCTGGCCAGCTCTTGAAGGTCAGGTCCCTCCAACTGGTACCGTGACTCTGTTGTCCTGTGCCCAGGATAATAAACTTAACCAGTACAAATACTTTGAAGGAGCAAGTATGTGGTACATACTGAGTTTAAGTAATAGAGAGAACAGTCTGATTTTACCTAATTTGTTTCACCTGCTTTGATCTTTAGTTTTTTATTTTTTTAACTATCCAGGGATTGTTTATTGTGACCTAGAAATGGTCACTGTGGTCTTGACTGTTGTTATTCCCAAACAGGCAGCTCTCAGGCTCTGCCCCTCCTATATAGTGAGTCTTTGCAGAACCATATCTCTCAGGATTCCAAGGAATCCTTATTTCAAAACAAATGTTTGCTTATTTACAGAGAAATATTTTCTGTGGATTGAGTCTCACTGTTGGGTTTTGGTCTGGTTTTTGAGTTTGCCATTTTCTTCCCTTCCACCATTCCTTGAATTTGAAATTTTTTATTATATATTTTTATTTACATTTCACCTAATCCTGAAATCGTGAGTTCAAAACATTATTTGTTCCTTTGGCCATGACCTAACCCAGGCTGCATGTCGAATTGCCAGTCCTTCAATCTGAACATGAGATGAGAATGATGGCTATGCAAATGATGACCAACTCAATAAGTGATGCCATGGAGAGGTACAAGGAGCTCATACAAGTGAACAGTTCCTACCGGTGAGTCGCTGACAGAGATGAGAACCCAGCACTAGGCAGGGAATGCTTCTGTCCTGTATGACTTTGAACAAAAGTCAGGGCTCTGGTTCTGTAGTGTCTGACTCTTAACAAGAAGGCTGCCTCCTGGCAAGGGTCTTAGATTTGTAGCTCTTGGAATCAGTTGTCGTACATGTGAGGGGTGTAGAAGACCCTCCAATTGTTATTTTCCCAGTTAAAGTTCCTCTAGATAGAAAAGGTTTGCACCATGATGGGAATAGCAATCAACTCTGAATCTCTAGGACTCTGACAGGAGATTTAAAGATCTGTGATCCATGAGAAACACATGGAAAGTGTCTATAGCTATTGGGTCTTCAACTACCCCTCAGAGGGGCTTTCCCCACAACGTGAAGATGGTTTCACCATACCATGGACATACGAGCTCCCTTATGGACCATCTCTTCTTCCTTGATTTATATAAACCGTCTTAGTGTCAGGATTTTCAGAAGTACTTTGATTCTTGTGGAATGTGGATTCTGGATTTGACCTCCTCTAATTGGTGCTAACCTCTATAGTGTGGCTCTATTCTGGAGATTTCTGAGGATGAGGACCCTTGAAGGGATGATTGGACTTGCAGGAGTGACAGGCAAATATAAGCTGGCTGGGATTTACCATTTTTTGTTTGTGGTTCAGCATCAGGCACTCCCAGCTCCTGCGTGAACAAGCTCAATTGAAGAACAATATACAGATTTTGCTGAATGAGAAGAGAGAACTGCTGGTGGAGCAGACTGAACTGCCATCATCCTCTGTGGAGACAAAGAGGCTCTGTGAGGAGGCCGGAATGAACATCTGTGACCCCAGAGCCAAGCAACAGCAGGTAGGGTTAGGGCTCAGGGTCAGGTTGTCCTCAGGTCTTACCATAAACATAGACAAACCAATGTAACTGTCCATTGACTGATCCATGTCCTGACCTAGGTCTCATCCAAGTGTTCATTCATGTGATGGTTTACAAGGCTTTCTGTGGAGATAGCCCCTTTTCAAGAAACTGCATGTTTGGAAAGCAAATGCTCCTGCTCTTCGAGATCTGCACTTCATAAAGGGAGATAGGTTGATCACACAGCACAGCACTACATGCCATTATGTATGGAGGGTGCTATGTGGGAGCCCCTCTTTAGACTAGAGCAGGGCTTTGAGGGATGAAGCAAAAGCCTGGAGCTCATTTTCTTTACAGGGATCATGTGAGACTCAGGAAGTAAGTAGTTTTCAAGGAGGAGAGCCTGGTGGAAATGCCAAAGAAATGGTTCTCATTGTCATTTGTGGTGGCTTTTGTTCTTCCTCCCCTCATGTCCCTGTATATGAAGATGGTGACTTCATGCTTCATAGATCTTGGGTAACTACAGAGCCTGTGTATCAGCATGTCAGTCCTGTCTTATTTGAGTGCTCCTGGAGAGTTCATAACTGGGCCTTACAACCTGAAGCTGGTTAGAAGAGCAAGGAGGTGGAAACGGTTTCTCAAAGGCTGACGGTTGGCATGAGAGACTTGAGACTTCAAGAACAAAGTTATCCGTATGTACCCCCAATTCTCACCAAGAAAGTTGCATTGCTGTGCTGACCTGCATCTTAGGGAGCATGCGGGGAGGCCAGTTCATGACATGATGACATGCAGTTTTTTTTTTTGTTTTGTTTTTTTTTTTTTTTTATAGATGAGATGAATTTTACTTTTTTTTTTTTTTTTATTAACTTGAGTATTTCTTATATACATTTCGAGTGTTATTCCCTTTCCCGGTTTCCGGGCAAACATCCCCCTCCCCCTTCCCCTTCCTTATGGGTGTTCCCCTCCCAACCCTCCCCCCATTGCCGCCCTCCCCCCATAGACTAGTTCACTGGGGGTTCAGTCTTAGCAGGACCCAGGGCTTCCCCTTCCACTGGTGCTCTTACTAGGATATTCATTGCTACCTATGGGGTCAGAGTCCAGGGTCAGTCCAATGACATGCAGTTTTGTCCAGTCATTATCTAACTTAGTCCTTTAAGCCTAGGTCTCTCAACAAACATGAAGCTTCCTGTTTTGTGCTGGCCAGCAGTCTTTGCATCATTCGTCCAGTTCCAAGTGGAGCCCCCTCTCTTATTTGTCTCAACACATTCTTAAACCATTCAGCTATTTTAAAAATAAGGATTAGATTTCTTCACTTTACCTGAACAGAGTTATCCCCCGGGAAAATTCTGGATTGTCTTATTGGCTTCACCATGATCTTGCATGGAATCCTAGAGTGCAACTCTCTGCTGACATTGCTTTGCTGACTATATCATGGGCACTGCATTCTTTCAGGATAGATTCCCTCTCAATATTGTACACAGTGCTGCATTTCAGAAAATTCACTGTATGTTATTTATTTAGCCTTTTTCTGACTGACATTGAGGTTGTTTTAATATCACAGGAACTCTAATGTGATGAAATGTTCCTGGTAACTGACCGTGAGTTACTGTCTTCTCTGATGCTTCCAAAGTCTTCTATGAAGGAAACAGGGTAGCTTTAGTGAGGGGCCTATGATGAGTCAGCATAGAGCTTGATGGAGTCTTTTCCTAGAAATCTCTCTCTTGGGGATTTGATGTTGTGTTGTTTAGGCTATCTGTGCAGAACATGTAACTTACTTGTCGGACCAGCGAGTATCTGCATAGAAAGGTTTCCTGAAGTGGAAATGAGTACAGGGCAGGGCAGCACAGCCTGCTTGAGTCTAAGAGACTTATACACAGCATTGTTCCCACTAATTCCTCACTCAACAGGAAATGAGCTGCATAAGAGCAAAGTTTTCATTTGTGCATGCGAGTGTGTATCTGTGTGTCTGTGTTTGTGTGTGTGTGGGTATGTGTGTGTGTGTGTGTGTGTGTGTGTGGGTATGTGTGTGTGTGTGTGTGTGTGTGTGTTTGCAGTAGTGAACGTGTGTTTCCCTCAATTCCAAGTTTCATGAGAAAAGTACTCTAAGCATTCACTTTACATCCATGAAACATGAAATAGAGCTGCCCAGTCATTTGGCATCTCCATCTAGCTCTGTACAGCAAAAGGACACTTAAATTACTAATTTATTCTGTTTCCAAAAATTTCAGAACAGAATTATCTTGTGAAGTCTGGGGGAGGAGTGGAAATATGTTCAAGAGAGTCCTGTTTCACAGGGGTAACAAATGGTACAGGCCTAGAGCTTGCAGGTCCCTTTTTGTTATGGTGTAGAAGCAGGACAATAAAATCCTTTAGAAATGCAACCCCCAAAAAGAGGACAGAAAAACACCTGTAAAGTTAGATTTTCAAGTGATTAGGGGCAAAACTACTGATCTGCATTGAAATCCTTTGGAGCACATCAAAGGAATGGAGTACTGGGAGGTAAGGGCAAGGCTTCTCTATAAAATCCATGAGTTTATGTTGCTTCTCTGTTCTTTGTGAATTGTGAAAGCCCACTGGAAGGTTGTGTCACTCCCTGTGTCTTCTCCAAGGTTGCTTTCCACATTGCCTGCTACCATTTCTTTCGAGCTACCTTGGCACACTACAACTTCCCCTGGGAGTTTGGCTTGGATTTTATTCATTGAGAATTTGAGTTGCTTGGAATTGTATCTTCATCCAGAAAAAGTCCCATAGCTATGCTGTGGTGCAAGAACAGGGCAGTTTCAGGAACCCCTTTAGGTGCACAGATAATCCAAAGCGTTCCCCTATGTTATCTGTGTAGCATTCTGCAAGTGCTGTCAATCAACCTCATTTTCTCTCAGTTAATTTCAGCCTCAATGGGTTAGGAGAAATGATGAGCTTCAAATGGGTCTGACAGTGTAAGAACAGGTAGCCCTATGAGAAGCCATGTTCAGAAAGTGGAACAGAAGTTTTAGTTAACCCAGTGATTCCACAACAAGGAGTAGGTATTGCCATTGCAACTAGGGCACATCAATGTTGTAGTGGTCCCAGAGTAACCTTGAAGGAGAATCTATCCAGACGTCCATCAGCCAAGGAGTAAAAGTGTACCATACGATGGAGCCCTTCCATAGATTCTGATTCAGTGTGAGATAATCCATGCAAGCTTTTACTTACTTATTCAAATTATCTGTGGAACAATCACATTACGGGGAGAAAATTTGTTGATTTGGATCCTGGTTATGGAGATTTCCTATGATTCTAGCTTTGGGCATGAAGTCACTCAGGCTATGGTAAAGACAGCTCCGATTAGAAGAAGTTGCACACTTTGGGGAAAGTCTGAAAGAGTGAACAAGAACAAGAGTCTAGTCCACCACCAATATATGATCCTTTGCTGAGCAACAAGACAGCTCTACACAGCCTTTGGGACTTGCTAAGCCAGATTGTTAATGGGGAAAGAACCCTGAGTCTATGACGGTTTTTGGGAGGACAGCACATCACTGACTGAGCTGTCTATAGGTCTGGCCACTATGTACATATCCCACTCAACATTTGTTTTTATGCCTCCAGCGTATCCTGGGGAATCTTTACATTAAGCATTAATGTTCAGGTAGGAACACAGGCTGGAAGAAGCCATTTGAATATCCTTCCCTATATAAATACCCTTTTTGGGTGGATGACCACCCACCTGGATTTCAGCCTCAGGCAGTTAAAGAGCAACTCAGAGTATAGTTCTGGTACAGTTCATGTGAATTTTGCCCATGAAACAATATATATGATCCTCTGGATTTCTTGCTATGTTCTACTCCTTTCTTCCTGTGATCTCTCCGGAAAGATCTGAGGACATTTTCTCTTCTGTCCTCTCAAAAATTGCCTTACACTAGCCATAGACTTACAGAAACAGTGCTCTTCTGTTTCTACATCACAATCACCTTTAATGTCCACGTGTACGCTGGGAAGATTTGCATGGAGCACATTCGCAGTGATTACAGGATCTGTGCACTTCCCATGGATTTGAAGTGAGATGGCTTCTCTGTGTATTTGCAGATTCAGTGGTTACAAATGGAAACTAGACGGGTTCCTTCAGTGCTGACATAATCAGAAATTTCACCTCAATTCTGGGCATGTTCTCCAGAAGGAATCCACATGGTATTCTAGGTTGCTCATACCTCTCTTGAACTCAGATTCAGACATAGCTAAAATGTTATTATTCAATGTCATATACCTGGACCAGTGGGAAAAAATGCTCATTTTTCTCTTAATCCCAACACAGTGCATAGTCCACAGTTCAAATTCTAGCAGTTTGAAAGATGAGATATAAATCCAAGTGCAGGTACTCTAGGACACTTGGGGATGCAGGGACTGATCTCAGCTGACAGGTCATGCTGGATTGTCCAACTGATAGAGCTGATGTAAGAGGGAGAGCTGAATTGACAACCACTCACTAAACCTTTTTTCCCTTGCTCTGCTAGGTCTGAAATTCTCCAGCAGAAACTCGAACATGACACAGTCTAGGACAAGATCTCCCTTGGAGAGAAGAGCTACAGGAGGAGAACTAAGTGTGCACAGCAAATACACCACTATTGCATCTCACCTGTAATGTCCATAGCAATTGTGGGCTGCATTTTCCTCCTTTAGTTTGATTTCTTTGGATTGAATACGCTGTATTTTCACCTTGCCTCTCTCCAGCAAGTGTACACTTTTTGAGGGACTCAGAGAAGTGCTGATGCACATCAATCAAGAGCTGCTGGTCATCCAGAAAGACTGTGCACGTGTAAATTTGTACTTGTCCTGATGGGTCATCCAGAAGAGTTTCGTGGAGATCAGTTCACAAAATTGGAAAGACTTTGTGACAAAGTGTGTAATATCATTTATACTCAGTGTTGGATGGCTTTTTCCTTAATACCTCCACTCCAACAAAACAGACCTACTTCCACTCCTCTTCAAAAGATTATTACCATCACTAACTGCTTGTCTACTATGTCTCCAAGGCAAGCCACAGGCTATAAGTCTATTCTGCAAAAGGAGCAGCAAAAAATGCTTAGTGCAATTCCTCTATTTAAAGTATGGTTAATTTTTAATTGTTTTGGTTATTTGGTTTTCCTTCTATTCATTTGAAGATTTGTAATTTATCTGTTGTTGTTTTGTTCATTTGCTTTTCTATTTTGATAAGGATATAGACTGTATATATTGACTACCTGCATCTGGTTACTATCAAGTAAATTGGATGTATTCTGGTCAATAAAGGAGTAATCTCAAACTCTTCACTCTTAAGAACCTTCTTTATTGATCATTAGTGTCAACATCTGAAGTCCCACAGCTATCAGGAAGGGAGGGATCTCTGCATTCTCATGGGGACTGGGCATCAAATCACTTCCCAGTCAGACTGAGATTCACAGGCATTTATATAGTCACTGTGCACTGTGTTTCCGACTCTGAATTTCAACTTCATCATGCATACATTACCCACTGTGTATGCTTGCTGTCAAATATATAGTTACCTCTAAATTATACTCTGTCGATGACAGTTTTGACCAAATTAATAGGATAAACATTAATTTTTCTGTAACACCTCCCAGGACATATAAACATGGTATAAGGGAGTTTAAAGCCATCGGGAATCCTGCACCCAAATCCCGGGGCAGAAAATGCTGAACACCCTGGAATGCAGATAATCCTGAGACCACAGGAAAGAAAGCCACTTCTGACAAGCTCTGCCCACATCTCTGGCCCAATATTAATCTGCATGCTGCCTCTGGAAACAGGAATAGAGGAGCAGTCAGTGGCAGGAACCTGCTTGCTTCAGCCTGGGCCCAGAACCTTCCTGGGCCCCGAGCATATTTGAAGAAAACCAGAGGCATACAATTCTCTGTTTCCTGACTGTGGCTTTTTTTTGATTCGAAGCTCAAAATACCATTTTGTTGTTGGTGATTTTTAGTTGGATATTTTTCATTTCGAATTCAAATGTTATTCCTTCCTTGTTTTCCAGAAATAAGTCTGAATACCATCGCCCTCCACCTCTGCTATAAAGTTATTACCTTCACCAGCCATCCACTTTCCCAGCCGAGGCAGGACCAAGGGCTGTTCATTCCATTTGTGCCCAAGAAGACCATCCTCTGATACACATGCAGATGAGGCCATGGCACAGTCCCTGTATAGTGATTGGTACTGGTTTAGTCTCTG
Source organism: Rattus norvegicus (assembly GCF_021556685.1). Classification (NCBI taxonomy): domain Eukaryota; kingdom Metazoa; phylum Chordata; class Mammalia; order Rodentia; family Muridae; genus Rattus; species Rattus norvegicus. The sequence goes on from NC_141542.1 coordinate 25,011,175, forward strand.
GGAACTCTGCTTGGCAGCCATGGTTGTTCTCATGGGGTTGCAAGTCCCTTCAGCTCTTTCAATCTTTCTCTAATTCCTCCAACTGAGGTCCAGTTCTCAGTTCAATGGTTTGCTGCTAGCATTCTCCACTGTATTTGACATGCTCTGGCTGTGCCTCTCAGGAGACATCTATATCCAGTTCCTGTCAGCCTGCACTTCTTAGCTTCATCCACCTTATCTAGTTTGAAGGCTGTATATGTATAGGCCACATGTGGGGTAGACTCTGAATGGACATTCCTCTAGGCTCTGTTTTAAACTTTGCATCCCTATCCCTTCAATAGGGATTCTTCTTCTCCTTTAAAGGAAGGAGTGAAGAATCAGCATTTTGGTCATCCTTCCTGAATTTCATTTGGTCTGTGAATCTTGGAGAATTTGAGCATTTGGGCTAATATCCACTTATCAATGAGTGCATACCATGTGTGTGTTTCTGTGATTGGGTTAACTCATTCAGGATGATATGTTTTAGTTCGTTCTCTTTGCCTATGAATTTCATGAAGTCATTGTTTTTGATATCTCTGTAGTACTCCATTGTGTAGATGTACCACACTTTCTGTTTCCATTCCTCTGTTGAAGGGCATCTGGGATCTTTTCATTTTCTGACTATTATAAATAAGGCTGCTATGAACATGGTGGAGCATGTGCCCTGTTGTATTTTGGAGCATCTTTTGGGTATATGTGCAAGAGAGGTATAGCTGGGTCGTCCGCTAGTGCAATGTCTAATTTTCTGAGGAACCTCCAGACTGATATCCAGAATGGTTGTACCAGTCTGCAATCTCACCAACAATGGAGGAGTGTTCCTCTTTCTCACATCCGTGCAAGCATCTTCTATAGCCTGAGTGTTTGATCTTAGCCATTCAGACTAGTGTGAGGTGGAATCTCAGGGTTGTTTTGATTTGCATTTCCCACATAACTAAAGATGTTGAACATTTCTTTTGGTGCTTCTCAGCCACTCCATATTCCTCAGCTATGAATTCTTTGTTTAGCTCTGAACTGCAATTTTTAATAGGGTTATTAGTCTCCCTGCAGTCCAACATCATGAGTTCTTGTATATTTTGGATATTAGCCCTCTATCAGTTGTAGGATTAGTAAAGGTCTTTTCCCAATCTGTTGGTTGCTGTTTTGTCCTAACCACAGTGCCCTTTGTCTTACAGAAGCTTTGTAGCTTTATGAGGTCCCATTTGTCTATTCCTGATCTTAGAGCATAAGCCATTCGTGTTTTGTTCAGGAAATTTTTTCCAGTGTCCATGTGTTCAAGATTCTTCCCTGATTTTGCTTCTATTAGTTTGAGTGATCTGGTTTGATGTAGAGGTCCTTGATCCACCTGGACTTAAGCTTTGCACAGGGCAATAAGAAGGGGATGATTTGTACTCCTCCATATGCTGACCTCCATTTGAACCAGCACCCTTGGGTAAAAATGCTATCCTTTTTCCACTGGATGCTTTTGTCTCCTTTGTCAAAAATCAAGGGACCATAGGTGTGGTGGTTCATTTCTGGGTCTGCAGTTCTATTCCACTGGTCTATCTGTTTGTCTCTGTACCAATACCATACAGTTTTATCACTAATGCTCTGAAACTGCTTGAGTTCATGGATGGTGATTCCCAGGGAAGTCCTTTTATTGTTGAGGATAGTTTTAGCTATCCTGCGTTACTTGTTATTCCAAATGAATTTGCAAATTGTTCTGTCTAACCCTATGAAGAATTGGAATCGAATTTTGATGGAGATTGCATTGCAACTGTAGGTCACTTTGGGAAAATGGCCATTTTTACTATCTTCATACTGCCAAGCCATGAACATGGGAGATCTTTCCATTTTCTGAGACCTTCTTCAATTTTTTTCTTCATTTCATGAAGTTCTTGTCACACAGATCTTTCACTTGCTTCATAAAAGTCACACTGAGGTATTTTTATATGATTTGGGACTATTATGAAAGGTGTCATTTCCCTAATTTCTTTCTCAGCTTGTTTATCTTTTGTGTAGAGGAAGGCTACTGATTTGTTTGAATTAATTTTATACCCAACCACTTTGCTGAAGTTGTTTATCAGGCTTAGGTGTTCTCTGTTGTAACTTTTGGGGTGTCCCATGTATACTACCCTATCCTCTGCAACAGTGATATTTTGACTTCTTCCTTTCCAATCTGTATCCTTTTGACCTCCCTTTGTTGTCTGAGTTCTGGCTAATGCTGGGGACAACATACAATGGAGACATCTCAGTAGCCCACAGTAGCTTTTTGTAAAAACTGGTTGTTTCGATTTCTCCAAACCTTAGGCCTGGACAACGGCTGTATAGATTTCATTTGTGTGTGACTGCCTATCAGTTGGCCTTGGTGTGCACAATTGTTGTATTATATCTGACTTTCCTACTTCTTTCTCCTTCTGCTCTTGTGAATTCTGTGAAACTAGATGTTCCTTGATGTTATGATTCTTAGACAATTGGAAATTGATGCATAGGGGCACAGCACAGCATAGCCCTAGTGGCCCAGGTGGATACTGTGTGTTCTCATCTTGGAAAAAATGTAATAACTGCAGAATTGTAGTTCTAGATTAGGGTTTGACTTGCAAAGACAGCTTGAAGAAAGTAAGAGAAAATGAATTAGAGCCAACATTGGGACCCTAAGAAAGGAAAAAGTTATTGAAGTTAGGAAGTAAGTTTTACATAATATTATAGACTGGTTAAGGAAGTATAGAATATATAAAATAATATACTAGTAAACTAAGTCTAACTACTGGAACCCTTATAAGAGTCATTGTGTGCAAGGAACAGAACGCTAGTGGAATTAGTGTGCTAAGAGTTGCCTTGATTCTTTCTGGCCACTGCCTGGCAGTTTTGCCTATGTCATTTATCATTAGAGTGTCGCAGGAAAATGCAATTAGCTGATCTCGGAGCTTTGGACTCTGAAGTATAAAAGTAAAGAGTTAAAGTTTAAATAATGATAAGTTTACAATTATTATTATTATATTGGCCACAGGCCTGGGTATAGGGCAAGCCTGAAACTTTGGAGAACAGTTGTAATTCTTAGTTCTTGGTGAGATGTAGCCATTCTTTGCATTTGATTTGGCAATGATTATAAAATCTCTTTTTTCTACCCGCTTTTGGATTATTAATAAAGGACTGGGGCAAGAGAAAGGCTACAGAACATGTGAAGAGTAAATGAGAGAGAGCATGAGGGAGTGAATGAGAGAGTAAATGACAGAGCAAATGTAAGAACAAATGTGATTGCAAATGTGAGAGCATGAGAAGAGCATGTGAAAAGTGAGTGGAGAGAGAATGTGAAGAGTGAATGAGGGAGCTAATGAGAGAGCTAATGAGAGAGCAAGTCTGAGAACAAATGTGAGAGCCAGGGAGAGAGCATGAGGAGAGAATGTGAAAATGAGTGAGGAGAGAATGTGAGGTGTGTGTGAAGACTGTGTGTGTGCGTGACAGGAGAGTGCATGTGCTGTGTGTGAGATATGTGTGAGGTGTGTGTGAAGATTGTGTGTGTGCGTGACAGGAGAGTGCATGTGGTGTGTGTGAGATATGTATGAGGTATGTATGAAGACTGTGTGTGTGAGTGACAGGAGAGTGCGTGTGGTGTGTGTGAGATATGTATAAGGTGTGTATGAAGAGTGTGTGTGAGAATGAAAGGGTAATGAACAGACGTGTGCACGATTGTGGGAGTTTGAGAAAAGAAAACTGCAATAAAAAAAGCAGAGTGCACAAAAGAATGCAGCGTGTGTGCAGCCTCAAGCTGAGAGAGAGAGAGAGAGAGAGAGAGACAGAGAGAGAGAGAGAGAGAGAGAGAGAGAGAGAGAGAGAATGACTTTAAGCCTTGAAGTTGCCTATCAGTTTGTACCCAAAGCGTCGTCTGTGGATATGTATTATGTGCCTTCCAGATAACCCTGCTTCCAGGTGAGAACTCTGATCCTGTGACCCAGGGCCAGGAAAGTCTGACAGAATGGCTGCTCCCCTGAGGGCAAAGGATAAAACTTTTAGGTCTATGACCTCCTAATTTATCTTTTCACCTGAAAACTTATTATTCAAATTTTCTTACTGGGATACAACTGTGGTCCTGGTGAGCGTCTTGTCTCTTGGATGCTCAGTCAGTTCTTCGTTGTCACAGACTGTTTGAGCTTACTCCAGTCACTGGGACTTATTCACACCTTCAAATTTGCTGAACTTTTCAGATTTCTAACGTTTGTGGCAAACTGAGTGACAAAAGCAATGAATGTTGAGCACGTCACTGGGGTCCAGTGCATATGGAGCTACGGGTGTATGGATGTGGTAAGTCCCGAGGAGTTACTATAAGAAAGTAGGACTGTGCTCTTAGGACCCCTGCGTGACCTCACTTCACTTTGCCAGCTTTGTGGGCTTCTACACTGCTGCTCTGAGAAGAACTGAAAACTAATGAAATAGATGTGTAGCCTCCCATTACCTTTGTCATTGTTAGGATATTAGTAGGAGAGGTTTGATTGAAATATACTCTCAAAAATATTAACAAAACCATTGCCTCTTGTGTACCATCTGGAGGAAGTACCAAGTTCACAGACATTTCTTCACAAACTTCTCAAAGCCAGCAAACTGGAGCACGAAGAAAGCCAAGTCCAAGGCATTCAAAACCAGCATCCTCACCAATGCCCCCAGGAAAGGCTTTGGTAAAAGAAGGGAGGTACTGAGACAGTTGGCCCTCATACACCCAGAGAAGACTGTGCCAGGAGAATTGGGGAAGGATTGTGGGAGAGAGTAATTAAGTATCAGTAGTCAGTGAGCAGAACGTAAAGTGAAAAAGAAAAAATATATAAATAGAAATAAAATAAAGGTCTTTAACAAAATGGGACACAATGTATTGCTGAACTAACTCTACTGTGTTTACACTTGCACATGCTTTAACATCTAGAGAGACTAGATGTGATAAAGTAGGATGCCCTTGTCGTTTACATATACTATGTACACAGCAAAGATAAATGAAGAGGATAACATGCAGATCACAGATCCATTGTTCCCTTGCATCTATGTGATTCTGCTTCCCTTTATCAGGACTGTGGAGGCTTCTGCTCATCCAGGTCTCAGGGCTCAAGCAAAATGCAGTCCCCTATGATCTCTGGCCAAGTGCTCTTGTGTTCCCAAAATTACTCTGCCTCAGGCTGCAGAGGCACTGAAGGGCCAGCCTTCACCTTCAAGGTGCAACCACTCTTTCAGTCTTTCCAGGCTCTCTGTTACTCAACTGAAGGTTTCAGCAGAGGCCTTTCATCTCAATAACAGAAGCTTACCTAATCCAAAACATTGGGAAGCCATCCTACACTCCTGATTGCCTGCTTACCTGAGACCAAACTACATAGCTCTCCTCTTTATGCCTGTTTCCCTGATTTGAAAGTAAATATTGTGTTCATCTGTGGCATCGGTGGTAAGAATAAAATCCTTAACATGAATAAGAGGACCATGCAGAGCATGGCTTTACATTCTATATACAAATTGAATAGCTAGAGGGAATTATCAAAGAATACAATAAGAATCCTAACAACAATTACAGAAATTATGAAATGAAATAAAACAAAAACAAAAGCAAAAACAAAAATACCTTGTGGGTGCTGGTATTAAAGGCATGTATTAACTCTGACCAGCTTTTAGGTATTTCTAATAAAAAGCAAACAAACAAACAAACAAACAGCCTTATTACAGTTGCAGCAGGTGCAGGAGAGAAAGCTGGGAGATATCCTGTGCTGCTGCCCCCATGCTGTGATTCTGCAACAAAAACTTCCTTGGGAATAGGAACCTGTATGCAGTGGGATCCCTTGCTGGGCCTGTCATCTCAAAAATAGGGACTTCCCTAATCCAAAACCTTGGAATCCAGTTTACTTCAGGCCAGGAATGAAATCAACCATCATTAGGGAAAGAGCAAGGGGAAAATTACATAGGAAAAAATATGTGCCTTAATCAGAAAAGATCCTCAACTTCTAAGGCCTCCACAATCTCCACCCCTCTCTTCTGAGCTGTGCATAGAGATGTTGTATAACTCCAGATGGTAGGAAAAGGCAGAGTTCTTCCCAGAAAAGTCAAACATGATTTTCACCCTGACATCTGTAAGGTGAGGTGGCATCGTATCACAGAGTCAGCTCACCGGGGATAAGGACACAGAAGCCACAGATGACAATGCCAATGGACTCCCTCCTGAACTTATGGACACATTAAAATTGAGGTTTAGCCTAACCTTAGGCCATTCCACTCCCTGCCCATCCACCTGATTTTTATGTTTGCTATGAGCAAAAGATCAGAGTGGAGCCCCAAATATCCTCATGATAGGACTTGGAAATTCAGGAAGAATGATATTGGAGAAGGGATGGCTATGTGGTTACAATGTGGTAACTGGGTTCTGACCAGGAACCTCGTCCTTAGCCAATGGAGCCTTTAAGGCCGGGCCTCCTGCTTGTTCCAGTGCAGGCTAAAACTTCAGGGTCAGGCCAGCTCCTGAGCCCCACACAGGGCTGCCTGCATACCCTTGTATCTGCATTAGAGCCAGAGTGCTCTCTGCCCCATCCTCTTCTCTCCTCTTTGTCACAGCCATGGTCCCCAAGAGCACTTGTCAAACACCTTTATACATCTATCTCTATCTCAAGGTCAGGTTCCCAGAGAATCAATCCCCATAGCTGACCATAAATGAGTATTCTTTGTGGGTGTGTATATATAATGTTGTAGAACACAGAATAGCGATTCTTGGTGAAAGCTTCGTGGACATGTGTCTTTGCACTGGGATCTTTCCACATGACTTAGATATCCTTGCCATGAGGTCATTACCAGTCACCTTGCCATTTCAGTTTCGTTTTTCTTTTGGATGCTATCGCTGTTTGATGTAAGATCCAAGGCTGAACTTCCATACTGGGCTATGGTTCCAGACTTGCTTTACAGCCATATGGCCCTCGGGTTGTTTCCTTTTGATACTAGAGGTTGATTAATCTTTCCAGCAAGGCTTCCAGTACTTGATAGGTACATGCTGTCAGAGCAGAGTTATACAGAATCCATATGCTGGCCTTCCTCTGATGGTGCTTACCTTTGCCAAGTCCTCAAACAGGGCAGCTCTTGGAAAAAAAAAAACCCTGCAGGCAAAGAAATGATATATGTGGGTCTACCCCTGGCTCCTTGAGAAATGAAAGAGGAATATGGTCTTGGCTTACTGGAAGTCTTATCCCAAGACTAGGGAAGGGGACTCCAGAGAGCACTAAGCCTTCTCCTCATCCATCATAGTCTGTATAGCCTGTGGCTTTCATGTGGTCAGTGTGATGACCTTAAAATGTTCTAGGTATTTCTGCCATGTTACGTCTCTATACCTAGACATGACCTCAGGTGTACAGTCACATTGGAAACATAAAAAGCCTTGCATCTGAATTGTGAAAATCAATGTGTGTTATATTTAAAATACCACAATAATTGAGTGGCCATTGCTACAGTAAATATTATTAGGGGGTTTCTACCCCACCGTAGATCATTTAGTTCCCAAATAAAAGACACAAAACTTTTAGATTTAGAATAAGCCTTAAAGTACTAAAGCTGGGCAGACATCAACCCTCTGTGCTATTTTTTCTGCTTCCCTGTCCATAACCCCGAGGTATTGCTTGCCAAGCTCTGCCTGGGCCACTCCTGTTCTGACAGGCTGCCCCTCATGGCAATACACTCACGATCCACCTACCCTATGGGGTGGTGTCTCCTTCCTTCTCCTCCATGTCTTTTCCCTCTCCTCGTGGACCCTGCCTGAGCCCCCAGGCCCAGGGAATCTTTGCTCTGTCCCCTCTCTTCTGCCCAGTCCATGTTGTACGGATTTTATTAACCAATCAGGGATAACTTAGGAGGCAAAAAAAAAAAAAAAAGAAAGAAAATCTGGTATACATGAGGATCTCCTTGTCTTGGAGCAACCAGACCTTAGGGTACAGAATTTACCATTTGAATATACAGCAGCAGCAGACACATTATAGGCCAATCTACTTTGTAGTTGGACTCAAAGCTTGGCTCTCACACCCATTGGATGTTCAACTGTGGAGAAGTTATTTTACCTTTGTGTGACTCAATTCCCTTATCTGCACAGTGAGGATGATAACGAGTGTTAATTCACAGAGTTGTCTTGGGGACTGACGAGTTAATATATCTAGTATTTAAACATTAAACACCATCTGCTTTGCATAATTAATAAAAGTCTGTGGAAAGGGCAAAGTCATAAAGACAGAAGAACATTTGCTTTGGAAATGGGGCCATACAACTACATCTAATAACAAACTCAGAATCAGGGAATGGTGGAAGACTAAGGCCAGAGAATTGGGAAATCAAGGCTAGCCTGGGCTGCATAAGATCCTATCTCAAAATATCAAGAAAAGTCAGGTTCATAGTAATAATAAATCAAGAAATAGCCATTATAAAGAATTTACAAAAAGCAAAGCAGTGGAGCAGAGTGGACGCTGTGTGTCAAGTCCCTCTGCTGTCCATCGCTGGGACCAAGTATGCATCAGATCAGTGACAGGAATGGGGTGCTGAGAGCCTGGAGCAAAGGGATGCTGGCTGCATGGCCACATTTGAACAGCGCTAAAGCAGGACTAAATGCTAAGAAAAAAAGCCATATGCAAAACATGTAAATTTTAATGTCCTCCAGGAAGGCAAAACCACAATAATTTTACTGTTTGTCAAGCTGCTTGTGTCACCAAACTTCTAATATTGGTAAGGACGTGAAAAACTCTTGTGATGCAAACCAGCTGCCAATAAGAAGAGCAACCACTGTCCTGACCAAGGTGACCTGGATGCTGTCCAATAGGCCGAGGCAGCCTGGACAGCCATGAGAGTATGTTTAACACACAGATATCTGTCATTTCAAAAGGGGGAAAATGAAGCCTGACTTTTCCCCCCACTTTATGCAAAACCAAGAATACTCCAGCATTGAGTCTTACAAATAAAAATATGCCAAGAAACTTCATAGAATATGCATTTCTCTTGTGTGTGCTCCTGAGTGTGTGTGTTTTGTTTGTGTTTTGTGTGTGTTTTGTGGGTGTGTATGTGTGAGTGTGTGTGTATGTGTGAGTGTGTGTGTGAGTGTGTATTTTGTGTGCATGTGTGTATGTCTGTGTGTATGTGTGTGAATGTGTGTGTGTGTTTTGTGTGCATGTGTGTGTGTCTGTGTGTATGTGTGTGAGTGTGTGTGTGAGTGTGTGTGTTTTGTGTGCATGGTTGTGGGTGTGTGTGTGTGTGTGTGTCTGTGTCTTTGTGCACAAATGCTTCAATTATCTGCTATGGTGAATACTATCCCCAACTCAATTATGAAGGTTAGTATTAAGCTGTGAGTAGTATGTGGAGAGTGGTCACAAAGAATAATTAGGAGTCCTCTTCTGTTAAGTTGTCTGAGACTCCCAAATGCTGCATGCTGTGAGTGGGCCTCACATCTCAGCACAATAATTCTATTAAGTACAATTCCCGTGTGTTTTTCTTAAACAATTTTCTATGAAAACCTTTAATAATTTTTTCTCCCATTCATTTTTTGTGGAGGGGACAAGGGTCTTTGTTTTGTTTTTTTTCCTTTTTTCTTTTTTTTTTCTTGCTTATTTTAGGTCCACAGGATTTCTGTAGCTTTTGAGGAAGTCCTAGACTTAGGACACTGGATCTGTATAGTTTAGGGAATTAACCAGTTCACTGAGCACATTTTTTGTTTGTTTGGTTTCTGTTTTTCTTTTGAGATCTCACTGTGGGTGCAGAGGAAGTCCTGAGGAACTGCAGCCCTAAGAGGATGTGTGTTGTAAAAATGATATGACCATGCCATGGACCCAAAGCCATTTATCCATGGGGAAAAGGCAAAGGCCCCCATACCCCTTGAGGCTCAGAGACATGACAAAGCCTTCTCAGGATGGTGTTGATAGTGTGTGCAGAAAAAGTCTACTCTACCTTTCCCCCTGGCCCCATCTGGATATTTACAGCCTGAAGACTGCCAGCTGCAGAGACTGCTCCTACTGAGATTAGCTAAATCTGCCCCTTTTCAGTTACATATGCATAGTCCTCCCCTCCTTGTTTATCTGCATGTAATGCCCACCTCCTTGCTGCCTGGAGCAACAGCCCTGCTTCCTGGCCAACTCTATATAATAAACATGCTGAGCTTCTGGGATGCTGCCTTTTCTCCAGCTCATGGACCCAGCCTTCCCCATGTAAGTGTGTCCAATGTCATTCTTCATTTCCTCCTCACCCCTGGTCAGGCCCAAGTCCCTGGTGCCAGGCAAAGGACTTGGCAAGCTCAGTCTGCTCCACTTCGAAGGAAGTGCTTTCTACACTGAAATCTAAAGCACACAGTGGGTTCAGTTCCCTCTCAAGTGTCTTTGGTGAGGGTTGGGGTGGGTGTGAGACCATTTGCATTATGACTATTTCAGAAGAGTAAGGATTCACAGTTTGTTTTTGGTGAAGGTGAGCTCCCCAAGAGGCTATCATTGCCAACGTCTTCCCAAGTCACCTTCTAGGAGGTCAACTGACTCCTGGGTGAGTCTTTGGTTACACTGCTTCAGTTTTCTGTGGCTACACTGGCCAAATGGCACCCAGTGTTCACACATGGCTATTTGAGATGAACTAAACTTAGAACTAAAATCTGCCTCTTTAGTCACAGCAGGCAAACCAGGAGGCAAACAGCCAGCCAGAATCCATAGCCAGAAACACAGCAGATATAGAATATTTCTATCATCTAGAAATTTCTCCTGGACAGAAGTGGTCTAGGTTCTTGGTGTCTGGTTTTTCCTTCAGGGAGAATTACTTGCCATACTAATATCCAACGGTTTATTTTTAAAGCAACTTTAACAAAATGCGACTTACTCATCCCCAAATTAATCCAGTTTAAGTCTACAGTGCAATGGTTCCCCATAAATCTACCCGAGTTCCCCATAAATCTACCGGAGTTTGTTGCTAGACCACGGAACAAAAGAACGAGAGTGTATGCAGTTATGTAAAATGGTATGAAACAGTATTGTCCACTGCATAATTATACTGCACTACTTTTGAATTCTTCAAAATTCAGGCCTTTTATTGATAGTTGTACAAAAATACATTATCCTAGAGTTGAGAAAATATACAGTATTTCATCTGGGCTTTTTTTTTTCATTGAGACTTTAATATTTTTGCATCTTTTGCTAGTATCGTTAGATTCTTTATAAGAGTTTTATTTTTTGGAGTTTTTTTTTTCTTTTTGTTTTTTGTTTTTTTTGTTTTTTGCCAATCTGGTCAGTATTTGATGCCATTTCAATGTTCTCAGGATTTTGATGAAAATAATACTACAATGATAAAGTGATACTCATTTTCTTGAGCCATTTACATATGTATATACACACATATATGGGAAGTTATATATACATAATTCTATGCTATACTGTGTAGAATACAATTCTATTATACCTCAACATATACATTTTGCTCAATATGATATCTGTGAATGTTATCAGTCATGGGGAAATATTAAGAGCCTGAATAAACATGGACAATATTTGCAGAATGCACATAAAATTGAAGATGGTATATAAGCAAAAATGTGAAGTATATCACTTACACTTTCATATCGAATGCACTTTAAAATTTTTAATAGATTAAAAAATTTAAATCATCTTTACCCAGTTTCTTGTTTTTTTTTCGAAATGTGTCTCCTGGATGATTTGAATTATATATGCTGCTTAAGATCCTTTTAACAACAGTGACCTAATGCCTTAAATGTGTTTCTGAAATTTCCATTCACTTGATCACTGTTCAATAATTGTACCATGTTGACAACTGTACTTTCTTTTTTATCACTTTAAGAATGTAACTTTCATGTGTGAGTATACACTTTTGATCCTAACACTTTGAAGGCATAAGCAGGTGGATCTGTTTTGTGAGGTCGACCTGGTCTATATAGGAAAACCCTATCTTAAAAAAAATCAATCAATAAATAAGCAAATAAATAAAAAGAATTTAAAACATTTCTAAATAATATGAACACAACCACATCTTTAATAACAATTGATTTTTATTGCTGATAATTCATATAATCAATTTACAAAATGTTACATAGTGTCATATGGGAACTCAATTTCATCGTAAAATAAACCTGCTTTTCTCTTTTCATTGGTTGCTCTTAGTTTCCATATTCATACACATATATAATTTATTCTGATTATTCTCTCCCCCACATCGTCCCATTCCCTCCCCTGTGACTTAAACATATACAGTCTTCTAAATTTAGGTTTCCGATGTCTGATTTCTCTTTTATTTATTATACATTCCTTTACTTTTCCATCTATAGTTTATGATATCTTAATAAGAAACCCATTCTGTCATTAGCACTCTCTGTGCTTGATAGGAGACATTCACATTCTTCAGTAGCTTGTCATCAGTGCAGGAAATGACATCAAGCTCTCTCGCTCCCTCTCTCTCTCTCTATCTCTGTCTCTGTCTCTGTCTCCCTCTCTGTCTCTCTGTCTCTCTGTCTCTTCTGTCTCTCTGTCTCTCTCTCCATCCCCTCCCCAATTGTTCTGTTTTCTAGTACAAGGACTCACACTTTAGTCTAGCCTTGAACTCAAGGCAATCCACCTACCTCAGCCTTGTGAGTGTTGGGATTGCAGGTATACACCATCTTGCCCAGTGAATTTTGTGACTCTCGTACATCCCTTTACTATTTCTGAGTTATTTTTAATATTGCTGTGACCCTTTTCTAGCTTCTAGATGTAGATACATTAACTGATTAGAAGGTTTTATTTTTAAAGATTTATTTATTTATGTACATGAGCACTCTGCGAGTGTGCCTGCATGTCAGAAGAGAGCTTCAGACAGAAGAGGGCATTGGATCCCACTACAGATAGTTGTGGGTCACCATGTGGTTGCTGGGAATTGAACTTGGGAGCAATGGAGAAGCAGCGCTCTTAACCACCAAGCCATCTCTCCAACCTGATAAAAAAGATTTTAAATTTCATTCTTTTCGTGATTGTTTGCAATCTTTCTTCTTGAGAACACTGTCATGGAATGTCCAAATGGTAATTAGTGGCGGTTGGTAGAAGGAGCCATATGTGTGATGCTGCCATATGTGTGAGGGGCTGGCAACAAGGTGCAGACCCAAGACCATGGCCCTGAGCACTGAGGCTCGCCTGCTGGATGTGGGCTCTCAGCCCCATCAAGATGTCTTCAGGTGAGGACAGCAGGTGGTGGCTTGTGCCCTGCTGAGCCGGCCTAGGAGAGTGGCAACCACAATCGCCATGCCCAAGCCTCCAGCCTGGGGCACCAGGAAGCTCCAGCTGTGATGGCCTCAGGTTGGTCATGGTGGGCCTGGAGGCCCGAAGAAGCCGCCCGGGCCTCCGCGGGCCCTGAGAGGGGACTGACGGGCCTGAGCGGAGCCCGGAGCTCCACACCACACACCTCCCCTTGTCCTGCCTCCCCGTGTTGTCTGCGCCACGGAGTGGGCACACGTGTCCTTCCCACCCCGCAGCTTGACCGCGCCCGAGCCGGGCCTCAGGGCACGCGGAGCTCGTGGGTGAGCGCGGGGCCTGAGGGGGCGGGGCGCGCGCGTTATATTTGGCGCCCGCAGCAGCGCGTGTGCCTGGGCGAGTTTTCCTTCTGCGGGTGCCGGCAGCCAGGGCGCCGCTGCCCAAGCTGACTCCTCTCTCTCTCCCTCTCCGACCCCGGCAGGGCCCAGAGGTGATTCTGCCTGCACGATGTCCTCCTTCCTGGAGACGAGCTCTTCGCAGGCGCCACATCGCGAACAAAAAGAGAAAAGAAAAAAATGAAAAGAAAAATCAGAAGAAGCTGACAGAGAAGGGGGCGGTAACGGCGTTGGGGGTCACCTCGGCCACGGGAGGGCGCGCTAAGACAGCGGCGGGGTTTCCAACGGAGACTGCAGCCTTGCAGTTTCCAGGCATGAAGCCCAGGCCAGCCCTGCCAGGGGACCTGTGCGTGGACCCCTAGTCCGACCTCCGGTCTGCTCCCCAGGGACGGCAAGGAGCAAGCAGGGCGGGCTGCACCTTAAGAGCAGCATCATCAAGGTAGGTAGGAGACCCGCGTCCCTCCTAAGGCTCCTTCTGGGCCCCCCCTCCCCCGCCCTGGGAAAGCAGTGGCAGAAGGAGGCAATGCAAAGTGAGCCCATTGGGTAGGGGAAGGGAGGGTTCAGGGATGTATGGAGAGCTGAAGCAGGGATTGGAAAGCCTATGGCATTGGGAAAGAATGGAGAGGTGGTCTGGAGTGTGCATGAGAGCTGTGCTCTGACATCCCCAGAGCAACTTGGGGCTGTCACCTCTCTCCAGATTGACTTAGAATTAAATGACCTGTACCTGCCAGGGCAGGACAGGCTTTTCAGAGGCAGCTTAGCCTGGTGGCACACTCCCTGTAATGTTTCCATTCTATGTTAAAGGACAGGGATCATAGGAAAATATTTCCTTAAAACCTCAGGCAATGAATGATTATTTAATAGATTTCTTCTGATCTACTTTGTAATTGGTTGCCCCTTGCAAGAGATTGTATTTGGAAGATGTAAAATACCCTCCTTCAATTAAAAGGGAACATAAACAGAAATTTCCTCTTTTTTAGACTCCAAAGCTCTGAGAGATTACAGTTCTGCATAATTTAATTCTTTCCTACCTGCTATGAGCAGGCCTCCAGAACAGCAAGTTCCTTTGGAATGGTTTTGCTTGTTTTTGTTTATTTTCCATGGTGCTGATTAGAAAGCCATGAATTTTAAATTTCAAGAGGTGACACCCAGAGTTTATGGTGGTTTCCTTCACACACTGCAGTGTAGTTGCAGCATAAAAACATTCTTCTTGTGACAAGAAGTGGAAAAGAAATTTGATGAGCTAAGAAAAGTAGAGCCTTGAGCCAGATCAACCATTTGGCTTCCTCAAATATGGAGCAAGCATGGAATGTGGCTTTTTCAGAATCGAGGGGGTTTTTAGGATTGGGCAGTGAATGCTGTCTGGGGCTAACCCGTCCCTTTTGTGGCTGACAACCCTTAGGAGAAGGTCAGAATGTGCCAACAGCACAGAGTGGGCACTGGTGGTGTTTGAACTCAGAAGTGCTCAGGAACTGTGAAAGTTTCTCTGTTATCACCCTGGAGCCATCTAGTGAAATAGACCACTGTGATGCTGTGTAAGAGGCCATTGTGAGGGCTGGAGAGATGGCTCAGTGGGTAAGAGCACCAAGTGTTCTTCCAGAGGTCCTGAGTTCAAATGCCCGCAACCACATGGTGGCTCACAACCATCTGTAAGGAGTACTGATGCCCTCTTCTGGTGTGTCTGAAGACAGCTGCATTGTCTCACATATAAATAAATAAATCTTACAAAAGATTGTCATCTACTGCAGTTTCTGTGTGGACAGGGCACAGTTGAAGGGCTTAAAAATCAAGTACATTGCCTGTCTTTAGAGATCAAGTGTATCACCTAACATTCAAACCAAGAAATGTAGTGTCTTTTTTGCTGCTTCTGTACGTTTAAGTGATGTAACTTTTCTCCTATTACATCGTTTGTTTCCATAATAGTTGTTTTCAAGTATATATGATTATCGCTCCTATTTGCAGAGCTATTCAATATTTTCATTGATTAAATATTTGTGGTGAATTTACATTGTGATATCAGTAAAATGCTATGTGAAAATTTTAGAGAATATACCGGTTTGGGTAATTTTAATAACCTTTACCCTCAAGTGGTGGCCTGTTTTCACATTGAAAAGACTGGAATTCATTACCATCCATAGCAGGATTGATAGGGAAGCACAATGGACAGTGACAGTGTTGTTCCCTTTGACAGTTGTGGGAGCCAAGAAAGAAGTGTGACTTGCTTTTTGTGATTTACCAAATCAAGACTGAGTATCATTACTGTAGAAGCCCATGGAAAAAATGATGAAGTTTTCAGAAATCACCAGTTAAAGAAATGGTGGTTTTGTTTATATTGAATTCTGAGTTTCAAAGTTATGTTTCATTTTTCTTTATTCCTTAATGAGGCTTTTTATTAATTTTTTTATTCACCATTACACCCTTAGATGCACAGGGCTAGGATTGTAGTAGGTGCTCAATAAATCTCTGACCATCGGGGAGGAGGAATGATAAGAAAGTATGTATTTTCTGTAAGTTCTGCTAGTTTTGGGAACAGGTGGTTTTAGGTTTACCATCATAGCTTGGTATCTTGTCCCACATAAGACAACTTGACAGAACCCCCTTTCTGGCCATTATGTTCAACTTATTTTTGTCTTAATCATTCTTGAAAATCATGGAAGTAGTGTGGAAAATTGATTGTACCTGCAGTATAGCAAAAAAGCCCAGTCTAGATAGGTAAGCAGTTATGTTTCTCCATGAGCTGATGTCTTAAAACATCTATATTTTAGGAATTTAGTGTTGTGTTTTCTAAACGTACATCGTACAGCATACAGATAACATCGTAATAGAATTAAGGAATCTTTTGATTTAGCACCAAATTCCATAAAGCGATGACTACTGCACAGCTCTCTTGGCTATATGAATAGCCGAAATTATATTTCATTCTTTTAAAGAAATAATGAAAGTACTTAAGGTTAAGCAAAGCCCATCGGAATAGTTTACTGTGGTGTTTCTCTTTGGTTTCTTGTGCTCTTTTAGAAGACGACTTTAAGAAGTCAGGGCGGTCAGGTGGTCAGTGTGGTCAGGCAGTCATGAGCAGATGGTTAAGCGATGTGCTAGGGCCCCATAGGCCAGTGAGCCCAGCCGAAGAGCAGAGGCTAGCCAGTGAGCCTGACTGAAGAGCAGAGGCTAGCCAGTGAGCCTGACTGAAGAGCAGAGGCTAGACAGTGAGCCTGACTGTAGAGCAGAGGCTAGCCACTGAGCCAGGCTGAAGAGCACAGGCTAGCCAGTGAGCCTGACTGAAGAGCATAGGCTACTCAGTGAGCCTCGCTGAAGGCTGAAGAGCAGTGATTTTAACCTTTATTTCTAAGTTCTTCCGTTTTCCTAAAATTTCTACAAAAGTTTGCCTCCATAAAGTTTGGCTTTAAAGGTTCTCCTTGCTCTCTTCTTCTTATCTCCTTTCCTCTTGCTCTTATGACACAATAATTTCCTTACTCTCAATGCCTTACTCTCAACGCTATGCCTTTACTTCTAAGTTCTTCTTGAGTTCTGTTCTCTTCAGTTCAGTTCTGTCTAAAAAGCTTTCTCTCTCTTTCTCCTCAGCATTTGTATATCTTTCTGAACACAACATCACATGGTGAAAAGTTCACCACAAGTTTGCACAGGAATTCAAATCATAAGTTGGATAATCAGTTTAAGACAGAGAATGTTTACATGCATATCCATGAAGAGTAATCATCAGGATAAACAGTCACCATCTATCACTAGCTCTGCACATTCATGGAGAGTTAAAAGCTGTAATTTTTATGAGAAAAGAATAAGTGAAATTACCTACAGGCAAATCCAGTCAATTATTTATGTTCAGTCCTTGCACCTATAGTAAATCATTAGTTCTCTTTTTATGAACTTTGGTTAATTGGTTTATACCCTCTTAGGATGGGCTCTAATTTGTAGATGCCTGCTTGGTATTGCAGAAGCAATTCACTCATGACACTTTAAGAAGAAGAGTTCTCAATGCAATTTTGATTACCAGAGAAAACTTAATAGCATTCTCATTATAAAGGAGCTTAAAATTACTAATCTCATTTTAGGAATACTTATAGAACTATAAGAATTATAGGAATTAAGACATCATCTATTTGTCTGTACATCATCATGCCAAGACAATACATCTTCGTTGCTCTGTGGTGATTTGCTCAAAAGAGTAGGGTAAAGAGCATGACAAATACAGAGGCAGATACTTGCAGCCAACCATTTAGCTGAGATCAGGGTCCCCAATGGGGGAGTAAGAGAAAGGATTGAGGGAGCTGAAGGGGTTTACAGCCCCATAAGAAAAACAGTAAGAAACACCCATAGCTCCCAGGGCTGAAACCACCATCCAAAGAGTACACATGGAAAAACCCATGGCTCCAGTTGCATATGTAGAAGAGGATGGCCTTCTTGGGCACAAATGGGAGGAGAAGCCCTTGGTCTTGTCAAGGCTTGATGCCCCAGTGTAGGGGAAACCAGAACAGGGAGGCAGGTAGGCCTGGGTAGTGGGGTGGGTGTGGTAACACCCTCATAGTAGAAGGACGAGGTGGTTTTATAAGGGGTTTTGTAGATGGGAAAACAGGAAAACGGTTAACATTTGAAATGTAACAAAAGCCCTCTCTGGGGATGGACAGCTGCTAAGGTGCTCTGAGCCCCTACTTCCCTGCTGCCTCCCTTTGATCGCGACTGTGGTGCATGGTGTCAGCCTGGGACTCTCCATGGGCTGCTGCTGGCACTGGTCCTGGCGTTCAGGGCCAAAAGCATGATGAGCAAGGAGCACATGGTTTGTCCCGATTCAGAGCTGGGCGAATGGCCACCAAAGGACAAGCACAGCTTCCTGTACGATCATGAGGTCTTCCTGGGCAAGGAGGACTCCAAGACCTTTGATAGCTAAGCCTGGACAAGAGCAGGAGAGGCTGGGGAAAATTGTTGATCCAATTGACAGTGATGGAGGCGGCCCTGTTACTACTGAGGACCTGAAAGTTTGGATCAAACATGTACAGAAAAGATACATCTACCATAATGTGGCTGAACTCTGGAAGGATTATAACAGGGACATAAACGAAAAGATCTCCTGGGAAGAATACAAGCAGGCCACCTATGGCTACTACCTGGTTAACCTTGCTGATTTCCAAGATAGCTCTGATCATCACAACTTTAAAAAGATGCCTCCACGAGATGAGAGGAGTTTTAAGGCCTTGACGGTGACCTGACAGCTACTCAGGACGGGTTCATTGCTTTTCTGCACTAAGAGCATTTAGAACATATGAAGGAGATTGTAGTTCTGGAAACCCTGAAGGATATCGACAAGAACGGGGATGGGTTTGTGGACCAGGATGAGTACATTGTGGACATCTTTTCCTCACGAGGACAATTGCCCTGAGATAGACTGGATTTTGTCTGGGGAGCAGTTCAGTGATTTCCCAGATCTGAACAAGGATGGGAAGTTGGACTAGGATGTGATTCTCCACTGGATCCTCCCTCAGGACTATGACCATGTGAAGGCTGAGGCCTGGCATCTTGTGTATGAGTAAGACAAAAACAAGGATGAGTGCTAACCAAGGAGGAGATTCTAGACAACTGGACCATGTTTGTGGGAAGCCAAGCCACCAATTACGCGAAAGATCTTACCAAAATCGTGATGAATTTTGAAAGACACTCATATTCATGTGGCCAACGGTCACAGGCTTCCTGCGGATGTTCTGGGTTATTGCTATATTTGTCAAGTATATAGCAGTTGTGTCCCTAAACAATGAGAAATCTTTCTAAAGCTCAAAAAAAATCATACATTGCACCAAACAATAATAGTAGGAGATTTAAACACCCCACTTTCATCAATGGACAGATCAAGGAAACAGAAATTAAACATAGACATAGAAAGACTAACAGAAGTTATGAACCAAATGGATTTAACATATATTTATAGATCATTACACCCTAAAACAAAAGGATATACCTTCTTCTCAGCATCTCATGGTACCTTCTCCAAAATTGACCATATAATCGGTCACAAAACAAGCCTCAACAGGTATAGGAAGATAGAAATAATCCCATGCATCCTTTAAAAAAACCACGGACTAAGGCTGCTGATCAATAACAACAAATAAGACAGAAAGCCCACATATACATGGAAGTTGAAGTCAATGAAAACTTGGTCTTTGGAGACATAAGAAAGAAATTAAAGATTTCTTCGAATTTAATGAAAATGAAGATACAACATACCCAAACTTATGGGACACAATAAAAGCAGCGCTAAGAGGAAAACTCATAGCTCTGAGTGCCTGCAAAAAGAAACAAGAGAGAGCATATGTCAGCAGCTTGACAGCACACCTCAAAGCTCTAGAAAAAAATTAAATAAACCCTAGAGGAGTAGAAGGCAGGAAATAATCAAACTCAGGGCTGAAATCAAACAAGAAGATACAAAACCAAGTATCAAAAGAATCAGTAACCCTGGAGTTGGTTCTTTGGGAAAATCAACAAGATAAATAAACACTTAGCCATACTAACCAGAGGTCACAGAGGGTGTATCCAAATTAATAAAATCAGAAGTAAAAGGGAGACATAACAATAAAATCTGAAGAAATTAAGAAGATCATCAGATCCTACTACAAAAACATATTCAACAAAACTGTAAAATGTGAAGGAAATGGACAATTTTCTATACAGATACCAGGTACCACAGTTAAATCAGGAACAAATAAACCATCTAAACAACCCCATAACTCATAAAGAAATAGAAACTGTTATTAAACATCTCCCATCCAAAAAGAGCCCAGAACCAGATGGATTTAGTGCAGAATTCTATCAGACCTTCATAGAAGACTTCATACCAATACTGCCCAAACTATTCCGCAAAATAGAAACAGACAGAGCACTACCAAATTCCTTCTACGAATCCACAATTACTCTTATACCTAAACCACACAAAGATACAACAAAGATAGAGTAATTCAGACCTATTTGCTTTATGAATATTGATGCAAAAATGCTCAATAAAATTCTTGCAAACTGAGTCCAAGAACACATCCAAACAATCATCCATCATGATCAAGTAGGCCTCATGGCAAGGATGCAGGGATGGTTTAATATACAGAAATCCATCAACGAAATAACCATATAAACAAACTCAAAGGAAAAAAGACATACATGATCATTTCCTTAGATGCTGAGAAATCATTTGACAAAATTCAATACCCTTTCACTAATAAAGTCCTGTTAAGATCAGGAATTCAAGGCCCATATCTAAATATAGGAAAATGCAAAATATATCCAACCAGGAGCTAATATCAAACTAAACTGAGAAAATTGAAGGAATCCAACTAAAATCAGAGACTAGACAAGGCTGCCCACTCTTTCCCTACTTTTTCAATATGGTACTTAAAGTCCTAGCCATAGCAATCAAACAATGAAAGTAGGTCAAAGGGATAAAAATTAGAAGGGATGAAGTCAAAACACTAATATTTGAAGATGATATGATAGTATACTTAAGCAACACCAAAATTCCACCAGAGAACTACTTAACCTGATCAACAACTTCAGCAAACTGTCCAAGCATAAAACTAACTCAAACAATTCAGTAGCCTTCCTCTACTCAAAGGGTAAAAAGGCTGAGAAAGAAATTAAGGAAATGACACCCTTCACAATACTCCCAAATACTATAATATAACTTGCTGTTACTTGAACCAAGCCATTAAAAATCTGTACGACAAGAACTTCAAATCTCTGAAGAAACTGAAGAAGATCTCAGAAGATGGAAAGATCTCTCATGCTCATAGATTGGCAGGATGAATATGGTACAAAAAAAATGGCCTTTTTGCCAAAAGCAATCTACAGATTCAATGACATCACCATCAATATTCCTACTCAATTCTTTATAAAGGTAGAAAGTGCAATTTGCCGTCATTCGGTATACCATAAAACCCAGGATAGCAAAAACTATACTCAACAATAAAAGAACTTCTGGGGGAATCACCATCTCTGACCTCAAGCAGTATTACAGAGCAATAGTTTGTATGGTATTGGCATACAGACAGGCAGATCAGTGGAACATAATTGAAGACACAGAAATGAACCCACACACCTATGGTCATTTGATCTTTGACAAAGGAGTTAAAACATCCAATGGTAGAAACATAGCATTTTTAACAAATGGTGCTGGATCAACTGGAGGTCAGCATGTAGAAGAATGCAAGTTGACCCATTCTTATTGCCCTGGACAAAGCTTAAGTCCAAGGGGATCAAGGGCCTCCACATCAAACCAGATACACTAAAATTAATAGAAAAAAAAGTAGGAAAGAGTCTCGAAGACATGAGCACTAAGGAAAATTTCTTGAACAAAATACCAATGGCTTATGCTTTAAGATCAAAAATCGACAAATGGGGGGACCGCATAAAACTGAAAAGCTTCTGTAAGGCAAAGGAGAGTGTCATTAGGACAAAAAGGCAACCAACAGATTGGGAAAGAATCCTTACCAATCCTGCATCTGATGGATGGTAATATCCAAAGTGTACACAAAACACAAGAAGTTAGAGTACAGAAAGCCAAACATCCCTGTTAATAAATGGGGTTCAGAGGTAAAGAAAACATTCTCAGCTGAGGAATATCGAACAGCTGAAAAGCACCTAAAGAAATGCTCAACATCCTTAGTCATCAGGGAAATGCAAATCAAAACAACCCTAAGAATCCACCTCACACCAGTCAGGATGTCTAAGATCAAAAACTCAGGTGACAACAAATGCTGGTGAGGATGTGGAGAAAGAGGAACACTCCTCCATTGTTGCTGGGATGGCAAACTGGTACAAGCACTCTGGAAATCAGTCTGAAGGTTCCTCAGAAAATTGGACATTGCACTACCTGAGCACACAGCTATACCTGTCCTGGGCATATACCCAAAAGATACTCCCTCATACAACAACACACATGCTGCACTAAGTTCATAGCAGCCTTATTCATAATAGCCAGAAGCTGGAATGAACCCAGATGCCCTTCAACAGAGGAATGGATTCGAAAAATGTGGTACATCTACACAATGGAGTACCACTCAGCTATCAAAAACAATGCTACGTTCAATTCATAGGCAAATGGAAAGAACTAGAAAATATCATCCACAGTGAGGTAATCCAATCACAGAAAAACACACTTGGTATGCTGTTGGGAGCGATGGCCTTGAAGCCCTCCATTATTGATGTTATTATTATGGTTAGAAGTAAGTATGATGGAGTTCATGGAAAATCCCCAGCCAGCTGCAGAAGACTAATACAAATATGGTGGTCAAGATGAATAATCATATGATAACGTGTGACGTTAAGATACCCAATGTCATGACCTGTAACCTTTCTGAAAAACCAACATCCTGCTGACTAATAGATATGACAAACCTGTGACCTTTCTGACAACCTGTCAACATCAGCCAATTCCCTGACCACATGAATATTGTGTCCTTGGCGTGGGTAAATGTTTCTTACTTCTCTCCTCTCTCTGTTACCCTTTTTATGGTACAAATTCAGCCTTGGGGAAAAATAAAATTGTCGCCTTGATCAGACTCTTGTCTTGGCGTCCTTCTTCACATCTCTTCTCCCTCATTCTCTTCCAGATACTCAGCACCCCTCATTGACAATATGCACTCATTGATAAGTGGATATTGACCAAAACCTCGAATTACCCAAATGCAATCTACAGATCTCAGGAAACTCAAGAAGAAGGATGACCAAAGTGCAGATGCTCCCACTCCTTCTTAAAATGGGGAACAAAAATATCCATAGGAGGGGATATGGAGGCCAAATCTAAAGCAGAGACTGAAGGAACAGCCATTCAGAGTCTGCCACACATGTGGCCCATATATATACAGCCACCAAAACTAGGTAAGATTGATGAAGCTAAAAAGTGCTTACCGAAAGGGACCGGATATACATCTCCCCTGAGAGACACATCCAGGGCATGTCAAATAAAGAGGTCAGTGCTGCCAGTAAACTGCTGAACTGAGAACAGGACGCCCTTTATGGGAATTAGAAGAAGGATTCCAAGAGCTGAAGGGGTTGCAACCCCATAAGAACAGCAATGCCAACCAAATAAACCACTAGCAAAAGACTATACGTGGACTGATCCAGGGATCCAACTGCATATGTAGGAGAGAATATCCTTGTTGGGGCACCTGTGGAAGGGGAAGCCCTTGTTCTTAACAAGGTTGGACCCTGAGTGCAGGGAAATGTCCGGGAAGGGGTTTCTAAGTGGCATGAATTGGGGGACCATACATATGGGAGAGGGCACGGCAAGGGGGCTTATGGACCAAAAGCTGGGAAAGGAATTAACGTTTGAATAAAACATATATATCTATTAAAAAAACTGAAATTTAAAAAAATGATACTAAACCAAAAAAAATCAAAAAAATGTGAATAAGACAGAAATTTTAGGTTTTGGAAAAAGATGAATGCCAGGTATTTGAAAAACTGTATGACCATGGTAAACACTTTAATATACTTGAGAAATTTTTTACATGTTAATGAACTGTTAAGGGAAAAGCTCAGGAATCGAAATGTGTGTCACATGCATTGTCTCGAGAAGTAGATTTTACTTTTAAGAAAAATCTCCCTCCTCCTTGGTCCCTAGAGTTTTGGGTGCTAAAGAAAATCTGTTCTCCAATTTAGGGTTGTAAGCAACCCTCCCCAGCAAAAGCATTGTTGACTTCTAATGAAGCAGAGAGACATATCTAGCTTTGAAATAGAGGTTGCCAAATATATTTCCCAGTGACACATGAGAGACTGGAGGAAAGGGTCCCCACAGATATTCATCAGTGTGGGGAGAGCTGGTTAATAGGTAGGCCATAGAATTTTCCAGTGACATCACCAGTAAGACGTTCACTGAACACTCTATTGTATCTAAGAGATCCCTAGAATCTTCTGTGATGTCACCAGTGTTGTGGTAACACCAACTGCCTTTGGGATATTACTTCAGTTCCCTTTGGGTTCACAAGCAGGCATGTTTCGCCAGCTGCTCAGGCTATTTCGGAAGGAAAGTGTTGATCAAGGAGAGACCGCACCAGGTCAGAGGGAAGCTCAACCCCTCTCTAGTGAAACAGGAAGGAGGAAACTATTCTGGGGAAGGCTTGGTGAGTCGTGGGCTGAGTTGGGGAACATCCTCAAGGAGGTAGGTTTGAGATGTGCCTTCTAAGACTAGGCCTTACAAGCAGGAGCCTTGGGATTTTTCAAAGGCAAACCAAGAGGCAGGAGTTCCTGATCTTTAATTTGAGAGAAAGCCATAAAGTGGTAAGACTTCAGTGTCTTTTCTTGAAGCTTTTTAACTGTGAGTGTCAACTAATGGCAGGAGGAGGCACTGTGAGATTAACAATGTGACCATCCATGTTTGGGAGTTGAAGCACTTCATCCTCTAGATTACTGTAGTTTACATAAGTCTCTGATGGCGAGAAGAAGGAAGGATGCACCCCTAGTCATGAATTGAGTTCTCAGACACTTTGGGCTGGACCTCACTTGGTTAGAGCTTGATGGTGCTAAGCATTATGAAGTCATTATGAACTCCAGGATTATCTGCACCACATCTGATATAACAATGTTGCAGATGTTTATGTCTCAGTCAGATTATAACTTTCAGTGCCGGTGATTGTGTAATAGTGAGTGTGGCACGTATATGGCATTAGAGGTTGGGAAGAGGGACATAGCTTAGGAATCAACATTTAAGAAAGCTTTTCTGTTCTTTCAGGGATTCACCCAGTCCCTACCATTTCCCCTTCCTCAACCTCCTTTTCGGATTCAGAATGATCTATTCTGTCCATTGGTTCAAATATGCAAATTCAGTTGGGTTTATCTGTCTACAGGTTTTGGTAGGAAGGCATCATCCCAAAATGTCATCAGTAAGCAAGAGGAGTGTCTAAAGGAACTGGAGGAACTCAAATTTGAAATCCAGAAGTGTCAATTCGAGAGGGATGAACTTTATCAAATCCTGGATCTTTATATCTATGATGAGTGGGACCACAGGTAGTCATTATGCCCAGTAACCTGTTCACTGTCTTGCGCTCTCTCTCTGCTACCTCAAGATTTACTCATAGCACGAGAAAGTTTCACCTCTCATCCTGGATTTTAAGGAGATTTGGCAGGCATTAGCTTGTGAGATAAGCTAGGTGCTGTGTGTTTAGGGTCAACCTCTTTTGTACTTGACCCTGAGCCTCTTGGATTA
Source organism: Rattus norvegicus (assembly GCF_021556685.1). Classification (NCBI taxonomy): domain Eukaryota; kingdom Metazoa; phylum Chordata; class Mammalia; order Rodentia; family Muridae; genus Rattus; species Rattus norvegicus. The sequence goes on from NC_141542.1 coordinate 25,036,944, forward strand.
GCATTGGTTCTGTCAGCAGCTGGAAGGACCTGGTCACACTTGCTGCAAGTGTGTGTGAATGAAATGCCTGCACGTCATCACTCTTTCCTCTGAATTTGTTCATTATACACTGATTCTATGGCACCTCCATGCATGTAGTTGGCATTCTAAATGTGTTTGGATATGGGTTGGTATGTATGTATGTGGAAGTATATGTGGTGTTTACTCAGGATCAGGACGTCTGGGACCTTTGATGGGGTCTGAGGATTTGTTTGATCAACATTTTGCAGGTCATGATAGTGATGAGTACGTGGAGGCCCACACTGATCAACAGAGCACTTTGCTCCTTCTGTATACCTTGGTGGCACCCAGGACTCTCCCGAGGGGAGGAGGTGCTATAAATCCTCTTCCCTGTCAAACTTAGTTATGCTCTCTGAGAATTCATGTAACTATAGAAACCAAGGATTGAGTATACCTGCTTTCAAAACAAGAGAAATGTCATCACAGCTTTCTCTTGGGCCCAAAGCTGTGGCACAGACTGGAGGAATCTTCTTCCTGAACTAGTCAATTCCATCATGCTCACCTGGCCAGCTCTTGAAGGTCAGGTCCCTCCAACTGGTACCGTGACTCTGTTGTCCTGTGCCCAGGATAATAAACTTAACCAGTACAAATACTTTGAAGGAGCAAGTATGTGGTACATACTGAGTTTAAGTAATAGAACAGTCTGATTTTACCTAATTTGTTTCACCTGCTTTGATCTTTAGTTTTTTACTTTTTAACTATCCAGGGATTGTTTATTGTGACCTAGAAATGGTCACTGTGGTCTTGACCGTTGTTATTCCCAAACAGGCAGCTCTCAGGCTCTGCCCCCTCCTATATAGTGAGTCTTTGCAGAACCATATCTCTCAGGATTCCAAGGAGTCCTTATTTCAAAACAAATGTTTGCTTATTTACATAGAAATATTTTCTGTGGATTGAGTCTCACTGTTGGGTTTTGGTCTGGTTTTTGACTTTGCCATTTTCTTCCCTTCCACCATTCCTTGAATTTGAAATTTTTTATTATATATTTTTATTTACATTTCACCTAATTCTGAAATCGTGAGTTCAAAACATTATTTGTTCCTTTGGCCTAACCCAGGCTGCATGTCGAATTGCCAGTCCTTCAATCTGAACATGAGATGAGAATGATGGCTATGCAAATGATGACCAACTCAATAAGTGATGCCATGGAGAGGTACAAGGAGCTCATACAAGTGAACAGTTCCTACTGGTGAGTCGCTGACAGAGATGAGAATCCAGCACTAGGCAGGGAATGCTTCTGTCCTGTATGACTTTAACAAAAGTCAGGGCTCTGGTTCTGTAGTATCTGACTCTTAACAAGAAGGCTGCCTCCTGGCAAGGGTCTTAGATTTGTAGCTCTTGGAATCAGTTGTCGTACATGTGAGGGGTGTAGAAGACCCTCCAATTGTTATTTTCCCAGTTAAAGTTCCTCTAGATAGAAAAGGTTTGCACCATGATGGAAATAGCAATCAACTCTGAATCTCTAGGACTCTGACAGGAGATTTAAAGATCTGTGATCCATGAGAAACACATGGAAAGAGTCTATAGCTATTGGGTCTTCAACTCCCCCTAAGAGGGGCTTTCCCCACAACGTGAAGATGGTTTCACCATACCATGGACATACGAGCTCCCTTATGGACCATCTCTTCTTCCTCGATTTATATAAACCGTCTTAGTGTCAGGATTTTCAGAAGTACTTTGATTTATGTGGAATGTGGATTCTGGATTTGACCTCCTCTAATTGGTGCTAACCTGTATAGTGTGGCTCTATTCTGGAGATTTCTGAGGATGAGGACCCTTGAAGGGATGATTGTACTTGCAGGAGTGACAGGCAAATAGAAGCTGGCTGGGATTTACCATTTTTTGTTTGTGGTTCAGCATCAGGCACTCCCAGCTCCTACGTGAACAAGCTCAATTGAAGAATAATATACAGATTTTGCTGAATGAGAAGAGAGAACTGCTGGTGGAGCAGACTGAACTGCCAGCATCCTCTGTGGAGGCAAAGAGGCTCTGTGAAGAGGCTGGAATGAACATCTGTGACCCCAGTGCCAAGCAACAGCAGGTAGGGTTAGGCCTCATGGTCAGGTTGTCCTCATGTCTTACCATAACCGTAGACAAACCAATGTAACTGTCTATTGATGGATCCATGTCCTGACCTAGGTCTCATCCAAGTGTTCATTCATGTGATGGTTTACAAGGCCCTCTGTTGAGATAGCCCCTTTTCAAGAAACTGCATGTTTGGAAAGCAAATGCTCCTGCTCTTTGAGAATCTGCACTTCATTAAGAGAGATAGGTTGATCACACAGCACAGCACTACATGCCATTATGTATGGAGGGTGCTATGTGGGAGCCCCTCTTTAGACTAGAACAGGGCTTTGAGGGATGAAGCAAAAGCCTGGAGCTCATTTTTTTTACAGGGTTCGTGTGAGACTCAGGAAGTAAGTAGTTTTCAAGGAGGAGAGCCTGGTGGAAATGCCAAAGAAATGGTTCTCATTTTCATTTGTGGTGGCTTTTGTTCTTCCTCCCCTCATGTCCCTGTATATGAAGATGGTGACTTCATGCTTCATAGATCTTGGGTAACTACAGAGCCTGTGTATCAGCATGTCAGTCCTGTCTTATTTGAGTGCTCCTGCAGAGTTCATAACTGGGCCTTACAGTCTGAAGCTGGTTAGAAGAGCAAGAATGTGGAAAAGGTTTCTCAAAGGCTGAGGGTTGCCATGAGAGATTTGAGACTTCAAGAACAAAGTTATCAGTATATACCCCCAATTCTCAAGAAAGGTGCATTGCTGTGCTGACCTGCATCTTAGGGAGCATGCGGGGAGGCCAGTTCATGACATGCAGTTTTGTCCAGTCATTATCTAACTTAGTCCTTTAAGCCTAGGTCTCTCAACAAACATGAAGCTTCCTTTTTTTGTGCTGGCCAGCAGTCTTTGCATCATTCGTCCAGTTCCAAGTGGAGCCCCCTCTCTTATTTGTCTCAACACATTTTTAAACCATTCAGCTATTTCAAAAATAAGGATTAGATTTCTTCACTTTACCTGAACAGAGTTATCGCCCGGGAATATTCTGAATTGTCTTATTGGCTTCACCATGATCTTGCATGGAATCCTAGAGTGCATCCCTCTGCTGACATTTCTTTGCTGACTATATCATGGGCACTGCATTCTCACAGGATAGATTCCCTCTCAATATTGTACACAGTGCTGCATTCCAGAAAATTCACTGTATGTTATTTATTTAGCCTTTTTCTGACTGACATTGAGGTTGTTTTAATATCACATGAACTCTAATGTGATGAAAAGTTCCTGGGAACTGACCATTAGTTACTGTCTTCTCTGATGCTTCCAAAGTCTTCTATGAAGGAAACAGGGTAGTTTTAGTGAGGGGCCTATGATGAGTCAGCATAGCGCTTGATGGAGTCTTTTCCTAGAAATCTCTCTCTTGGGGATTTGATGTTGTGTTGTTTAGGCTATCTGTGCAGAACATGTAACTTACTTGTCGGACCAGCAAGTATATGCATAGAAAGGTTTCCTGAAGTGGAAATGAGTACAGGCCAGGGCAGCACAGCCTGCTTGAGTCTAAGAGACTTGTACACAGCATTGTTCCCAGTAATTCCTCACTCAACAGGAAATGTGCTGCACAAGATCAAAGTTTTCATTTGGGCGTGCAAGTGAGTATCTGTGTATGTCTGTGTGTGTGTGTGTGTTTGTGTGTGTGTGTGTGTGTGTGTGGTGTGTGTGTGTGGGTATATGTGTGTGTGTGTGTGTGTGTGTATGTTTGCAGTAGTGAACATGTGTTTCCCTCTATTTCCAAGTTTCATGAGAGAAAAGTACTCTAAGCGTTCACTTTACATCCATGAAACATGAAATAGAGCTGCCCAGTCATTTAGCATCTCCATCTAGCTCTGTACAGCAAAAAGACACTTAAATTACTAATTTATTCTGTTTCCAAAAATTTCAGAACAGAATTATCTTGTGAAGTCTGGGGTAGGAGTGGAAATATGTTCAAGTGAGTCGTTTTTCACAGGGGTAACAAATGGTACAGGTCTAGAGCTTGCAGGTCCCTTTTTCTTATGGTGTAGAAGCAGGACAATAAAATCCTTTAGAAATGCAACCCCCAAAAAGAGGACACAAAAACACCTGTAAAGTTAGATTTTCAAGTGATTAGGGGCAAAACTACGGATCTGCATTGAAATCCTTTGGAGCACATCAAAGGAATGGAGTACAGGGCGGTAAGTGCAAGGCTTCTCTATAAAATCCATGAGTTTATGCGGCTTTTCTGTTCTTTGTGAATTGTGAAAGCCCACTGGAAGGTTATGTCACTCACTGTGTCTTCTCCAAGGTTGCTTTCCTCATTGCCTGCTACCATTACTTTCGAGCTACCTTGGCAACTACAACTTCCCCTGGGAGTTTGGCTTGGATTTTATTCATTGAGAATTTGAGTTGCTTGGAATTGTATCGTCATCCAGAAAAAGTCGCATAGCTATGCTGTGGTGCAAGAACAGGGCAGTTTCAGGAATCCCTTTAGGTGCACAGATAATCCAAAGTGCTCCTCTATGTTATCTGTGTAGCATTCTGCAAGTGTCGATCAACATCATTTTCTCTCAGTTAATTTCAGCCTCAATGGGTTAGGAGAAATGATGAGCTTCAAATGGGTCTGACAGTGTAAGAACAGGTAGCCCTATGAGAAGCCATGTTCAGAAAGTGGAACAGAAGTTTTAGTTAACCCAGTGATTCCACAACAAGGAGTAGGTATTGCCATTGCAACTAGGGAGCATCAGTGTTGTAGTGGTCCCAGAGTAACCTTGAAGGAGAATCTATCCAGACGTCCATCAGCCAAGGAGTGAAAGTGTACCATACGATGGAGCCCTTCCATGGATTCTGATTCAGTGTGAGATAATCCATGCAAGCTTTTACTTACTTATTCAAATTATCTCTGGAACAATCACATTACGGGGAGAAAATTTGTTGATTTGGATCCTGGTTATGGAGATTTCCTATGATTCTAGCTTTGGGCATGAAGTCACTCAGGCTATGGTAAAGACAGCTCCGATTAGAAGAAGTTGCACACTTTGGGGAAAGTCTGAAAGAGTGAACAAGAACAAGAGTCTAGTCCACCACCAACATATGATCCTTTGCTGAGCAACAAGAGAGCTCTACACAACCTTTGGGACTTGCTAAGCCAGATTGTTAATGGGGAAAGAACCCTGAGTCTATGACGGTTTATGGGAGGACAGCACATCACTGACTGAGCTGTCTATGGGCTCTGGCCACTATGTACATATTACACTCAACATTTGTTTTTATACATCCAGTGAATCCTGGGGAATCTTTACATTAAGCATTAATGTTCAGGTAGGAACATAGGCTGGAAGAAGCCATTTGAATATCCTTCCCTATATAAATACCCTTTTTGGGTGGATGACCACCCCACCTGGATTTCAGCCTCAGGCAGCTAAGGAGCTACTCAGAGTATTGTTCTGGTACAGTTCATGTGAATTTTGCCCATGAAACAATATATATGATCCTCTGTATTTCTTGCTATGTTCTACTCCTTTCTTCCTATGATCTCTCAGGAAAGATCTGAGGACATTTTCTCTTCTGTCCTCTCACAAATTGCCTTACACTAGCCATAGACTTACAGGGGTGCTATTCTGTTTCTACATCAAAAGCACCTTTAATGTCCGTGTGTACGCTGGGAAGATTTGCATGGAGCACATTCTCAGTGATTACAGGATCTATGCAATTCCCATTGATCTGATGTGAGATGGCTTCTCTGTGTATTTGCAGATACAGTGGTTACAAATGGAAACTAGACGGGTTCCTTCAGTGCTAACATAATCAGAAATTTCACCTCAATTCTGGGCATGTTCTCCAGAAGGAATCCACATGGTATTCTAGGTTGCTCATACCACTCTTGAACTCAGATTCAGACCCAGCTACAATGTTATTATTCAATGTCATATACCTGGACCTGTGGGGAAATATGCTCATTTTTCTCTTAATCCCAGCACAGTGCATAGTCCACAGTTCAAATTCTAGCAGTGTTAAAAGCTGAGATATAAATCCAAGCCCAGGTACTCTATGTCACTTGGGGATGCTGGGACTGACCTCAGCTGACAGGTCATGCTGGATTGTCCAACTGAATAGAGCTGATGTAAGAGGGAGAGCTGAATTGACATCCACTCAATAAATCTTTATTCCCTTGCTCTGCTAGGTCTGAAATTCTCCAGCAGAAACTCGAACATGACACAGATCAGGACAAGATCTCCCTTGGAGAGAAGAGCTACAGGAGGAGAACTAAGTGTGCACAGCAAATACACCACTATTGCGTCTCATCTGTAGTGTCCATAGCAATTGTGGACTGCATTTTCCTCCTTTAGTTTAACTTCTTTGGATTGAATAGGCCTTACTTTCACCTCAGCCTCTCCAACAAGTGTGCACTTTTTGAGGGACTCAGAGAAGTGCTGATGCAGATCAATCAAGAGCTGCTGGTCATCCAGAAAGACTGTGCACGTGTAAATTTGTACTTGTCCTGATGGGTCATCCAGAAGAGTATCATGGAGATCAGTTCACAACATTGGAAAGACTTTGTGACAAAGTCTGTAATATCATTTATACTCAGTATTGGTAGGCTTTTTCCTTAATACCCCCACTCCAACAAAACAGACCTACTTCCCCTCCTCTCGAAAAGATTGTTACCATCACTAACTGCTTGTCTACTATGTCTCCAAGGCAAGCCACAGGCTATAAGTCTATTCTGCAAAAGGAGCAGCAAAAGAATGCTTAGCGCAATTCTTCTATTTAAAGTTTGCTTAATTTTTAATTGTTTTGGTTATTTGGTTTTCCTTCTATTCATTTGAAGATTTATTATTTATCTGTTGTTGTTGTTTTGTTCATTTGCTTTTCTATTTTGATAAGGATATAGACTGTATATATTGACTACCTGCATCTGGTTACTATCAAGTAAATTGGATGTATTCTGGTCAATAAAGGAGTAATCTCAAACTCTTCACTCTTAAGAACCTTCTTTATTGATCATTAGTGTCAACATCTGAAGTCCCACAGCTATCAGGGAGGGATGGATCTCGAATTCTCATGGGGACTGGGCATCAAATCACTTCCCAGTCAGACTGAGCTTCACAGGCATTTATACAGTGACTGTGCACTGTGTTTCCAACTCTGAATTTCAACTTCATCATGCATACATTACCCACTGTGTATGCTTGCTGTCAAATATATAGTTACCTCTAAATTATACTCTGTCGATGACAGTTTTGACCAAATTAATAGGATAAACATTAATTTTTCTGTAACACCTCCCAGGACATATAAACATGGTATAAGGGAGTTTAAAGCCATTGGGAAACCTGCACCCAAATCCCAGGGCAGAAAATGCTGAACAACCAGGAATGCAGATAATCCTGAGACCACAGGAAAGAAAGCCACTTCTGACCAGCTCTGCCCACATCTCTGGTCCAATATTAATCTGCATGATGCCTCTGGAAACAGGAATAGAGGAGCAGTCAGCGGCAGGAACTTACTTGGTCCAGCCTGGACCCAGAACCTACCTGGGCCCTGAGCATATTTGAAGAAAACCATAGGCTTACAATTCTCTGTTTCCTGACTGGCTTTTTTTGATTCGAAGCTCAAAATACCATTTTGTTGTTGTTGATTTTTAGTTGGATATTTTTCATTTCGAATTCAAATGTTATTCCTTCCTTGTTTTCCAGAAATAAGTCTGAATACCATTGCCCTCCCCCTCTGCTATAAAGGTATTCCCTTCACCATCCATCCACTTTCCCAGCCTAGGCGGGACCAAGGGCTGTTCATTCCATTTGTGCCCAAGAAGACCATCCTCTGATACACATGCAGATGAGGCCATGGCACAGTCCCTGTATAGTGGTTGGGTAGTGGTTTAGTCTCTGGGATCTCTGCTTGGCAGGCATGGTTGTTCTTATGGGGTTGCAAGTCCCTTCAGCTCTTTCAATCTTTCTGTAATTCCTCCAACTGAGGTCCAGTTCTCAGTTCAATGGTTTGCTGCTAGCATTTGCCACTGTATTTGACATGATCTGGCTGTGCCTCTCAGGAGACATCTATATCCACTTCCTATCAGCCTGCACTTCTTTAAGCTTCATCCACCTTATCTAGTTTGAAGGCTGTATATGTATAGGCCACATGTGGGGTAGACTCTGAATGGCCATTCCTCTAGGCTCTGTTTTAAACTTTGCATCCCTATCCCTTCAATAGAGATTCTTCTTCTCCTTTAAAGGAAGGAGTGAAGAATCAGCATTTTGGTCATCCTTCCTGAATTTCATTTGGTTTGTTAATCTTGGTGAATTCGAGCATTTGGGCTAATATCCACTTATCAATGAGTGCATACCATGTGTGTGTTTCTGTCATTGAGTTAACTCACTCAGGATGATATGTTTTAGTTCGTTCTCTTTGCCTATGAATTTCATGAAGTCATTGTTTTTGATATCTCTGTAGTACTCCATTGTGTAGATGTACCACACTTTCTGTTTCCATTCCTCTGTTGAAGGGCATCTGGGATCTTTTCCTTTTCTGACGATTATAAATAAGGCTGCTATGAGCATAGTGGAGCATGTGCCTTGTTGTATGTTGGAGTATCTTTTGGGTATATGAGAAAGAGAGGTATAGCTGGGTCCTCAGCTAGTGCAATGTCTAATTTTCTGAGGAACCTCCAGACTGATATCCAGAATGGTTGTACCAGTCTGCAATCTCACCAACAATGGAGGAGTGTTCCTCTTTCTCACATCCGTGCAAGCATCTTCTATAGCCTGAGTGTTTGATCTTAGCCATTCAGACTGGTGTGAGGTGGAATCTCAGGGTTGTTTTGATTTGCATTTCCCACATAACTAAAGATGTTGAACATTTCTTTTGGTGCTTCTCAGCCACTCCATATTCCTCAGCTATGAATTCTTTGTTTAGCTCTGAACTGCAATTTTTAATAGGATTATTAGTCTCCCTGCAGTCCAACTTCATGAGTTCTTGTATATTTTGGATATTAGCCCTCTATCAGTTGTAGGATTAGTAAAGGTCTTTTCCCAATCTGTTGGTTGCTGTTTTGTCCTAACCACAGCGTCCTTTGTCTTACAGAAGCTTTGTAGCTTTATGAGGTCCCATTTGTCTACTCTTGATCTTAGAGCATAAGCCATTCGTGTTTTGTTCAGGAAATTTTTTCCAGTGTCCATGTGTTCAAGATTCTTCCCCGCTTTTGCTTCTATTAGTTTGAGTGATCTGGTTTGATGTAGAGGTCCTTGATCCACCTGGACTTAAGCTTTACACAGGGCAATAAGAAGAGGATGATTTGTACTCCTCCATATGCTGACCTCCATTTGAACCAGCACCCTTTGCTAAAAATGCTATCCTTTTTCCACTGGATGCTTTTGTCTCCTTTGTCAAAAATCAAGGGACCATAGGTGTGCTGGTTCATTTCTGGGTCTGCAGTTCTATTCCCCTGGTCTATCTTCCTGTCTCTGTACCAATACCATACAGTTTTATCACTAATGCTCTGTAAACTGCTTGAGTTCAGGGATGGTGATTCCCAGGGAAGTCCTTTTATTGTTGAGGATAGTTTTAGCTATCCTGCATTACTTGTTATTCCAAATGAATTTGCAAATTGTTCTGTCTAACCCTATGAAGAATTGGAATCGAATTTTGATGGAGAGTGCATTGCAACTGTAGGTCACTTTGGGAAAATGGCCATTTTTACTATCTTCATACTGCCAAGCCATGAATATGGGAGATCTTTCCATTTTCTGAGACCTTCTTCAATTTCTTTCTTCATATCATGAAGTTCTTGTCACACAGATCTTTCACTTGTTTGATAAAAGTCACACTGAGGTATTTTTATATGATTTTTATATGATTTTATATGATATAGATATTTATTATGAAAGGTATCATTTCCCTAATTTCTTTCTCAGCTTGTTTATCTTTTGTGTAGAGGAAGGCTACTGATTTGTTTGAGTTAATTTTATACCCAGCCACTTTGCTGAAGTTGTTTATCAGGCTTAGGAGTTCTCTGTTGTAACTTTTGGGGTGTCCCATGTATACTACCCTATCCTCTGCAACAGTGATATTTTGACTTCTTCCTTTCCAATCTGAATCCTTTTGACCTCCCTTTGTTGTCTGAGTTCTGGCTAATGCTGGGGACAACATACAATGGAGACATCTCAGTAGCCCGCAGTAGCTTTTTGTAAAAACTGGTTGTTTCCATTTCTCCAAACCTTAGCCCTGGACAACGGCTGTATAGATTTCATTTGTGTGTGACTGCCTATCAGTTGGCCTTGGTGTGCACAATTATAGTATTATATCTGACTTTCCTACTTCTTTCTCCTTCTGCTCTGGTGAATTCTGTGAAACTAGATGTTCCTTGATGTTATGATTCTTAGACAATTGGAAATTGATGCATAGGGGCACAGCACAGCACAGCCCTAGTGGCCCAGGTGGATACTGTGTATTCTCATCTTGGAAAAAATGTAATAACTGCAGAATTGTAGTTCTAGATTAGGGTTTGACTTGCAAAGACAGCTTGAAGAAAATAAGAGAAAATGAATTAGAGCCAACATTGGAACCCTAAGAAACGAAAAAGTTATTGAAGTTAGGAAGTAAGTTTTACATAATATTATAGACTGGTTAAGGAAGTATAGAATATATAAAATAATATACTAGTAAACTAAGTCTAACTACTGGAACCCTTATGAGAGTCATTGTGTGCAAGGAACAGAACGCTAGTGGAATTAGTGTGCTAAGGGTTACCTTGATTCTTTCTGGCCACTGCCTGGCAGTTTTGCCTATGTCATTTATCATTAGAGTGTCACAGGAAAATGCAATTAGCTGATCTCGGAGCTTTGGACTCTGAAGTATAAAAGTAAAGAGTTAAAGTTTAAATAATGATAAGTTTACAATTATTATTATTATATTGGCCACAGGCCTGGGTATAGGGCAAGCCTGAAACTTTGGAGAACAGTTGTAATTCTTAGTTCTTGGTGAGATGTAGTCATTCTTTGCATTTGATTTGGCAATGATTATAAAAGCTCTTTTTTCTACCTGCTTTTGGATTATTAATAACTACAGAACATGTGAAGAGTAAATGAGAGAGTGCATGAGGGAGTGAATGAGAGAGTAAATCACAGAGCAAATGTAAGAACAAATATGAGAGCCAGGGAGAGAGCATAAGAGGAGAATGTGAAAATGAGTGAGGAGAGAATGTGAGGTGTTTATGAAGACTGTGTGTGTGCGTGACAGGAGAGTGCATGTGCTGTGTGTGAGATATGTATGAGGTGTGTATGAAGATTGTGTGTGTGCGTGAAAGGAGAGTGCATGTGGTGTGTGTGAGATATGTATGAGGTGTGTATGAAGAGTGTGTGTGAGAATGAAAGGGTAATGAACAGACGTGTGCATGATTGTGGGAGTTTGAGAAAAGAAAACTGCAATAAAAAAGGCAGAGTGCACAAAAGAATGCAGAGTGTGTGCAGCCTCAAGCTGAGAGAGAGAGAGAGAGAGAGAGAGAGAGAGAGAGAGAGAGAGAGAGAATAACTTTAGGCCTTGAAGTTGCCTGTTGAAAGGAGAATTATATGAATTCTAGGTTTGGAGATACAAAATTAAAAGAATAAACCCCAAAAGGCCACAGATACAAAATTAAAAGAATAAACCCCAAAAGGCCACAGACCGAGGGCTAAGCCCTATAGCCAGGACTAGCAGGCCATAAAGATAAAGGAGCACAGGAAACACTGTCTAGGCAGGACTGGCAAGCCATAAAGATAAGGAAAGGAATGCAGAACAGACCAGGAGTACCGGATCTGACTCACAGGCCACCTGGCAGGAAGAGATAAGCCCCCAGCCCCCGACATCCAGGACGCCCCAAACCTGCCAATGTGTGTAGCTATACCTTATTACCTCATCATGTGAAATAGCCAATCATATGTGAACATGTCTATGTGCCTCGTTTGAATCCACCAATCCCCGTAACTATGCATCTGCTTCTGTATGCCCGCTTCTGCTTCCCCAATCCCTATAAAAGCCCCATGCTGGAGCTGCTGGGCGCGCAAGTCCTCCGAAGAGACTGTGTGCCCGCAGGTACCTGTGTTTTCCAATAAACCCTCTTGCTGAGTGCATCCGAGTGGACTCGGCTCGGTCATTGGGCGCTTGGGACTCCTCCTGCGGGAAAGGTCCTCTCTGGGGGTCTTTCATTATGGGGGCTCGCCCGGGGTTTGGAGACCCTCTGCCCAGAGATCACCGACCACCCACCGGGAGGTAAGCCGGCCGGCGTTTGTCTTGTCTGTTGTGTCTTGTCCTGTGAATGATCGATCAATAGGCTCAGATCTGGGGACTATCTGGGCGGGCCAGAGAAGGAGCTGACGAACTGGACTTCTCCCCCACAGCCCTGGAAGACGTTCCAAGGGTGGTTGGTGGAGAGGGAGATCCGGATCCGTGGCACCTCCGTCCGTTTTCGGAGGGATCCGCACCCTTGATGACTCCGTCTGAATTTTATTGGAGTAGAGGATCCAAGACCCTCGCTGACTCCGTCTGAATTCTTGGTTTCAGTTTGGTACCGAAGCCACTCAGCGCGTCTGTTTGTTACTTGTTTGACTGTTGGAATTGTTTGTCTTCTTTGTGACCTGACTGTGGTTTTCTGGACGTGTTGGTGTCTGTTAGTGTCTTTTTGACTTTTGTTTCGTGTTTGAATTTGGACTGACGACTGTGTTTAAAATCTTGGACTGATGACTGTGTTTGAAATCATGAAACGGTTTGCTTTGTTCGTCAAAGAGTTTTACTTGGTCCCCTTAATGCTTGGTAAGTAAGAAACTTAATTTTATAGACCCCGCTCTAGTGGCGGTGTGTTGGTTGATAGCCAACGTTAATTTTTTAAAACATAGTGTTTTATCTGTGCTTGTGCTCCCAACACACAGTAGGGGGGAGCGAAACTAGCTGCGGAGCTGCTGCAGCGAGGATGGGGACTTCTCAAGTCTCACCCAATTTTTCTGGCTCTTCAGGAGCTGTTTAAAAGGAAAAGGCTTAAGATAAAAAGAAACACTACAGAGAGATTTCTTAGTGAATTGCTACACCTTGGTTTGCGATCTCTGGGAATCTCACGGTGGACAGCTGAGATAAGCTAGAGAAAGATTTAAATTTTGCTTGGGAGCAAAGAATCTTAAAGGCGGAGTTTCAGCCGGTATGACACTTAGTGCGTAGCTGCCTAAAAGATCAGAAATGCTGTCAACAGGCTATAAAAAAAAAAAAGGGACAGGCTGTGTTAGAAATGCTACAGGAAGAATGATCTAAAAAGGCTGAGAGCTAGGTGGGGCTATAAGGAAAACACACAGTAGGAGAGCGCTCATTTAGAGAAGTTCTTTAAGGAAGCCTGCCTTATCTGCTGTCTTTATTCCAAGGGAGGAGTCAGTCTCCAGCACAAAATTACTTGGCGGTGGCCAAGGTCAGAATTAATGTTTTCTTTTCCATGGACCTTTAACCCAGTGAGACAGTTTGGTAAAGGGCTGCTACTGAGGTCCTGATAGCCCCAGGTGAACTGGTTACGATTCTTTTTTCAGCCACCTGGCATCTAGCAACCAGGTTCTAACCATCTCTCCATCCTTTTGTTATTAGTTGTTACTAGAAGCCTAGTGTCATTTGGAGGCTGGTTCTCTTGAGAGGCAAAGCCACCAAGCTGACACTGAAGGGAGGTAGGTACTCCTTAAGGGAAAATCTAAGCCCAGAGAGACAGCTGGTAACAGCTAGGCTGCCTCTCTGCTCACCTTTCTGTTTCATAGACAAAGCTTGTGCTTATATTTACAGTGGCCTTTTTGTCCAAAAAAAGGCCTCCTGGTTTAGCTGTGTGACTAAATGCTATTTGTCCTCTTCAGTAGACCACTCTCCTCTAGATTCCCTTCTTGTTTTCTCACCATCCCATGTGAGATGCTTGTTAGTAACTGTTACAGATCTTCTTTACCACCGAGGAAAGACAGAACCCTGCTAGAGGCCAGAAAGAATGTTCCAGACAGGGATAGAAAGCCCTTGCTTCTGCCTGCTCTCTTCAGATGCCTGAAGGTAGGGAGTGCTCCAGGTCTGCCGCCAGGCTCCAAGGGTGGGTCTCCTAGGGGCTGGAAAATGCCCCACCAATCTGGCTAAGATAAGGAAAGGGTATGAAGAGAAATTTACAGAAATTTGAAGGGTTAAGCTAAGTTGCTCAGAGTTAGTATAAGTTACAGAGAAAGTAAGGTTAAACAAAGAGAAAGAGAAAAAGAAGGTAAAAAGAGCAGAAAGCTAGGGAAGAAAAGAGACAAAAAGAAGAGGAAGCTAGAGAGCTAAAGAGAGATAAAAGACAAGAGAGGAACATATACTGGCCACAGTAGTTAGGGAACCTAGGAAGACAGTACCTGGCAACAGAAGAGAGTTCCTGGCTAAAGATCAGTGTGCCTAATGCAAAGAAAAAAAAAGACACTGGGTCAGGGACTGCCCCAGAAAGAACAAGAGGAGACACTGGAGAGCCTCTCGGTCCTGGAGTGCTGGCTATGTGCAGAGATAGGAGGGAAGCCTGCCCAGTTGTTTTATGGATTCAGGGACCCAATGCTCTGTGCTCCTATGCTCCAGTGGGCCAGTATCCAAAGACCTTGGGTACAGGGGCCTACTGGCAACAAACAATACTTATGGACTGCCCGAAGAACAGTGGACCTTGGCGTGGGCCGGGTAACCCACTAGTTCATAGTCATCCCTGACTGCCCCTATCCCTTGCTCATGAGAAAATTGCTCTCCAAATTGGCTTGCGTGGGCTGAAATCGCTGGGTGAGGCCATGTGTATGCATATCTGCAGACTGTGTATGTGGAGCTTAAGATCTGTCTCAGTGCACCAGTACCTGATGCTGGGAGATGAATGGCTTAGTGCTGTTCTGCTTGGAACACATCGCTCCTGCCAGCCGGGCACTAACAATTATCACCCAATCCAGGACTTAAACTGTGATAGAGTGGCTGATGTTTTGCCTTTGAATAGAGTGTCCCAAAAGATGGGACCACTGGTCAGCTGCCATGGACTAGATTCTCCACCTGTTGGGGGCAATCTGGTCACCTTGCTGCCCAATCCTGACCTGGAGCCACCACAGCACGAGTGTCAAGCACTGGCAGAAGCCCATGGGTGAAGGAAAGACCTCTGCGACTGGCTGACTGACCCCTGCTGAAAGCCGAGGCTACCTTGTCCACAGACGAGAACAGTTCTCTTCATGAAGGTCAGAGATAAGTGGGTGCTGCCATGGTGGACAACACAATGTCATCTAGGATGGCTGAACTTCAACCCCCCAGTACATCAGTGCCGCAGATGCCTTTGCCATCTCTTGGATGCCCTGGTGAAGCCAACAACTGTGAGTACTATTCATTGCTCAGGATATCAGGAGGGAAGACGATTCAGTGGCATTGGGCAGTAACAAAGCAGATA
Organism: Rattus norvegicus; assembly: GCF_021556685.1. Taxonomy (NCBI): domain Eukaryota; kingdom Metazoa; phylum Chordata; class Mammalia; order Rodentia; family Muridae; genus Rattus; species Rattus norvegicus. The sequence continues at coordinate 25,052,433 of NC_141542.1, forward strand.
AAGTGGCTCGGGAAATGGCTATGCAGGAGCCTATCCTGGTTGCAGGCCTGCAAGAGACAGCCACTGAGAACTAGGATCGGACTAAGGGATGGCCTCACTTAGAATGTAAAACAGAAGAAAAGGCCCAAATTGCTTAAACGGAAAAAAAAAAAAAAAAAAAAAAAAGACAATGACGCACTTGAGGGGAAAGCTATACTCCCCAGAGAACAAAGAAAAGACTCACTTTCCCAAATACAGAAATGGACTCATTTAGGAGATAAAAAAAATTTGTCCAAGTAGGTAAGTGTATGTAACAGACTTTAAGATCTTAGCCAGAGAGACAGTAGAAAGTATAAGGTATGTCAATAAGTGAATGCTTAGCAAGCAAACAGGGCAAAGAGACCTAGAGAGTTTAGTGAAAAGTCGAAGTGAACTTCACTGAGATAAAACCAGAAAAATATAATCACAAGTATCTCCTAGTGCTTGTAGATACTTTTTCAGGAATAGATAGAAGCTTTCCTCACCAAACGAGAGACGGCCTCTGCAATCATCAAGAAGATACTGGAAGAAATCTTCCCCAGGTCTGGAATGCCCAAGGTAATCTGGTCAGACAACGGCCCTACTTTCGTTGCCAAGGTAAGCCAGGGTGTGGCCAAGTATTTAGAGGTCGATTGGAAATTACATTGTATTTACAGACCTCAAAGTTCAGGACAGGTAGAGTAAATAAATAGAACTCTAAAAGAGACCCTGACCAAATTGACCATGGAGACTGGCACAGACTGGGTGGCACTCCTTCCTTCTTGCTCTCTTCAGAGCAAGAAATACCCCTTCCAGATTCAGCCTTACCCCCTTTGAGATCTTTTATGGGGCCTCAGTTCCCCTGACTCTATTAGATGATGTTACTGAACCAACATGTCATAGTGCCATAGTAATAATGATTTGTGTGCCAGGCTAAAAGACCTACAGGTGATACAGAAAGAAATCTGCTCACAGCTGACAGCAGCCTATGCCCTGGAGACCCCTGAGACATCTCATCAGTTCCAGGTCGGAAGCAGCTACACTGAGCCCAGACACTCGAGCCTCGCTGGAAAGGACTGTACCTGGTGCTGCTGACCACCCTGACAGCCGTCAATTCTCAGCCCTCACCAGCCACATACTATCTGTTGGGGCTGAGAGCTGAGACCTAGAGGGACACTCAGATCTTCAAAAAGCTCCCTAGACTTACACATCAGATAAGTGGATACATCAGAAACTGACTGGGAGGTTGCTATAATGCTCACTTGAGGAGTGTGCTTTAGAAACAAGAATTTCATGTTTGCCCTCGTTCCATCGGGATAGGTGTGGAAATAGGCTTGATTTCTATTGCAAATGATGTAACATTGCATATGTTAGTACTCCTAACACTTCTTGGGACTGTGCCTCAGGGATCACAACCTGTATGAGTTTAGAAGTTCTGAAAGACAGTCATGACCTTGGTGTATAGGTTCAGATAGTGTCCAGATTGGAATCCTGATGCTAAAGACTTAGTAAGACACAAAAAAGAGGAGTTGAGAATTACTTAGGGCTAAGGCTATCTAGGTGCTGCAAGGGCAGCACAAGGACATCTGCTGTTGCAATACAAGGCTTATAGAGAATTAAAAACTACCATTGACTCAGATATAAAAAGAGGGTAGGACTTTTTAGCTGACCTCCAAGAATACCTAACCTCCCTCTCAGAGGTAGTCCTTCAGAATAGGAGAAGATTAGACCTGATATTCCTTAAAGGAGTCTGTGTGCTACACTGAAAGAAGAATGTTGCTTCTATGTAGACCATTTCAGGAGTAATTAAAGACTCCATGAATAAATTTAGAGAAAGGTTAGATAAAAGACAGAGAGACAGAGAAGCACATCAGGAATGGTTCGAGAGCTGGGTTAGTAGATCTCCTTGGACAACTACTCTGATATCTTCCCTTATGGGACCCTTCTTAGTTTTGCTTCTTCTTCTGATTATAGGTCCATGTATGTTAAAGAAACTAGTTAATAGGCTTGACTCCTACAAAAAGATAGAGACGCTTAACAAGGTTGGTTTGAGTCTTGGTTCACTCGGTCTCCCTGGATGACTACCCTACTCTCTGCTACAGCTGGGCCATTATTAATAATTTTCTTGGTTTTAGTTTCTGGACCCTGTGTGACTGAGACAACAGTACCAGTCAGTTAGGACAACTGGGGAGGCCAAATACAAGACTTGATATCAAAATTCTAAGATTAGAATTATTTAGTAGAAGGAGAAGGGAATGAAAGGAGAATTATATGAATTCTAGGTTTGGAGATACAAAATTAAAAGAATAAACCCCAAAAGGCCACAGATACAAAATTAAAAGAATAAACCCCAAAAGGCCACAGACCGAGGGCTAAGCCCTACAGCCAGGACTAGCAGGCCATAAAGATAAAGGAGCACAGGAAACACTGTCTAGGCAGGACTGGCAAGCCATAAAGATAAGGAAAGGAATGCAGAACAGACCAGGAGTACCGGATCTGACTCACAGGCCACCTGGCAGGAAGAGATAAGCCCCCAGCCCCCGACATCCAGGACGCCCCAAACCTGCCAATGTGTGTAGCTATACCTTATTACCTCATCATGTGAAATAGCCAATCATACATGAACATGTCTATGTGCCTCGTTTGAATCCACCAATCCCCGTAACTATGCATCTGCTTCTGTATGCCCGCTTCTGCTTCCCCAATCCCTATAAAAGCCCCATGCTGGAGCTGCTGGGCGCACAAGTCCTCCGAAGAGACTGTGTGCACGCAGGTACCTGTGTTTTCCAATAAACCCTCTTGCTGATTGCATCCGAGTGGACTCGGCTCGGTCATTGGGCGCTTGGGACTCCTCCTGAGGGAAAGGTCCTCTCTGGGGGTCTTTCACTGTCAGTTTGTACCCAAAGAGTCGTCTGTGGATATGTATTATGTGCCTTCCAGATATTCCTGCTTCCAGGTGAGAACTCTGATCCTGTGAGAGGCCAGGAAAGTCTGACAGAATGGCTGCAACCCTGAGGGCAGAGGATAAAATATTTGGCTTAGACCTCCTAATTTATCTTTTCACCTGAAGCCTTATTATTAAATTTTCTTACTGGAATAGGACTACGATCCTGGTGAGGGTCTTCTCTCTTGGATACTGAATCATTTCTTCGTTGTCACAGACTGTTTGAGCTTACTCCAGTCACTGGGAGTTATTCACACCTTCAAATTTGCTGAACTTTTCAGTTTCTAACATTTGTGGCAAACTGAGTAAAAAAGCAATGAATGTTGAGCACTTCGCTGGGGTCCAGTGCATATGGAGCTATGGGTGTATGGATATGGTAAGTCCCTAGGAGTTACTCTAAGAAAGTAGGACTGTGCTCTTAGGACCCCTGCGTGACCTCACTTCACTTTGCCAGCTTTGTGGGCTTCTACACTGCTGGTCTGAGAAGAACTGAAAACTAATGAAATAGATGTGTAGCTTCCCATTACCTTTGTCATTGTTAGGATATTAGTAGGAGAGGTTTGATTGAAATATACTCTCAAAAATATTAACAAAACCACTGCCTCTTGTGTACCATCTGGATGAAGTACCAAGTTCACAGACAGTTCTTCACAAACTTCTCAAAGCCAGCAAACTGGAGCATGAAGAAAGCCAAGTCCAAGGCATTCAAAACCAGCATCCTCACCAATGCCCCCAGGAAAGGCTTTGGTAAAAGACGGGAGGTACTGAGACAGTTGGCCCTCATACACTCAGAGAAGACTGTGCCAGGAGAATTGGGGAAGGATTGTGGGAGAGAGTAATTAAGTATCAGTAGTCAGTGAGCAGAACGTAAAGTGAAAAAGAAAAAATATATAAATAGAAATAAAATAAAGGTCTTTAACAAAATGGGACACAATGTATTGCTGAACTAACTGTACTGTGTGTACACTTGCACATGCTTTAACATGTAGAGAGACTAGATGTGATAAAGTAGGATGCCCTTGTCGTTTACATATACTATGTACAAAGCAAAGATAAATGAAGTGGATAACATGCAGATCACAGATCCATTGTTCCCTCCCATGTATGTGACTCTGCTTCCCTTTATCAGGACTGTGGAGGCCTCCTCTCATCCAGGTCTCAGGGCTCAAGCAAAATGCAGTCCCCTATGATCTCTGGCCAAGTGCTCTTGTCTTCCCAAAATTACTCTGCCTCAGGCTGCAGAGGCACTGAAGGGCCAGCCTTCACCTTCAAGGTGCAACCACTCTTTCAGTCTTTCCAGGCTCTCTGTTACTCAACTGAAGGTTTCAGCAGAGGCCTTTCATCTCAATAACAGAAGCTTACCTAATCCAAAACATTGGGAAGCCATCCTACACTCCTGATTGCCTGCTTACCTGAGACCAAATTACATAGCTCTCCTCTTTATGCCTGTTTCCCTGATTTGAAAGTAAATATTGTGTTCATCTGTGGCATCGGTGGTAAGAATAAAATCCTTAACATTAATAAGAGGACCATGCAGAGCATGGCTTTACATTCTATATACAAATTGAATAGCTAGAGGGAATTACCAAAGAAAACAATAAGAATCCTAACAACAATTACAGAAATTATGAAATGAAATAAAACAAAAACAAAAGCAAAAACAAAAATACCTTGTGGGTGCTGGTATTAAAGGCATGTATTAACTCTGACCAGCTTTTAGGTATTTCCAATAAAAAGCAAACAAACAAACAAACAAACAGCCTTATTACAGTTGCAGCAGGTGCAGGAGAGAAAGCTGGGAGATATCCTGTGCTGCTGCCCCCATGCTGTGATTCTGCAGCAACAACTACCTTGGGAATAGGAACCTGTATGCAGTGGGATCCCTTGCTGGGCCTGTCATCTCAAAAATAGGGACTTCCCTAATCCAAAACCTTGGAATCCAGTTTACTTCAGGCCAGGAATGAAGTCAACCATCATTAGGGAAAGAGCAAGGGGAAAATTACATAGGAAAAAATATGTGCCTTAATCAGAAAAGATCCTCAACTTCTTTTTTTTTTTTCAGTTTTATTGACTTTTATTGTGATTGGTCTCCAAGTGCACATAACAGAATAACAATCATGGCATTAGAAAGTTTCCTAGTAATAGCAGAAATGTATGAGAAAGTTTTCCCATAATGGTAGGCTAGCCAAGTAACTGTTACCTATGCCTTAACAACATTTTACCTAGGCCTTAACATTTTACCTAGGCTTTAACACTTATGGTAAAAGTAATTTCTAGAAAGTGAGCTCTGGTATGGTTTAATGTCCTCAAGGAACTGTAGATAGCTTATTTCTGCATCTGATAATACTTTAGAAATGACTAATTTTCCATAAATTTAAGGGGAAAAAACCTTCCAAAACTTCTGACATCTTCCTGAGCCAAAGATGTTGAAAATGAAGTGGAAGAAGTAACTTTCTCCTTCTCTCAGGTGATCCTCAACTTCTAAGGCCTTCACAATCTCCACCCCTCTCTTCTGAGCTGTGCATAGAGATGTTGTATAACTCCAGATGGTAGGAAAAGGCAGAGTTCTTCCCAGAAAAGTCATATATGATTTTCACCCTGACATCTGTGAGGTGAGGTGGCATCGTATCACAGAGTCAGCTCACCCGGGATAAGGACACAGAAGCCACAGATGACAATGCCAATGGACTCCCTCCTGAACTTATGGACCCATTAAAATTGAGGTTTAGCCTAACCTTAGGCCATTCCACTCCCTGCCCATCCACCTGATTTTTATGTTTGCTATGAGCAAAAGATCAGAGTGGAGCCCCAAATATCCTCATGATAGGACTTGGAAATTCAGGAAGAATGATATTGGAGAAGGGATGGCTATGTGGTTACAATGTCGTAACTGGGTTCTGACCAGGAACCTCGTCCTTAGCCAATGGAGACTTTAAGGCCGGGCCTCCTGCTTGTTCCAGTGCAGGCTAAGCCTTCAGGGTCAGGCCAGCTCCTGAGCCCCACACAGGGCTGCCTGCATACCCTTGTGACTGCATTAGAGCCAGAGTGCTCTCTGCCCAATCCCCTTCTCTCCTCTTTGTCACAGCCATGGTCCCCAAGAGCACTTGTCAAACACCTTTATACATCTATCTCTATCTCAAGGTCAGGTTCCCAGAGAATCAATCCCCATAGCTGACCATAAATGAGTATTCTTTGTGGGTGTGTATATATAATGTTGTAGAACACAGAATAGGGATTCTTGGTGAAAGCTTCGTGGACATGTGTCTTTGCACTGGGATCTTTCCACATGATTTAGATATCCTTGCCATGAGGTCATTACCAGTCACCTTGCCACTTCAGTTTCGTTTTTCTTTTGGATGCTATCGCTGTTTGATGTAAGATCCAAGGCTGAACTTCCATACTGGGCTATGGTTTCAGACTTGCTTTACAGCCATATGGCCCTCGGGTTGTTTCCTCTTGATCCTAGAGGTTGATTAATCTTTGCAGCAAGGCTTCCAGTACTTGATAGGTACATGCTGTCAGAGCAGACTTATACAGAATTCATATGCTGGTCTTCCTCTGATGGTGCTTACCTTTGCCAAGTCCTCAAACAGGGCAGCGCTTGGAAAAAAAAAACCCTGCAGGCAAAGAAATCATATATGTGGGTCTACCCCTGGCTCCTTGAGAAATGACAGAGGATTATGGTCTTGGCTTACTGGTAGTCTTATCTCAAGACTAGGGAAGGGGACTCCAGAGAGCACTAAGCCTTCTCCTCATCCATCATAGTCTGTATAGCCTGTGGCTTTCATGTGGTCAGTGTGATGACCTTAAAATGTTCTAGGCATTTCTGCCATGTTCTGTCTCTATACCTAGACATGACCTCAGGTGTACAGTCACATTGGAAACATAAAAAGCCTTGCATCTGAATTGTGAATATCAATGTGTTTTATATCTAAAATACCACAATAATTGAGTGGCCATTGCTACAGTAAATATTATTAGGGGGTTTCTCCCCCACCTTAGATCATTTAGTTCCCAAATAAAAGACACAAAACTTTTAGATTTAGAATAAGCCTTAAAGTACTAGAGCTGGGCAGACATCAACCCTCTGTGCTATTTTTTCTGCTTCCCTGTCCATAACCCCGAGGTATTGCTTGCCATGCTCTGCCTGGGCCACTCCTGTTCTGACAGGCTGCCCCTCATGGTAATACACTCACGATCCACCTACCCTATGGGGTGGTGTCTCCTTCCTTCTCCTCCATGTCCTTTCCCTCTCCTCGTGGACCCTGCCTGAGCCCCCAGGCACAGGGAAACTTTGCTCTGTCCCCTCTCTTCTTCCAAGCCCATGTTGTAGGGATTTTATTAACCAATCAGGGATAACTTAGGAGGCAAAAAAAAGAAAGAAAGAAAGAAAGAAAATCTGGTATACATGAGGATCTCCTTGTCTTGGAGCAACCAGACCTTAGGGTACAGAATTTACCATTTGAATATACAGCAGCACAGACCAGACACCTTATAGTCTGATCTACTTTGTAGTTGGACTCAAAGCTTGGCTCTCACACCCATTGGATGTTCAACCCTGGAGAAGTTATTTTACCTTGTGTGACTCAATTCCCTTATCTGCACAGTGAGGATGATAACGAGTGTTAACTCACAGAGTTGTCTTGGGGACTGACGAGTTAATATATCTAGTATTTAAACATTAAACATCATCTACTTTGCCTAATTAATAAAAGTCTGTGGAAAGGGCAAAGTCATAAACCCAGAAGAACATTTGATTTGGAAACGGGGCCATACAACTACATCTAATAACAAATCGAGAATCAGGGAATGGTGGAAGACTAAGGCCAGAGAATTGGGAAATCAAGGCCAGCCTGGGCTGCATAATAAGATCGTATCTCAAAATATCAAGACAAGTCATGGTCATAGGAATACTAAATCAAGAAATAGCCATTGTAAAGAATTTACAAAAAGCAAAACAGTGGAGCAGAGTGGACGCTGTGTGTCAAATCCCTCTGCTGTCCATCTCTGGGACCAAGTATGCATCAGATCAGTGACAAGAATGGGGTGCTGAGAGCCTGGAGCAAAGGGATGCTGGCTGCATGGCCACATTTGAACAGTGCTAAAGCAGGACTAAATGCTAAGAAAAAAAGCCATCTGCAAAACATGTAAATTTTAATGTCCTCCAGAAAGGCAAAACCACAATAGTTTTACTGTTTCTCAAGCTGCTTGTGTCACCAATCTTTTAATATTGGTAAGGATGTGAAAAACTCTTCTGATGCAAACCAGTTGCCAATAAGAAGAGCAACCTCTGTCCTGACCAAGGTGACCTGGATGCTGTCAAATAGGCCGAGGCAGCCTGGACAGCCATCAGAGTCTGTTTAACACACAGATATCTGTCATTTCAAAACGGGGAAAATGAAGCCACACTTTTCCCCCCTTTAAGCAAAACCAAGAATACTCCAGCATTGAGGCTTACAAATAAAAATATGCCAAGAAACTTCATAGAATATGCATTTCTCTTGTGTGTGCTCCTGAGTGTGTGTGTTTTGTTTGTGTTTTGTGTGTGTTTTGTGTGTGTGTATGTGTGAGTGTGTGTATGTGTGAGTGTGTGTGTGCGAGTGTATGTTTTGTGTGCATGTGTGTATGTCTGTGTGTATGTGTGTGAATGTGTGTGAGAGTGTGTGTGTTTTGTGTGCATGTGTGTGTGTCTGTGTGTATGTGTGTGAGTGTTTGTGTGAGTGTGTGTTTTGTGTGCATGTGTGTGTGTGTGTGTGTGTGTGTGTCTGTGTGCACAAATGCTTCAATTATCTGCTATGGTGAATAGTATACCCAACTCAATTATGAAGGTTAGTATTAAGCTGTGAGTAGTATGTGGAGAGTGGTCACAAAGAATAATTAGGAGTCCTCTTCTGTTAAGTTGTCTGAGACTTCCAAATGCTGCATGCTGTGAGTGGGCCTCACATCTCAGCACACTAATTCTATTAAGTACAATTCCCGTGTGTTTTTCTTAAACAATTTTCTATGAAAACCTTTAATAATTTTTTCTCCCATTCATTTTTAGGGGGGCCAAGGGTCTTTGGGGTTTTTCTTTTCCTTTCTTATTTTAGGTCCAAAGGATTTTCTGTAGCCTTTAAGGAAGTCCTAGTTAGGACACTGGATCTGTATACTTTAGCGAATTAACCAGTTCACTGAGCACATTTTTTGTTTGTTTGGTTTCTGTTTTTCTTTTGAGATCTCACTGTGGGAGCAGAGGGAGCCCTGAGGAAGTGCAGCCCTGAGTGGATGTGTGTTATAAATCTGATATGACCATGCCATGGACCCAAAGCCATTTATCCATGGGGAAAGGCAAAGGCCCCCATACCCCTTGAGGCTCAGAGACATGACAAAGACTTCTCAGGATGGCATTGATAGTGTGTGCAGAAAAGTCTACTCTACCTTTCTCCCTGGCCCCATCTGGATATTTACAGCCTGAAGACTGCTCCCTGCAGAGACTGCTCCTACTGAGATTAGCTAAATCTGCCCCTTCTCAGTTACATATGCATAGTCCTCCCCTCCTTGTTTATCTGCATGTAATGCCCACCTCCTTGCTGCCCTGAGCAACAGCCCTGCTTCCTGGCCAACTCTATATAATAAGCATGCTGAGCTTCTGGGATGCTGCATTTTCTCCAGCTCACGGACCCAGCCTTCTCCATGAATGTGTGTCCAATGTCATTCTTCATTTCCTCCTCACCCCTGGTCAGGCCCAAGTCCCTGGAGCCACACAAAGGACTTGGCAATCTCAGTCTGCTCCACTTTGAAGGAAGTGCTTTCTAAACTGAAATCTAAAGCACACAGTGGGTTCAGCTCCCTCTCAAGTGTCTTTGGTGAGGGTTGGGATAGGTGTGAGTCCAGTTACATTCTGACTATTGCAGAAGAGTAAAGGATTCACAGTTTGCTTTTGGTGAAGGTGAGCTCCCCAAGAGGCTATCATTGCCAACGTTTTCCCAAGTCACCTTCTAGGAGGTCAACTGACTCCTAGGTGAGTCTTTGGTTACACTGCTTCAGTTTTCTGTGGCTACACTGTCCAAATGGCACCCACTGGTCACACGTGGCTATTTGAGATGAAATAAACTTAGAACTAAAATCTGCCTCTTTAGTCACAGCAGGCAAACCAGGAGGCAAACAGCCAGCCAGAATCCATAGCCAGAAACACAGCAGATATAGAATATTTCTATCATCTAGAAATTTCTCCTGGATAGCAGTGGTCTAGGTTCTTGGTGTCTGGTTTTTCCTTCAGGGAGAATTACTTGCTGTACTAATATCCAAAGGTTTATTTTTAAAGCGATTTTAACAAAATACGACTTACTCATCCCCAAATTAATCCAGTTTAAGTCTACAGTGCAATGGTTCCCCAGAAATCTACCCCAGTTCCCCATAAATCTACCTGAGTTCGTCGCTAGACCATGGAACAAAAGTACGAGTGTGTATGCAGTTATGTAAAATGGTATACAACAGTATTGACCACTGCATAATTATACTGCACTACTTTTGAATTCTTCAAAATTCAGGCCTTTTATTGATAGTTGTACAAAATTACATTATCCTAGAGTTGAGAAAATATACAGTATTTCATCTGGGCTTTTTTTTTTCATTGAGACTTTAATATTTTTGCATCTTTTGCTAGTATCGTTAGATTCTTTATAAGAGTTTCATTTTTTGGAGTTTTTTTTTCTTTTTGTTTTTTGTTTTTTTGTTTTTTGCCAATCTGGTCAGTATTTGATGCCATTTCAATGTTCTCAGGATTTTGATGAAAATAATACTACAATGATAAAGTGATACTCATTTTCTTGAGCCATTTACATATGTATATACACACATATATGGGAAGTTATGTATACATATTTCTATGCTATACTGTGTAGAATACAATTCTATTATATGTCAACATATACATTTTGCTCAATATGATTTCTGTGAATGTTATCAGTCATGGGGAAATATTAAGAGCCTGAATAAACATGGACAATATTTGCAGAATGCACATAAAATTGAAGATGGTATACAAGCAAAAATGTGAAGTATATCACTTACACTTTCATATCGAATGCACTTTAAAATTTTTAATAGATTAAAAAATTTAAATCATCTTTACCCAGTTTCTTGTTTTTTTTCGAAATGTGTTATATATGCTGCTCAAGATCCTTTTAACAACAGTGACCTAATGCCTTAAATGTGTTTCTGATATTTCCATTCACTTGATCACTGTTCAATAATTGTACCAAGTTGATAACTGTACTTTCTTTTTTATCACTTTAAGAATGTAACTTTCATGTGTGAGTATACACTTTTGATCCTAACACTTTGACAGCATAAGCAGGTGGATCTGTTTTTTGAGGTCAACCTGGTCTATATAGGAAAACCCTATCTTAAAAAAAATCAATCAATAAATTAAGCAAAGAAATAAAAAGAATTTAAAACATTTCTAATTAATATGAACACAACCACATCTTTAATAACAATTGATTTTTTTGCAGATAATTCATATAATCAATTTACAAAATGTTACCTAGTGTCATATGGGAACTCAATTTCATTGTAAAATAAACCTGCTTTTCTCTTTTCATTGGTTGCTCTTAGTTAACATTTTTATACGCATATATAATTTATTCTGATTATTTTCTCCCCCACATCGTCTCATCCCCTCCCCTATGACTTCAACATATACAGTCTTCTAAATTTAGGTTTCCGATGTCTGATTTCTCTTTTATTTATTATACATTCCTTTACTTTTCCATCTATAGTTTATGATATCTTAATAAGAAACCCATTCTGTCATTAGCACTCTCTGTGCTTGGTAGGAGACATTCACATTCTTCAGTAGCTTGTCATCAGTGCAGGAAATGACATCGAGGTCTCTCTCTCTCTCTGTTTCTGTCTCTCTCTATCTCTGTCTCTCTGTCTCTGTCTTCCTCTCTGTCTCTTCTGTCTCTCTGTTTCTCTCTCTCCATCTCCTCCACAACTGTTTTGTTTTCTAATATAAGGTCTCACACTTTAGTCTTGAAATCAAGGCAATCCACCTACCTCAGCCTTGTGAGTGTCGGGATTCCAGGCATACACCATGTTGCCCAGTGAATTTTGTGACTCTCGTACATCCCTTTACCATTTCTGAATTATTTTTAATATTGCTGTGACCCTTTTCTAGCTTCTAGATGTAGATACATTAACTGATTAGAAGGTTTTATTTTTAAAAATTTATTTATTTATGTACATGAGCACTCTGTCTGCGAGTGTGCCTGCCATGTCAGAAGAGAGCTTCAGACAGAAGAGGGCATTGGATCCCACTACAGATAGTTGTCGGTCACCATGTGGTTGCTGGGAATTGAACTTGGGAGCAATGGAGAAGCAGCGCTCTTAACCACCAAGCCATCTCTCCAGCCTGATAAAAAAGATTTTAAATTTCATTCTTTTTGTGTTTGTTTGCAATCTTTCTTCTTGAGAACACTGTGATGGAATGTCCAAATGGTAATTAGTGGCGGTTGGTAGAAGGAGCCATATGTGTAATGCTGCCATATGTGTGAGGGGCTGGCAACAGGGGGCAGAGCCAAGACCATGGCCCTGTGCCCTGAGGCTCGCCTGCTGGATGTGGGCTCTCAGCCCCATCAGGATGTCTTCAGGCGAGGACAGCAGGTGGTGGCTTGTGCCCTGCTGAGCCGGCCTACAAGAGTGGCAACCACAATCGCCATGCCCAAGCCTCCAGCCTGGGGCACCTGGAAGCTCCAGAGGTGATGGACGCGGGTTGGTCACGGTGGGCCTGGAGGCCCGAAGAAGCCGCCCTGGCCTCCGCCAAGTCCTGAGAGGGGACTGACGGGCCTGAGCGGAGCCTGGAGGTCCACACCACGCGCCTCCGCGTGTCGCGCCTCCCCGTGTTGCCTGCACCGCGGAGTGGGCACACTTGTCCTTCCCACCCCGCCGCTCGACCGGGCCCGAGCCCGGCCTCAGGGCAGGCGGAGCTCGTGGGTGAGCGCGGGGCCTGAGGGGACGGGGAGCGCGCGTTATATTTCGCGCCGGCAGCAGCGCGTGTGCCTGGGCGAGTTTTCCTTCCGCAGGTGCCGGCAGCCGGGGCGCCGCCGCCCAAGCTGACTCCTCTCTCTCCCTCTCCAACCCCGGCAGGGCCCAGAGGTGATTCTGCCTGCACGATGTCCTCCTTCCTGGAGACGAGCTTTTCGCAGGCGCCACGTCGCGAACAAAAGGAGAAAAGAAAAAAAAAGAAAAGAAAAATCAGAAGAAGCCAACAGAGAAGGGGGCGGTAAAGGCGTTGGGGGTCACCTCGGCCACCGGAGGGCGCGCTAAGACAGTGGCGGGGTTTCCAACGGAGACTCCACCCTGCAGTTTCCAGGGAAGAAGCTCAGGCTAGTCCTGCCAGGGGACCTGTAGGCCTGGCGCCCGAGCGGACCCCTAGCCCGATCTCCGGTCTGATCCCCAGGGACAGCAAGCAGCAAGCAGGGCGGACTGCACCTTAAGAGCAGCATTATCAAGGTAGGTAGGAGACCCGCGTCCCTCCTAAGGCTCCTTCTGGTCCCCCTCCCCCGCCACGGGAAAGCAGTGGCAGAAGGAGGCAATGCAAAGTGAGCCCATTGGGTAGGGGAAGGGAGGGTTCAGGAATGTATGCAGAGCTGAAGCAGGGATTGGAAAGCCTATGGCATTGGGAAAGAGTGGAGAGGTGCTTTGGAGTGTGCATGAGAGCTGTGCTCTGACATCCCCAGAGCAACTTGGGGCTGTCACCTCTCTCCAGATGACTTGGAATTAAATGGCCTGTACCTGCCAGGGCAGGACGGGCTTTTCAGAGGCAGCTTAGCCTGGTGGCACACTCCCTGTAATGTTTCCATTGTATGTTAAAGGACGGGGATCATGGGAAAATATTTTCTTAAAACCTCAGGCAATGAATGTATTATTTAATAGATTTCTTCTGATCTACTTTGTAATTGGCTGCCCCTTACAAGAGATTGTATTTGGAGGATGTAAAATACCCTCCTTCAATTCCTCGGAAAAAGGGAACATAAACAGAGATTTCCTCTTTTTTAGCCTCCAAAGCTCTGAGAGATTACAGTTCTGCATAATTTAATTCTTTCCTACCTGCTATGAGCAGGCCTCCAGATCAGCAAGTTCCTTTGGAATGGTTTTGCTTGTTTTTGTTTATTTTCCATGGTGCTGATTAGAAAGCCACGAATTGTTTTGTGAATTTTAAATTTCAAGAGGTGACACCCAGAGTTTATGGTGGTTTCCTTCAAACATTGCAGTGTAGTTGCAGCATAAAAAAAAAATACTTCTTGTGACAAGAAGTAGAAAAAGAAAGTTGATGAGCTAAGAAAAGTAGAGCCTTGAGCCAGACCAATTATTTGGCTTCCTCAAATATGGAGCAAGCATGGAATGTGGCTTTTTCAGAATCGAGGGGGGTTTAAGGATAGGGCAGTGAATGCTGTCTGGTGCTAACCTGTCCCTTTTGTGGCTGACAACCCTTAGGAGAAGGTCAGAATGTGCCAACAGCACAGAGTGGGCACTGGTGGTGTTTGAACTCAGAAGTGCTCAGGAACTGTGAAAGTTTCTCTGTTATTACCCTGGAGGCATCTAGTGAAATAGACCACTGTGATGCTGTGTAAGAGGCCATTGTGGGGGCTGGAGAGATGGCTCAGTGGGTAAGAGCACCAAGTGTTCTTCCAGAGGTCCTGAGTTCAAATGCCAGCAACCACATGGTGGCTCACAACCATCTGTAATGAGTACTGATGCCCTCTTCTGGTGTGTTTGAAGACAGATGCATTGTCTCACATATAAATAAATAAATCTTACAAAAGTTTGTCATCTACTGCAGTTTCTATGTGGACAGGGCACAGTTAAAGGGCTTAAAGATCAAGTACATTGTCCGTCTTTAAAGATCAAGTGTATCTCCTAACTTTCAAACCAAGAAACCTAGTGTCTTTTTTGCTGCTTGTGTAGCTTTTAGTGATGTATCTATTCTCCTAGTACGTCCTTTGTTTCCATAATGGTTGTTTCCAAGTATATATGATTAGCGCTCCTATTTGCATAGCTATTCAATATTTTCATTGGTTAAATATTTGTGGTGAATTTACATTGTGATATCAGTAAAATGCTATGTGTAAATTTTAGAGAATATACCGGTTTGGGTAATTTTAATAACCTTTG
The DNA here is from genome assembly GCF_021556685.1 of Rattus norvegicus. NCBI lineage: Eukaryota > Metazoa > Chordata > Mammalia > Rodentia > Muridae > Rattus > Rattus norvegicus. Next base: position 25,067,533 of record NC_141542.1, read on the forward strand.
CCCTCAAGTGGTGGCCTGTTTTCACATTGAAAAGACTGGAATTCATTACCATCCATAGCAGGATTGATAGGGAAGCACAATGGACAGCGACAGTGTTGTTCCCTTTGACAGTTGTGGGAGCCAAGAAAGAAGTGTGACTTGCTTTTTGTGATTTACCAAATCAAGACTCAGTATCATTACTATAGAAGCCCATGGAAAAATGATGAAGTTTTGAGAAATCACCAGCTGAAGAAATGGTGGTTTTGCTTATATTGAATTCTGAGTTTCAAAGTTATGTTTCATTTTTCTTTATTCCTTAATGAGGCTTTTTATTAAGTTTTTTATTCACCATTACACACTTAGATGCACAGTGCTAGGATCATAGTAGGTGCTCATTAAATCACTGACCATCGGGGAGGAGGAATGATAAGAAAATATGTATTTTCTGTAAGTTCTGTTAGTTTCGGGAACAGGGGTTTTCGGTTTACCAGTCATACCTTGGTATCTTGTCCCACATAAGACAACTTGACAGAACCTCCTTTCTGGCCATTATGTTCAACTTATTTTTCTCTTAATCATTCTTGAAAATCATGGAAGTAGTGTGGAAAATTGATTGTACCTGCAGTATAGCAAAAAAGCCCAGTCTAGATAGGTAAGCAGTTATGTTTCTCCATGAGCTGATGTCTTAAAACATCTAGATTTTAGGAATTTAGTGTTGTGTTTTCTAAACATACATCTTACAGCATACAGATAACATTGTGATAGAATAAAGGAATCTTTTGATTTAGCACCAAATTCCATAAAGCAATGAATACTGCACAGCTCTCTTGGCCATATGAATAGCCGAAATTATATTTCACTCTTTTAAAGAAATAATGAAAGCACTTAAGGTTAAAGCAAAGCCCATGGGAAAAGTTTGCTGTGGTGTTTCTCTTTGGTTTCTTGTGCTCTTTCTAGAGAATGACTTTAAGAAGTCAGGGCGGTCAGGTGGTCAGTGTGGTCAGGCAGACATGAGCAGATGGTTAAGCGATGTGCTAGGGCCCCATAGGCCAGTGAGCCCAGCTGAAGAGGAGAGGCTAGCCAGTGAGCCTGACTGAAGAGCAGAGGCTAGCCAGTGAGCCTGAATGAAGAGCAGAGGCTAGCCAGTGAGCCTGACTGAAGAGCAGAGGCTAGCCAGTGAACCAGGCTGAAGAGCAGAGGCTAGCCAGTGAGCCAGGTTGAAGGCTGAAGAGCAGTGATTTTAACATTTATTTCTAAGTTCTTCAGTTTTCCTAAAAGACAAAAGTTTGCCTCCATAAAGTTTGACTGAGAAGGTTCTTCTTGCTCTCTTCTTCTTATCTCCTTTCCTCTTGCTCTTATGACACAATAATTTCCTTTCTCTCAATGCCTTACTCTCAACGCTATGCCTTTACTTCTAAGTTCTTCTTCAGTTCTGTTCTGTTCTGTTGAGTTCTGTCTAAAAAGCTTTCTCTCTCTTTGTCCTCAGCATTTGTATATCTCTCTGAACACAGCATCACATGGTGAAAAGTTCACCACAAGTTTGCACAGGAATTCAAATCATAAGTTGGATAATCAGTTTACGACAGAGAATGTTTACATGCACATCCATGAAGAGTAATCATCAGGATAAACCGTCACCATCTGTCACTAGCTCTCTACATTCATGGTGAGTTAAAAGCTGTAATTTTTATGAGAAAAGAATAAGTGAAATTACCTATAGGAAAATCCAATCAATTATTTATGTTCAGTCCTTGCATCTATAGTAAATCATCAGTTCTCTTTTTATGAACTTTGGTTAATTGGTTTATACCCTCTTAGCATGGGTTCTAATTTGGAGATGCCTCCTTGGTATTGCAGAAGCAATTCACTCATGACACTTTAAGAAGGAAGAGTTCTCAATGCAATTTTGATTACCAGAGAAAACATAATAGCAGTCCCATTATAAAGGAGCTTAAAATTACTAATCTAATTTTAGGAATTCTTATAGAACCATCATAAGAATTAAGAAATCATCTATTTGTCTGTACATCATCACGCCAAGACAATACATCTTCGTTGCTCTGTGGTGATCTGCTCAAAAGAGTGGGGTAAAGAGCATGACAAATACAGAGGCAGATACTTGCAGCCAACCATCAGCTGAGAGCAGGGTCCCCAATGGAGGAGTAAGAGAAAGGATTGAGGGAGCTGAAGGGGTTTACAGCCCCATAAGAACAACACTGAGAAACACCCAGAGCTCCCAGGACCGAAACCACCATCCAAAGAGTACACATGGACAGACCCATGGCTACAACTGCATATGTAGAAGAGGATGGCCTTCTTGGGCACAAATGGGAGGAGAAGCCCTTGGTCTTGTCAAGGCTTGATGCCCCAGTGTAGGGGAAACCAGAACAGGGAGGCAGGTAGGCCTGGGTGTTTGTGTGGATGTGGTAACCCCCTCACAGTAGAAGGAGGAGGGGGTTTTATAAGGGGTTTTGTAGAAAACAGGAAAACGGATAACGTTTGAAATGTAACAAAAGCCCTCTCTGGGGAAGGGACAGCAGATAAGGTGCTCTGAGCCCCTACTTCCCTGCTGCCTCCCTTTGATCACGACTGTGGTGCATGGTGTCAGCCTGGGACTCTCCATGGGCTCCTGCTGGCACTGGTCCTGGTGTTCCTAGCCAAGAGCATGATGAGCAAGGAGCACATGGTTTGTCCTGATTCAGAGCAGGGCGAGTGGCCACCAGAGAATAAGCACAGCTTCCTGTACGATGATGAGGTTTTCCTGGGCAAGGAGGACTCCAAGACCTTTGATAGCTAAGCCTGGACGAGAGCAGGAGAGGCTGGGGAAAATTGTTGATCCAATTGACAGTGATGAAGGCGGCCTTGTTACTACTGAGGACCTGAAAGTTTGGATCAAACAGGTACAGAAAAGATACATCAACCAAAATGTGGCTAAACTCTGGAAGGATTATGATAGGGACATAGAGGAAAAAATCTCCTGGGAAGAATACAAGCAGGCTACCTATGGCTACTACCTGGGAAACCTTGCTGAATTCCAAGATAGCTCTGATCATCACAACTTTAAAAAGTTGCCTCCAAGAGATGAGAGGAGGTTTAAGGCCTTGACGGTGACCTGACAGCTACTCAGGACGGGTTCATTGCTTTTCTACACTACGAGGATTTAGAACATATGAAAGAGATTGTAGTTCTGGAAACCCTGGAGGACATCGACAAGAACGGGGATGGTTTTGTGTACCAGGATGTGTACATTGTGGACATCTTTTTCTCACGAGGACAGTTGCCCTGAGACAGACTGGGTTTTGTCTGGGGAGCAGTTCAATGATTTCCCAGATCTGAACAAGGATGGGAAGATGGACTAGGATGAGATTCGCCACTGGATCCTCCCTCAGGACTATGACCATGCACAGGCTGAGGCCCCGCATTTGGTGTATGAGTCAGATAAAACAAGATGCTTACCAAGGTGTAGATTTTAGACTACTGGACCATGTTTGTGGGAAGCCATGCCACCAATTACAGGGAAGATCTTACCAAAAATCATGATGATCTTTGAAAGAAACTCATCCTCATATGGCCAACAGTCACATGCTTTCTACGGATATTCTGGGTGATTGCTATATTTGTCAAGTATATAGCAGTTGTGTCCCTAAACAATAAGAAACCTTTCTAATGCTCAAAAAAATCATACATTGCACCACAAACAATAATAGTAGGAGATTTAAACACAACACTTTCATCAATGGACAGATCAGGGAAACAAATTAAACAGAGACATAGAGAGACTAACAGGTTATGAAACAAATGGATTTAACATATATTTATAGAACACTCCACCCTTAAACCAAAGGATATACCTTCTTCTCAGCATCCCATTGTACCTTCTCCAAAATTGAACATATAATCGGTCACAAAACAGGCCTCAACAGATACAGGAAGATAGAAATAATCCCATGTCTCGTATCAAAAAACCACGGACTAAGGCTGCTGATCAATAACAACAAATAGGACAGAAAGCCCACATATACATGGAAGTTGAAGTAAATGACAATTTGGTCATTGGAGACATAAGAAAGAAATTAAAGACTTCTTAGAATTTAATGAAAATGAAGATAAAACATACCCAAACTTATGGGACACAATAAAAGCAGCGCTAAGAGGAAAACTCATAGCTCTGTATGCCTGCAAAAAGAAACAAGAGAGAGCATATGTCAGCAGCTTGACAGCACACCTAAAAGCTCTAGAAAAAATTAAATAAACCGTAGAGGAGTAGAAGGCAGGAAATAATCAAACTCAGGGCTGAAATCAAACAAGAAGAAACAAAACCGAGTATCAAAAGAATCATCAAACCCAGGAGCTGGTTCTTTGGGAAAATCAACAAGATACATAAACGCTTAGCCATATTAACCAGAGGTCACAGAGAGTGTATCCAAATTAATAAAATCAGAAATAAAAGGGAGACATAACAACAAAATCTGAAGAAATTAAAAAGATCATCAGATCCTACTACAAAAACATATACTCAACAAAACTGGAAAATGTGTAGGAAATGGACAATTTTCTATACAGATACCAGGTACCACAGTTAAAACAGGAACAAATAAACCATCGAAACAACCACATAAGTCATAAAGTCATAGAAACTGCTATTAAACATCTCCCATCCAAAAAGAGCCCAGGACCAGATGGATTTAGTGCAGAATTCTATCAGACCTTCATAGAAGACTTCATACCAATACTGTCCAAACTATTCCGCAAAATAGAAACAGACAGAGCACTACCAAACTCCTTCTATGAAGCCACAATTACTCTTATACCTAAACCACACAAAGATACAACAAAGATAGAGAAATTCAGACCTATTTGATTTATGAATATTGATCAAAAATGCTCAATAAAATTCTTGCAAACTGAATCCAAGGATACATCCAAACAATCATCCATCATGGTCAAGTAGGCCTCATGGCAAGGATGCAGGGGTGGTTTAATATACGGAAGTCCATCAACGAAATTCATCATATAAACAAAGTCAAAACCACATGATCATTTCATTAGATGCTGAGAAATCATTTGACAAAATTCATTACCCTTTAATTAGTAAAGTCCTGGAAAGATCAGGAATTGAAGACCTGTATCTAAATATAGGAAAATGCAAAATACATCAAACCTGTACCTAACATCAAACTAAACTTAGAATATTGAAGAAATCCCACTAAAAACAGGGACTAGACAAGGCTGCCCACTCTTTCCCTACTTAAGTACAATATGGTACTTAACGTCCTAGCCATAGCAATCAAACAATGAAAGTAGGTCAAAGGGAAAAAATTAGAAGGGAAGAAGTCAAAACACTAATATTTGAAGATGATATGATAGTCTACTTAAGCAACACCAAAATTCAACCAGAGAACTACTTAACCTGATCAACAACTTCAGCAAACTGTCCGAGTATAATATTAGCTCAAACAATTCAGTAGTCTTCCTCTACTCAAAGTGTAAACAGGCTGAGAAAGAAATTAGGGAAATGACACCCTTCACAATAGTCCCAAATAATATAAAATAACTTGCTGTTACTTGAACCAAGCAAGTAAAAAATCTGTATGACAAGAACTTCAAATCTCTGAAGAAATTGAAGAAGGTCTCAGAAGATTGAAAGATCTCCCATGCTCATAGATTGGCAGGATGAATATGGTAAAAAATGACCATTTTGCCAAAGGCAATCTACAGATTCAATGCCATCACCAACAATATTCCTACTCAATTCTTTATAAAGGTGAAAGTGCAATTTGCTGTCATTTGGTATACCATAAAACCCAGGATAGCAAAACTATACTCAACAATAAAAGACCTTCTGGGGGAATCACCATCTCTGACCTCAAGCAGTATTACAGAGCAATAGTTTGTATGGTATTGGCATACAGACAGGCAGCTCAGTGGAACATAATTGAAGACACAGAAAAGAACCCACACACCTATGGTCATTTGATCTTTGACAAAGGAGGTAAAACATCCAATGGAAGAAAGATAGTATTTTTAACAAATGGTGCTGATTCAACTGGAGGTCAACATGTAGAAGAATGCAAGTTGACCCATTCTTATTACCCTGTAAAAAGCTTAAGTCCAAGTGGATCAAGGACCTCCACATCAAACCAGATACACTAAAAGTAATGGATAAGAAGTAGGGAAGAGTCTAGAAGACATGAGCACTAAGGAAAATTTCCTGAACAAAATACCAATGGCTTATGCTTTAGGATCAAGAATCGACAAATGGGACCTCATAAAACTGAAAAGCTTCTGTAAGGCAAAGGACAGTGTCATTAGGACAAAAAGGCAACCCAGAGATTGGGAAAAAATCTTTACCAATCCTGCATCGGATGGAGGGCTAATATCCAAAGTATACACAAAACAGAAGAAGTTAGAGTACAGAGAGCCAAACACCCCTGTTAATAAATGGGGTTCGGTGCTAAAGAAAATATTCTCAGCTGAGGAATATAGAATAGCTGAAAAGCACCTAAAGAAATGCTCAATATCCTTAGTCATCAGGGAAATGCAAATCAAAACAACCCTAAGAATCCACCTCACAACAGTCAGGATGTCTAAGATCAAAAACTCAGGTGACAGCAGACGCTGGCGAGGATGTGGAGAAAGAGGAACACTCGTCCATTGTCCCTGGGATTGCAAACTGGTACAAGAACTCTGGAAATCAGTCTGAACGTTCCTGGAAAATTGGACATTGCACTACCTGAGCACACAGCTATACCTGTCCTGGGCATATACTCAAAAGATGCTGCAACATACAACAACACATATGATCCACTATGTTCATAGCAGCCTTATTCATAATAGCCAGAAGCTGGAATGAACCCAGATGCCCTTCAACAGAGGAATTTATTCGAAAAATGTGGTACATCTACACAATGGAGTACCACTCAGCTATCAAAAACAATGACTACGTTCAATTCATAGGCAAATGGAAAGAACTAGAAAATATCATCCACAGTGAGGTAATCCAATCACAGAAAAGCACACTTGATATGCTCTTGGGAGCGATGGACTTGAAGCCTTCCATTATTGATGTTATTATTATGGTTAGCATTAAGTATGACTGGGTTCATGGAAAATCCCCAGCCAGCTACAGAAGACTAATACAAATGTGGTGGTCAATATGAATAATCATATGATAACGTGTGATGTTAAGATACCCAATGTGATGACCTGTAACCTTTCTGAAAAACCAACATCCTGTTGACTAATAGATATTACAAACCTGTGAGTTTTCTGACAACCTGTCAACATCAGCCGATTCCCTGACCACACGAATATTGTGTCCTTGGCGTGGGTAAATTTTCTTACTTCTCTCCTCTCTCTGTTACCCTTTTTATGGTACAAATTCAGCCTTGGGGAAAAATAAAATTGTCACCTTGATAAGACTCTTGTCTTGGCGTCCTTCTTCGCGTCTCTTGTCCCCCATTCTCTTCCAGGTACTCAGCACCCCTCATTGACAGTATGCACTCATTGATAAGTGGATATTGACCAAAACCTCAAATTACCCAAGATGCAATCAACAGATCTCAGGAAACTCAAGAAGAAGGATGACCAAAGTGCAGATGCTCCCACTCCTTCTTAAAATGGGGAACAAAAATATCCATAGGAGGGAATATGGAGGCCAAATCTAAAGCAGAGACCAAAGGAACAGCCATTCAGAGTCTGCCCCACATGTGGCCCATATATATACAGTCACCAAAACTAGGTAAGACTGATGAAGCTAAAAAGTGCTTACTGAAAGGGACCGGATATACATCTCCCCTGAGAGACACATACAGGGCATGTCAAATAAAGAGGTCAGTGCTGGCAGTAAACTGCTGAACTGAGAACAGGACACCCTTTATGGGAATTAGAGGAAGGATTCAAAGAGCTGAAGGGCTTGCAACCCCATAAGAACAGCAAAGCCAACCAAATAAACCACTAGCAAAAGACTATACATGGACTGACCCAGGGGTCCAACTGCATATGTAGGAGAGAATAGCCTTGCTGGGGCACCTGTGGAAGGGGAAGCCCTTGTTCTTAACAAGGTTGGACCCTGAGTGCAGGGAAATGTCCAGGAAGGGGTTTCTAAGTGGCATGGATTGGGGGAGCATACATATGGGAGAGGGCACGGCAGGGGGGCTTATGTACCAAAAGCTGGGAAAGGGAATAACGTTTGAATAAAACATATATATCTATTAAAAAAACTGAAATTTAAAAAAATGATACTAGTACCAAAAAATAATCAAAAAATGTGAATAAGTAAGATATTTTAGGTTTTGGAAAAAGATGAATGCCAGGTATTTGAAAAACTGTATGACCATGGTAAACACTTTAATATACTTGAGAAATTTTTTACATGTTAATGAACTGCATCTTTTTTTTAAATAGTGAATGGAAATACAGTCCCTTCCTGGCTGTGAGTCTAGGTATCCAGATGTAGTGGAATTCATTATTTGTTGAGTCCTGAACCTTTGAGTCTGCTTCTAACTCAGCTTATGCCAAGGAAACTAGGCCAGGGTGATATCTAAGCCATTGACTAAACTATCTAGACTAACAATTACAGGTGAAATTCCACCTTGTAAATGGGACGAGAGGAATAAAAGATACCTTTAAGGATTTAAAAAAGATGAAATGTACCCAAAAAAATCCAATAAAAAAGTTTAAAATAAAAATAACTTAGTAAATACAAAATACTGGGGAGCCATTCCACAATCATGATGTGTTTCTTCGGTGATAGCTTACAGGTTAATTTACTTCTCTATAACTGTTTTCTAATTTCAAAGTAAGTAATGGCATCATCTGTGGAGTGATGGTGAGAACAAAAGCTTTGCCGAACTTGAATAATCGATCCCTCCTGGGCATGTGCTTAACAATCTAAGCACAGGGAAATTTCCTGAGGGGATTAAAAAACAAAATCCAAACATAAAACAGGAACAACAACGATTTGAAAACATTCTGCACGCTGGGTATGAAGGCATGTTACAATTTTAATCAGCTTTGTAGGTATTTCTAATAAACACACAAGAAACAAAAATCCCATCACAGTCCTAGTAGTTGCATCCAACAAAGGAGAGCTGTGAGGTAGTCCCTGCTACTTCTTTCCCCAGATACCCCTGGGCCTCAGGCCTGCACCCAGTGAGCTGGACCAAGAGCAGCCAGGTTGAAATTCCTGCTGCCATGGCAGGATTCTGCAGGAACATTTCCCTTTGACAACAAGGAACCTGTGTGGAGGAGACCTCTTGGTGAGTCCTCAAGGACTCTACATGTCCTATTCTACAGGGAGAAGCCCTGGCAGGTCTTTGACCAAGGCCAGCCAGTTGTTTGGGGAAGTCTCTGGTCATGTGGCAGAGGGTGAGGAATGGCAGAAAGAAGGGCAGCTCCACTGAGAGCAAAGGATAACCCTTCTAGGCCTATGACCTCCTAATTAATTTATCTTATCACCTGAGCCCTATTCACATTTTCTTACTATCATACAACTGTGATCTTGATGAGCAGCTGGACTCTTGTTTTCTTAATCAGTTCTTTGTTGTCACAGACGTTTTTAACTTACTCCAGCCCCTGAGACTTATTCATACCTTCTGTATGCAGTAGGACCCTTGGTGGGACTGTCATCTCAAAAATTAGAAGGTTCGGTAATCCAAAAGATTGGACTCCAGTTTACCTCAGGCCAGGAAAGAAGTCAGCCACCATTAGTAAAAGAGCAAGGGAAAAATTACATAGGAAAAACAAGTGGCTTAATCAGTAGAAAAGATCCTCAACTTCTAAGGCCCGCACATCTGCACCCCTCTCTTCTGAGCTTTGTATAGTGATGTTGTATAACTCCAGATGGTAGTAAAAGGCAGAGTTCTTCCCAGAAAGGTCAGACATGATTTTCACTCTTACATCTCTGAGGTGGGCTGGCATTATAGCACACATTCATGTTGAATTATTATAACACCTATGATAAGAAGACAGAATCCATATATCACAATGCCAAATAGACTCCCTCCTGAACGTATGGACCCATTAAAATTGAGGTTCAACCTGAACTCAGGCCATTCCACTCCCTTCCCGTCCTCCTGATTCTTATGTTTGCTACAAGTAAAAGATCATGTTGTAGTCCCCAATATTCTCATGCCTAGACTTGTCTATTCACGGAGAAGGATATTGGAGAAGTGATGGTTATGTAGTTACAATGTAGTAACACAAGATCCAGGTTGACATTTGCTCACTGATGTCCAATTTAATTGTCTTGTTATATTTGAGAAAGGGAGGATGTCCTACATAATATATAAAACAGACAGAAATTTATTGTTTTATATATGCCCTGTAGTTGATCCCTATGTTCCCAAGGAAAAGGAGTTTTTATTGCAAAAAAATAGGATTATAGACCATTGATTTTGTGAAATACATGGATATGTAAATGGAAACAATGTCGGCTTTCAAGGACTGCACAGTAAGCAAATATTTCCAGGTTTTATACACTCAGAGGTATAGAAGAAATATATTGGCCTCCAGAAAAAGGGAAAAGCTTAGAAATCGAAATACATGTCACATGCATTGTCTCGAGTAGTAGATTTACTTTTAAGAAAAATCTCCCTCCTCCTTGGTCCCTAGAGATTTGGGTGCTAAGAAAAATCTGTTCTCCAATTCAGGGTTGTAAGAAACCCTCCCCAGCAAAGGCATTGTTGACTTCTAATGAAGCAGAGAGACATATGTAGCTTTGAAATAGAGGTTGCCAAATGGTATTCCCAGTGACACATGGGAAAATGGAGGAAAGGGTCCCCACATAAATTCATCAGTGTGGGGAGAGCTGGTTAATAGGTAGGCCATAGAATTTTCCAGTGACATCACCAGTAAGCCGTTCACTGGACACTCTATTGTATCTAAGAGATCCCTAGAATCTTCTGTGATGTCACCAGTGTTGTGGTGACACCAACTGCCTTTGGGATATTACTTCAGTTCCCTTTGGGTTCACAAGCAGGCATGTTTCGCCAGCTGCTCAGGCTATTTCGGAAGGAAAGTGTTGATCAAGGAGAGACCGCACCAGGTCAGAGGGAAGCTGACCCCCTCTCTAGTGAAACAGGAAGGAGGAAATCATTCTTGGGAAGGCTTGGTGAGTCGTGGGCAGAGTTGGGGAACATCCTCAAGGAGGTAGGTTTGAGATGTGCCTTCTAAGACTAGGCCTTACAAGCAGGAGCCTTGGGATTTTTCAAAGGCAAACCAAGAGTCAGGAGCTCCTGATCTTTAATTTGAGAGAAAGCCATAAAGTTGTAAGACTTCAGTGTCTTTTCTTGAAGCTTTTTAACTATGAGTGTCAATGATTGGCAGGAGGAGGCACTGTGAGATTAACAATGTGACCATCCATGTTTGGGAGTTGAAGCACTTCATCCTCTAAATTACTGTAGGTTACATAAGTGTGTGATGGCGAGAACAAGGAAGGATGCACCCCTAGTCATGAATTGAGTTCTCAGACACTTTGGGCTGGACCACACTTGGTTAGAGCTTGATGGTGCTAAACATTATGAAGTCATTATGAACTCCAGGATTATCTGCACCACATCTGATATAACAATGTCGCAGATGTTTATGTCTCAGTCATATTATAACTTTCAGTGCCGCGGGTTGTTTAATAGTGAGTGTGGCACGTGTATGGCTTTAGAGGTTGGGAACAGGGACATAGCTTAAGAATCAACCTTTAAGAAAGCTTTTCTGCTCTTTCAGGGATTCACCCAGTCTCTACCATTTCCCCTTCCTCAACCTCATTTTCGGATTCAGAATGATCTATTCTGCCCATGGGCCATCAAATATGCAAATTCACTTGGGTTTATCTGTCTACAGGTTTTGGTAGGAAGGCATCATCCCAAAATGTCATCAGTAAGCAAGAGGAGTGTCTAAAGGAACTGGAGGAACTCAAATTTGAAATCCAGAAGTGTCAATTCGAGAGGGATGAACTTTATCAAATCCTGGATCTTTATATCTATGATGAGTGGGACCACAGGTAGTCATTATGCCCAGTAACCTGTTCACTGGCTTTCGCTCTCTCTCTTATACCTCAAGATTTCCTCATAGCACGAGAAAGTTTCACCTCTCATCCTGGATTTTAAGGAGCCTTGGCATGCATTAGCTTGTGAGATAAGCTAGGTGCTGTGTGTTTAGGGTCAACCTCTTTTGTACTTGACCCTGAGCCTCCTGGATTAGCCTTGGTCCTGTCAACAGCTGGAAGGACCTGGTCACACTTTCTGCAACTGTGTGTGTGAATGAAATGCCTGCACGTCATCACTCTTTCCTCTGAATTTGTTCATTATACACTGATTCTATGGCACCTGCATGAATGTAGTTGGCATTCTAAGTGTGTTTGGATATGGGTTGGTGTGTATGTATGTGGCAGTATTTGTTGGTGGTTTACTCTGGATCAGGACGTCTGGGACCTTTGATGGGGTCTGAGGATTTGTTTGATCAACACTTTGCAGGTCATGATAGTGATGAGTACATGGAGGCCCACATTGATCAACACAGCACTTTGCTCCTTCTGTATACATTGGTGGCACACAGGACTCTCCCGAGGGGAGGAGGTGCTATAAATCCTCTTCCCTGTCAAACATAGTTATACCCTCTGGGAATTCATGTAATGATAGAAACCAAGGATTGAGTATACCTGCTTTCAAAACAAGAGAAATGTCATCACAGCTTTCTCTTGGGCCCAAAGCTGTGGCACAGACTGGAGGAATCTTCTTCCTAAACTAGTCAATTCCATCATGCTCACCTGGCCAGCTCTTGAAGGTCAGGTCCCTCCAACTGGTACCGTGACTCTGTTTTCCTGTGCCCAGGATAATAAACTTAACCAGTACAAATACTTTGAAGGAGCAAGTATGTGGAACATACTGAGTTTAAGTAATAGAGAGAACAGTATGATTTTACCTAATTTGTTTCACCTGCTTTGATCTTTAGTTTTTTTATTTTTTTAACTATCCAGGGATTGTTTATTGTGACCTAGAAATGGTCACTGTGGTCTTAACAGTTGTTATTCCCAAACAGGCAGCTCTCAGGCTCTGCCCCCTCCTATATAGTGAGTCTTTGCAGAACCATATCTCTCAGGATTCCAAGGAGTCCTTATTTCAAAACAAATGTTTGCTTATTTACATAGAAATATTTTTTGTGGATTGAGTCTCACTGTCGGGTTTTGGTCTGGTTTTTGAGTTTGCCATTTTCTTCCCTTCCACCATTCCTTGAATTTGAAATTTTTTATTATATATTTTATTTACATTTCACCTTATTCTGAAATCGTGAGTTCAAAACATTGGCCATAACCTAACCCAGGCTGAATGTCGAATTGCCAGTCCTTCAATCTGAACATGAGATGAGAATGATGGCTATGCAAATGATGACCAACTCAATAAGTGATGCCATGGAGAGGTACAAGGAGCTCATACAAGTGAACAGTTCCTACCGGTGAGTCGCTGACAGAGATGAGAACCCAGCACTAGGCACGGAATGCTTCTGTCCTGTATGACTTTGAACAAAAGTCAGGGCTCTGGTTCTGTAGTGTCTGACTCTTAACAAGAAGGCTGCCTCCTGGCAAGGGTCTTAGATTTGTAGCTCTTGGACTCAGTTGTCGTACATGTGAGGGGTGTAGAAGACCCTCCAATTGTTATTTTCCCAGTTAAAGTTCCTCTAGATAGAAAAGGTTTGCACCATGATGGGAATATTAATCAACTCTGAATCTCTAGGACTCTGACAGGAGATTTAAAGATCTGTGATCCATGAGAAACACATGGAAAGATTGTATAGCTATTTGGTCTTCAACTACCCCTCAGAGGGGCTTTCCCCACAACGTAAAGATGGTTTTACCATACCATGGACATACGAGCTCCCTTATGGACCATCTCTTCTTCCTTGATTTATATAAACTGTCTTAGTGTCAGGATTTTCAGAAGTACTTTGATTCATGTGGAATGTGGATTCTGGATTTTACCTCCTCTAATTGGTGCTAACCTGCATAGTGTGGCTCTATTCTGGGGATTTCTGAGGATGAGGACCCTTGAAGGGATGATTGGACTTGCAGGAGTGACAGGCAAATAGAAGCTGGCTGGGATTTACCATTTTTTGTTTGTGGTTCAGCATCAGGCACTCCCAGCTCCTGCGTGAACAAGCTCAATTGAAGAACAATATACAGATTTTGCTGAATGAGAAGAGAGAACTGCTGGTGGAGCAGACTGAACTGCCAGCATCCTCTGTGGAGACAAAGAGGCTCTGGGAAGAGGCCGGAATGAACATCTGTGACCCCAGTGCCACGCAACAGCAGGTAGGGTTAGGCCTCAGGGTCAGGTTGTCCTCAGGTCTTACCATAAACATAGACAAACCAATGTAACTGTCTATTGACTGATCCATGTCCTGACCTAGGTCTCATCCAAGTGTTCATTCATGTGATGGTTTACAAGGCTTTCTGTGGAGATAGCCCCTTTTCAAGAAACTGCATGTTTGGAAATCAAATGCTCCTGCTCTTTGAGAATCTGCACTTCATTAAGGGAGATAGGTTGATCACACAGCACAGCACTACATGCCATTATGTATGGAGGGTGCTATGTGGGAGCCCCTCTTTAGACTAGAGCAGGGCTTTGAGGGATGAAGCAAAAGCCCAGAGCCCATTTTCTTTACAGGGATCGTGTGAGACTCAGGAAGTAAGTAGTTTTCAAGGAGGAGAGCCTGGTGGAAATGCCAAAGAAATGGTTCTCATTGTCATTTGTGGTGGCTTTTGTTCTTCCTCCCCTCATGTCCCTGTATATGAAGATGGTGACTTCATGCTTCATAGATCTTGGGTAACTACAGAGCCTGTGTATCAGCATGTCAGTCCTGTCTTATTTGAGTGCTCCTGGAGAGTTCATAACTGGGCCTTACAACCTGAAGCTGGTTAGAAGAGCAAGGATGTGGAAAAGGTTTCTCAAAGGCTGAGGGTTGGCATGAGAGACTTGAGGCTTCAAGAACAAAGTTATCCATATGTACCCCCAATTCTCACCAAGAAAGGTGCATTGCTGTGCTGACCTGCATCTTAGGGAGCATGCGGGGAGGCCAGTTCATGACATGCAGTTTTGTCCAGTCATTATCTAACTTAGTCCTTTAAGCCTAGGTCTCTCAACAAACATGAAGCTTCCTGTTTTGTGCTGGCCAGCAGTCTTTGCATCATTCGTCCAGTTCCAGGTGGAGCCCCCTCTCTTATTTGTCTCAACACATTCTTAAACCATTCAGCTATTTCAAAAATAAGGATTAGATTTCTTCACTTTACCTGAACAGGGTTATCCCCCGGGAAGTTTCTGGATTGTCTTATTGGCTTCACCATGATCTTGCATGGAATCCTAGAGTGCAACCCTCTGCTGACATTGCTTTGCTGACTATATCATGGGCACTGCATTCTTTCAGGATAGATACCCTCTCAATATTGTACACAGTGCTGCATTTCAGAAAATTCACTGTATGTTATTTATTTAGCCTTTTTCTGACTGACATTGAGGTTGTTTTAATATCACAGGAACTCTAATGTGATGAAATGTTCCTGGGAACTGACAATGAGTCACTGCCTTCTCTGATGCTTCCAAAGTCTTCTATGAAGGAAACAGGGTAGTTTTAGTGAGGGGCCTATGATGAGTCAGCATAGAGCTTGATGGAGTCTTTTCCTAGAAATCTCTCTTGGGGATTTGATGTTGTGTTGTTTAGGCTATCTGTGCAAAACATGTAACTTACTTGTCGGACCAGAAAGTATCTGTATAGAAAGGTTTCCTGAAGTGGAAATGAGTACAGGCCAGGGCAGCACATCTTGCTTGTGTGTAAGAGACTTGTACACAGCATTGTTCCCACTAATTCCTCACTCAACAGGAAATGTGCTGCATAAGAGCAAAGTTTTCATTTGTGCATGCAAGTGTGTATCTGTGTGTCTGTGTTTGTGTGTGTGTTTGTGTGTGTGTGTGTGTGTGTGTGGTGTGTGTGTGTGGGTATATGTGCGTGTGGGTATGTGTGTGTGTGTGTGTGTGTGTGTGTGTGTTTGCAATAGTGAACGTGTGTTTCCCTCTATTTCCAAGTTTCATGAGAAAAGTACTCTAAGCGTTCACTTTACATCCATGAAACATGAAATAGAGCTGCCCAGTCATTTGGTTTCTCCATCTAGCTCTGTACAGCAAAAGGACACTTAAATTACTAATTTATTCTTTCCAAAAATTTCAGAATGAATTATCGTGTGAAGTCTGGGGGAGGAGTGGAAATATGTTCAAGTGAGTCATGTTTCACAGGGGTAACAAATGGTACAGGCCTAGAGCTTGCAGGTCCCTTTTTGTTATGGTGTAGAAGCAGGACAATAAAATCCATTAGATATGCAACCCCCAAAAAGAGGACACAAAAACACCTCTAAAGTTAGATTTTCAAGTGATTAGGGGCAAAACTACTGATCTGCATTGAAATCCTTTGGAGCACATCAAAGGAATGGAGTACTGGGAGGTAAGGGCAAGGCTTCTCTAGAAAAATCCATGAGTTTATTCTGCTTCTCTGTTCTTTGTGAATTGTGAAAGCCCACTGGAAGGTTATGTCACTCACTGTGTCTTCTCCAAGGTTGCTTTCCACATTGCCTGCTACCATTTCTTTTGAGCTACCTTGGCACACTACAACTTCCCCTAGGAGTTTGGCTTGGATTTTATTCATTGAGAATTTGAGTTGCTTGGAATTGTATCGTCATCCAGAAAAAGTCCCATAGCTATGCTGTGGTGCAAGAACAGGGCAGTTTCAGGAACCCCTTTAGGTGCACAGATAATCCAAAGCGCTCCTCTATGTTATCTGTGTAGCATTCTGCAAGTGCTGTCGATCAACATCATTTTCTCTCAGTTAATTTCAGCCTCAGTGGGTTAGGAGAAATGATGAGCTTCAAATGGGTCTGACAGTGTAAGAACAGGTAGCCCTATGAGAAGCCATGTTCAGAAAGTGGAACAGAAGTTTTAGTTAACCCAGTGATTCCACAACAAGGAGTAGGTATTGCCATTGCAACTAGGGCACATCAGTGTTGTAGTGGTCCCAGAGTAACCTTGAAGGAGAATCTATCCAGACGTCCATCAGCCAAGGAGTAAAAGTGTACCATACGATGTAGCCCTTCCATAGATTCTGATTCAGTGTGAGATAATCCATGCAAGCTTTTACTTACTTATTCAAATTATCTGTGGAACAATCACATTACGGGGAGAAAATTTGTTGATTTGGATCCTGGTTATGGAGATTTCCTATGATTCTAGCTTTGGGCATGAAGTCACTCAGGCTATGGTAAAGACAGCTCCGATTAGAAGAAGTTGCACACTTTGGGGAAAGTCTGAAAGAGTGAACAAGAACAAGAGTCTAGTCCACCACCAACATATGATCCTTTGCTGAGCAACAAGACAGCTCTACACAGCCTTTGGGACTTGCTAAGCCAGATTGTTAATGGGGAAAGAACCCTGAGTCTATGACGGTTTATGGGAGGACAGCACATCACTGACTGAGCTGTCTATAGGCTCTGGCCACTATGTACATATTCCACTCAACATTTTTTCTTTATGCCTCCAGCGAATCCTGGGGAATCTTTACATTAAGCATTAATGTTCAGGTAGGAACATAGGCTGGAAGAGGCCATTTGAATATCCTTCCCTATATAAATACCCTTTTTGGGTGGATGACCAACCCACCTGGATTTCAGCCTCAGGCAGTTAAAGAGCTACTCAGAGTATTGTTCTGGTACAGTTCATGTGAATTTTGCCCATGAAACAATATATATGTGATCCTCTGGATTTCTTGCTATGTTCTACTCCTTTCTTCCTGTGATCTCTCTGGAAAGATCTGAGGACATTTTCTCTTCTGTCCTCTCACAAACTGCCTTGCACTAGCCATAGACTTACAGGGGTGCTGTTCTGTTTCTACATCACAATCACCTTTAATGTCCATGTGTACGCTGGGAAGATTTGCATGGAGCACATTCTCAGTGATTACAAGATCTGTGCGGTGAGCATGAATTTGAAGTGAGATGGCTTCTCTGTGTATTTGCAGATTCAGTGGTTACGAATGGAAACTAGACGGGTTCCATCAGTGCTGACATAATCAGAAATTTCACCTCAATTCTGGGCATGTTCTCCAGAAGGAATCCACATGGTATTCTAGGTTGCTCATACCTCTCTTGAACTCAGATTCAGACATAGCTAAAATGTTATTATTCAGTGTCATATACCTGTAACAGTGGGAAAAATGCTCATTTTTCTCTTAATCCCAGTACAGTGCATAGTCCACAGTTCAAATTCTAGCAGTTTGAAAGGTGAGATATAAATCCAAGCGCAGGTACTCTAGGACACTTGGGGATGCAGGGACTGACCTCAGCTGACAGGTCATGCTGGATTATCCAACTGAATAGAGCTGATGTAAGAGGGAGAGCTGAATTGACAACCACTCACTAAATCTTTATTCCCTTGCTCTGCTAGGTCTGAAATTCTCCAGCAGAAACTCGAACATGACACAGACCAGGACAAGATCTCCCTTGGAGAGAAGAACTACAGGAGGAGAACTAAGTGTGCACAGCAAATACACCACTATTGCGTCTCATCTGTAATGTCCATAGCAATTGTGGACTGCATTTTCCTCCTTTAGTTTAACTTCTTTGGATTGAATACGCTGTATTTTCACCCTGCCTCTCTCCAGCAAGTGTGCACTTTTTGAGGGACTCAGAGAAGTGCTGATGCACATCAATCAAGAGCTGCTGGTCATCCAGAAAGACCGTGCACGTGTAAATTTGTTCTTGTCCTGATGGGTCACCCAGAAGAGTTTCATGGAGATCAGTTCACAATATTGGAAAGACTTTGTGACAAAGTCTGTAATATCATTTATACTCAGTGTTGGATGGCTTTTTCCTTAATACCCCCACTCCAACAAAACAGACCTACTTCCACTCCTCTTGAAAAGATGATTACCATCACTAACTGCTTGTCTACTATGTCTCCAAGGCAAGCCACAGGCTATAAGTCTATTCTGCAAAAGGAGCAGCAAAAAATGCTTAGTGCAATTCCTCTATTTAAAGTTTGGTTAATTTTTAATTGTTTTGGTTATTTGGTTTTCCTTCTATTCATTTGAAGATTTGTTATTTATCTGTTGTTGTTTTGTTCATTTGCTTTTCTATTTTGATAAGGATATAGACTGTATATATTGACTACCTGCATCTGGTTACTATCCAGTAAATTGGATGTATTCTGGTCAATAAAGGGGTAATCTCAAACTCTTCACTCTTAAGAACCTTCTTTATTGATCATTAGTGTCAACATCTGAAGTCCCACAGCTATCAGGGAGGGATGGATCTCTGCATTCTCATGGGGACTGGGCATCAAATCACTTCCCAGTCAGACTGAGATTCACAGGCATTTATACAGTCACTGTGCACTGTGTTTCCAACTCTGAATTTCAACTTCATCATGCAACATTACGCACTGTGTATGCTTGCTGTCAAATATATAGTTACCTCTAAATTATACTCTGTCGATGAGAGTTTTGACCAAATTAATAGGATAAACATTAATTTTTCTGTAATACCTCCCAGGACATATAAACATGGTATAAGGGAGTTTAAAGCCATCGGGAATCCTGCACCCAAATCCTGGGGCAGAAAATGCTGAACACCCTGGAATGCAGATAATCCTGAGACCACAGGAAAGAAAGCCACTTCTGACCAGCTCTTCCCACATCTCTTGCCCAATATTAATCTACATGGTGCCTCTGGAAACAGGAATAGAGGAGCAGTCAGTGGCAGGAACCTGCTTGATTCAGCCTAGGCCCAGAACCTACCTGGGCCCCAAGCATATTTGAAGAAAACTAGAGGCATACAATTCTCTGTTTCCTGACTGTGGCTTTTTTTGATTCGAAGCTCAAAATACCGTTTTGTTGTTGATGATTTTTAGTTGGATATTTTTCATTTCGAATTCAAATGTTATTCCTTCCTTGTTTTCCAGAAATAAGTCCGAATACCATCGCCCTCCACCTCTGCTATAAAATATTCCCTTCACCAGCCATCCACTTTCCCAGCCTAGGCAGGACCAAGAGCTGCTCATTCCATTTGTGCCCAAAAAGACCAACCTCTGATACACATGCAGATGGAGCCATGGCACAGTCCCTGTATAGTGGTTGGTACTGGTTTAGTCTCTGGGAACTCTGCTTGGCAGCCATGGTTGTTCTTATGGGGTTGCAAGTCCCTTCAGCTCTTTCAATCTTTCTGTAATTCCTCCAACTGAGGTCCAGTTCTCAGTTCAATGGTTTGCTGCTAGCATTCACCGCTGTATTTGACATGATCTGGCTGTGCCTCTCAGGAGACATCTATATCCAGTTCCTATCAGCCTGCACGTCTTAGCTTCATCCACCTTATCTAGTTTGAAGGCTGTATATGTATAGGCCACATGTGGGGTAGACTCTGAATGGACATTCCTCTAGGCTCTGTTTTAAACTTTGCATCCCTATCCCTTCAATAGGGATTCTTCTTCTCCTTTAAAGGAAGGAGTGAAGAATCAGCATTTTGGTCATCCTTCCTGAGTTTCATTTGGTCTGTGAATCTTGGAGAATTTGAGCATTTGTGGTAATATCCACTTATCAATGAGTGCATACCATGTGTGTGTTTCTGTGATTGGGTTAACTCATTCAGGATGATATGTTTTAGTTCATTCTCTTTGCCTATGAATTTCATGAAGTCATTGTTTTTGATATCTCTGTAGTACTCCATTGTGTAGATGTACCACACTTTCTGTTTCCATTCCTCTGTTGAAGGGCATCTGGGATCTTTTCATTTTCTGACTATTATAAATAAGGCTGCTATGAACATGGTGGAGCATGTGCCCTGTTGTATGTTGGAGCTTCTTTTGGGTATATGTGCAAGAGAAGTATAGCTGGGTCCTCAGCTAGTGCAATGTCTAATTTTCTGAGGAACCTCCAGACTGATATCCAGAATGGTTGTACCAGTCTGCAATCTCACCAACATTGGAGGAGTGTTCCTCTTTTTCACATCCGCAAAAGCGTCTTCTATCGCCTGAGTGTTTTATCTTAGGCATTCAGACTGGTGTGAGGTGGAATCTTGGGGTTGTTTTGATTTGCATTCCCCTTATAACTAAAGATGTTGAACATTTCTTTTGGTGCTTCTCAGCCACTCCATATTCCTCAGCTATGAATTATTGTTTAGCTCTGAACTGCAATTTTTAATAGGGTTATTAGTCTCCCTACAGTCCAACTTCATGAGTTCTTTGTATATTTTGGATATAAGCCCTCTATCAGTTGTAGGATTAGTAAAGGTCTTTTCCCAGTCTGTTGGTTGCTGTTTTGTCCTATCCACAGTGTCCTTTGTCTTACAGAAGCTTTGTAGCTTTATGAGGTCCCATTTGTCTATTCTTGATCTTAGAGCATAAGCCATTCGTGTTTTGTTCAGGAAATTTTTTCCAGTGTCCATGTGTTCAAGATTCTTCTATTAGTTTGAGTGATCTGGTTTGATGTAGAGGTCCTTGATCCACCTGGACTTAAGCTTTACACAGGGTAATAAGAAGGGGATGATTTGTACTCCTCCATATGCTGACCTCCATTTGAACCAGCACCCTTTGCTAAAAATGCTATCCTTTTTCCACTGGATGCTTTTGTCTCCTTTGTCAAAAATCAAGGGACCATAGGTGTGCTGGTTCATTTCTGGGTCTGCAGTTCTATTCCACTGGTCTATCTTCCTGTCTCTGTAACAATACCATACAGTTTTATCACTAATGCTCTGTAAACTGCTTGAGTTCAGGGATGGTGATTCCCAGGGAAGTCCTTTTATTGTTGAGGATAGTTTTAGCTATCCTGCGTTACTTGTTATTCCAAATGAATTTGCAAATTGTTCTGTCTAACCCTATGAAGAATTGCAATCGAATTTTGATGGAGAGTGCATTGCAACTGTAGGTCACTTTGGGAAAATGGCCATTTTTACTATCTTCATACTGCCAAGCCATGAACATGGGAGATCTTTGCATTTTCTGAGATCTTCTTCAATTTCTTTCTTCAGATCATGAAGTTCTTGTCACACAGATCTTTCACTTGTTTGATAAAAGTCACACTGAGGTATTTTTATATGATTTGGGACTATTATGAAAGGTGTCATTTCCCTAATTTCTTTCTCAGCTTGTTTATCTTTTGTGTAGAGGAAGGCTACTGATTTGTTTGAGTTAATTTTATACCCAGCCACTTTGCTGAAGTTGTTTATCAGGCTTAGGAGTTCTCTGTTGTAACTTTTGGGGTGTCCCATGTATACTACCCTATCCTCTGCAACAGTGATATTTTGACTTCTTCCTTTCCAATCTGTATCCTTTTGACCTCCCTTTGTTGTCTGAGTTCTGGCTAATGCTGGGGACAACATACAATGGAGACATCTCAGTAGCCCGCAGTAGCTTTTTGTAAAAACTGGTTGTTTCCATTTCTCAAAACCTTACCCTGGACAACGGCCTTATAGATTTCATTTGTGTGTGACTGCCTATCAGTTGGCCTTGGTGTGCACAATTATTGTATTATATCTGACTTTCCTACTTCTTTCTCCTTCTGCTCTGGTGAATTCTGTGAAACTAGATGTTCCTTGATGTTATGATTCTTAGACAATTGGAAATTGATGCATAGGGGCACAGCACAGCACAGCCCTAGTGGCCCAGGTGCATACTGTGTATTCTCATCTTGAAAAAAATGTAATAACTGCAGAATTGTAGTTCTAGATTTGGGTTTTACTTGCAAAGACAGCTTGAAGAAAATGAGAGAAAATGAATTAGAGCCAACATTGGGACCCCAAGAAAGGAAAAAGTTATTGAAGTTAGGAAGTAAGTTTTACATAATATTATAGACTGGTTAAGGAAGTATAGAATATATAAAATAATATACTAGTAAACTAAGTCTAACTACTGGAACCCTTATGAGAGTCATTGTGTGCAAGGAACAGAACGCTAGTGGAATTAGTGTGCTAAGGGTTACCTTGATTCTTTCTGGCCACTGCCTGGCAGTTTTGCCTATGTCATTTATCATTAGAGTGTCACAGGAAAATGTAATTAGCTGACCTCAGAGCTTTGGACTCTGAAGTATAAAAGTAAATGTTTAAAGTTTAAATCATGATAAGTTTACAATTATTATTATTATATTGACCACAGGCCTGGGTATAGGGCAAGCCTGAAACTTTGGGGAACAGTTGTAATTCTTAGTTCTTGGTGGGATGTAGTCATTCTTTGCATTTGATTTGGCAATGATTATAAAATCTCTTTTTTCTACCCGCCTTTGGATTATTAATAAAGGACTGGGGCAAGAGAAAGGCTACAGAACATGTGAAGAGTAAATGAGAGAGAGCATGAGGGAGTGAATGAGAGAGTAAATGACAGAGCTAATGTGAGAACAAATGTGAGAGCGAATGAGAGAGCATGACAAGAGCATGTGAAGAGTGAGTGGAGAGAGAATGTGAAGAGTGAATGAGGGAGCTAATGAGGGAGCTAATGAGGGAGCTAATGAGGGAGCAAGTCTGAGAACAAATGTGAGAGCCAGGGAGAGAGCATGAGGAGAGCATTTGAGAATGAGTGAGGAGAGAACTTGAGGTGTGTGTGAACACTGTGTGTGTGCATGACAGGAGAGTGCATGTGCTGTGTGTGAGATATGTGTGAGGTATGTGTGAAGACTGTGTGTGTGCGTGACAGGAGAGTGCATGTGCTGTGTGTGAGATATGTATGAGGTGTGTATGAAGACTGTGTGTGTGCATGACAGGAGAGTGCATGTGCTGTGTGTGAGATATGTATGAGGTGTGTATGAAGACTGTGTGTGTGAGTGACAGGAGAGTGCATGTGGTGTGTGTGAGATATGTGTGAGGTGTGTGTGAATATTGTGTGTGTGAGTGACAGGAGAGTGCATGTGGTGTGTGTGAGATATGTGTGAGGTGTGTATGAAGATTATGTGTATGTACGTGACAGGAGAGTGCATGTGCTGTGTGTGAGATATGTGTGAGGTGTGTGTGAAGATTATGTGTGTGTATGTGACAGGAGAGTGCATGTGGTGTGTGTGAGATATGTGTGAGGTGTGTATGAAGATTATGTGTATGTACGTGACAGGAGAGTGCATGTGCTGTGTGTGAGATATGTATGAGGTGTGTGTGAAGATTATGTGTGTGTATGTGACAGGAGAGTACATGTGGTGTGTGTGAGATATGTACGAGGTGTGTATGAAGAGTGTGTGTGAGAATGAAAGGGTAATGAACAGACGTGTACATGATTGTGGGAGTTTGAGAAAAGAAAACTGCAATAAAAAAACCGGAATGTACAAAAGAATGCAGCGTGTGTGCAGCCTCAAGCTGAGAGAGAGAGAGAGAGAGAGAGAGAGAGAGAGAGAGAGAGAGAGAGAGAGAGAGAGAGAGACAATGACTTTAAGCCTTGAAGTTTCCTATCAGTTTGTACCCAAAGAGGAGTCTGTGGATATGTATTATGTGCCTTCCAGATAACCCTGCTTCCAGGTGAGAACTCTGATCCTGTGTGAGGGCCAGGAAAGGCTGAAAGAATGGCTGCAACCCTGAGGGCAAAGGATAAAACTTTTAGGTCTATGACCTCCTAATTTATCTTTTCACCTGAAGACTTATTATTCAAATTTTCTTACTGGTATAAAACTATGATCCTGGTGAGTGTCTTGTCTCTTGGATGCTCAATCATTTCTTCGTTGTCACAGACTGTGTGAGCTTACTCCAGTCACTGGGACTTATTCACACCTCAATTTTCCTGAACTTTTCAGATTTCTAACATTTGTGGCAAACTGCGTGGCAAAAGCAATGAATGTTGAGCACTTCCCTGGGGTCCAGTGCATATGGAGCTACGGGTGTATGGATATGGTAAATCCCTAGGAGTTACTCTAAGAATGTAGGACTGTGCTCTTAAGACCCCTGCGTGACCTCACTTCACTTTGCCAGCTTTGTGGGCTTCTACACTGCTGCTCTGAGAAGAACTGAAAACTAATGAAATAGATGTGTAGCCTCCCATTACCTTTGTCATTGTTAGGATATTAGTAGGAGAGGTTTGATTGAAATATACTCTCAAAAATATTAAGAAAACCATTGCCTCTTGTGTACCATCTGGATGAAGGACCAAGTTCACAGACATTTCTTCACAAACTTCCAAAAGCCAGCAAATTGGAGCATGAAGAAAGCCAAGTCCAAGGCATTCAAAACCAGCATCCTCACCAATGCAACCAGAAAAGGCTTTGGTAAAAGAAGGGAGGTACTGAGACAGTTGGCCCTCATACACTCAGAGAAGACTGTGCCAGGAGAATTGGGGAAAGATTGTGGGAGAGGAATTAAGTATCAGTAGTCAGTGAGCAGAACGTAAAGTGAAAAAGAAAAAATATATAAATAGAAATAAAACAAAGGTCTTTAACAAAATGGGACACAATGTATTACTGAACTAACTCTACTGTGTTTACATTTGCACATGCTTTAACAGATAGAGAGACTAGATGTGATAAAGTAGGATGCCCTTGTCATTTACATATATTATGTATACAAGATAAATGAGGTGGAGAACATGCAGTTCAAAGATCCATTGTTCCCTCACATCTATGTGCCTCTGCTTCCCTTTATCAGGACTGTGGAGGCCTCTGCTCATCCAGGTCTCAGGGCTCAACCAAAATGCAGTCCCCTATGATCTCTGGCCTAGTGCTCCAGTGTTCACAACAGAACTCTGCCTCAGGCTGCAGAGGCACTGAAGGGCCAGCCTTCACCTTCAAGGTGCAACCTCTCTTTCAGTCTTTCCAGGCTCTGTGTTACTCAACTGGAGGTTTCAACAGAGGCCTTTCATCTCAATAACAGAAGCTTACCTAATCCAAAACATTGGGAAGCCATCCTACACTCCTGATTGGCTGGTTACCTGAGACCAAACAACATAGCTCTCTTCTTTATGCCTGTTTTCCTGATTTGAAAGTAAATAATGTGATCATCTGTGGTGTTGGTGGTAAGAATAAAATTCTTAACATGAATAATAGGACCATGCAGAGCATAGGCTTCACATTCTAGGTACAGAGTGAAGAGGTAGAGGGAATTACCAAAGAAAACAATAAGAATCCTAACAACAATTACAGAAATTATGAAATGAAATAAAACAAAAACAAAAGCAAAAACAAAAATACCTTGTGGGTGCTGGTATTAAAGGCACGTATTAATTTTGACCAGCTTTGTAGGTATTTCCAATAAAAAGCAAACAAACAAACAAACAGCCTTATTAAAAGTGCTGCAGGTGCAGGAGAGAAAGCTGGGAGATGTCCTGTGCTGCTGCCCCCATGCTGTGATTCTGCAGCAACAACTTCCTTGGGAATAGGAACCTGTATGCAGTGGGATCCCTTGCTGGGCCTGTCATCTCAAAAAGAGGGGCTTCCCTAATCCCAAACCTTGGAATCCAGTTGACTTCAGGCCAGGAATGAAGTCAACCATCATTAGTGAAAGAGCAAGGGAAAAATTACATAGGAAAAAATATGTGCCTTAATCAGAAAAGATCCTCAACTTCTAAGGCCTCCACAATCTCCACCCCTCTCTTCTGAGCTGTGCATAGTTATGTTGTATAACTCCAGATGGTAGTAAAAGGCAGAGTTCTTCCCAGAAAACTCATACATGATTTTCACCCTGACATCTGTGAGGTGAGGTGGCATCGTATCACAGAGTCAGCACACCCAGGATAAGGACACAGAAGCCACAGATGACAATGCCAAATGGACTCCCTCCTGAACTTATGGACCCATTAAAATTGAGGTTTAGCCTAACCTTAGGCCATTCCACTCCCTGCCCATCCGCCTGATTTTTATGTTTGCTCTGAATAAAAGATCAGCGTGCAGCCCCAAATATCCTCAGGATTGGACTTGGAAATTCAGGAAGAACGATATTGGAGAAGGGATGGCTATGTGGTTACAATGTGGTAACACAAGGTCCAGGTTGACGTTTGCTCGCTGATGTCCGATTTCACTGTCTTGTTATATTTGAGAAAGGGAGGATGTCCAACTTAATATATAAAAGGTACAGAAATTTATTATTTTATATATGCCCTGTAGTTGATCCCTATGTTTCAAGAAAAAAAGGAGTTTTTATTCTAAAAAAATAAGATAATAGACCATTGATTTTGTGAAATACATGGATATGTAAATAAAAACAATGTCAACTGTCAAGGACTGCACAGTAAGCAAATATTTCCAGGTTTTATACACTCAGAGGTCTAGAAGAAACATATTGGCCTCCATAAAAAGGAAAACCTTAGGAATCGAAATGTGTGTCACATGCATTGTCTCGAGTAGTAGATTTATTTTTAAGAAAAAACTCCCTCTTCCTTGGTCCCTAGAGATTTGGGTGCTAAGAAAAATCTGTTCTCTCATTCAGGTTGAGAGCAGCCCTCCCCAGCAAAAGCACTGTTGAGTTCTAATGATGCACAGAGAAACATCTAGCTTAGCAATAGAGGTTGCCAAATGCTATTCCCAGTGATGTATGAGAGACTGGAGGAAAGGGTCCGCACAGAAATTGATCAATTTTTGGAGAGCTAGTTAGCAGGTAGGTCATAGAACTTCCCAGTGGCATCATCAGTAAGCCCTTCACTGGACAATATATTGTATCTAAGAGATCCCTAGAATCTTCTGTGATGTCATCAGTGTTGTGGTGACACCAACTGCCTTTGGGATATTCCTTCAGTTCCCTTTGGGTTCACAAGCAGGCATGTTTCGCCAGCCGCTCAGGCTATTTCAGAAGGAAAGTGTTGATCAAGGAGAGACCACACCAAGGCTGAAGGAAGATGACCTCCTCTCATCTTCCTTGGAAGGATGGAAATCATTCTGGGGAAGGCTTGGTGAGTCCTGGGCAGAGTTGGGGAACATCCTCAAGGAGGTATGTTTGAGATGTGCCTTCTAAGACTAGGCCTTACAAGCAGGAGCCTTGGGATTTCTCAAAGGCAAACCAAGAGTCAGGAGTTCCTGATCTTTAATTTGAGAGAAAGCCAGAAAGTGGGAAGCCTTCAGTTTCTTTTCTGGAAGCTTTTTAATTGTGAGTGTCAATGCATGGCAGGAGGAGGCACAGTGAGATTAAAAATGTGACCATCCATGGTTGGGAGTTGAAGCATTTCTTCCTCTAGATTACTGTAGGTTACATAAGTCTCTGATGGTGAGAACAAGGAAGGATGCACCCCGAGAAATGAATTGAGTTCTCAGACACTTTGGGTGGAACACACATGATTAGAGCCTGATGGTGCTAAGCAGTATGAACTCCAGGATTAACTGAAACACATCTGATATAAGATAACAACGTCCCAGATGTTTATGTATCAGTCAGGTTATACTATTCAGGGTGAGGGGTCCTGTAATAGTGAATGTGGCACGTGTATGGCATTAGAGGTTGGGAAGAGGGACATAGCTTAAGAATCCACCTTTAAGAAAGCTTTTCTGCTCTTTAAGGGATTCACCCAGTCTCTACCATTTCCCCTTCCTCACCTCCTTTTCGGATTCAGAATGATCTTTTCTGCCCATGGGCCACCAAATATGCAAATTCACTTGGGTTTATCTATTTACAGGTTTTGGTAGGAAGGCATCATCCCAAAATGTCATCAGTAAGCAAGAGGAGTGTTTAAAGGAACTGGAGGAACTTAAATTTGAAATCCAGAAGTGTCAATTCGAGAGGGATGAATTTTATCAAATCCTGGACCTTTATATCTATGATAATTGGGACCACAGGTAGTCATTATGGCCAGTAACCTGTTCACTGTCTTGTGCTTTCTCTCTGCTAACCCAAGATTTCCTCTTAGCACAAGAGAGGTTTACCTCTCATCCTGGATTTTAAGGAGATTTGGAAGGCATTTGCTTGTGAGATAAGCTAGGTCCTGTGTGTTTAGGGTCAACCTCTTTTGTACTTGACCCTGAGCTCCTTGGATTAGCATTGGTTCTGTCAACAGCTAGAAGGACCTGGTCACACTTGCTGCCTCTAAGTGAGGGGATGAAATGCCTGCACGTCATCCCTCTTTTCCTCTAATTTTTTTCATTATACACTGATTCTATGGCACCTCCATGCATGTAGTTGGGATTCTGCTTGTGTTTGTATATTGATTGGTATGTAAGTATGTGAAAGTGTTTGTGGGTATTAAGCTCTCGGTCAGGGAGTCTGGGGAGTTTCATGGGATCTTAGGATATGTCTGATGGACAGTTTGCAGGTCATGATAGTGGGGATGCCCACATGGATCAACTGAGCACTTTGCATCTTCTGTTTACTTAGGTGGTAGATAGGACTCTCCTGAGGGAAGGAGGGGTTACAAATCCTCTTCCCTGTCAAAGTAGTTATGCCCTCTGGGAATTCATGGAACAGTAGGAAACAAGGTTTGAGAATCCCTGTTTTCAAAACAAAAGAAATATCATCACAACTATCTGTTAGACCCAAGCCACTGCAGTACAGTTGGTCTTGGGGGAACCATATCTCCACAGTCTTAGAAAATGTCCATATTTCAAAATAACTCTTTGCTGATTTGCGTAGAAATATTTCCTTGAAAGAATTGTTGGAGTCTCACTGTTGTGTTTTTGCTCTGGTCTTTGTGTTTGCCACATTCTTCCCTCCCCCCACATTTCTTAAATTTCAATTTTTTATTGGGTTTTTTTAATTTACAATTCACTTAATTCTGAAATCCTGAGTTCAGATGGTTATTTTTTTCTTGGGCCATGCCCCACAACAGGCTGGATGTCGAAATGCCAATACTTCAATCCGAACATGAGATGAGAATGATGGCTATGCAAATGATGACCAGTTCAATAAGTGAGGCCATGGACAGGTACAAGGAGCTCATACAAGTGAACAGTTCCTACCGGTGAGTCGCTGACAGAGATGAGAACCCAGCACTAGGCAGGGAATGCTCCTGTCCTGTATGACATTGAACCAAAGTCAGGGCACTGGTTCTGTAGTGTCTGACTTTTAACAAGAAGCCTGCCTCCTGGCAAGGGTCTTATGTTTGTAGCTCTTGGACTCAGTGGTCCTACATGTGAAGGGTATAGAAGACCCTCCAATTGTTATTTTCCCCATTAAGGATCCTCTAGATAGAAAGTTTTGTACTGTGATGGGAATATCAATCAACTCTGAATCTCTAGGACTCTGACAGAAGATTTAAAGATCTGTGATCGATGAGAAACACATGGAAAGATTGTATATCTATTGGGACTTCAATTACCCCTCAGAGGGGATTTTCCCACTACGTGAAGATGGTTTTAGCATATCATGGACATATAAGCACCCATATGGACCATTTCTTCTTCCTGGATTTATATAAACCGTCTTAGTGTCAGGATTTTCAGAAGTACTTTGATTCATGTTGAATGTGGATTCTGGATTTGACCTCCTCTAATTGGTGCTAACTTGTATAGTGTGGCTCTGTTCTGGGGATGTCTGGGGATGAGGTATTCCTTGAAGGGATGATTTGACTTGCAAGAGTGACAGGCAAATAGAAGCTGGCTGGGATTTACCATTTTTGTTTGTGGTTCAGCATCAGGTACTCCCAGCTTCTGCGTGAACAAACTCAATTGAAGAACAATATACAGATTTTGCTGAATGAGAAGAGAGAACTGCTGGTGGAGCAGACTGAACGGCCAGCATCCTGTGTGGAGGCAAAGAGGCTCTGTGAAGAGGCCGGAATGAACATCTGTGTCCCCAGTGCAAAGGAACAGCAGGTAGGATTAGGCCTACAGGTCAGGTTGTCCTCAGGTCTTTCCATGAACATAGACAAACCAATGTAACTGTCTATTGACTGATCCATGTCCTGACCTAGGTCTCATCCAAGTGTTCATTCATGTGATGGTTTACAAGGCTTTCTGTGGCGATAGCCCCTCTTCAGGAAACTGCATGTTTGGAAAGCGAATGCTCCTGCTCTTCGAGAATCTGCATTTTATTTAGGGAGATGGGTTGATCACATATCACAGCACTACATGCCATGTGTGTGGAGGGTGCTATGTGGGAGCCCCTCTTTAGACTAGAACAGGGCTTTGAGGGATGAAGCAAAAGCCTGGAGCTCATTTTCATTACAGGGATCTTGTGAGACTCCAGGAAGTAAGTAGTTTTCAAGGAGGAGAGGCTGGTGGAAATGGCAAAGAACCGGTTCTCATTTGTGGTGGCTTTTGTTCTTCCTCCCCTCATGTCCCTGTATATGAAGATGGTGACTTCATGCTTCATAGATCTTGGGTAACTACAGAGCCTGAGGAGCAGCATGTCAGTCCTGTCTTATTTGAGTGCTCCTGGAGAGTTCATATGTGGGCCTTACAATCTGAAGCTGGATAGAAGACCAAGGATGTGGAAAAGGTTTCTCAAAGGCTGAGGGTTGGCATGAGAGATTTGAGACTTCAAGAACAAAGTTATCCGTATATACCCCCAATTCTCACCAAGAAAGGTGCATTGCTGTGCTGATCTGCATCTTAGGGAGCATGCGGGAAGGCCAGTTCATGACATGCAGTTTTGTCCAGTCATTATCCAACTTCGTCCTTTAAGCCTAGGTCTCTCAACAAACTTGAAGCTTCCTTTTTTTGTGCTGTCCAGCAGTCTTTGCATCACTGGTCCAGTTCCAGGTGGAGCCCTGTCTCTTATTTGTCTCAACACATTCTTAAACCATTCAACTATTTTCAAAATAAGGATTAGATTTCTTCACTTTACCTGAACAGAGGTATCCCCCGGGAAGATTCTGGATTGTCTTATTGGCTTCACCATGATCTTGCATGGAATCCTAGAGTGCATCCCTCTGCTGACATTGCTTTGCTGACTATATCATGGGCATGGCATTCTTTAAGGATAGATTCCCTCTCAATATTGTACACAGTGCTGCATTTCAGAAAAGTCAGGGTATGTTATTTCTTTAGCCTCCTTCTGACTGACATTGAGGTTGTTTTAACATCACATGAACTCTAATGTGATGAAAAGTTCCTGGTAAATGACCATGAGTCCCTGTCTTGTCTGATGGTTCCAAGGTCTTTTATGAAGGAAACAGGGTAGTTTTAGTGAGGGGCCTATGATGAGTCAACATAGAGCTTGATGGATTCTTTTCCTAGAATCTCTCTCTTGGGAATTTGATGTTGTATTGTTTAGGCTATCTGTGCAGAACATGTAACTTACTTGTAAAACCAACAAGTATCTGCATAGAAAGGTTTCCTGAAGTGGAAATGAGTACAGGCCAGGGCAGCACAGCCTGCTTGAGTCTAAGAGACTTGTACACAGCATAGCTCCCACTAATTCCTCACTCAACAGGAAATGTGCTGCACAAGATCAAAGTTTTCATTTGTGCGTGCAAGTGAGTATCTGTCTATTTCTGTGTGTTTGTGTGTGTTTGTGTTTGCAGTAGTGAATGTGTTTCCCTCTATTTCCAAGTTTCATGAGAAAAGTACTCTAAGAGTTCACTTTACATCCATGAAACATGAAATACAGCTGCCCAGTCATTTGGCATCTCCATCCAGCTCTGTACAGCAAAAGGACACTTAAGGTATTAATTTATTCTGTTTTCAAAAATACCATAACAGAATTATCTCGTGAAGTCTGGGGGAGGAGTGGGAAATATGTTCAAGTGAGTCGTGTTTCACAGTGGTAACAAATGGTACAGGCCTGGAGCTTGCAGGTCCCTTTTAGTTATGGTGTAAAAGAAGGACAATCAAGTCCTGTAGAAATGCAGCCCCCCAAAAAGAGGACACAAAAACACCTGTAAAGTTAGATTTTCAAGTGATTAGGGGTAAAACTACTGGTCTGCATTGAAATCCTTTGGAGCACATCAAAGGAAAGGAGTACAGGGAGGTAAGGGGGGCTTCTCTCTAAAATCCATGAGTTTATGCGGCTTCTCTGTTCTTTGTGAATGGTGAAAGCCCACTGGAAGGGTGTGTCACTCACTGTGTCTTCTCCAAGGTTGCTTTCCACATGGCCTGCTACCATTTCTCTCCAGCTACCTTGGCACACTACAGCTTCCGCTGGGAGTTTGGCTTGGATTTTATTCATTGAGAATTTGAGTTGCTTGGAGTTGTATTGTCATCCAGCAAAAGCCCCATAGCTATGCTGTGGTGCAAGAACAGGGCAGTGTCAGGAGACCCTTTGGTGCACAGATAATCTAAAGCGCTCCCCTGTGTTATCTGTGTAGCATTCTGCAAGTGCTGTCAATCAACATCATTTTCTCTCCCTTAATTTCAGCCTCAATGGAGTTAGGAGAAATGATGAATTTCAGATGAGTCTGGGAGTGTAAGAACAGGTAGCCCTATGAGAAGCCATGTTCAGAAAGTGGAACAGAAGGTTTAGTTAACCCAGTGATTCCACAACAAGGAGTAGGTGTTGCCATTGCAACTAGGGCACATCAGTGTTGTAGTGGTTCCAGAGTAGCCCTGAAGGAGAATCTATCCAGACGTCCATCAGGCAAGAAGTAAAAGTGTACCATAGGGTGGAGCCCTTCCATAGATTCTGATTCAGTCTGAGAAAATCCATGCAAGCTTTTACGTACTTACTCAAAATATCTGTGGCACAATCACATTACGGGGAGAAAAATTGTTGATTTCGATCCTGGTTATGGAGATTTCCTATGATTCTAGCTTTGGGCATGAAGTCACTCAGGCTATGGTAAAGACAGCTCAGATTAGAAGAAGCTGCACACTTTGGGGAAAGTCTGAAACAGTGAACAAGAACAAGAGTCTAGTCTACCACCAACATATGATCCTTTGCTGAGCAACAAGACAGCTCTACACAGCCTTTGGGACTTGCTAAGCCAGATTGTTAATGGGGAAAGAACCCTGAGTCTATGTCGGTTTATGGGAGGACAGCACATCACTGACTGAGCTGTCTGTAGGCTCTGGCCACTATGTACATATCCCACTCAACATTTGTTTTTATGCCTCCAGCGTATACTGGGGAGTCTTTACATTAAGCATTAATGTTCAGGTAGGAACACAGGCTGGAAGAAGCCATTTGAATATCCTTTCCCTATATAAGTACCCGTTTTGGGTGAATGACCACCTACATGGATTTCAGCCTCAGGCAGCTAAAGAGCTACTCAGAGTATAGTTCTGGTACAGTTCATGTGAATTTTGCCCATGAAACAATATATATGATCCTCTGTATTTCTTGCTATGTTCTACTCCTTTCTTCCTGTGATCTCTCTGGAAAGATCTGAGGACATTTTCTCTTCTGTCCTCTCACAAATTGCCTTACACTAGCCATAGACTTACAGGGGTGCTGGTGTGTTTCTACATCACAATCACCTTTAATGTCCGTGTGTACGCTGGGAAGATTTGCATGGAGCACATTCTCAGTGATTACAGGATCCATGCAATTCCCATGGATTTGATGTGAGATGGCTTCTCTGTGCATTTGCAGGTACAGTGCTTAAAATGGAACCTAGGCAGGTTCCTACACTGCAAACATAATCAGAACTTTCACCTCAATTCTAGGCATCTTCTCCAGAAGGCATCCACATGGTATTGTAGGTTGCTCATCCCTCTCTTGAACTCAGATTCAGACATAGGTACAATGTTATTATTCAACATAATATATCTGGACCAGTGGAAAAATACGCTCATTTTTCTCTAAATTCCAATACAGTGTATAGTCCACAGTTCAAATTCTAGCAGTTTTAAAAGCTGAGATACAAATCCAAGAGCAGG
Source organism: Rattus norvegicus (assembly GCF_021556685.1). Lineage (NCBI taxonomy): Eukaryota > Metazoa > Chordata > Mammalia > Rodentia > Muridae > Rattus > Rattus norvegicus. Next base: position 25,102,168 of record NC_141542.1, read on the forward strand.
TACTCTATGACACTTGGGGATGCAGGGACTGACCTCAGCTGACAGGTCATGCTGGATTGTCCAACTGAATAGAGCTGATGTAAGAGGGAGAGTTGAAAGACTGAACCCCCAGTGAACTAGACTGTGGGGGGGAGGGCAGCAATGGGGGGAGGGTTGGAAGGGGAACACCAATAAGGAAGGGGAGGGGGTAGGGGGATGTTTGCCCGGAAACCGGGAAAGGGAATTACACTCGAAATGTATACAAGAAATACTCAAGTTAATAAAAAAAAAAAAAGAGGGAGAGCTGAATTGACAACCACTCACTAAACCTTTATTCCTTTGCTCTGCTAGGTCTGAAATTCTCCAGGAGAAACTCGAACAAGACACAAACCAGGGCAAGATCTCCCTTGGAGAGAAGTGCTACAGGAGGAGAACTAAGTGTGCACAGCAAATACACCACTATTGCATCTCATCTGTAATGTCCATAGCAATTGTGGACTGCATTTTCCTCCTTTAGTTTAACTTCTTTGGATTGAATAGGCTGTACTTTCACCTCCCCACCCTCCAGCAAGTGTAAACTTTTGGAGGGACTCAGAGAAGTGCTGATGCACATCAATCAAGAGGTGCTGGTCATCCAGAAAGACTGTGCACGTGTAAATGTGTATTGTCCTGGTGGGTCATCCAGAAGAGTTTCATGGAGATCAGTTCACAACATTGGAAAGACTTTGAGATAAAGTCTGTAATATCATTTCTACTCAGTATTGGATGGCTTTGTCCTTAATACCCCCACTCCAACAAAACAGACCTACTTCCACTCCTCTTGGAAAGATTATTACCACCAGTAACTGCTGGTCTACTATGTCTCCAAGGAAAGACACAGGCTATAAATCTATTCTGCAAAAGGAACAGCAAAATATGCTTAGCGCAGCTCCTCTATTTAAGTGTGGCTGAGTTTTGATTATTTTGGTTATTTGGTTTTCCTCCTATTCATTTGAAGTTTTGTTATTTATGTGTTGTTGTTTTGTTCATTTGCTTTTCTATTTTGATAAGGATATAGACTGTATATATTGACAACCTGCATCTGGTTACTATCCAGTAAATTGGATGTATCCTGGTGAAAAAAAGAGTAATCTCAAACTCTTCACTCTTAAGAACCTTCTTTATTGATCATTAGTGTCAACATCTGAAGTCCCACAGCTATCAGGGAGGGATGGATCTCTGCATTCTCATGGGGACTGGGCATCAAAATCACTTCCCAGTCAGACTGAGATTCAAAGGCAATTATACAGTCACTGTTCACTGTGTTCCAAACTCTGTGAATTTCAACTTCATATTGCATATATTACCCACTGTGTATGCTTACTGTCAAATATATAGTTACCTCTAAATTATACTCTGTGGATGAGAGTGTTGAACAAATTAATGGGATAAATATTAATTTCTCTGTAATATCTCCCAGGACATATAAACGTGGCATAAGGGAGTTTAAACCAATCAGGAAGCCTGCACCCAAATCCCGTGGTGGAGAGTGCTGAACACCCAGGAATGCAGATACTCCTGATGCCACAGGACAGAAAGCCACTTCTGCCCAACTTTGCCCACATCTCTTGCCCAATATTAATCTGCATGATGCCTCTGGAAACAGGAATATAGGAGCAGTCAGTGGCAGGAACCTGCTTGGTTCAGCCTGGGTCCAAAACCAACCCAGGCCCTGAGCATATTTGAAGAAAACCAGAGGCATACAATTCTGTTTCCTGATTGTGGCTTTTTTTTATTTGAAGTTCTAAACACCATTTTGTTGTTGTTGAATTTTAATTGGATATTTTTCATTTTGAATTCAAATGTTATTCCTTCCTTGTTTTCCAGAAATAAGTCTGAATACCATCGCCCTCCCCCTCTTCTATAAAGGTGTTCCCTTCACCATCCATCCAATTTCCCAGCCTAGGCAGGACCAAGGGCTGTTCATTCCATTTGTGCCCAAGAGGACCATCCTCTGATACACATGCAGATGGAGCCATGGCACAGTCCCTGTATAGTGATTGGGTAGTGGTTTAGTCTCTGGGAACTTTGCTTGGCAGTCATGGTTGTTCTTATGGGGTTGTTAGTCCCTTCAGCTCTTCCAATCTTTCTGTAATTCCTCCAACTGAGGTCCAGTTCTCAGTTCAATGGTTTGCTGCTAGCATTCTCCACTGTATTTGACATGCTCTGGCTGTGCCTCTCAGGAGACATCTATATCCAGTTCCTGTCAGCCTGCACCTCTTAGCTTCATCCACCTTATCTAGTTTGAAGGCTGTATGTGTATAGGTCACTCGTGGGGTAGACTCTGAATGGCCATTCCTCCAGGCTCTGTTGTAAACTTTGTCTCCCTATCCTTTCAATAGGGATTCTTCTTCTCTTTTAAAGGAAGAAGTGAAGCATCTACATTTTGGTCATCCTTCCTGAATTTGATTTGGTCTGTGAATCTTGGGGAATTCCAGCATTTGGGCTAATATCCACTTATCAATGAGTGCATACCATGTGTGTGTTTCTGTGATTGAGTTAACTCACTCAGGATGATATGTTTTAGTTCATTCTATTTGCCTATGAAATTCATGAAGTCATTGTTTTTGATATCGCTGTAGTACTCCATTGTGTAGATGTACCACACTTTCTGTTTCCATTCCTCTGTTGAAGGGCATCTGGGATCTTTTCATTTTCTGACTATTATAAATATGGCCGCTATGAACATGGTGGAGCATGTGCCCTCTTGTATGTTGGAGTATCTTGTGGGAATATGTGCAAGAGAGGTATAGCTGGGTCGTCAGCTAGTGCAATGTCTAATTTTCTGAGGAACCTCCAGACTGATATCCAGAATGGTTGTACCAGTCTGCAATCTCACCAACAATGGAGGAGTGTTCCTCTTTCTCATATCCATGCAAGCATCTTCTGTTGCCTGAGTATTTGATCTTAGGCATTCAGACTGGTGTGAGGTGGAATCTCAGGGTTGTTTTGATTTGCATTTCCCTTATAACTAATGATGTTGAACATTTCTTTTGGTGCATCTCAGCCACTCCATATTCCTCAGCTGTGAATTCTTTGTTTAGCTCTGAACTGCAATTTTTATTAGGGTTATTAGTCTCCCTACAGTCCAACTTCATGAGTTCTTTGTATATTTTGGATATTAGCCCTCTATCAGTTGTAGGATTAGTAAAGGTCTTTTCCCAATCTGTTTGTTGCTGTTTAGTCTTAACCACAGTGTCCTTTGCCTTACAGAAGCTTTGTACCTTTATGAGGTCCCATCTGTCTACTCTTGATCGTAGAGCATAAGCCATTCATGTTTTGTTCAGGAAATTTTTTCCAGTGTCCTTGTGTTCAAGATTCTTCCCCACTTTTGCTTCTCTTCGTTTGAGTGTATCTGGTTTGATGTAGAGGTCCTTGATCCACCTGGACTTAAGCTTTGTCCAGGGCAATAAGCAGGGGATGATTTGGACTCTTCCATATGCTGACCTCCAGTGGAACTGGCACCATTTGCTGAAAAAGTATATTTTTTCCACTGGATGGTTTTGTCTCTTTTGTCAAAAATCAAGTGATCATAGATAGGTGTGTGGGTTCATTTCTGTGTCTGCAATTGTATTCCACTGGTATATCTTCCTGTCTCTGTACCAATACCATACAGTTTTTATCACCAATGCTCTGTAATACTGCTTGAGTTCAGGGATGGTGATTCCCAGGGAAGTCCTTTATTGTTGGGGATAGTTTTAGCGATCCTGTGTTCTTTTGTTATTCCAAGTGAATTTGCAAATTGTTCTGTCTAACCCTATGAAGAATTGGATTGGAATTTTGATGGGGATTGCATTGAATCTGTAGGTCACTTTGGGTAAAATGGCCATTTTTACTATCTTCATCCTGACAAGCCATGAGCATGGAAGATCTTTCCATTTTCTGAGATCTTCTTCAATTTCTTTCTTCAGATCATGAAGTTCTTATCACACAGATCTTTCACTTGTTTGATAAAAGTCACACTGTGGTATTTTTATATTATTTGGGACTGTTATGAAAGGTGTCATTTCCCTAATTTCTTTCTCAGCTTCTTTATCTTTTGTGTAGAGGAAGGCTACTGATATGTTTGAGTTAATATTATACCCAGGCACTTGCTGAAGTTGTTTATCAGGCTTAGGAGTTCTCTGGTGTAACTTTTGGGGTGAATCAAGTGTACCCTTCTGTCATCCGCAATAGTGATATTTTGACATCTTCCTTTCCAATCTGTATCCCTTTGACCTCCTCTTGTTGTCTGCTTGCTCTGGCTAATGCTGGGGACAACATACAATGACAGGGACTGCAGGCAGTAGGCCGGGATGGAGACATCTCAGAAGCCTGCAGCAGCTCCTTGTAAAGTAGGGTGGCTTCTTGGAACCCTGAGAAGCAGGAGACACATCTCTCCATGAACCCACCATCTGAAATAAGAGGCTGCTTGCAGCAGTCCGGGATGGAGACATCTCAGTAGCCCACAGTAGCTCTTTTTAAAAACTGGTTGTTTCCATTTCTCCAAACCTTATCCCTGGACAAGGGCGGTATAGATTTCATTTGTGTGTGACTGCTTATCAGGTGGCCTTGGTGTGCACAATTATTCTATTATGTCTGACTTTCCTACGTCTTTCTACTTCTGCTCTGGTGAATTCTGTGAAACTAGATGTTCCTTGAGGTTATGATTCTTAGACAATTGGAAATTGATGCATAGGGGCACAGCACAGCATATCCCTAGCGGCCCAGGTGCATATTGTGTATTCTCATCTTGGAAAATATGTAATAACTGCACAATTGAAGTTCCAGATTAAGGTTTGACTTGCAAAGACAGCTTGAAGAAAATAAGAGAAAATGAATTAGAGCCAACAATCGGGCGCTAGGAAAGGAAAAGGTTATTGAAGTTAGGAAATAAGTCTTATATAATATTACAGACTAGTTAAGGAAATATAGAATATATAAAATTATATACTAGTAAACTAAGTCAAACTACTGGAACTCTTATGAGAGTCATTGTGTGCAAGGAACAGAAAGCTAGTGGAATTACTGTGCTAAGGGTTACCTTGATTCTTTCTGGCCACTGCCTGGCAGTTTTGCCCATGTCATTTATCATTAGAGAGTCTCAGGAAAATGCAATTAGCTGACCTCGGAGCTTTGGACTCTGAAGTATAAAAGTAAAGAATTAAAGTTTAAATAATGATAAGTTTACAATTATTATTATATTGGCCACAGGCCTGGGTATAGGGGAAGCCTGAAACTTTGGGGAACAATTGCAATTCTTAGATCTTGGTGGGATGTAGTCATTCTTTGCATCTGATTTGGCAATGATTAAAAAATGTCATTTTTCTACCCGCTTTTGCATCATGAATAAAGGACTGGGGCAAGAGAAAGGCTACAGAACATGTGAAGAGTAAATGAGAGAGAGCATGAGGGAGTGAATGAGAGAGTAAATGACAGAGCAAATGTAAGAACAAATGTGAGAGCGAATGAGAGAGCATGAGAAGAGCATGTGAAGAGTGAGTGGAGTGAGAATGTGAAGAGTGAATGAGGGAGCTAATGAGAGAGCGATTCTGAGAACAAATGTGAGAGCCAGGGAGAGAGCATGAGGAGAGCATGTGAGAATGAGTGAGGAGAGAATGTGAGGTGTGTATGAAGATTGTGTGTGTGCGTGACAGGAGAGTGCATGTGGTGTGTGTGAGATATGTGTGAGGTGTGTATGAAGATTGTGTGTGTGCGTGACAGGAGAGTGCATGTGGTGTGTGTGAGATATGTATGAGGTGTGTATGAAGATTGTGTGTGTGTGTGACAGGAGAGTGCATGTGGTGTGTGTGAGATATGTGTGAGGTGTGTATGAAGACTGTGTATGTGCGTGACAGGAGAGTGCATGTGGTATGTGTGAGATATGTATGAGGTGTGTGTGAAGATTGTGTGTGTGCGTGACAGGAGAGTGCATGTGGTGTGTGTGAGATATGTGTGAGGTGTGTATGAAGACTGTGTATGTGCGTGACAGGAGAGTGCATGTGGTATGTGTGAGATATGTATGAGGTGTGTGTGAAGATTGTGTGTGTGCGTGACAGGAGAGTGCATGTGGTGTGTGTGAGATATGTATGAGGTGTGTATGAAGATTGTGTGTGTGCGTGACAGGAGAGTGCATGTGGTGTGTGTGAGATATGTCTGAGGTGTGTATGAAGAGTGTTTGTGTAAGTGACAGGAGAGTGCATGTGGTATGTGTGAGATATGTCTGAGGTGTGTATGAAGAGTGTTTGTGTAAGTGACAGGAGAGTGCATGTGGTGTGTGTGAGATATGTATGAGGTGTGTATGAAGATTGTGTGTGTGCGTGACAGGAGAGTGCATGTGGTGTGTGTGCGATATGTGTGAGGTGTGTATGAAGACTGTGTGTGTGCGTGACAGGAGAGTGCATGTGGTGTGTGTGAGATATGTGTGAGGTGTGTATGAAGATTGTGTGTGTGCGTGACAGGAGAGTGCATGTGGTATGTGTGAGATATGTATGAGGTGTGTATGAAGAGTGTGTGTGAGAATGAAAGGGTAATGAACAGACGTGTGCATGATCGTGGGAGTATGAGAAAAGAAAATTGCAATTAAAAAGGCAGAGTGCACAAAAGAATGTTAAGTGTGTATAGCCACAAAATGTGTGTGTGTGTGTGTGTGTGTGAGAGAGAGAGAGAGACAGAGAGAGAGACAGAGAGAAAGACAGAGAGACAGAGAGAGAGACAGAAACAGAGAGAGAGAGAGAATGACTTTAAGCCTTGAAGTTGCCTGTCATTTTGTACCCAAAGAGTAGTCTGTGGATATGTATTATGTGCCTTCCAGATATTCCTGCTTTCAGGTGAGAACTCTGATCCTGTGAGAGGCCAGGAAGGGCTGAAAGAATGGCTGCAACCCTGAGGCCAGAGGATAAAACTTTTTGGCCTAGAACTCCTAATTTATCTTTTCATCTGAAGCCTTAATATTAAAATTTTCTTACTGGGAAAAGACTATGATCCTGGTGAGCGTCTTGTCTCTTGGATGCTCAAGCAGTTATTTGTTGTCACAGACTGTTTGAGCTTACTCCAGTCACTGGGACTTATTCACACCTTCAAATTTGGTGAACTTTTCAGATATCTAACATTTGTGGCAAACTGAGTGACAAATGCAATGAATGTTGAGCACTTCGCTGGGGTCCAGTGCATATACAGCTATGGGTGTATGGATATGGTAAGTCCCTATGAGTTACTCTAAGAAAGTAGGACTGTGCTATTAGGACCTGTCCTGCGTGCGACTTTTCGCCAGCAAGGAGCACGCGGACATTTAGAAATCCTTACTGTGACCACTTTATTAATCTTAGAAGAGGAAAAACCATGCCGCGCCAACATGGCGCGCTTATAAAACCCTAGTGCGGCGCACCCACACCTGGTTGGTTGTTACCCATGATCTCATAAGGCACGCCCCAGAGTGGGCAAAGACCTGGCACAAAGGCACTCTTGCACATGCGCACAGTTAACTTCCTGAAAGGGGGCCGGCTGGTGCGGCGAAGGCTGGCGCCATCTTGCAATGGCAGAGTCTATCCTAGCCTACCACGTGGGGCGCAGTGGAAGCCAGCGCCATCTAGTGCTGGCGAATGTTATTGCAGCCCTCTACATCTCACCCTTATAATTTATATAATTTATAGCATTCATGATCACCCTATCGCGTGCAATAAGGAAACCTCAGCGATGTGCAAGGGCTGATCAAAGGAACACTGAGTCTCTCTCAATCCCAGTGCAATGGATCCACAGATCCATGGGGTGCAGGAGCAGAGAACTCAGATACAGAGAGAGTCCCTCTCCTCCCAGTGCAATGGACCCACAGATCCATGGGGTGCAGGAGCAGGGAACTCAGATACAGAGTAAATCCTGAACAAGATAACCAAATTCCAGGTGAGGCCCTTTGTACAATGGCCACAAGTGCTTGAGTGATAACGGCCTTGTCACGTTACTGTTGAGATCTGAGTTTGCAAACCAACCATGGTATAAATACTGATCCACAGCATAGGGCTGCATCAAACAGAGCCACTCCCGATAAGTAGTGGGTACCTCATTTGGTCCTCCTCAGCTGTTACCACCAAGGACCGTAGTCAAGCTGCTCCTATAATAAAATTTAGAACTCCCAATTGTTAGTAACTACTCCAGAAAGTTCACCCACTGTACTTGTCTAACAATAGATTGGGGGAGGATAACTCCAGACACTGCAGACACAATGTCTGCAGCAGTAAAGGCTGCTACAATAGCAGCGAAAGTGTCAAGGTCTTTTCCAGGACAGAGTTCTCCAGTCACTGTAGCTTTACACAGGTGGCTTTCTGTGAAGCTACAGTCTGTAAAATGACAACACCAGTTACCAGTTAAGGCAGAAAGAGTCACCAGAGAAATGAAGGGACAGGGGTAACAGTTGGAGTCAGCAAGCAGCAGTGTACAGAGTCTGAGCATAGGCCACAGTGGAACGGGAACACACGCAGCGGTAACACTGACTGCAGCAACGGCAAAATCTCTGTGATGACAAAGGATGAAGGGGAATCTTCTATCTTCCTCTCAGGGCAGAGGAATGACTCCAGGGACCCGAACCAGGAGAGCTGAATAACCAGGATCAGCAAGTCTCAGCAACCACTCAGGCAGCTGGCACACTCTTGTAGCATCCTGTAGAAAAAACACAAACATTCCCTCTTCCCCATATAAAATATCTGGACAGGAACATGTCAATAAGTGGATCTCTCTATTTCACCTAGGCAGAAGTATGCCTAGTTGTAGGGTGCCATAAACTTTGGCATCCATAATTTTAAAACTGAAATAAAAGGAGCATTATTTAGCATACAGGGATAACTCCCCCTTTTTATTTATTAATATATAGTAAATATATTATTTATTAAGGTAAGTCCTCGAGGATTAAATTGAGGACACTGAGCACTTGTATTTATAAATTGACCTGTATACCAAATTATTGTCTCCAGCATAATTGTATTGGATATATAAAGAATGAGATTTTTTTACTAATTGTTCTTATGTAAGGACTATAATCTGTCTGGTATCTGTCCTCCCTTGCTAAAGAGCCCAGGCAATCCAGTTTGAGTTCTTAAATGTCCTATAAAAGAACAGTATTTAGTGCTCTTAACCACTAAGCCATTTCTCTAGCACCTCACAAACTTTATTTACCTAAACATAAGCATTAATTAGAAATGTCAAATCTTGTAAATATTGTCCAGATACAGTCTTACTAGAAATCCCTGAGCTTGCAGGGTGAAGCTGGGAGTTGAAAGTAAGCAAATGTAGTTTTCCTCTTTTCGTGAGGGTGTGTTAGCAACTCTATTACCATTTTTAAAGAGCTGGGTCTATGGTTTTGTTTAGTTGTCTGAGCCAGAGCACTGAAGGGACAGTGAGTTGTCAGACATTTACACTGAAATCACTCACTGATTTCATGTAGAAAACTTGTCTCTAATAAAGCATTAAGTAATTGAAATCAATTGTAAACCACAAACCACACATTGGCTATCAGTATATGAATTGAAAGCTTGATTTTTTAACATTTTAAAAACAGCGGCTAAAGCATGGAATTTAATAATCTGTGCTGAAGCAGCAGAAACTCAAGAGAATAAACAAGTGATCTAATCATATATGTAGCCTTTTCATTAGATGAACCACCTATAAATGCACTAAGCGCATTTCCTATGGGTTGTACGCACAAATATGCAGGAAGTACAAAAGCATGTAAAGAGTAAAATTATCAATTTTGCCTGAAAAAGTTGTATATGTAATAGGCCAAATATCAGTATTTAGTAGTAACCAATTAACTGTTGTTTGGAATAAGATATGTTTTACCAGGTTTCTATTCAAAATACTTCCATGACTCTAGTCCACAACTCTGTACTAACACAGCGGAAGCTTTATCTCCAATGTGCATAACAAAGACCTAAGTCCTCTGGTAAGGTGAGGTACTTAGCCAATTGACATATCTTTAGAAGCTAAAATTAGCTTCAAATATTCTTATCCGGAGTAGTGTGACAGCTACTCCCCAAATATTAAAGCTCATTTTAAGAGCAAAGGTTTGTAGTAAAAATTACTATATACATTGAAAGATTTAAGTTCTAACTTCTTACACTGAAGAAGCAACAACATTATCTAACATGAGGCTGTTAGCAATCCTCTAAATCTATCCTGAAATGGCAGTTGGAGTAAGTAAACTGGCTGTAATGCTCTCACAAGTTCCAAAACCTCATCAGTCCTTCGTAAATCTTGTAACAATCTCTACCTGTATGATTTTTCCTTAATTAAAAATATGTTTGAGTTAGTCAATGTAACACTGGCAATCTTAAATCACAATCTTTAAGTTCTCTTTGTAACACCAGAACACAGCCAGGAGGTCACCTGAGTTCTGAGTATGGGACTAGGCAGCTGTTCTCTGGGCAGTGGAAATTAGCATTAGAATACGGATAACTTCAGGGCAAGCCACAACTTTGGAAAGCAAAACTCAACCTCCAACAAACAATCTAGTCTCCAAGGCACCCCAGGTCTATCTATTATGTTACAACGTTTGACTGTCAATTCTTACATTTGGACGCACAATGGTGCGGTCTCCAATACCTCAAGGGACAATGTCCTAAATTCTTTTAGAAGCCTGGTTTCTAGGATAAGAGTTCCATAAAAATATTACCTCAATTTAGACCTGTTTCCCTAGGTTGGCTCATGTCACATGTTATCTAGAATGACTCCATCCAGATTACCAGCTTTATGTCAACTTTCTGTTACCAATATTATACCTTTTTAACCGTATCCAATAACTTGAAAGCCAATAGTCCATAACCAAGGCAAGTAGAGCATATTTATACATTTAAAACCAATGAGAAACAAAATTGAAGTGGCTACACCTATCTTTAATATATAGACCAAACACCATTTTTACCCTTTTGTTATGATTTTAAGAGAAGCACCTTGTCACCTGTTGAGTCAATTAATCAGTCAGGGATTTTTCTAAGAGAAACAGCTATCAACTCTTGTATGAAGAAGCTGTTGGCGCTTTTAAGATCAGCTCCTGTAGACGCTTAGCTTCTGGTCAGCTTCTCTAGCTAATCTAGACACCTGGCTCTAGGCACAGGGCTTCAAAGACCTGATTAAAACTGTTTTTTATTCATTGTTCCCTTCTTGAAGCTAGTTAAAACCAAGTCAAGGTGCGCACGACCGGCAGATAAAGTTTTTGAACATGAAACATAAAACTTTTAGACAACGAGAAACAAAAACCACATACATACACTGACAGACATGGGGACATCCTGGTGTACCAGAGACAAACAATAGAGAAAGAGGGGAAAAAGCCAGATGGTGTTCACGGTGACTATCCATCGAGTGGAGCTGATATGGGTGATGGATTGTCTCAATTCCTGGACTAGTCCACCAACGTGTTGAAACCCAATTCTGTAAGACACTGAGAGATATCTGAGCAGTACGACCGATATTCGCCAATGGTATGGAAGTGAAACACAGCCCTGAGTATCTTTACTCACAACCCAATTACATTAACTCTATCAGGCTGTGCACGGGCACTGAGATGTCCTTTTGTTTGATTCTCCTGAATAAATTTTCAGGCGGTCTGCCTCTATCAAATCTGATCAGTATGACTCTGTAAAGCTGTTGCGTCAGCGCCCGGACGCCGCAGCGTCCCCAGAGTCGGCGCGGGAGCCTAATTACACCTTTCATAAGCACTAAGACAAAGTTTTTCTCCCAAAATACTGTGTTCTGTTTATCTCCTTCCTTGTTCTCTCCCGGGGCGTTTTTTCCCCACTCTCTCTGTCCCTCGGATCTAAAGTCCTCGAGAGGGTCTCTTTTCTTAAGTGCACTTTTTCCCTTAAAACTCTTTAATTCGTTCTCTAACTCTGTTTCTGACGCACTGTCTCTCCCTGTCCCCAACGCTCTCCGCTTTGCTGTTACAGCTGGGCAGTTCCCACGCGACCTCTGACGCCGTTTGGTGGTAGCTAGAAACTCAAAGGTCAATAGAAAAAGCCCGAGGGTTGCCAGAGCAACCACAGCGCACCTGCCGTGTCCAGCAGGGGACTGAGTTGGAGCAGATCAAGGCTAGCCATGGTCTCTCAGAGTTTTTTACCTGTATTCCATAGCTTCTGAATTTCTTCCGTGAAACGGAGGCCTCTCGTAGCACCAGCGATGTTTTTGTCCCGGGTTTCTCGGCACCAAATGTCCCACGCGAGACTTTCCGCCGGCAAGAAGCACGCGAGACATAGAAATTCTTGCTATGAGTGATACTTTATTCCTATCTCATGGAGAAGCCCCGCGCGCCAGCCAGGCACGCCTATTTAACCCTCGAGCACGCATCCACACCTGATTGGTTGCTTACTCATGATCTCATCAGGCACGCCCCGGAATGGGCAAAGACCTGGCAGGAAGGCACTCTTGCACATGCGCACAGTTAACTACCTGAAAGGGGGGGCCGGCTGGCGTGGCGAAGGTTGGAGCCATCTTGCAATGGCAGAGTCTATCCTGACCTACCACGTGGGGCGCAGTGGAAGACAGCGCCAACTAGTGGTGGCGAACGTATTGCAGCCCTCTACACAGAGCTTTGGACTCTGAAGTATAAAAGTAAAGAGTTAAAGTTTAAATAATGATAAGTTTACAATTATTATTATTATATTGGCCACAGGCCTGGGTATAGGGCAAGCCTGAAACTTTGGAGAACAGTTGTAATTCTTAGTTCTTGATGAAATGTAGTCATTCTTTGCATTTGATTTGGCAATGATTATAAATATCTTTTTTCTACCCACTTTTGGATTATTAATAAAGGACTGGGGCAAGAGAAAGGCTACAGAATATGTGAAGACTAAATGAGAGAGCATGAGGGAGTGAATGAGAGAGTAAATGACAGAGCTAATGTAAGAACAAATGTGAGAGCGAATGAGAGAGCATGACAAGAGCATGTGAAGAGTGAGTGGAAAGAGAATGTGAAGAAGGAATGAGGGAGCTAATGAGGGAGCGAGTCTGAGAACAAATGTGAGAGCCAGGGAGAGAGCATGAGGAGAGCATTTGAGAATGAGTGAGGAGAGAATGTGAGGTGTGTGTGAAGACTGTGTGTGTGCGTGACAGGAGAGTGCATGTGGTGTGTGTGAGATATGTGTGAGGTGTGTGTGAAGATTGTGTGTGTGCATGACAGGAGAGTGCATGTGGTGTGTGTGAGATATGTATGAGGTGTGTATGAAGACTGTGTGTGTACGTGACAGGAGTGTGCATGTGGTGTGTGTGAGATATGTGTGAGGTGTGTATAAAGAGTGTGTGTGAGAATGAAAGGGTAATGAACAGACGTGTGCATGATTGTGGGAGTTTGAGAAAAGAAAACTGCAATAAAAAAAGTGGAGTGCACAAAAGAATGCAGAGTGTGTGCAGCCTCAAGCTGAGAGAGAGAGAGAGAGAGAGAGAGAGAGAGAGAGAGAGAGAGAGAATGACTTTAAGCCTTGAAGTTGCCTATCAGTTTGTACCCAAAGAGGAGTCTGTGGATATGTATTATGTGCCTTCGAGATAACCCTGCTTCCAGGTGAGAACTCTGATCCTGTGACCGAGGGCCAGCAAAGGCTGACAGAATGGCTGCTCCCCTGAGGGCAAAGGATAAAACTTTTAGGTCTATGACCTCCTAATTTATCTTTTCACCTGAAGACTTATTATTCAAATTTTCTTACTGGGATAAAACTATGATCCTGGTGAGGGTCTTGTCTCTTGGATGCTCAATCAGTTCTTTGTTGTCACAGACTGTTTGAGCTTACTCCAGTCACTGGGACTTATTCACACCTTCAATTTTCCTGAACTTTTCAGATTTCTAACGTTTGTGGCAAACTGAGTGGCAAAAGCAATGAATGTTGAGCACTTCCCTGGGGTCCAGTGCATATGGAGCTACGGGTGTATGGATATGGTAAATCCCTAGGAGTTACTCTAAGAAAGTAGGACTGTGCTCTTAGGACCCCTGCGTGACCTCACTTCACTTTGCCAGCTTTGTGGGCTTCTACACTGCTGCTCTGAGAAGAACTGAAAACTAAGGGAATAGATGTGTAGCCTCCCATTACCTTTGTCATTGTTAGGATATTAGTAGGATAGGTTTGACTGAAATATACTCTCAAAAATATTAACAAAACCATTGCCTCTTGTGTACCATCTGGATGAAGGGCCAAGTTCACAGACATTTCTTCACAAACTTCCAAAAGCCAGCAAATTGGAGCATGAAGAAAGCCAAGTCCAAGGCATTCAAAACCAGCATCCTCACCAATGCCCCCAGGAAAGGCTTTGGTTAAAGAAGGGAGGTACTGAGACAGTTGGCCCTCATACACTCAGAGAAGAGTGTGCCAGGAGAATTGGGGAAGGATTGTGGGAGAGTAATTAGGTATCAGTAGTCAGTGAGCAGAACGTAAAGTGAAAAAGAAAAAATATATAAATAGAAATAAAACAAAGTTCTTTAACAAAATGGGATACAATGTATTGCTGAACTAACTCTACTGTATTTACATTTGCACATGCTTTAACAGATAGAGAGACTAGATGTGATAAAGTAGGATGCCCTTGTCATTTACATATATTATGTATACAAGATAAATGAGGTGGAGAACATGCAGTTCAAAGATCCATTGTTCCTTCACATCTATGTGGCTCTGCTTCCCTTTATCAGGACTGTGGAGGCCTCTGCTCATCCAGGTCTCAGGGCTCAACCAAAATGCAGTCCCCTATGATCTCTGGCCAAGTGCTCTTGTGTTCCCAACAGAACTCTGCCTCAGGCTGCAGAGGCACTGAAGGGCCAGCCTTCACCTTCAAGGTGCAACCACTCTTTCAGTCTTTCCAGGCTCTCTGTTACTCAACTGGAGGTTTCAACAGAGGCCTTTCATCTCAATAACAGAAGCTTACCTAACCCAAAACAATGGGAAGCCATCCTACCCTCCTGATTCGCTGGTTACCTGAGACCAAACAACATAGCTCTCTTCTTTATGCCTGTTTTCCTGATTTGAAAGTATATAATGTGATCATCTGTGGTGTTGGTGGTAAGAATAAAATTCTTAACATGAATAATAGGACCATGCAGAGCATAGGCTTCACATTCTAGGTACAGAGTGAAGAGCTAGAGGGAATTACCAAAGAAAACAATAAAAATCCTAACAACAATTACAGAAATAATGAAATCAAATAAAACAAAAACAAAAGCAAAAACAAAAATACCTTGTGGGTGCTGGTATTAAAGGCATGTATTAATTCTGACCAGCTTTGTAGGAATTTCCAATAAAAAAACAAACAAACAAACAAACAGCCTTATTCCACTTGCAGCAGGTGCAGGAGAGAAAGCTGGGAGACATCCTGTGCTGCTGCCCCCATGCTGTGATTCTGCAGCAACAACTTCCTTGGGAATAGGAACCTGTATGCAGTGGGATCCCTTGCTGGGCCTATCATCTCAAAAAGAGGGGCTTCCCTAATCCAAACCTTAGAATCCAGTTTACTTCAGGCCAGGAATGAAGTCAACCATCATTAGTGAAAGAGCAAGGGAAAAATTATACAGGAAAAAATATGTGCCTTAATCAGAAAAGATCCTCAACTTCTAAGGCCTCCACAATCTCCACCCCTCTCTTCTGAGCTGTGCATAGAGATGTTGTATAACTCCAGATGGTAGGAAAAGGCAGAGTTCTTCCCAGAAAAGTCATACATAATTTTCACCCTGACATATGTGAGTTGCGGTGGCATCGTATCACAGAGTCAGCACACCCAGGATAAGGACACAGAAGCCACAGATGACAATGCCAAATGGACTCCCTCCTGAACTTATGGACCCATTAAAATTGAGGTTTAGCTTAACCTTAGGCCATTCCACTCCCTGCCCATCCACCTGATTTTTATGTTTGCTCTGAGTAAAAGATCAGAGTGTAGCCCCAAATATCCTCATGATTGGACTTGGAAATTCAGGAAGAATGATATTGGAGAAGGGATGGCTATGTGGTTACAATGTGGTAACTAGTTTCTGACCAGGAACCTTGTCCTTAGCCAATGGGGACTTTAAGGCGGGGCCTCCTGCTTGTTCCAGTGCAGTCTAAGACTTGAGGGTCAGGCCAGCTCCTGAGCCCCACACAGGGCTGCCTGCATACTCTTGTGACTGCATTAGAGCCAATGCGCTCTCCACCCTATCCTCTTCTCTCCTCTTTGTCACAGCCATGGTCCCCAAGATCACTTGTCAAACACATTTATACATCTATCTCTATCTCAAAGTCAGGTTCCCAGAGAATCAATCCCCATAGCTGACCATAAATGAGGATTCACTGTGTGTGTGTGTGTGTGTGTATATATAGTATTTTAGAACACAGAATGGGGATTCTTGGTGAAAGCTTCATGGACATGTATTGCAGAACTAGAGTTTTAAAAAGGTTACTCATTGTCAGAGTCCGGATGTGCAGGGCCGGACGTGCCTGAGGGAGAGCCAGAGATAGGACATGCCAAACCAGCTATCAGCCCCAAGGACATTGACCATCTGTAGCCACCCCCTCCCCTTCCTTCACCCCGCTGAGTGAGATGAGCCACCCTACCTGCCTGCCGAGCTGCTAGAGAGCACGTACTCCTTGCTGATGTAATTTCGCGCCGAACGTAACTGTGCACCATTTGAATTGACCAATCATGTGTAACCGCGCGAATGCCCCTAACCTCCCCTATATAAACCCTCGAGTTTGGAGGCTCGGGGTCACCATGTGGTTGCTGGGAACTGAACTTGGGAGCAATGGAGGAGCAGTGCTCTTAACCACCAAGCCATCTCTCCAGCCTGATAAAAAAGATTTTAAATTTCATTCTTTTTGTGTTTGTTTGCAATCTTTCTTCTTGAGAACACTGTGATGGAATGTCCAAATGGTAATTGGTGGCGGTTGGTAGAAGGAGCCATATGTGTGATGCTGCCATATGTGTGAGGGGTTGGCAACAAGGTGCAGAGCCAAGACCATGGCCCGGTGCCCTGAGGCTAGCCTGCTGGATGTGGGCTCACAGCCAGGTCAGGATGCCTTCAGGTGAGGACAGCAGGTGGTGGCTTGCGCCCTGCTGAGCCTGCCTAGGAGAGTGGCAACCACAATCGCCATGCCCAAGCCTCCAGCCTGGGGCACCTGGAAGATCCGGAGGCTTTGGCCGCGGTTAGGTCACGGTGGGCCTGGGGGCCTCAGAAGCAGCCCTGGGCCTCCGCAGAGCCCTGAGGGGGACTGACGGGCCTGGGCGCAGCCGGGAGCTCGGCACCAGGCGCCTCCGCGGGTAGCACTTCAGCGTGTTGCCTGCACCACGCAGTGGGCACACGTGTCCTTCCCACCCCGCCATTCGACCGCGCCCGAGCGGGGCCTCAGGGCACGCGGAGCTCGTGGGTGAGCGCGGGGCCTGAGGGGACGGGGAACGCGCGTTATATTTGGCGCCGGCAGCAGCGCGTGTGCCTGGGCGAGTTTTCCTTCCGCAGGTGCCAGCAGCCGGGGCGCCGCCGCCCGCCACCCAAGCTGACTCCTCTCTCTCCCTCTCAGACCCCGGCAGGGCCCAGAGGTGATTCTGCCTGCACGATGTCCTCCTTCCTGGAGACGAGCTCTTCGCAGGCGCCACGTCGCGAACAAAAAGAGAGAGAAAAAAAGAAAAGAAAAAGCAGAAGAAGAGACCAGGGAAGCGGGCCTTAGCGGCCTTGGGGTCACCTCGGCCCCGGGAGGGCGCGCTATGACAGCGGCGGTGTTTCCAACGGAGACTGCAGCCTCTCAGTGTCCAGGAACGAAGCCCAGGCCAGGGGACCTCGAGGCGTGGAGCTCGCGCTGACCCTAGCCCGACCTCCGGTCTGGTCCCCAGGGACAGCAAGCAGCAAGCAGGGCGGGCTGCACCGCCAGAGCAACAGAATCAAGGTAGGTAGGAGACCCGCGTCTGTCCTTGGCTGGTTCTGGCCCCGCCCCCTCCCCTCCCCTCCCTCCCCTTCCCCCTGTCCTGGGAAAGCAGTGGCAGAAGGAGGCAATGCAAAGTGAGCCCATTGGGTAGGGGAAGGGAGGGTTCAGGGATGTATGGAGAGCTGAAGTAGGGATTGGAAAGCCCAAGGCATTGGGAAAGAATGGAGAGGTAATCTGGAGTGTGCTGTTAATGGACGGGGATCCTGGGAAAATATTTTCTTAAAACCTCAGGCAATGAATGTATTATTTAATAGATTTTTTCTGATCTACTTTGAAATTGGTTGCCCCTTGCAAGAGATTGTATTTGGAGGATGTAAAATACCCTCCTTCAATTACTCGGAGAAAGGGAACATAAACAGAGATTTCCTCTTTTTTAGCCTCCAGAGCTCTGAGAGATTACAGTTCTGCATAATTTAATTCTTTCCTGCCTGCCATGAGCAGGCCTCCAGATCAGCAAGTTCCTTTGGAATGGTTTTGCTTGTTTTTATTTATTTTCCATGGTGCTGATTAGAAAGCCATGAATTGTTTTGTGAATTTTAAATTTCAAGAGGTGACACCCAGAGTTTATGGTGGTTTCCTTCACACATTGCAGTGTAGTTGCAGCATAAAAAAAATACTTCTTGTGACAAGAAGTGGAAAAAGAAAGTTGATGTGCTAAGAAAAGTAGAGCCTTGAGCCAGATCAACCATTTGGCTTCCTCAAATATGGAGCAAGCATGGAATGTGGCTTTTTCAGAATCGAGGGGGTTTTTAGGATAGGGCAGTGAATGCTGTCTGGTGCTAACCCGTCCCTTTTGTGGCTGACAACCCTTAGGAGAAGGTCAGAATGTGCCAACAGCACAGAGTGGGCACTGGTGGTGTTTGAACTCAGAAGTGCTCAGGAACTGTGAAAGTTTCTCTGTTATCACCCTGGAGCCATCTAGTGAAATAGACCACTGTGATGCTGTGTAAGAGGCCATTGTGAGGACTGGAGAGATGGCTCAGTGGGTAAGAGCACCAAGTGTTCTTCCAGAGGTCCTGAGTTCAAATGCCAGCAACCACATGGTGATTCACAACCATCTGTAATGAGTACTGATGCCCTCTTCTGGTGTGTCTGAAGACAGCTGCATTGTCTGACATATAAATAAACAAATCTTACAAAAGATTGTCATCTACTGCAGTTTCTATGTGGACAGGGCTTAAAGATCAAGTACATTGCCTGTCTTTAAAGATCAAGTGTATCACCTAACTTTCAAACCAAGAAATGTAGTGTCTTTTTTGCTGCTTGTGGAGCTTTTAGTGATGTATCTTTTCTCCTATTACGTCGTTTGTTTCCATGATAGTTGTTTTCAAGTGAATGTGATTATTGATCCTATTTGCAGAGCTATTCAATGTTTCTGTTTGAATTGGTTAAATATTTGTGGTGAATTTGCTTTGTGATATCAGTAAAATGTATGTGAAAATTTTAGAGAGTATATTGTTTGGGTAATTATAATAACTTTCCCCTCAAGTGGTGGCCTGTTTACACATTTAAAAGACTGGAATGTATTACCATCCATAGCAGGATTGATAGGGAAGCACAATGGACAGCAACAGTGTTGTTCCCTTTGACAGTTGTGGGAGCCAAGAATGAAGTGTGAGTTGCCTATTTGTGTCTTACAAAATTGAGACTGAGTATCATTACTGTAGAAGCCCATGGAAAAAATGATGAAGTTTTCAGAAATCACCAGTTAAAGAAATGGTGATATTGCTTATATTGAACTCTGAGTTTCAAAGTTATGTTTCATTTCTCTTTATTCCATAATGAAGCTTTTTATTAATTTTTTTATTCACCATTACACCTAGGATTGTAGTAGGTGCTCAATAAATCTCTGACCATTGGGGAGGAGGAATGATAAGAAAGGATGTATTTTCTGTAAGTTCTGTTACTTTCGGGAACAGGTGGTTTTCGGCTTACCATTCATAGCTTGGTATCTTGTCCCACATACGACAACTTGTCAGAATCCCCTTTCTGGCCATTATGTTCAACTTATTTTTCTCTTAATCATTCTTGAAAATCATGGAAGTAGTGTGGAAACTTGATTGTACCTGCAGTATAGCAAAAGAGGCCAGTCTAGATAGGTAAGCAGTTAAGTTTCTCCATGAGGTGATGTCTTAAAACATCTAGACTTTAGGAATATAGTGTTGCGTTTTCTAAAGATACATCATACAGTACACAGATAACATGGTAATAGAATAAATGAATCTTTTGATTTAGCCTCAAATTCCATAAAGTAATGACTACTGCACAGTTCTCTTGGCCATATGAATAGCGGAAATTATATTTCACTTTTTTAAAAAAATAATGAAAGTACTTAATCTTAAGCAAAGCCCATGGGAAAAGTTTGCTGTGGTGTTTCTCTTTGGTTTCTTGTGCTCTTTCTAGAGGACGATTTTAAGAAGTCAGGGCGGTCAGGTGGTCAGCGTGGTCAGGCAGTCATGAGTAGATGGTTAAGCAATGTGCTAGGGCCCCATAGGCCAGTGAGCCAGGCTGAAGAGCAGAGGCTAGCCAGTGAGCCTGACTGAAGAGCAGAGGCTAGCCAGTGAGCCTGACTGAAGAGCAGAGGCTAGCCAGTGAGCCTGACTGAAGAGCACAGGCTAGCCAGTGAGCCAGGCTGAAGAGCAGAGGCTAGCCAGTGAACCTGACTGAAGAGCAGAAGCTAGCCAGTGAGCCTGACTGAAGAGCAGAGGCTAGCCAGTGAGCCTGACTGAAGAGCAGAGGCTAGGCAGTGAGCCTGACTGAAGAGCAGAAGCTAGCCAGTGAGCCTGACTGAAGAGCAGAGGCTAGCCAGTGAGCCAGGCTGAAGAGCAGAGGCTAGCCAGTGAACCTGACTGAAGAGCAGAAGCTAGCCAGTGAGCCTGACTGAAGAGCACAGGCTAGCCAGTGAGCCAGGCTGAAGGCTGAAGAGCAGTGATTTTAACCTTTATTTCTAAGTTCTTCAGTTTTCCTAAAAGTTTCTACAAAGTTTTGCCTCCATAAAGTTTGGCCTTGCTCTCTTCTTCTGATCTCCTTTCCTCTTGCTCTATGTCACAATAATTTCCTTACTCTCAATGCCTTACTCTCAATGCTATGCCTTTACTTCTAAGTTCTTCTTGAGTTCTGTCCTGTTCTGTTCTGTTCAGTTCTGTCTAAAAAGCTTTCTCTCTCTTTGTCCTCAGCATTTGTATATCTTTCTGAACACAGCATCACATGGTGAAAAGTTCACCACAAGTTTGCACAGGAATTCAAATCATAAGTTGGATAATCAGTTTACGACAGGGAATGTTTACATGCATATCCATGAAGAGTAATCATCAGGATAAACCATCACCATCTGTCACTAGTTCTGCACGTTCATGGAGAGTTAAAAGCTGTAATTTTTATGAGAAAAGAATAAGTGAAATTACATATAGGCAAATCCAGTCAATTATGTTAAGTCCTTGTACCTATAGGAAATCATTAGTTCTCTTTTTATGAACTTTGGTTAATTGGTTTACACCCTCTTAGGATGGGCTATAATTTGTAGATGCCTGCTTGGTATTGCAGAAGCAATTCACTCATGACACTTTAAGAATAGAAGAGATTTCAATGCAATTTTGATTACCAGATAAAACATAATAGCAGTCCTATTATAAAAGCTTAAAATTACTAATCTAATTTTAGGAATTCTTATAGAACCATCCTTAGGAATTAAGAAATCATCTATTTGTCTACAGATCATCACTCCAAGACAATACATCTTCGTTGCTCTGTGGTGATCTGCTCAAAAGAGTGGGGTAAAGAGCATGACAAATACAGAGGCAGATGCTTGCAGCCAACAATTCAGCTGAGATCAGGGTCCCCAATGGAGAAGTAAGAGAAAGAATTGAGGGAGCTGAAGGGCTGTACAGCCCCATAAGAACAACAGTAAGAAACAACCAGAGCTCCCAGGGCTGAAATCACCATCCAAAGAGTACACATGGACAGACCCATGGCTACAGCTGCATATGTAGAAGAGGATGGCCTTCTTGGGTACAAATGGGAGGAGAAGCCCTTAGTCTTGTCAAGGCTTGATGGCCCAGCATAGGGGAAAACAGAACAGGGAGGCAGGTAGGCCTCGGTGTTTGGGTGGGTGTGGTAACACCCTCATAGTAGAAGGGGGAGGCATGTTATAAGGGGTTTTGTGGATGGGATACCAGGAAAAGGGATAACATTTGAAATGTAACAAAAGCACTCTCTGGGGGATGGACATTGGCTAAGGTGCTCTGAGCCCCTACTTCCCTGCTGCCTCCCTTTGATCACGACTCTGGTGCCAGATGTCAGCCTGGGACACTCCATGGGCTGCTGCTGGCACTGGTCTTGGCGTTCAGGGCCAAAAGCATGATGAGCAAGGAGCACTTCGTTTGTCCCGATTCAGAGCAGGGCTAGTGGCCACCAGAGAACAAGCACAGCTTCCTGTACGATCATGAGGTCTTCCTGGGCAAGGAGGACTCCAAGACCTATGATAGCTAATCCTGGACGAGAGCAGGAGAGGCTGAGGAAAATTGTTGATCCAATTGACAGTGATGGAGGCGGCCTTGTTACTTCTGAAGACCTGAAAGTTTGGGTCAAACAGGTACAGAAAAGATACATCTACCATAATGTGGCTAAACTCTGGAAGAATTATGATAGGGACATAGAGGAAAAGATCTCCTGGTAAGAATACAAGCAGCCACCTATGGCTACTACCTCGGAAACCTTGCTGAATTCCAAGATAGCTCTGATTATCACAGCTTTAAAAAGATGCCTCCAGGGGAATCACTATCCCTGAATTCAAGCAGTATTACAGAGCAATAGTGATAAAAACTGCATGGTATTGGTACAGAGACAGACAGATAGACCAATGGAATAGAATTGAAGACCCAGAAATGAACCCACACACCTATGGTCACTTGATTTTTGACAAAGGAGCCAAAACCATCCAATGGAAAAAAGATAGCATTTTCAGCAAATGGTGCTGGTTCAACTGGAGGTCAACATGTAGAAGAATGCAGATTGATCCATGCTTATCACTCTGTACAAAGCTTAAGTCCAAGTGGATCATGGACCTCCACATCAAACCTGATACACTCAAACTAATAGAAGAAAAACTAGGGAAGCATCTGGAACACATGGGCACTGGAAAAAATTTCCTGAACAAAACACCAATGGCTTATGCTCTGAGATCAAGAATCGACAAATGGGATCTCATAAAACTGCAAAGCTTCTGTAAGGCAAAGGACACTGTGGTTAGGACAAAACGGCAACCAACAGATTGGGAAAAGATCTTTACCAATCCTACAACATATAGAGGCCTTATATCCAAAATATACAAAGAACTCAAGAAGTTAGACCGCAGGGAGACAAATAACCCTATTAAAAAATGGGGTTCAGAGCTAAACAAAGAATTCACAGCTGAGGAATGCCGAATGGCTGAGAAACACCTAAAGAAATGTTCAACATCTTTAGTCATAAGGGAAATGCAAATCAAAACAACCCTGAGATTTCACCTCACACCAGTGAGAATGGCTAAGATCAAAAACTCAGGTGACAGCAGATGCTGGCGAGGATGTGGAGAAAGAGGAACACTCCTCCATTGTTGGTGGGATTGCAGACTGGTAAAACCATTCTGGAAATCAGTCTGGAGGTTCCTCAGAAAATTGGACATTGAACTGCCTGGGGATCCAGCTATACCTCTCTTGGGCATATACCCAAAAGTTGCCCCAACATATAAATAAGACACGTGCTCCACTATGTTCATCGCAGCCTTATTTATAATAGCCAGAAGCTGGAAAGAACCCAGATGCCCTTCAACAGAGGAATGGATACAGAAAATGTGGTACATCTATACAATGGAATATTACTCAGCTATCAAAAACAACGGCTTTATGAAATTCGTAGGCAAATGGTTGGAACTGGAAAATATCATCCTGAGTGAGCTAACCCTATCACAGAAAGACATACATGGTATGCACTCACTGATAAGTGGCTATTAGCCCAAATGCTTGAATTACCCTAGATGCCTAGAACAAATGAAACGCAAGACGGATGATCAAAATGTGAATGCTTCACTCCTTCTCTAAAAGGGGAACAAGAATACCCTTGGCAGGGAAGCGAGAGGCAAAGATTAAAACAGAGACTGAAGGAACTCCCATTCAGAGCCTGCCCCACATGTGGTCCATACATATACAGCCACCCAATTATACAAGATGGATGAAGCAAAGAAGTGCAGACCGACAGGAGCCGGATGTAGATCGCTCCTGAGAGACACAGCCAGAATACAGCATATACAGAGGCGAATGCCAGCAGCAAACCACTGAACTGAGAATAGGACCCCCGTTGAAGGAATCAGAGAAAGAACTGGAAGAGCTTGAAGGGGCTCGAGATCCCATATGTACAACAATGCCAAGCAACCAGAGCTTCCAGGGACTAAGCCACTACCTAAAGACTATACATGGACTGACCCTGGACTCTGACCCCATAGGTAGCAATGAATAGCCTAGTAAGAGCACCAGTGGAAGGGGAAGCCCTGGGTCCTGCTAAGACTGAACCCCCAGTGAACTAGACTGTTGGGGGGAGGGCGGCAATGGGGGGAGGGTTGGGAGGGGAATACCCATAAGGCAGGGGAGGGGGAGGGGGATGTTTGCCCGGAAACCAAAGAATTATTATTAAGTATTAAATAAATTTAAAAAAACTGAAAACAACAAAAAATGTAAGTTAAAATTACCAATAAAAAGATTCAAAGCCAAAAAAAAAAAAAAAAAAGGTGCCTCCACGAGATGAAATGAGAGGAGGTTTAAGGCCTTGACGGTGACCTGACAGCTACTCAGGACGGGTTCATTGCTTTTCTACACTAAGAGGATTTAAAGCATATGAAGGAGATTGTAGTTCTGGAAACCCTGGAGGATATCGACAAGACGGGGATGGTTTTGTGGACCAGGATGAGTACATTTTGGACATCTTTTTCCCATGTGGACAATTCCCCTATGACAGACTGGGTTTTGTCTGGGGAGCAGTTCAATGATTTCCTAGATCTGAACAAGGATGGGAAACTGGATTAGGATGAGATTCACCATTGGATCCTCCCTCAGGACTATGACCATGCACAGGCTGAGGCCTGGCATCTGGTATATGAGTCAGACAAAAGCAAGGATGAGATGCTAACCAAGGAGGAGATTCTAGACAACTGGACCATGTTTATGGGAAGCCAAGCCACCAATTATGCGGAAGATCTTACCAAAAATCATGATGAACTTTGAAAGACATTCATCTTCGTGTGGCCAATGGTCACAGGCTTCCTGCGGATGTTCTGGGTTATTGCTATATTTGTAAAGTATATAGCAGTTGTGTCCCTAAACAATGAGAAACCTTTCTAAAGCTCAAAAAAAAAAATCATATATTGCACCACAAACAATAATAGTTGGAGATTTAAACACACCACTTTCATCAATGGACAGATCAAGGGAACAGAAATTAAACAGAGACATAGAAAGACTAACAGAAGTTATGAAACAAATGGATTTAACTTATATTTATAGAACATTCCATACTAAAACGAAAGGATATACCTTCTTCTCAGCATCTCATGGAACCTATTCCAAAATTGACCATATAATCAGTCACAAAACAAGCCTCAACAGGTACAGGAAGATAGAAGTAATCCCATGCATTTATCAAAAAACCACAGACTAAGGCTGCTGATCAATAACAACAAATAGGACAGAAAGCCCACATATACATGGAAGTTGAAGTCAATAACAACTTGTTCATTGGAGACATAAGAAAGAAATTAAAGACTTCTTAGAACTTAATGAAAGTGAAGATACAACATACTCAAACTTATGGGACACAATAAAAGCAGTGCAAAGAGGAAAACTCACAGCTCTGAGTGCCTGCAAAAAGAAACAGGAGAGAGCATCTGTCATCAGCTTGACGGCACACCTAAAAGCACTAGAAAAAAAATTAAATAAACCCTAGAGGAGTAGAAGGCAGGAAATAATCAAACTCAGGGCTGAAATCAAACAGGAAGAAACAAAACTGAGTATCAAAAGAATCAGCAAACCCAGGAACTGGTTCTTTGAGAAAATCAACAAGATAAATAAACACTTAGCCATACTAACCAGAGGTCACGGAGAGTGTATCCAAATTAATAAAATCAGAAATAAAAGGGAGACATACAACAAAATCTGAAGAAATTAAAAAGATCATCAGATCCTACTACAAAAACATATATTCAACAAAACTGGAAAATGTGAAGGAAATGGACAATTTTCTATACAGATACCAGGTACCACAGTTAAATCAGGAACAAATAAAATATCTAAACAACCCCATAACTCCTAAAGAAATAGAAACTGCTATTAAACATCTCCCATCCAAAAAGAGCCCAGGACCAGATGGATTTAGTGCAGAATTCTATCAGACCTTCCTAGAAGAGTTCATACCAATACTGTCCAAAATACTCCGCAAAATACAAACAGACAGAGCACTACCAAATTCCTTCCATGAAGCCACAATTACTCTTATACCTAAACCACCCAAAGATACAACAAAGATAAAGAAAATCAGATCAGTTTGCTTTATGAATATTGATGCAAAAATGCTCAATAAAATTCTTGCAAATTGAATCCAAGAACACATCCAAATGATCATCCATCATGATCAAGTAGGCCTCATGGCAAGGATGCAGGGATGGTTTAATATACAGAAATCCATCAACGAAATTCACCATATAAACAAACTCAAAGGAAAAAAAACACATGATCATTTCATTAGATGCTGAGAAATCATTTGACAAAATTCATTACCCTTTCATTAATAAAGTCCTGGAAAGATCAGGAATTAAAGGCCCATATCTAAATATAGGAAAATGCAAAATACATCAAACCAGTACCTAACATCAAACTAAACTGAGAAAATTGAAGGAATCCCACTAAACCAGGAACTAGACACGGCTGACCACTCTTTCCCTACTTTTTCAATATGGTACTTAAAGTCCTAGCCATAGCAATCAAACAATGAAAGTAGGTCAAAGGGAAAAAATTAGAAGGGATGAAGTCAAAATACTAATATTTGAAGATGATATGATAGTCTACATAAGCACCACCAAAATTCCACCAGAGAACTACTTAACCTGAGCAACAATTTCAGCAAACTGTCCGGGTATAAAATTAACTCAAACAATTCAGTACTCTTCCTCTACTCAAAGGGTAAACAGGCTGAGAAAGAAATTAGGGAAATGACAGCCTTCACAATAGTCCCAAATAAAGTAAAATAACTTGCTGTTACTTGAACCAAGCAAGTAAAAAATCTGTATGACAAGAACTTCAAGTCTCTGAAGAAATTGAAGAAGATCTCAGAAGATGGAAAGATCTCCCATGCTCATAGATTGACAGGATGAATATGGTAAAAAATGGCTATTTTGCCAAAAGCAATCTACAGATTCAATGCCATCACCATCAATATTCCTACTCAATTCTTTATAAAGGTAGAAAGTGCAATTTGCCATCATTTGGTATACCATAAAACCCAGGATAGCAAAAACTATACTCAACAATAAAAGAACTTCTGGGGGAATCACCATCTCTGACCTCAAGCAGTATTACAGAGCAATAGTTTGTATGGTATTGGCATACAGACAGGCAGCTCAGTGGAACATAATTGAAGACACAGAAATGAACCCACACACCTATGGTCATTTGATCTTTGACAAAGGAGTTAAATCATCCAATGGAAGAAACATAGCATTTTTAACAAGTGGTGCTTGTTCAACTGGAGGTAAGCATGTAGAAGAATGTAAGTTGACCCATCCTTATTGCCCTGGACAAAGATTAAGTCCAAGTGGATCAAGGGCCTCCACATCAAACCAGATACACTAAAATTAATCGAAAAAAAGTAGGGAAGAGTCCCGAAGACATAAGAACTAAGGAAAATTTCCTGAACAAAATACCAATAGCTTATGCTTTAAGATCAAGAATCGACAAATGGGCCCTCATAAAACTGAAAAGCTTCTGTAAGGCAAAGGACAGTGTCATTAGGACAAAAAGGCAACCTACAGATTGGGAAAAAATCTTGACCAATCCTGCATCTGATAGAGGACTAATATCCAAAGTATACACAAAACACAAGAAGTTAGAGTACAGAGAGCCAAACACCCCTGTTAATAAATGGGGTTCGGAGCTGAAGAAAACATTCTCAGCTGAGGAATATCGAACAGCTGAAAAGCACATAAAGAAATGCTCAACATCCTTAGTCATCTGGGAAATGCAAATCAAAACAACCCTAAGAATCCACCTCACACCAGTCAGGATGGCTAAGATCAAAAACTCAGCTGACAACAGAGGCTGGCGAGGATGTGGAGAAAGAGGAACACTCCTCCATTGTTGCTGGGATTGCAAACTGGTACAAGCACTCTGGAAATCAGTCTGAAGGTTCCTCAGAAAATTGGACATTCCACTACCTGAGCACACAGCTATACCTGTCCTGGGCATGTACCCAAAAGATGCTCCAACATACAACAATACACATGCTGCACTAAGTTCATAGCAGCCTTATTCATAATAGCCAGAACCTGAAGTGAACCCAGATGCCCTTCAACAGAGGAATGGATTCGAAAAATGTGGTACATCTACACAATGGAGTACCACTCAGCTATCAAAAACAATGACTACGTTCAATTCATAGGCAAATGGAAAAAACTAGAAAATATCATCCACAGTGAGGTAATCCAATCACAGAAAAACACACTTGGTATGCTGTTGGGAGCAATGGCCTTGAAGCCCTCCATTATTGATGTTATTATTATGGTTAGCATTAAGTATGACTGGGTTCATGGAAAATCCACAGCCACCTCAGAAGACTAATACAAATGTGGTGGTCAAGATGAATAATCATATGATAATGTGTGATGTTAAGATACCCAATGTCATGACCTGTAACCTTTCTGAAAAACCAACAGCCTGCTGACTAATAGATATGACAAACCTGTGATCTTTCTGACATCCTGTCAACATCAGCCAATTCCCTGACCACACGAATATTGTGTCCTTGGCGTGCGTAAATGTTTCTTACTTCACCCCTCTCTCTCTTACCTTTTTATGGTACAAATTCATCCTTGGGGAAAAATAAAATTGTCACCTTGATCAGACTCTTGTCTTGGCGTCCTTCTTCGCGTCTCTTGTCCCTCATTCTCTTCCAGGTACTCAGCACCCCTCATTGACAATATGCACTCATTGATAAGTGGATATTGACCAAAACCTCAAATTACCCAAGATGCAATCTACAGATCTCAGAAAACTCAAGAAGAAGGATGACCAAAGTGCAGATGCTCCCACTCCTTCTTAAAATGGGGAACAAAAATATCCACAGGAGGCCAAATCTAAAGTAGAGACCGAAGGAACAGCCATTCAGAGCCTGCCCCACATGTGGCCCATATATATACAGCCACCAAAACTAGGTAAGATTGATGAAGCTAAAAAGTGCTTACTGAAAGGGACCGGATATACATCTCCCCTGAGAGACACATCCAGAGCATGACAAATAAAGAGGTCAGTGCTGGCAGTAAACTACTGAACTGAGAACAGGACGCCCTTTATGGGAATTAGAGGAAGGATTCAAAGAGCTGAAGGGCTTGCAACCCCATATGAACAGCAATGCCAACCAAATAATCCACTAGCAAAAGACTATACATGGACTGACCCAGGGGTCCAACTGCATATGTAGGAGAGAATAGCCTTGTTGGGGCACCTGTGGAAGTGGAAGCCCTTGTTCTTAACAAGGTGGGACCCTCAGTGCAGGGGATTGTCCGGGAAGGGGTTTCTAAGTGGCGTGGATTGGGGGACCATACATATGGGAGAGGGCACGGCAGGGGGGCTTAAGGACCAAAAGCTGCAAAACGGAATAAGTTTTGAATAAAAAATGTATATATATTTAAAAAACTAAAATTTTAAATAATGATAATAATACTAAGAAATATTCATAAAAAGAAACTGTGAATAAGAAAGAAATTTTAGGATTTGGAAAAAGATGAATGCCAGGTATTTGAAAAACTGTATGATCGGGTTGGGGATTTGGCTCAGCTGTAGAGCACTTGCCTAGCAACCGCAAGGCCCTGGGTTCGGTCCCCAGCTCCAAAAAAAAAAAAAAAAAAAAGAAAGAAAGAAAAACTGTATGATCATGGTAAACACTTTAATATACATGAGAAATTTTTTTACATGTTAATGAACTGCATCTTTTGTTTAAATAGTGAATGGAAATCCAGTCCCTTCCTGGCTGTGAGTCTAGGTATCCAGATGTAGTGGAATTCATTATTTGTTGGTCCTGAATCTTTGAGTCTGCTTCTAACACAGCTTATGCCAAGGAAACTAGGCCAAGGTGATATCTAAGCCATTGACCAAACTATCTGGACTAACAATCACAGGTGAAATTCCACCTTGTAAATGGAGGAGAGGAATAAAAGATACCTTTAAGGATTTAAAAAAGATGAAATGTACCCAAAAAAAATCCAATAAAAAAGTTTAAAATAAAAATAACTTAGGAAATACAAAATACTGGGGTGCCACTCCACAATCATGATGTGTTTCTTCTGTGATAGCTTACAGGTTAATTTACTTCTCTATGACTGTTTTCTTATTTCAAAGTAAGTAATGGCATCATCTGTGGAGTGGATGGTGAGAACAAAAGCTTTGCCTAACTTGAATAATCGATCCCTCCTGAGCATGTGCTTAACATTCTAAGCACAGGGAAATTTCCTGAGGGGATTAAAAAACAAAATCCAAACATAAAACAGGAACGACAACGATGTAAAAACATTCTGCACTCTGGGTATGAAGGCATGTTGCAACTTTAATCAGCTTTGTAGGTATTTCTAATAAACACACAAAGAAACAAAAATCCTATCACAGTCCTAGCAGTTGCATCCAACAAAGAGAGAGCTGTGAGGTAGTGTGTGCTGCTTCTTTCCCCAGATACCCCTGGGCCTCAGGCCTGCACCCAGTGAATTGGACCAAGAGCAGCCAGGTTGAAATTCCTGCTGCCATGGCAGGATTCTGCAGGAACATTTCCCTTTGACAACAAGGAACCTGTGTGGAGGAGACCGCTTGGTGAGTCCTCAAGGACTCTACATGTCCTATTCTACAGGGAGAAGCCCTGCCAGGTCTTTGGCAAGGCCAGCCATTTGTATGGGGAAGTCTCTGGTCCTGTGGCAGAGAACGAGGAATGGCAGAAAGAATGGCAGCGCCACTGAGATCAAAATATAACCCTTCTAGGCCTATGACCTCCTAATTAATTTATCTTTCACCCGATGCCCTATTCACATTTTCTTAATCTCATACAACTGTGATCTTGATGAGAACTGGGCTCTTGTTTTCTTAATCAGTTCTTTGTTGTAACAGACCTTTTTAACTTACTCCAACCCCTGAGACTTATTCATACCTTCTGTATGCAGTAGGACCCTTGGTGGGACTGTCATCTCGAAAATAGAAGGTTCGGTAATCCAAAAGATTGGACTCCAGTTTACCTCAGGCCAGGAAAGAAGTCAGCCACCATTAGTAAAAGAGCAAGGGAAAAATAACATAGGAAAAACAAGTGGCTTAATCAGTAGAAAAGATCCTCAACTTCTAAGGCCCGCACATCTGCACCCCTCTCTTCTGAGCTTTGTATAGTGATGTTGTATAACTCCAGATGGTAGTAAAAGGGAGAGTTCTTCCCAGAAAGGTCAGACATGATTTTCACTCTTACATCTCTGAGGTGGGCTGGCATTATAGCACACATTCATGTTGAATTATTATAACACCTATGATAAGAAGACAGAATCCGTATATCACAATGCCAAATAGACTCCCTCCAGAACGTATGGACCCATTAAAATTGAGGTTCAACCTGAACTCAGACCATTCCACTCCCTTCCCGTCCTCCTGATTCTTATGTTTGCTACAAGTAAAAGCTCATGTTGTAGTCCCCAATATTCTCATGCCTAGACTTGTCTATTCACGGAGAAGGATATTGGAGAAGTGATGGTTATATAGTTACAATGTAGTAACACAAGGTCCAGGTTGACATTTGCTCACTGATGTCCAATATAATTGTCTTGTTATATTTGAGAAAGGGATGATGTCCTCCATAATATATAAAACAGACAGAAATTTATTGTTTTATATATGCTCTGTAGTTGATCCCTATGTTCCCAAGGAAAAGGAGTTTTTATTGCAAAAAAATAGGATTATAGACCATTGATTTTGTGAAATACATGGATATGTAAATGGAAACAATGTCGGCTTTCAAGGACTGCACAGTAAGCAAATATTTCCAGGTTTTATACACTCAGAGGTATAGAAGAAATATATTGGCCTCCAGAAAAAGGGAAAAAGCTTAGAAATCGAAATACATGTCACATGCATTGTCTCGAGTAGTAGATTTACTTTTAAGAAAAATCTCCCTCCTCCTTGGTCCCTAGAGATTTGGGTGCTAAGAAAAATCTGTTCTCCAATTCAGGGTTGTAAGAAACCCTCCGCAGCAAAAGCATTGTTGACTTCTAATGAAGCAGAGAGACATATCTAGCTTTGAAATAGAGGTTGCCAAATGGTATTCCCAGTGACACATGGGAGACTGGAGGAAAGGGTCCCCACAGAAATTCATCAGTGTGGGGAGAGCTGGTTAGTAGGTAGGCCATAGAATTTTCCAGTGACATCACCAGTAAGCCGTTCACTGGACACTCTATTGTATCTAAGAGATCCCTAGAATCTTCTGTGATGTCACCAGTGTTGTGGTGACACCAACTGCCTTTGGGATATTACTTCAGTTCCCTTTGGGTTCACAAGCAGGCATGTTTCGCCAGCTGCTCAGGCTATTTCGGAAGGAAAGTGTTGATCAAGGAGAGACCGCACCAGGTCAGAGGGAAGCTGACCCCCTCTCTAGTGAAACAGGAAGGAGGAAATCATTCTTGGGAAGGCTTGGTGAGTCGTGGGCAGAGTTGGGGAACATCCTCAAGGAGGTAGGTTTGAGATGTGCCTTCTAAGACTAGGCCTTACAAGCAGGAGCCTTGGGATTTTTCAAAGGCAAACCAAGAGTCAGGAGTTCCTGATCTTTAATTTGAGAGAAAGCCATAAAGTTGTAAGACTTCAGTGTCTTTTCTTGAAGCTTTTTAACTATGAGTGTCAATGATTGGCAGGAGGAGGCACTGTGAGATTAACAATGTAACCATCCATGTTTGGGAGTTGAAGCACTTCATCCTCTAGATTACTGTACGTTACATAAGTCTTGATGGCGAGAACAAGGAAGGATGCACCCCTAGTCATGAATTGAGTTCTCAGACACTTTGGGCTGGACCACACTTGGTTAGAGCTTGATGGTGCCAAACCTTATGAAGTCATTATGAACTCCAGGATTATCTGCACCACATCTGATATAACAATGTCGCAGATGTTTATGTCTCAATCATATTATAACTTTCAGTGCCACGGGTTGTGTAATAGTGAGTGTGGCACGTGTATGGCATTAGAGGTTGGGAAGAGGGACATAGCTTAAGAATCAACCTTTAAGAAAGCTTTTCTGCTCTTTCAGGGATTCACCCAGTCTCTACCATTTCCCCTTCCTCAACCTCCTTTTCGGATTCAGAATGATCTATTCTGCCCATTGGTTCAAATATGCAAATTCACTTGGGTTTATCTGTCTACAGGTTTTGGTAGGAAGGCATCATCCCAAAATGTCATCAGTCAGCAAGAGGAGTGTCTAAAGGAACTGGAGGAACTCAAATTTGAAATCCAGAAGTGTCAATTCGAGAGGGATGAACTTTATCAAATCCTGGATCTTTATATCTATGATGAGTGGGACCACAGGTAGACATTATGCCCAGTAACCTGTTCACTGTCTTGCGCTCTCTCTCTGCTAGCTCAAGATTTACTCATAGCACGAGAGAGTTTCACCTCTCATCCTGGATTTGAAGGAGATTTGGCAGGCATTTGCTTGTGAGATGAGCTAGGTGCTGTGTGTTTAGGGTCAACCTCTTTTGTACTTGACCCTGAGCCTCTTGGATTAGCATTGGTTCTGTCAACAGCTAGAATGACCTTGTCACACTTGCTGCAACTGTGTGTGTGAATGAAATGCCTGCACGTCATCACTCTTTCCTCTGAATTTGTTCATTATACACTGATTCTATGGCACCTCCATGGATGTAGTTGGAATTCTAAACGTGTTTGGATATGGGTTGGTGTGTATATATGTGGCAGTATTTGTTGGTGGTTTACTCTGGATCAGGACGTCTGGGACCTTTGAATGGGTCTGAGGATTTGTTTGATCAACAGTTTGCAGGTCATGATAGTGATTAGTACATGGAGGCCCACACTGATCAACACAGCACTTTGCTCCTTCTGTATACCTTGGTGGCACACACCAACTGAGGGGAGGAGGTGCTATAAATCCTCTTCCCTGTCAAACATAGTTATGCCCTCTGGGAATTCATGTAACGATAGAAACCAAGGATTGAGTATACCTGCTTTCAAAACAAGAGAAATGTCATCACAGCTTTCTCTTGGGCCCAAAGCTGTGGCACAGACTGGAGGAATCTTCTTCCTGAACTAGTGAATTCCATCATGCTTACCTGGCCAGCTCTTGATGGTCAGGTCCCTCCAACTGGTACTGTGACTCTGTTGTCCTGTGCCCAGGATAATAAACTTAACCAGTACAAATACTTTGAAGGAGCAAGTATGTGGAACATACTGAGTTTAAGTAATAGAGAGAACAGTCTGATTTTACCTAATTTGTTTCACCTGCTTTGATCTTTAGTTTTTTTATTTTTTTAACTATCCAGGGATTGTTTATTGTGACCTAGAAATGGTCACTGTGGTCTTGACAGTTGTTATTCCCAAACAGGGAGCTCTCCGGCTCTGCCCCCTCCTATATAGTGAGTCTTTGCAGAACCATATCTCTCAGGATTCCAAGGAGTCCTTATTTCAAAACAAATGTTTGCTTATTTACATAGAAATATTTTCTGTGGATTGAGTCTCACTGTTGGGTTTTGGTCTGGTTTTTGAGTTTGCCATTTTCTTCCCTTCCACCATTCCTTGAATTTGAAATTTTTTATTATATATTTTTATTTACATTTCACCTAATTCTGAAATCGTGAGTTCAAAACATTATTTGTTCCTTTGGCCATGACCTAACCCAGGCTGCATGTCGAATTGCCAGTCCTTCAATCTGAACATGAGACGAGAATGATGGCTATGCAAATGATGACCAACTCAATAAGTGATGCCATGGAGAGGTACAAGGAGCTTATACAAGTGAACAGTTCCTACCGGTGAGTCGCTGACAGAGATGAGAACCCAGCACTAGGCAGGGAATGCTTCTGTCCTGTATGACTTTAACAAAAGTCAGGGCTCTGGTTCCATGGTGTTTGACTCTTAACAAGAAGGCTGCCTCCTGGCAAGGGTCTTAGATTTGTAGCTCTTGGACTCAGTTGTCCTACATGTGAAGGGTGTAGAAGACCCTCCAATTGTTATTTTCCCCGTTAAAGTTCCTCTAGATTGAAAAGGTTTGCACCATGATGGGAATATCAATCAACTCTGAATCTCTAGGACTCTGACAGGAGATTTAAAGATCTGTGATCCATGAGAAACACATGGAAAGAGTCTATATCTATTGGGTCTTCAACTACCCCTCAGAGAGGCTTTCCCCACAACGTGAAGATGGTTTCACCATACCATGGACATACGAGCTCCCTTATGGATCATCTCTTCTTCCTTGATTTATATAAACCGTCTTAGTGTCAGGATTTTCAGAAGTACTTTGCTTCATGTGGAATGTGGATTCTGGATTTGACCTCCTCTAATTGGTGCTAACTTGCATAGTGTGGCTCTATTCTGGGGATTTCTGAGGATGAGGACCCTTGAAGGGATGATTGGACTTGCAAGAGTGACAGGCAAATAGAAGCTGGCTGGGATTTACCATTTTTTGTTTGTGGTTCAGCATCAGGCACTCCCAGCTCCTGCGTGAACAAGCTCAATTGAAGAACAATATACAGATTTTGCTGAATGAGAAGAGAGAACTGCTGGTGGAGCAGACTGAACTGCGAGCATTCTCTGTGGAGACAAAAAGGCTCTGTGAAGAGGCCAGAATGAACATCTGTGACCCCAGTGCCACGCAACAGCAGGTAGGGTTAGGCCTCAGGGTCAGGTTGTCCTCAGGTCTTACCATAAACATAGACAAACCAATGTAACTGTCTATTGACTGATCCATGTCCTGACCTAGGTCTCATCCAAGTGTTCATTCATGTGATGGTTTACAAGGCTTTCTGTGGAGATAGCCCCTTTTCAAGAAACTGCATGTTTGGAAAGCAAATGCTCCTGCTCTTCGAGAATCTGCACTTCATTAAGGGAGATAGGTTGATCACACAGCAGAGCACTACATGCCATTATGGATGGAGGGTGCTATGTGGGAGCCCCTCTTTAGACTAGAGCAGGGCTTTGAGGGATGAAGCAAAAGCCCAGAGCCCATTTTCTTTACAGGGATCGTGTGAGACTCAGGAAGTAAGTAGTTTTAAAGGAGGAGAGCCTGGTGGAAATGCCAAAGAAATGGTTCTCATTGTCATTTGTGGTGGCTTTTGTTCTTCCTCCCCTCATGTCCCTGTATATGAAGATGGTGACTTCATGCTTCATAGATCTTGGGTAACTACAGAGCCTGTGTATCAGCATGTCAGTCCTGTCTTATTTGAGTGCTCCTGGAGAGTTCATAACTGGGCCTTAGAACCTGAAGCTGTTTAGAAGAGCAAGGATGTGGAAAAGGTTTCTCAAAGGCTGAGGGTTGGTATGAGAGACTTGAGACTTCAAGAACAAAGTTATCCATATGTACCCCCAATTCTCACCAAGAAAGTTGCATTGCTGTGCTGACCTGCATCTTAGGGAGCATGCGGGGAGGCCAGTTCATGACATGCAGTTTTGTCCAGTCATTATCTAACTTAGTCCTTTAAGCCTAGGTATCTCAACAAACATGAAGCTTCCTGTTTTGTGCTGGCCAGCAGTCTTTGCATCATTCGTCCAGTTCCAAGATGAGCCCCCTCTCTTATTTGTCTCAACACATTCTTAAACCATTCAGCTATTTTAAAAATAAGGATTAGATTTCTTCACTTTACCTGAACAGAGTTATCCCCCGGGAAGATTCTGGATTGTCTTATTGGCTTCACCATGATCTTGCATGGAATCCTAGAGTGCAACCCTCTGCTGACATTGCTTTGCTGACTATATCATGGGCACTGCATTCTTTCAGGATAGATTCCCTCTCAATATTGTACACAGTGCTGCATTTCAGAAAATTCACTGTATGTTATTTATTTAGCCTTTTTCTGACTGACATTGAGGTTGTTTTAATACCACAGGAACTCTAATGTGATCAAATGTTCCTGGGAACTGACCATGAGTCACTGTCTCCTCTGGTGCTTCCAAAGTCTTCTATGAAGGAAACAGAGTAGTTTTAGTGAGGGGCCTATGATGAGTCAGCATAGAGCTTGATGGAGTTTTTTCCTAGAAATCTCTCTCTTGGGGATTTGATGTTGTGTTGTTTAGGCTATCTGTGCAGAACATGTAACTTACTTGTCGGACCAGCAAGTATCTGCATAGAAAGGTTTCCTGAAGTGGAAATGAGTACAGGCCAGGGCAGCACATCTTACTTGTGTCTAAGAGACTTGTACACAGCATTGTTCCCACTAATTCCTCACTCAACAGGAAATGTGCTGCATAAGAGCAAAGTTTTCATTTGTGCATGCAAGTGTGTATCTGTGTGTCTGTGTTTGTGTGTGTGTTTGTGTGTGTGTGTGTGTGTGTGTGGTGTGTGTGTGGGTATATGTGTGTGTGTGTGTGTGTGTGTGTGTTTGCAGTAGTGAACGTATGTTTCCCTCTATTTCCAAGTTTCATGAGAAAAGTACTCTAAGCGTTCACTTTACATCCATGAAACATGAAATAGAGCTGCCCAGTCATTTGGCATCTCCATCTAGCTCTGTACAGCAAAAGGACACTTAAATTACTAATTTATTGTTTCCAAAAATTTCAGAATGAATTATCTTGTGAAGTCTGGGGGAGGAGTGGAAATATGTTCAAGTGAGTCATGTTTCACAGGGGTAACAAATGGTACAGGCCTAGAGCTTGCAGGTCCCTTTTTGTTATGGTGTAGAAGTAGGACAATAAAATCCTTTAGAAATGCAACCCCCAAAAAGAGGACACAAAAACACCTGTAAAGTTAGATTTTCAAGTGATTAGGGGCAAAACTACTGATCTGCATTGAAATCCTTTGGAGCACATCAAAGGAATGGAGTACTGGGAGGTAAGGGCAAGGCTTCTCTAGAAAAATCCATGAGTTTATTCTGCTTCTCTATTCTTTGTGAATTGTGAAAGCCCACTGGAAGGTTATGTCAC
Source organism: Rattus norvegicus (assembly GCF_021556685.1). Lineage (NCBI taxonomy): Eukaryota > Metazoa > Chordata > Mammalia > Rodentia > Muridae > Rattus > Rattus norvegicus. The sequence continues at coordinate 25,140,470 of NC_141542.1, forward strand.
TCACTGTGTCTTCTCCAAGGTTGCTTTCCACATTGCCTGCTACCATTTCTTTCGAGCTACCTTGGCACACTACAACTTCCCCATGGAGTTTGGCTTGGATTTTATTCATTGAGAATTTGAGTTGCTTGGAATTGTATCGTCATCCAGAAAAAGTCCCATAGCTATGCTGTGGTGCAAGAACAGGGCAGTTTCAGGAACCCCTTTAGGTGCACAGATAATCCAAAGCGCTCCTCTATGTTATCTGTGTAGCATTCTGCAAGTGCTGTCGATCAACATCATTTTCTCTCAGTTAATTTCAGCCTCAATGGGTTAGGAGAAATGATGAGCTTCAAATGGGTCTGACAGTGTAAGAACAGGTAGCCCTATGAGAAGCCATGTTCAGAAAGTGGAACAGAAGTTTTAGTTAACCCAGTGATTCCACAACAAGGAGTAGGTATTGCCATTGCAACTAGGGAGCATCAATGTTGTAGTGGTCCCAGAGTAACCTTGAAGGAGAATCTATCCAGACGTCCATCAGCCGAGGAGTAAAAGTGTACCATACGATGGAGCCCTTCCATAGATTCTGATTCAGTGTGAGATAATCCATGCAAGCGTTTACTTACTTATTCAAATTATCTGTGGAACAATCACATTACGGGGAGAAAATTTGTTGATTTGGATCCTGGTTATGGAGATTTCCTATGATTCTAGCTTTGGGCATGAAGTCACTCAGGCTATGGTAAAGACAGCTCCGATTAGAAGAAGTTGCACACTTTGGGGAAAGTCTGAAAGAGTGAACAAGAACAAGAGTCTAGTCCACCACCAATATATGATCCTTTGCTGAGCAACAAGACAGCTCTACACAGCCTTTGGGACTTGCTAAGCCAGATTGTTAATGGGGAAAGAACCCTGAGTCTATGACGGTTTATGGGAGGACAGCACATCACTGACTGAGCTGTCTATAGGTCTGGCCACTATGTACATATCCCAGTCAACATTTGTTTTTATGCCTCCAGCGAATCCTGGGGAATCTTTACATTAAGCATTAATGTTCAGGTAGGAACACAGGCTGGAAGAAGCCATTTGAATATCCTTCCCTATATAAATACCCTTTTTGGGTGGATGACCACCCACCTGGATTTCAGCCTCAGGCAGCTAAGGAGCTACTCAGAGTATAGTTCTGGTACAGTTCATGTGAATTTTGCCCATGAAACAATATATATGATCCTCTGGATTTCTTGCTATGTTCTACTCCTTTCTTCCTGTGATCTCTCCGGAAAGATCTGAGGACATTTTCTCTTCTGTCCTCTCACAAATTGCCTTACACTAGCCATAGACTTGCAGGGGTGCTGGTGTGTTTCTACATCATAATCACCTTTAATGTCCATGTGTACGCTGGGAAGATTTACATGGAGCACATTCTCAGTGATTACAGGATCTATGCAGTGAGCATGAATTTGAAGTGAGATGGCTTCTCTGTGTATTTGCAGACTCAGTGGTTACAAATGGAAACTAGACGGGTTCCTTCAGTGCTAACATAATCAGAAATTTCACCTCAATTCTGGGCATGTTCTCCAGAAGGAATCCACATGGTATTCTACGTTGCTCATACCTCTCTTGAACTCAGATTCAGACATAGCTACAATGTTATTATTCAATGTCATATACCTGGACCAGTGGGAAAAAATGCTCATTTTTCTCTTAATCCCAGCACAGTGCATAGTCCACAGTTCAAATTCCAGCAGTGTTAAAAGCTGAGATATTAATCCAAGCGCAGGTACTCTATGTCACTTGGGGATGCAGGGACTGACCTCAGCTGACAAGTCATGCTAGATTGTCTAACTGAATAGAGCTGATGTAAGAGGGAGAGCTGAATTGACAACCACTCAATAAATCTTTATTCCCTTGCTCTGCTAGGTCTGAAATTCTCCAGCAGAAACTCGAACATGACACAGACCAGGATAAGATCTCCCTTGGAGAGAAGAGCTACAGGAGGAGAACTAAGTGTGCACAGCAAATACACCACTATTGTGTCTCATCTGTAGTGTCCATAGCAATTGTGGACTGCATTTTCCTCCTTTAGTTTAACTTCTTTGGATTGAATAGGCCGTACTTTCACCTCAGCCTCTCCAACAAATGTGCACTTTTTGAGGGACTCAGAGAAGTGCTGATGCACATCAATCAAGAGCTGCTGGTCATCCAGAAAGACTGTGCATGTGTAAATTTGTACTTGTCCTGATGGGTCATCCAGAAGAGTTTCGTGGAGATCAATTCACAATATTGGAAAGACTTTGTGACAAAGTCTGTAATATCATTTATACTCAGTATTGGTAGGCTTTTTCCTTAATACCCCCACTCCAACAAAACAGACCTACTTCCACTCCTCTCGAAAAGATTGTTACCATCACTAACTGCTTGTCTACTATGTCTCCAAGGCAAGCCACAGGCTATAAGTCTATTCTGCAAAAGGAGCAGCAAAAGAATGCTTAGCGCAATTCTTCTATTTAAAGTTTGGTTAATTTTTAATTGTTTTGGTTATTTGGTTTTCCTTCTATTCATTTGAAGATTTATTATTTATCTGTTGTTGTTGTTTTGTTCATTTGCTTTTCTATTTTGATAAGGATATAGACTGTATATATTTACTACCTGCATCTGTTTACTATCAAGTAAATTGGATGTATTCTGGTCAATAAAGGAGTAATCTTAAACTCTTCACTCTTAGGAACCTTCTTTATTGATCATTAGTGTCAACATCTGAAGTCCCACAGCTATCAGGGAGGGATGGATCTCTGAATTCTCATGGGGACTGGGCATCAAATCACTTCCCAGTCAGACTGAGATTCACAGGCATTTATACAGTCACTGTGCACTGTGTTTCCAACTCTGAATTTCAACTTCATCATGCATACATTACCCACTGTGTATGCTTGCTGTCAAATATATAGTTACCTGTAAATTATACTCTGTCGATGAGAGTTTTGACCAAATTAATAGGATAAACATAAATTTTTCTGTAACACCTCCCAGGACATATAAACATGGTATAAGGGAGTTTAAAGCCATCGGGAATCCTGCACCCAAATCCTGGGGCAGAAAATGCTGAATACCCAGGAATGCAGATAATCCTGAGACCACAGGAAAGAAAGCCACTTCTGACCAGCTCTGCCCACATCTCTGGCCCAATATTAATCTGCATGGTGCCTCTGGAAACAGGAATAGAAGAGCAGTCAGTGGCAGGAACCTGCTTGGTCCAGCCTGGACCCAGAACCTACCTGGGCCCTGAGCATATTTGAAGAAAACCATAGGCATACAATTCTCTGTTTCCTGACTGTGGCTTTTTTTGATTCGAAGCTCAAAATACCATTTTGTTGTTGTTGAATTTTAATTGGGTATTTTTCATTTTGAATTCAAATGTTATTCCTTCCTTGTTTTCCAGAAATAAGTCTGAATACCATCGCCCTCCACCTCTGCTATAAAAGTATTCCCTTCACCAGCCATCCACTTTCCCAGCCTAGGCAGGACCAAGGGCTGTTCATTCCATTTGTGCCCAAGAAGACCATCCTCTGATACACATGCAGATGAGTCCATGGCACAGTCCCTGTATAGTGATTGGGTAGTGGTTTAGTCTCTGGGAACTCTGCTTGGCAAGCATGGTTGTTCTTATGGGGTTGCAAGTCCCTTCAGCTCTTTCAATCTTTCTGTAATTCCTCCAACTGAGGTCCAGTTCTCAGTTCAATGGTTTGCTGCTAGCATTCGCCACTGTATTTGACATGCTCTGGCTGTGCCTCTCAGGAGACATCTATATCCAGTTCCTATCAGCCTGCACTTCTTAGCTTCATCCACCTTATCTAGTTTGAAGGCTGTATATGTATAGGCCACATGTGGGGTAGACTCTTGAATGGACATTCCTCTAGGCTCTGTTTTAAACTTTGCATCCCTATCACGTCAATAGGGATTCTTCTTCTCCTTTAAAGGAAGGAGTGAAGAATCAGCATTTTGGTCATCCTTCCTGAATTTCATTTGGTCTGTGAATCTTGGAGAATTTGAGCATTTGGGCTAATATCCACTTATCAGTGAGTGCATACCATGTGTGTGTTTCTGTCATTGGGTTAGCTCACTCAGGATGATATGTTTTAGTTCGTTCTCTTTGCCTATGAATTTCATGAAGTCATTGTTTTTGATATCTCTGTAGTACTCCATTGTGTAGATGTACCACACTTTCTGTTTCCATTCCTCTGTTGAAGGGCATCTGGGATCTTTTCATTTTCTGACTATTATAAATAAGGCTGCTATGAACATGGTGGAGCATGTGCCCTGTTGTATGTTGGAGCATCTTTTAGGTATATGTGCAAGAGAGGTATAGCTGGGTCCTCAGCTAGTGCAATGTCTAATTTTCTGAGGAACCTCCAGACTGATATCCAGAATGGTTGTAGCAGTCTGCAATCTCACCGACAATGGAGGAGTGTTCCTATTTCTCACATCCCTGCAAGTATCTTCTGTGGCATGAGTGTTTTATCTTAGGCATTCAGACTGGTGTGAGGTGGAATCTCAGGGTTGTTTTGATTTACATTTCCCTTATAACTAAAGATGTTGAACATTTCTTTTGGTCCTTCTCAGTCACTCCATATTCCTCAGCTATGAATTCTTTGTTTAGCTCTGAACTGCAATTTTTAATAGGGTTATTAGTCTCCCTGCAGTCCAACTTCATGAGTTCTTGTATATTTTGGATATTAGCCCTATATCAGTTGTAGGATTAGTAAAGGTCTATTCCCAATCTGTTGGCTGCTGTTTTGTCCTAACCACAGTGTCCTTTGCCTTACAGAAGCTTTGGAGCTTTATGAGGTCCCATTTGTCTATTCTTGATCTTAGAGCATAAGCCATTCGTGTTTTGTTCAGGAAATTTTTTCCAGTGTCCATGTGTTCAAGATTCTTCCCCGCTTTTGCTTCTATTAGTTTGAGTGATCTGGTTTGATGTAGAGGTCCTTGATCCACCTGGACTTAAGCTTTACACAGGGCAATAAGAAGGGGATGATTTGTACTCCTCCATATGTTGACCTCCATTTGAACCAGCACCCTTTGCTAAAAATGCTATCCTTTTTCCACTGGATGCTTTTGTCTCCTTTGTCAAAAATCAAGGGACCATAGGTGTGCCGGTTCATTTCTGGGTCTGCAGTTCTATTCCACTGGTCTATCTTCCTGTCTCTGTACCAATACCATACAGTTTTATCACTAATGCTCTGTAAACTGGTTGAGTTCAGGGATGGTGATTCCCAGGGATGTCCTTTTATTGTTGAGGATAGTTTTAGTTATCCTGCGTTACTTGTTATTCCAAATGAATTTTCAAATTGTTCTGTCTAACCCTATGAAGAATTGGAATCGAATTTTGATGGAGATTGCATTGCAACTGTAGGTCACTTTGGGAAAATGGCCATTTTTACTATCTTCATACTGCCAACCCACGAGCATGGGAGATCTTTCCATTTTCTGAGATCTTCTTCAATTTCTTTCTTCATATCATGAAGTTCTTGTCACACAGATCTTTCACTTGTTTGATAAAAGTCACACTGAGGTATTTTTATATGATTTGGGACTGTTATGAAAGGTGTCATTTCCCTAATTTCTTTCTCAGCCTGTTGATCTTTTGTGTAGAGGAAGGCTACTGATTTGTTTGAATTAATTCTATACCCAACCACTTTGCTGAAGTTGTTTATCAGGCTTAGGAGTTCTCTGTTGTAACTTTTGGGGTGTCCCATGTATACTACCCTATCCTCTGCAACAGTGATATTTTGACTTCTTCCTTTCCAATCTGTATCCTTTTGACCTCCCTTTGTTGTCTGAGTTCTGGCTAATGCTGGGGACAACATACAATGGAGACATCTCAGTAGCCCGCAGTAGCTTTTTGTAAAAACTGGTTGTTTCCATTTCTCCAAACCTTAGCCCTGGACAACGGCTGTATAGATTCATTTGTGTGTGACTGCCTATCAGTTGGCCTTGGTGTGCACAATTATTGTATTATATCTGACTTTCCTACTTCTTTCTCCTTCTGCTCTGGTGAATTCTGTGAAACTAGATGTTCGTTGATGTTATGATTCTTAGACAATTGGAAATTGATGCATAGGGGCACAGCACAGCACAGCCCTAGTGGCCCTGGTGGATACTGTGTATTCTCATCTTGGAAAAAAATGTAATAACTGCAGAATTGTAGTTCTAGATTAGGGTTTTACTTGCAAAGACAGCTTGAAGAAAATAAGAGGAAATGAATTAGAGCCGACATTGGGACCCTAAGAAAGGAAAAAGTTATTGAAGTTAGGAAGTAATTTTTACATAATATTATAGACTGGTTAAGGAAGTATAGAATATATAAAATAATATACTAGTAAACTAAGTCTAACTACTGGAACCCTTATGAGAGTCATTGTGTGCAAGGAACAGAACGCTAGTGGAATTAGTGTGCTAAGGGTTACCTTGATTCTTTCTGGCCACTGCCTGGCAGTTTTGCCTATGTCATTTATCATGAGATTGTCACAGGAAAATGCAATTTGCTGACCTCAGAGCTTTGGACTCTGAAGTATAAAAGTAAAGAATTAAAGTTTAAATAATTATAAGTTTACAATTATTATTATATTGGCCACAGGCCTGGGTATAGGGGAAGCCTGAAACTTTGGGGAACAGTTGTAATTCTTAGGTCTTGGTGGGATGTAGTCATTATTTGCATCTGATTTGGCAATGATTATAAATCTCTTTTTTCTACCCGCTTTTGGATTATTAATAAAGGACTGGGGCAAGAGAAAGGCTACAGAACATGTGAAGAGTAAATGAGAGAGAAAATGAGGGAGTGAATGAGAGAGTAAATGACAGAGCAAATGTAAGAACAAATGTGAGAGTGAATGAGAGAGCATGAGAAGAGCATGTGAAGAGTGAGTGGAGAGAGAATGTGATAGTGAATGAGGGAGCTAATGAGGGAGCGAGTCTGAGAACAAATGTGAGAGCCAGGGAGAGAGCATGAGGAGAGCATGTGAGAATGAGTGAGGAGAGAATGTGAGGTGTGTGTGAAGACTGTGTTTGTGCGTGACAGGAGAGTGCATGTGCTGTGTGTGAGATATATGTGAGGTGTGTGTGAAGATTGTGTGTGTGCATGACAGGAGAGTGCATGTGGTGTGTGTGAGATATGTATGAGGTGTTTACGAAGATTGTGTGTGTGCGTGACAGGAGAGTGCATGTGCTGTGTGTGAGATATGTATGAGGTGTGCATGAAGACTGTGTGTGAGTGACAGGAGAGTGCATGTGGTGTGTGTGAGATATGTGTGAGGTGTGTATGAAGATTGTGTGTGTGCATGACAGGAGAGTGCATGTGGTGTGTGTGAGATATGTACGAGGTGTGTATGAAGAGTATGTGTGAGAATGAAAGGGTAATGAACAGACGTGTGCATGATTGTGGGAGTTTGAGAAAAGAAAACTGCAATAAAAAAATCGGAGTGCACAAAAGAATGCAGTGTGTGTGCAGCCTCAAGCTGAGAGAGAGAGAGAGAGAGAGAGAGAGAATGACTTTAAGCCTTGAAGTTGCCTATCAGTTTGTACCCAAAGAGGAGTCTGTGGATATGTATTATGCGCCTTCCAGATAACCCTGCTTCCAGGTGAGAACTCTGATCCTGTGACCGAGGGCCAGGAAAGGCTGACAGAATGGCTGCTCCCCTGAGGGCAAAGGATAAAACTTTTAGGTCTATGACCTCCTAATTTATCTTTTCACCTGAAGACTTATTATTCAAATTTTCTTACTGGGATACAACTATGATCCTGGTGAGCGTCTTGTCTCTTGGATGCTCAATCAGTTCTTTGTTGTCACAGACTGTTTGAGCTTACTCCAGTCACTGGGATTATTCACATCTTCAAGTTTCCTGAACTTTTTTTGTGGGTGCTGGTATTAAAGGCATGTATTAATTCTGACCAGCTTTGTAGGAATTTCCAATAAAAAACAAACAAACAAACAAACAAACAGCCTTATTACACTTGCAGCAAGTGCAGGAGAGAAAGCTGGGAGACATCATGTGCTGCTGCCCCCATGCTGTGATTCTGCAGCAACAACTTCCTTGGGAATAGGAACCTGTATGCAGTGGAATCCCTTGCTGGGCCTATCATCTCAAAAAGAGGGGCTTCCCTAATCCAAACCTTAGAATCCAGTTTACTTCAGGCCAGGAATGAAGTCAACCATCATTAGGGAAAGAGCAAGGGAAAAATTATACAGGAAAAAATATGTGCCTTAATCAGAAAAGATCCTCAACTTCTAAGGCCTCCACAATCTCCACCCCTCTCTTCTGAGCTTTGCATAGTGATGTTGTATAACTCCAGATGGTAGGAAAAGGCAGAGTTCTTCCCAGAAAAGTCATACATGATTTTCACCCTGACATATGTGAGTTGAGGTGGCATCGTATCACAGAGTCAGCATACCCGGGATAAGGACACAGAAGCCACAGATGACAATGCCAAATGGACTCCCTCCTGATCTTATGGACCCATTAAAATTGAGGTTTAGCCTAACCTTAGGCCATTCCATCCCTGCCCATCGGCCTGATTTCTATGTTTGCTCTGAGTAAAAGATCAGAGTGGAGCCCCAAATATCCTCATGATTGGACTTGGAAATTCAGGAAGAATGATATTGGAGAAGGGATGGCTATGTGGTTACAATGTGGAAACTAGTTTCTGACCAGGACCTCGTCCTTAGCCAATGGGGACTTTAAGGCAGGGCCTCCTGCTTGTTCCAGTGCAGGCTAAGACTTCAGTGTCAGGCCAGCTCCTGAGCCCCACACAGGGCTGCCTACATACTCTTGTGACTGCATTAGAGCCAGAGTGCTCTCCACCCTATCCTCTTCTCTCCTCTTTGTCACAGCCATGGTCACCAAGAGCACTTGTCAAACACATTTATACATCTATCTCTATCTCAAAGTCAGGTTCCCAGAGAATCAATCCCCATAGCTGACCATAAATGAGGATTCACTGTGTGTGTGTATATATATAGTATTTTAGAACACAGAATGGGGATTCTTGGTGAAAGCTTCATGGACATGTATTGTAGAACTAGAGTTTTAAAAAGGTTACTCATTGTCAGAGTCCGGATGTTCAGGGCCGGATATGCCTGAGGGAGAGCCAGAGATAGGACTTGCCAAACCAGCTATCAGCCCCAAGGACATTGACCATCTATAGCCACCCCCTCCCCTTCTTTCACCCCCCTGAGTGAGATGAGCTACCCTACCTGCCTGCCGAGCTGCTAGAGAGCACGTACTCCTTGCTGATGTAATTTCGTGCCGAAAGTAACTGTGCACCATTTGAATTGACCAATCATGTGTAACCGCACGAATGCCCCTAACCTCCCCTATATAAACCCCCGAGTTTGGAGGCTCGGGGTCGATTCCTCTCTCTCCTGTGTGAGAATCGTGTCGACCCGGGATCCCACTAAGACTTGGGGTCTCGTTTAATAAAGCTACCTCTTGCTGTTACAACAAGAATGGCTACTCGTGATTCCTGGGGGCACCCTAGCCCACGATCGGAGTGAGAGACGGGGCTCCCCGTTTTGGGGTATGATCTTTCATTTGGGGGCTCGTCCGGGATCTGAGCGTGACCCCCACCCCCCCCGGAACCCCGAATGCCACTTGGAGGTACGTTAATGTGAGTGCTGGAAAGCGGCTGCTGTGTGTGAGTTTGTGTGAATTAAGTCTTGTAGTCTGTGTTTTTCAGTACCGGTTTAAGGTCTTGGTGCACTGTCTGGGCAGATGAAGGATTCCTGCCCTGTGCACGGGTGGAAGAAGGATTCCCACCCCGTAGAAAGCTAGCTTGAGGGTGCACTGTCTGGGCAGAAGGAGGATTTCTGCCCTGTGCACGGGTGGAAGAAGGATTCCCATCCTGTAGAAAGCTAGCTTGAGAGTGCACTGTCTGGGCAGAAGGAGGATTCCTGCCCTGTGCACGGGTGGAAGAAGGATTCCCACCCAGTAGAAAGCTAGCTTGAGAGTGCACTGTCTGGGCAGAAGGAGGATTCCTGCCCTGTGCACGGGTGGAAGAAGGTTCCCCACCCCGAATAGGCGCCTGTGAGTAGATGAAGGATTCCTACTCCGAATAGTCTTTTTTTTTTCTTTTTCCTTTGTAGAAAGCGCACAGGGGGACGCCCCAATCGCGCAGGTTCTGGGACGCATGAGACCGTTACACGAGCTGAATTTTGCAGGGAGGACCCGGCAACTGACAGTCAAAAAGATCTGACTGTGTTTAAAATCTTGGACTGACGACTGTGTTTGAAATCATGTTTTGCTTTGTTCGTCGAAGAGTTTTACTTGGTCCCCTTAATGCTTAGTGAGTAAGAAACTTAATCTTATGGACCCTGCTCTAGTGGCGGTGTGTTGGTTGATAGCCAAAGTTAATTTTTAAAACAGTGTTTTCTCTGTGCTTGTGCTCGCAGCCAGCTGAGATAAGCTAGAGAAAGATTTAAATTTTGCTTGGGAGTAAGGAATCTTAAAGGCAGAGTTTCAGCCGTTTTGACACTTAGTGCATAGCTGCCTAAAAGATCAGAAATGCTGTCAACAGGCTATCAAAAAAAAAAAAAAGAGAGAGAGAGAGACAGGCTGTGTTAGAAATGCTACAGGAGGAACTATCTGAAAAGGCTGAGAGCGAGGTGGGAGAGGACTATAAGGAAAACAAGAACAAGAAAGGAATTTCTGACATTTGCTCATAGTAGGAGAGCGCTCATTTAGAGAAGTTCTTTAAGGGAGCCTGCCTTATCAGGCGGTGGCCAAGGTCAGGATTAATGTTTTCTTTTCCATGGGCCTTTAAACCCAGTGAGACAGTTTGGTAAAGGGCTGCTACTGAGGTCCTGATAGCCCCAGGTGAATTGGTTACGATTCTTTTGTCAGCCACCTGTCATCTATCACCCAGGTTCTAACCATCTCTCCATCCTTTGGTTATACTCCTTGAGGGAAAAATCTAAGTCTAGAGAGATAGTCGATAGCAGATCTGCTGCCTCTCTGCTCACCTTTCCGTTTCATAGACAAAGCTTGTGCTTATTTGTACAATGGCTTTTTGTCCAAGAAGGCCTCCTGGTTTAGCTATGTGACTAAATGCTGTTTGCCTTCTTCATGCTTGTTAATAACTGTTACAGGTTTTCTTTACCACTGAGGAAAGACGGGATCCTACTAGAGGCCAGAAAAAATGTTCCAGACACGGATAGAAGGCCCTCACTTCTGCGTGCTCTCTTCAGACGCCTGAAGGTAGGGAGTGCTCCATGTCTGCCGCCAGGCTCCAAGGGTGGGTCTCTGAGGGGCTGGAAAATGCCCCACCAATCTGGCTAAGATAAGGAAAGGATATGAAGAGAAAGTTACAGAAACTTGAAGGGTTAAGCTAAGTCACTGAGAGAGTTATTGTAAGTTGCAGAGAAAAATAGCTGTAGAAGAAGGTGCAGACAGAGAGATTGAAAAAAAGAAAGAAAGAAAGAGGATAAAAAGAGTAAGAAGCTAGGGAAGAAAAGAGACAAAAAGAAGAAGAAGTTAGAGAGCTAAAGAGAGATAAAAGATGAGAGAGGAACATATACTGGCCACAGTAGTTAGGGAACCTAGGAAGATAGTACCTGGCAATAGAAGAGAATTCCTGGCTAAAGATCAGTGTGCCTAATGCAAAGAAAAAGGACACTGTGGCAGGGACTGCCCAAGAAAGAACAAGAGGGGCCACTGGAGAGCTTCTTGGTCCTAGAGTGCTGGGTAGGGACCCAATGCTCTGTGCTCCTATGCCCCCCAGTGGGCCAATATCCAAAAACCTTGAGTGCAAGGGGCTACTGGCAACGAACAATACTTATGGACTGCCCGAAGAACAGTGGACCTTGGGGTGGGCCGGGTAACCCACCCACTAATTCATGGTCATCCCTGACTGCCCCTATCCCTACTCATGAGAAAATTGCTCTCCAAATTGGCTTGCGTGGGCTGAAATCGCTGGGTGAGGCCATGTGTATGCATATCTACAGACTGTGAATGTGGAGCTTAAGACCTGTCTCAGTGCACCAGTACCTGATGCTGGGAGGTGTGTGGCTTAGCGCTGTTCTGCTTGGAACACACCGTTCCTGCCAGCCGGGCACTGGCAATTATCACCCAATCCAGGACTTAAACTGTGATAGAGTGGCTGATGTTTTGCCTTTAAATAGAGTGTCCCAAAAGACGGGACCACTGGTCAGCTGCCATGGACTAGGTTCTCCAATGGTTGGGGACAATCTGGTCACCTTGCTGCCCAATCCAGACCTGGAGCCACCACAGCACGAGTGTCAAGCACTGACAGAAGCCCATGGGTGGAGGAAAGACCTCTGCAACTGGCTGGTTGACCCCTGCTGAAAGCCGAGGACCTTGTCCACAAACGGGAACAGTTCTCTTCATGAATGAAGGTCAGAGACAAGTGGGTGCTGCCATGGTGGACAACACGATGTCATCTGGGATGGCTGAAATTCTACCCCCAGCACATCAGCACTTCAGATGCCTTTACCATCTCTTGGATGCCCTGGTGAAGCAAACAACTGCAAGACATGGCCTCGATAGTCATCAAGAAGATACTGGAAGAAATCTTCCCCCAGTCTGGAGTACCCAAGGTAATCTGGTCAGACAACAGTCCTATTTTCATTGCCAAGGTAAGCCAGGGTGTGGCCAAGTATTTAGAGGTCGATTGGAAATTACATTGTATCTACAGACCTCAAAGTTCAGGACAGGTAGAGTAAATAAATACAACTCTAAAAGAGACCCTGACCAAATTAAATTAACCATGGAGACTGGCACAGCCTGGGTGACACTCCTTCCCTCTTGCTCTCTTCAGAGCAAGAAATACCCCTTCCAGATTCAGCCTTACCCCCTTTGAGATCTTATATGAGGCCTCAGCCCCCCTGACTGTATTAGATGATGTTACTGAACCAACACGTCATAGTGCCATAGTAATAATGATTTGTGTGCCAGGCTAAAAGACCTACAGGTGATACAGAAAGAAATCTGCTCACAGCTGACAGCAGCCTATGCCCCGGAGACCCCTGAGACATCCCATCAGTTCCAGGTCGGAGACTGCAGCTACACTGAGCCCAGACACTCGAGCCTCGCTGGAAAGGACCATACCTGGTGCTGCTGACCACCCTGACAGCTGTCAATTCTCAGCCCTCACCAGTCGTGTACTAGCTGTTGGGGCTGAGAGCTGGGACCTAGAGGGAAATTCAGTCATGTTTGTCCTGGGTTCTATCAAGATAGGTGTGGGATAGGCTTGATTTCCATTACAAATGATGTAACACTGCATATGTTAGTACTCTTAATACTTCTTGGGACCGTGCCTCAGGGATCACAGTCTGTATAAGCTTAGAAGTTCTAAAAGCTAATCATGACCTTGGTGTATAGGCTTAGATAGTGTCCAGATTAGAATCCTCATGTTAAGACAACAATACCAAGCTGTTATGCTAGATGAAGCTGAGTTCTCCATGAAGTTCTAAGATTAGAACTATTAACAAAAAAGGAGAAGGGAATGTAGAACTAGAGTTTTAAAAAGGTTACTCATTGTCAGAGTCCGGATGTGCAGGGCAGGACGTGCCTGAGGGAGAGACAGAGATAGGACTTGCCGGACCAGCTACCAGCCCCAAGGACATTGACCATCAGTAGCCACCCCCTCCCCTTCCTTCACCCCCCTGAGTGAGATGAGCCACCCTACATGCCTGCCGAGCTGCTAGAGAGCACATACTCCTTGCTGATGTAATTTCGTGCCGAAAGTAACTGTGCACCATTTGAATTGACCAATCATGTGTAACCCTGCGAATGCCCCTAACCTCCCCTATATAAACCCCCCAGATTGGAGGCTCGGGGTCGATTCCTCTCTCTCCTGTGTGAGACAAGGATCGACCCGGGATCCCGCTAAGACCCGGGATCCCCTTAATAAAAGCTACCTCTTGCAGTTACATCAAGAATGGCTACTCGTGATTCCTGGGGGCACCCCAGCCCACGATCAGAGCGAGAGATGGGGCTCCCCGTTTTGGGGTACACTCTTTCAGTATCTTTGCTAGATGTCTTTGCACTGGAATCTTTCCACATGACTTAGATATCCTTTCCATGGGGTCATTACCTGTCACCTTGCCATTTCAATTTTGTGTTTCTTTTGGATGCTAACGCTGTTTGACATAAGATCCAAGGATGAACTTCCATAATGGGCTATGGTTTCAGACTTGCTTTACAGCCATGTGGCCCTTGGGTTGCTTCCTTTTGATCCTAGAGTTTGATTAATCTTTCCAGCAAGGCTTCCAGTACTTGATAGGATTGTGCTACATGGTGTCAGAGCAGAGTTATACAGAATTCATATGCTGGCCTTCCTCTGACAGTGCTTACCCTTGACAAGTCCTCAAACAGGGCAGCGCTTGCAGAAAAAAAAACCCTGCAGGCAATAAATCATATATCTGGGTCTACCCCTGGCTCCTTGAGAAATGGAAGAGGAATATGGTCTTGGCTTACTGGAAGTCTTATCCCAAGACTAGGGAAGGGGACTCCAGAGAGCACTAAGCCTTCTCCTCATCCATCATAGTCTGTATAGCCTGTGGCTTTCATTTGGTCGGTGGGGTGACCTTAAAATGTTCTAGGTATTTCTGCCATGTTATGTCTCTATACCTACACATGACCTCAGGTGTACAGTCACATGGAAATATACAAAGCCTTGCATATGAATTGTAAAATTCAATGTGTGTTATATTTAAAATACCACAATAATTGAGTGGCCATTGCTACAGTAAATATTATAAGGGGGTTTCTACCAGACCGTAGATCATTTTGTTCCCAAATAAAAGACACAAAACTTTTAGATTTATAATAAGCTTTAAAGTACTAGAACTGGGCAGACATCAACCTTCTGTGCTATTTTTTCTGCTTCCCTGTCAGTAACACTGAGGTATTGCTTGCCACGCTCTGCCTGGGCCACGCCTGTTCTAACAAAGTGGCCCTCATGGCAATACACTCATGATCCAACTACCCTATGGGGTGGTGTCTCCTTCCTTCTCCTCCATGTCCTTTCCCTCTCCTCGTGGACCCTGCCTGAGCCCCCAAGCCAAGGAAAACTTTGCTCTGTCCCCTCTCTTCTTCCAAGCCCATGTTGTAGGGATTTTATTAACCAATCAGGGATAACTTAGGAGGCAAAAAAAAATCTGGTATACATGAGGGTCTCCTTGTTTGAAGCAACCAGACCTTAGGGTACAGAATTTAGCATTTGAATATACAGCACCACAGGCCACCCCATTATAGGCCGATCTACTTTGTAGTTGGACTCAAAGCTTGGCTCTCACACTCTTTAGATGTTCAACTGTGGAGAAGTTATTTTACCTTGTGTGACTCAATTCCCTTATCTGCACAGTGAGGATGATAATGAGTGTTTAATTCACAGAGTTTTCTTGGGGACTGATGAGTTAATATATCTAGTATTTAAACATTAAACACCATCTACTTTGCATAATTAATAAAAGTCTGTGAAAAGGGCAGAGTAATAAAGCCAGAAGAACATTTGATTTGGAAATGGGGCCATATAACTACCTCTAGTAACAAACTGAGAATCAGGGAATGGTGGAAGACTAAGGCCAGAGAATTGGGAAATCAAGGCCAGCCTGGGCTGCCTAATAAGATCCTATCTCAAAATATCAAGCCAAGTCATGTTCGTAGGAATAATAAATCAAGAAATAGCCATTGTAAAGAATTTACAAAAAGCAAAGCAGTGGAGCAGAGTGGATGCTGTGTGTCAAATCCCTCTGCTGTCCATCTCTGGGATCAAGTATGCATCAGATCAGTGACAGGAATGGGGTGCTGAGAGCCTCGAGCAAAGGGATGCTGGCTGCATGGCCACATTTGAACAGCACTAAAGCAGGACTAAATGCTAAGAAAAAAAAGCGATATGCAAACCATGTAAATTTTAATGTCCTCCAGAAAGACAACACCACAATAATTTTACTGTTTCTCAAGCTGCTTCTGTCACCAAACTTCTAATATTGGTAAGGATGTGGAAAACTCTTGTGATGCAAACCAGTTGCCAATAAGAAGAGCAACCACTGTCCTGACCAAGGTGACCTGGATGCTGTCAAATAGGCCGAGGCAGCCTGGATAGCCGTCAGAGTATGTTTAACACACAGATATCTGTCATTTCAAAACGGGGAAAATGTAGCCTGACTTTTCCCCCCTTTAAGCAAAACCAAGAATACTAAAGCATTGAGGATTACAAATAAAAATATGCCAAGAAACGTCATAGAATATACACTTCTCTTGTGTGTGCTCCTCAGAGTGTGTGATTTGTATGTGTTTTGTGTGTGTTTTATGTGTATGTGTGAGTGTGTGTGTATGTGTGTGTACTTGTGTGTGTGAGTGTCTGTGTGTCTCTGTGTGTATGTGTGTGAGTGTGTATGCATGTGTGAGTGTGTGTGTATGCGTGTGAGTGTGTGTTTTGTGTGTGTGTGCATGTGTGAGTGTGTGTATGAGTGTGTGTGTATCTGTGTCTGTGTCTGTGTGCACTAATGCTTCAATTATCTGCTATGGTGAATACTGTCCCCAACTCAATTATGAAGGTTAGTATTAAGCTGTGAGTAGTATGTGGAGAGTGGTCACAAAGAATATTTAGGAGTCCTCTTCTGTTAAGTTGTCTGAGACTTCCAAATGCTGCATAATGTGAGTGGGCCTCACATCTCAGCACACTAACTCTATTAAGTAAATTCCCGTGTGTTTTTCTTAAACAATTTTTATGAAAACCTTAATAATTTTTTCTCCCATTCATTTTGGGGGGGGGGGCGCAAGGGTCTTTGTTTGGTTTTTGTTTTTTTTTTTGTTTTCTTTTTGTTTGTTTGTTTGTTTTTTGCTTATTTTAGGTCCAGAGGATTTTCTGTAGCCTTGGAGGAAGTCCTAGACTTAGGACACTGGATCTGTACAGTTAAGGGAATTAACCAGTTCACTGAGCACATTTTTTGTTTGTTGGTTTCTGTTTTTCTTTTGAGATCTCACTGTGGGAGCAGAGGAAGTCCTGAGGAACTGAAGCCCTAAGTGGATATGTGCTGTAAACATGATATGACCATGCCTTGGACCCAAAGCCATTTATCCATGGGGAAAAGGCAAAGGCCCCCATGTCCCTTGAGGCTCAGAGACATGACAATGCCTTCTCAGGATGGTGTTGATAGTGTGTGCAGAAAAAGTCTACTCTACCTTTCTCCCTGGCCCCATCTGGATATTTACAGCCTGAAGACTGCTCCCTGCAGAGACTGCTCCTACTGAGATTAGCTAAATCTGCCCCTTGTCAGTTGCATATGCATAGTCCTCCCCTCCTTGTTTATCTGCATGTAATGCCCACCTCCTTGCTGCCCTGTGCAACAGCCCTGCTTCCTGGCCAACTCTATATAATAAACATGCTGAGCTTCTGGGATGCTGCATTTTCTCCAGCTCACGGACCCAGCCTTCCCCATGTATGTGTGTCCAATGTCATTCTTCATTTCCTCCTCACCCCTGGTCAGACCCAAGTCCCTGGAGCCACACAAAGGACTTGGCAATCTCAGTCTGCTCCACTTCGAAGGAAGTGCTTTCTAAACTGAAATATAAAGCACACAGTGGGTTCAGCTCCCTCTCAAATGTCTTTGGTGAGGGTTGGGGTGGGTGTGAGACCAGTTGCATTATGACTATTGCAGAAGAGTAAAGGATTCACAGTTTGCTTTTGGTGAAGGTGAGCTCCCCAAGAGGCTATCATTGCCAATGTTTTCCCAAGTCACTTCTAGGAGGTCAACTGACTCCTAGGTGAGTCTTTGGTTACACTGCTTCAGTTTTCTGTGGCTACACTGTCCAAATGGCACCCACTGGTCACACATGGCTATTTGAGATGAACTAAACTTAGAACTAAAATCTGCCCCTTTAGTCACAGCAGGCAAACCAGGAGGCAAACAGCCAGCCAGAATCCATAGCCAGAAACACCGCAGATATAGAATATTTCTATCATCTAGAAATTTTTCCTGGACAGCAGTGGTCTAGGTTCTTGGTGTCTGGTTTTTCCTTCAGGGAGAATTATTTGCTGTACTAATATCAAAAGGTTTATTTTTAAAGCAACTTTACCAAAATGACTTACTCACCCCCAAATTAATCCAGTTTAAGTCTACAATGTAATGGTTCCCCATAAATCTATCTGAGTTCAACGGTAGACCACGGAACAAAAGAAAGACAGTTTATGCAGTTATGTAAAATGGTATGCATCAATATTGACCACTGCAAAATTATACTGTACTACTTTTGATTTCTTCAAAATTCAGGCCTTTTATTGATAGTTTTACAAAAATACATTATCCTAGAGTTGAGAAAATATTATACAATATTTCATCTGGGCTTTTTATTTCATTGAGACTTTAATATTTTTGCATCTTTTGCTAGTATTGTTAGATTCTTTATAAGAGTTTTATTTTGTGGATTTTTTTGCCGATCTGGTCACTATTTGATGCCATTTCAATGTTCTCAGGATTTTGATGACAATAATACCACAATGATAAAGTGATACTCATTTTCTTGAGCCATTTACATATGTATATACACACATATGGGAAGTTATATATACATATTTCTATGCTATACTGTGTAGAATACAATTCTATTATACGTCAACATATACAGTTTGCTCAATATGATTTCTGTGAATGTTATCAGTCATGGGGAAATAATAAGAGCCTGAATAAACATGGACAATATTTGCAGAATGCACATAAAATTGAAGATGGTATATAAGCAAAAGTGTGAAGTATATCACTTAGAGCTTTCATATCAAATGCACTTTAAAATTTTTAATAGATTAAAAAATTTAAATCATCTTTACCCAGTTTCATGTTTTTTTTTTCACAATGTATCTCCTGGATGATTTGAATTATATATGCTGCTCAAGATCCTTTTAACAACAGTAACCTAATGCCTTACATGTGTTTCTGATATTTCTATTCACTTGATCACTGTTCAAAAATTGTACCAAGTTGATAACTGTAATTTTTTATGACTTTAAGAATGTAAATTTCATGTGTATGTATACACTTTTGATCCTAACTCTTTGGAGGCATAGGCAGGTGCATCTCTTTTTTGAGTCAACCTGGTCTACATAGAAAAACCCTATCTTAAAAAAATCAATCAATAAATAAGCAAATAAAAAAAGAATTTAAAACACTTGAAATTAATATGAACACAACCACATCTTTAATAACAATTGATTTTTTTATTGCAGATAATTCATATAATCCATTCACAAAATGTTATATAGTGTCATATGGGAAATCAATTTCATCGTAAAACAAACCTGCTTTTCTCTTTTAATTGGTTGCACTTAGTTAACATTTTCATGTACATATATAGTTTATTGTGATTATTCTCTCCCCCCACATCGTCTCATTCCCACCCCTATGACTTAAACTTATACAGTCTTCTAAATTTAGGCTTTCCAAATGTAGGAATTCTCTTTTATTTTTTATACATTCCTTTACTTTTCCATCTACAGTTTATGATATCTTAATAAGAAACCCATTCTGTCATTAGCATTATCTCAGTGCTTGGTAGGAGACATTCACATTCTTCAGTAGCTTGTCATCAGTGCAGGAAATGACATCGAGGTCTCTCTCTCTCTCTCTCTCTCTCTCTCTCTCTCTCTCTCTCTCTCTCTCTCTCTCTCTGTCACCCTCTCCGTCTTTCTCTGTTTTTCTGTCTCTCTGTCTCTGTCTCCCTCTCTGTCTCTTCTGTCTCTCTGTCTCTTCTGTCTCTCTGTCTCTCTGTCTCTCTCTCCATCCCCTCCCCAATTGTTTTGTTTTCTAATATAAGGTCTCACACTTTAGTCTAGCCTTGAACTCAAGGCAATCCACCTACCTCAGCCTTGTGAGTTTTGGGATTCCAGGTATACACCATCTTGCCCAGTGAATTTTGTGACTCTCGTACATCCCTTTACAATTTCTGAATTATTTTTAATATTGCTGTGACCCTTTTCTAGCTTCTAGATGTAGATACATTAACTGATTAGAAGGTTTAATTTTTAAAGATTTATTTATTTATGTAAATGAGCACTCTGTCTGCGAGTGTGCCTGCATGTCAGAAGAGAGCTTCAGACAGAAGAGGGCATTGGATCCCACTACAGATAGTTGTAGGTCACCATGTGGTTGCTGGGAATTGAACTTGGGAGCAATGGAGAAGCAGCACTCTTAACCACCAAGCCATCTCTCCAGCCTGATAAAAAAGATTTTAAATTTCATTCTTTTCGTGTTTGTTTGCAATCTTTCTTCTTGAGAACACTGTGATGGAATGTCCAAATGGTAATTAGTGGCGGTTGGTAGAAGGAGCCATATGTGTGATGCTGCCATATGTGTGAGGGGCTGGCAACAAGGTGCAGACCCAAGACCATGGCCCCGTGCCCTGAGGCTCGCCTGCTGGACTTGGGCTCTCAGCCCCATCAGGATGCCTTCAGGTGAGGACAGCAGGTGGTGGCTTGTGCCCTGCTGAGCTGGCCTAGGAGAGTGGCAGCCACAATCACCCTGCCCAAGTCTCCAGCCTGGGGCAGCTGGAAGCTCCTGAGGCTTTGGCCACAGTTAGGTCAAGGTAGGCCTGGGGGCCACAGAAGCCGCCCTAAGCCTCCCCAGAGCCCTGAGAGGGGACTGACCCACCTGGACTGAGCCAGGAGCTCCGCACCACGCGCTTCCCAGTGTTGCACCTCACCAGGTTGCCTGCACCTTGGAGTGGGCACCCGTGTCCTTCCCACCCCGCCGTTCGACCGCGCCCGAGCCAGGCCTCAGGGCACGCGGATCTCGTGGGTGAGCGCGGGGCCTGAGGGGACGGGGCGCCCGCGTTATATTTGGCGCCTGCAGCAGCGCGTGTGCCTGGGCGAGTTTTCCATCAGCAGGTGCCTGCAGTCAGGGCGCCGCCGCCCAAGCTGACTCCTCTCTCTCCCTCTCCAACCCCGGCAGGGCCCAGAGGTGATTCTGCCTGCACGATGTCCTCCTTCCTGGAAGCGAGCTCTTCGCAGGCGCCACGTCGCGAACAAAAAGAGAAAGACAAAAAGAAAAGAAAAAGCAGAAGAAGCAGCCA
Source organism: Rattus norvegicus (assembly GCF_021556685.1). Lineage (NCBI taxonomy): Eukaryota > Metazoa > Chordata > Mammalia > Rodentia > Muridae > Rattus > Rattus norvegicus. Next base: position 25,161,526 of record NC_141542.1, read on the forward strand.
GGGAAGCGGGCCTTAAAGGCGTTGGGGGTCAGCTCGGCCACGGGAGGGCGCGCTATGATAGCGGCGGGGTTTCAAACAGAGACTGCAGCCTTCAGTGTCCAGGGATGAAGCCCAGGCCAGCCCTGCCAGGGGACCTGGAGGCGTGGTGCTCGCGCGGACCCCTAGCCCGACCTCCGGTCTGGACCCCAGGGACAGCAAGCAGCAAGCAGGGCGGGATGCACCGCCAGAGCAGCAGAATCAAGGTAGGTAGGAGACCCGCGTCCCTACTTGCCTGGTTCTGGCTCCGCCCCCCCCCCCCCCCCCCACCTGGTCCCCCTGTCCTGGGAAAGCAGTGGCAGAAGGAGGCAATGCAAAGTGAGTCCATTGGGTAGGGGAAGGGAGGGTTCAGGGATGTATGGAGAGCTGAAGCAGGGATTGGAAAGCCTATGGCATTGAGAAAGAATGGAGAGGTAATCTGGAGTGTGCTGTTAATGGACGGGGATCGTGGGAAAATATTTTCTTAAAACCTCAGGCAATGAATGTATTATTTAATAGATTTCTTCTGATCTACTTTGTAATTGGTTGCCCCTTGCAAGAAATTGTATTTGGAGGATGTAAAATACACTCCTTCAATTACTGGGGGAAAGGGAACATAAACAGAGATTTCCTCTTTTTTAGCCTCCAAAGCTCTGAGAGATTACAGTTCTGCATAATTTAATTCTTTCCTGCCTGCTATGAGCAGGCCTCCAGATCTGCAAGTTCCTTTGGAATGGTTTTGCTTGTTTTTATTTATTTTCCATGGTGCTGATTAAAAAGCCACGAATTGTTTGGTGAATTTTAAATTTCAAGAGGTGACATCCAGAGTTTATGGTGGTTTCCTTCAAACATTGCAGTGTAGTTGCAGCATAAAAAAATACTTCTTGTGACAAGAAGTGGAAAAAGAAAGTTGATGAGCTAAGAAAAGTAGAGCCTTGAGCCAGATCAACCATTTGGCTTCCTCAAATATGGAGCAAGCATGGAATGTGGCTTTTTCAGAATTGATGGGGTTTTTAGGATTGGGCAGTGAATACTGTCTGGTGCTAACCCATCCCTTTTGTGGCTGACAACCCTTAGGAGACAGGTCAGAATGTGCCAACAGCACAGAGTTAGCACTGGTGGTATTTGAACTCAGAAGTGCTCAGGAACTATGAAAGTTTCTCTGTTATCAGCCTGGAGCCATCTAGTGAAATAGACCACTGTGATGCTGTGTAAGAGGCTGTTGTGAGGGCTGGAGAGATGGCTTAGTGGGTAAGAGCATCAAGTGTTCTTTCAGAGGTCTTGAGTTCAAATGCCAGCAACCACGTGGTGGCTCACAACCATCTGTAAGGAGTACTGATGCCCTCTTCTGGTGTGTCTGAAGACAGCTGCATTGTCTCACATATAAATAAATAAATCTTACAAAAGATTGTCATCTACTGCAGTTTCTATGTGGACAGGGCACAGTTGAAGGGCTTAAAGATCAAGTACATTGCCTGTCTTTAAAGATCAAGTGTATCACCTAACTTTCAAACCAAGAAATGTAGTGTCTTTTTTGCTGCTTGTGTAGCTTTTAGTGATGTATCTTTTCTCCTAGTACGTCCTTTGTTTCCATAATAGTTGTTTTCAAGTATATATGATTATCGCTCCTATTTGCAGAGCTATTCAATATTTTCATTGGTTAAATATTTGTGGTGAATTTACATTGTGATATCAGTAAAATGCTATGTGAAAATTTTAGAGAATATACCGGTTTGGGTAATTTTAATAATCTTTGCCCACAAGTGGTGGCCTGTTTTCACATTGAAAAGACTGGAATTCATTACCATCCATAGTAGGATTGATAGGGAAGCACAATGGACAGCGACAGTGTTGTTCCCTTTGACAGTTGTGGGAGCCAAGAAAGAAGTGTGAGTTGCCTGTTTGTGTCTTACAAAACTGAGACTGAGTATCATTACTGTAGAAGCCCATGGAAAAAATGATGAGCTTTTCAGAAATCACCAGTTAAAGAAATGGTGGTATTGGTGGGGGAGGGCCCAGGAGCTGCAGGACCTCTGCGCCTGAGACACTGCTGGAACCTGAAGGGACAGACCGGATAAACAGTTCTCTGCACCCAAATCCCGTGGGAGGGAGACCTAAACGTTCAGAGAGGCAGAAACGCCTGGGAAAGCAGAAGAGACTGCACTCTGCACACATCTCTGACGCCAGAAGAAAACACCAAACGCCATCTGGAACCCTGGTGCACAGAGGCTCCCGGAAAGGGTGGCACAGATCTTCCTGGTTGCTGTCCCCGCGTAGAGCTTGTAGGCAGCACCCCATGAGCAAACTTGAGCCTTGGGACCACAGGTAAGACCAACCTTTCTGCTGCAAGTGACCTGCCTGGTGAACACCAGACATAGGCCCACAGGAACAGCTGAAGACCTGTAGATGGGGAAAACTACACGCCCGAAAGCAGAACACTCTGTCCCCATAACTGGCTGAAAGAAAACAGGAAAATAGGTCTACAGCACTCCTGCCACACAGGCTTATAGGAGAGTCTAGCCACTGTCAGAAATAGCAGAACAAAGTAACACTAGAGATAATCTCATGGCGAGAGGCAAGCGCAGGAACCTAAGCAACAGAAAGCAAGACTACATGGCATCATCGGAGCCCAATTCTCCCACCAAAGCAAACACGGAATATCCAAACACACCAGAAAAGCAAGATCTAGTTTCAAAATCATATTTGATCATGATGCTGGAGGACTTCAAGAAAGACGTGAAGAACTAACTCCCTTAGAGAACAAGTAGAAGCCTACAGAGAGGAATCTCAAAAATCCCTGAAAGAATTCTAGGAAATCATAAATAAACAAGTAGAAGCCCATAGAGAGGAGTCACAAAAATCCCTGAAAGAATTCCAGGAAATCATAAATACACAAGTAGAAGCCCATAGAGAGGAGTATCAAAAATCCCTGAAAGAATTCCAGGAAAACACAATCAAACAGTTGAAGGAATTAAAAATGGAAATAGAAGCAATCAAGAAAGAACACATGGAAACAACCCTGGATATAGAAAACCAAAAGAAGAGACAAGGAGCTGTAGATACGAGCTTCACCAACAGAATACAAGAGATGGAAGAGAGAATATCAGGAGCAGAAGATTCCATAGAAATCATTGACGCAACTGTCAAAGATAATGTAAAGCAGAAAAAGCTACTGGTCCAAAACATACAGTAAACCCAGGACTCAATGAGAAGATCAAACCTAAGGATAATAGGTATAGAAGAGAGTGAAGACTCCCAGCTCAAAGGACCAGTAAATATTTTCAACAAAATCATAGAAGAAAACTTCCCTAACCTAAAAAAAGAGATACCCATAGGCATACAAGAAGCCTACAGAACTCCAAATAGTTTGGACCAGAAAAGAAACACCTCCCGTCACATAATAGTCAAAACACCAAACGCACAAAATAAAGAAAGAATATTAAAAGCAGTAAGGGAAAAAGGTCAAGTAACATATAAAGGCAGACCTATCAGAATCACACCAGACTTTTCGCCAGAAACTATGAAAGCCAGAAGATCCTGGACAGATGTCATACAGACCCTAAGAGAACACAAATGCCAGCCCAGGTTACTGTATCCTGCAAAACTCTCAATTAACATAGATGGAGAAACCAAGATATTCCATGACAAAACCAAATTTACACAATATCTTTCTACAAATCCAGCACTACAAAGGATAATAAATGGTAAAGCCCAACATAAGGAGGCAGGCTATATCCTACAAGAAGCAAGAGACTAATTGTCTTGGCAACAAAACAAAGAGAAGAAAAGCACACAAACATAACCTCACATCCAAATATGAATATAACAGGAAGCAATAATCACTATTCCTTAATATCTCTCAATATCAATGGCCTCAACTCCCCAATAAAAAGACATAGATTAACAAACTGGATATGCAATGAGGACCCTGCATTCTGCTGCCTACAGGAAACACACCTCAGAGACAAAGACAGACACTACCTCAGAGTGAAAGGCTGGAAAACAACTTTCCAAGCAAATGGTCAGAAGAAGCAAGCTGGAGTCGCCATTCTAATATCAAATAAAATCAATTTTCAACTAAAATTCATCAAAAAAGGTAAGGAAGGACACTTCATATTCATCAAAGGAAAAATCCACCAAGATGAACTCTCAATCCTAAATTTCTATGCCCCAAATACAAGGGCACCTACATACGTAAAAGAAACCTTACTAAAGCTCAAAACACACATTGCACCTCACACAATAATAGTAGGAGACTTCAACACCCCACTCTCACCAATGGACAGATCATGGAAACAGAAATTAAACAGAGACGTAGACAAACTAAGAGAAGTCATGAGCCAAATGGACTTAACAGATATTTATAGAATATTCTATCCTAAAGCAAAAGGATATACCTTCTTCTCAGCTCCTCATGGTACTTTCTCCAAAATTGACCATATAATTGGTCAAAAAACGGGCCTCAACAGGTACAGAAAGACAGAAATAATCCCATGCCTGCTATCGGACCACCACGGCCTAAAACTGGTCTTCAATAACAATAAGGGAAGAATGCCCACATATACGTGGAAATTGAACAATGCTCTACTCAATGATAACCGGGTCAAGGAAGAAATAAAGAAAGAAATTAAAGACTTTTTAGAATTTAATGAAAATGAAGGTACGACATACTCAAACTTATGGGACACAATGAAAGCTGTGCTAAAAGGAAAACTCATAGCGCTGAGTGCCTGCAGAAAGAAACAGGAGAGAGCATATGTCAGCAGCTTGACAGCACACCTAAAAGCTCTAGAACAAAAAGAAGCAAATAAACCCAGGAGTAGTAGAAGGCAGGAAATAATCAAACTCAGAGCTGAAATCAACCAAGTAGAAACAAAAAGGACCATAGAAAGAATCAACAGAACCAAAAGTTGGTTCTTTGAGAAAATTAACAAGATAGATAATCCCTTAGACAGACTAATGAGAGGACACAGAGAGTGTGTCCAAATTAACAAAATCAGAAATGAAAAGGGACATAACTACAGATTCAGAGGAAATTCAAAAAATCATCAGATCTTACTATAAAAGCCTATATTCAACAAAACTTGAAAATCTGCAGGAAATGGACAATTTCCTAGACAGATATCAGGTACCAAAGTTAAATCAGGAATAGATAAACCAGTTAAACAACCCCATAACTCCTAAGGAAATAGAAGCAGTCATTAAAGGTCTCCCAACCAAAAAGAGCACAGGTCCAGACAGGTTTAGTGCAGAATTCTATCAGACCTTCATAGAAGACCTCATACCAATATTATCCAAACTATTCCACAAAATTGAAACAGATGGAGCACTACCAAATTCCTTCTATGAAGCCACAATTACTCTTATACCTAAACCACACAAAGACCCAACAAAGAAAGAGAACTTCAGACCAATTTCCCTTATGAATATCGACGCAAAAATACTCAATAAAATTCTGGCAAACCGAATCCAAGAGCACATCAAAACAATCATCCACCATGATCAAGTAGGCTTCATCCCAGGCATGCAGGGATGGTTTAATATATGGAAAACAATCAACATGATCCATTATATAAACAAACTGAAAGATCAAAACCATATGATCATTTCATTAGATGCTGAGAAAGCATTTGACAAAATTCAACACCCCTTCATGATAAAAGTCCTGGAAAGAATAGGAATTCAAGGCCCATACCTAAACATAGTAAAAGCCATATACAGCAAACCAGTTGCTAACATTAAACTAAATGGAGAGAAACTTGATGCAATCCCACTAAAATCAGAGACTAGACAAGGTTGCCCACTCTCTCCCTACTTATTCAATATAGTTCTTGAAGTTCTAGCCAGATCAACCAGACAACAAAAGGAGGTCAAGTGTATAGAGATCGTAAAAGAAGAAGTCAAAATATCACTATTTGCAGATGATATGATAGTATATTTAAGTGATCGCAAAAGTTCCAACAGAGAACTACTAAAGCTGATAGACAACTTCAGCAAAGTGGCTGGGTATAAAATTAACTCAAATAAATCAGTAGCCTTCCGCTACACAAAAGAGAAACAAGCCGAGAAAGAAATTAGGGAAAGGACACCCTTCATAATAGACCCAAATAATATAAAGTACCTCGGTGTGACTTTAACCAAGCAAGTAAAAGATTTGTACAATAAGAACTTCAAGACTCTTAAGAATGAAATTGAAGAAGACCTCAGAAGATGGAAAGATCTCCCAAGCTCATGGATTGGCAGGATTAATATAGTAAAAATGGCCATTTTACCAAAAGCGATCTACAGATTCAATGCAATCCCCATCAAAATACCAATCCAATTCTTCAAAGAGTAAGACAGAACAATTTGCAAATTCATCTGGAATAACAAAAAACCCAGGATAGCTAAAACTATCCTCAACAATAAAAGGACTTCAGGGGGAATCACTATCCCTGAACTCAAGCAGTATTACAGAGCAATAGTGATAAAAACTGCATGGTATTGGTACAGAGACAGACAGATAGACCAATGGAACAGAATTGAAGACCCAGAAATGAACCCACACACCCATGGGCACTTGATTTTTGACAAAGGAGCCAAAACCATCCAATGGAAAAAAGATAGCATTTTCAGCAAATGGTGCTGGGTCAACTGGAGGTCAACATGTAGAAGCATGCAGATTGATCCATGTTTATCACCCTGTACAAAGCTTAAGTCCAAGTGGATCAAGGACCTCCACATCAAACCAGACACACTCAAACTAATAGAAGAAAAACTAGGGCAGAATCTGGAACACATGGGCACGGGATAAATTTCCTGAACAAAACACCAATGGCTTATGCTCTAAGATCAAGAATCGACAAATGGGATCTCATAAAACTGCAAAGCTTATATAAGGCAAAGGACACTGTGGTTCGGACAAAATGGCAACCAACAGATTGGGAAAAGATCTTTACCAATCCTACAACAGATAGAGGCCTTATATCCAAACTATACAAAGAACTCAAGAAGTTAGACCGCAGGGAGACAAATAACCCTATTAAAAAATGGGGTTCAGAGCTAAACAAAGAATTCACAGCTGAGGAATGCCGAATGGCTGAGAAACACCTAAAGAAATGTTCAACATCTTTAGTCATAAGGGAAATGCAAATCAAAACAACCCTGAGATTTCACCTCACACCAGTGAGAATGGCTAAGATCAAAAACTCAGGTGACAGTAGATGCTGGCAAGGATGCGGAGAAAGGGGAACACTCCTCCATTGTTGGTGGGATTGCAGACTGGTACAACCATTCTGGAAATCAGTCTGGAGGTTCCTCAGAAAATTGGACATTGAACTGCCTGAGGATCCAGCTATACCTTTCTTGGGCATATACCCAAAAGATGCCCCAACATATAAAAAAGACACGTGCTGCACTATGTTCATCGCAGCCTTATTTATAATAGCCAGAAGCTGGAAAGAACCCAGATGCCCTTCAACAGAGGAATGGATACAGAAAATGTGGTACATCTACACAATGGAATATTACTCAGCTATCAAAAACAATGACTTTATGAAATTCGTAGGCAAATGGTCGGAACTGGAAAATATCATCCTGAGTGAGGTAACTCAATCACAGAAAAACACACATGGTATGCACTCATTGATAAGTGGCTATTAGCCCAAATGCTTGAATTACCCTAGATGCCTAGAACACATGAAACTCAAGAAGGATGATCAAAATGTGAATGCTTCACTCCTTCTTTAAAAGGGGAACAAAAATACCCTTGGCAGGGAATAGAGAGGCAAATATTAAAACAGACACAGAAGGAACACCCATTCAGAGCCTGCCCCACATGTGGTCCATACATATACAGCCACCCAATTAGACAAGATGGATGAAGCAAAGAAGTGCAGGCCGACAGGAGCCGGATGTAGATCACTCCTGACAGACAAAGCCAGAATACAGCAAACACAGAGGCGAATGCAAGCAGCAAACCACTGAACTGAGAATAGGACCCCCGTTGAAGAGAAAGAACTGGAAGAGCTTGAAGGGGCTCGAGACCCCATATGTACAACAATGCCAAGCAACCAGAGCTTCCAGGGACTAAGCCACTACCTAAAGACTATACATGGACTGACCCTGGACTCTGACCTCATAGGTAGCAATGAATATCCTAGTAAGAGCACCAGTGGAAGGGGAAGCCCTGGGTCCTGCTAAGACTGAACCCCCAGTGAACTAGATTGTTGGGGGCAGGGCGGCAATGGGGGGAGGATGGGGAGGGCAACACCCATAAAGAATGGGAGGGAGGAGGGGGATGTTTGCCCGGAAAGCGGGAAACAGAATAACAGAAATGTATATAAGAAATACTCAATTTAATTTAAAAAAAAAGAAATAGCCATTGTAAAGAATTTACAAAAATCAATGCAGTGAAGCAGAGTGGACGCTGTGTGTCAAGTCCCTCTGCTGTCAATCTCTGGGACCAAGTATGTATCAGATCAGTGACAGGAGTGGGGTGCTGAGAGCCTGGAGCAAAGGGATGCTGGCTGCATGGCCACATTTGAACAGCACTAAAGCAGGACTAAATGCTAAGAAAAAAAAGCCATATGCAAACCATGTAAATTTTAATGTCCTCCAGAAAGGCAAAACCACAATAATTTTACTGTTTGTCAAGCTGCTTGTGTCACCAATCTTCTAATATTGGTAAGGATGTGAAAAATTCTTCTGATGCAAACCAGTTGCCAATAAGAAGAACAACCACTGTCCAGACCAAGGTGACCTGGATGCTGTCAAATAGGCCGAGGCAGCCTGGACAGCCATCAGAGTCTGTTTAACACACAGATATCTGTCATTTCAAAAGGGGGAAAATGAAGCCTGACTTTTCCCCCCACTTTATGCAAAACCAAGAATACTCCAGCATTGAGGCTTACAAATAAAAATACACCAAGAAATTTCATAGAATATACATTTCTCTTGTGTGTGCTACTGAGTGTGTGTGTGTTTGGTATGTTTTGTGTGTGTGTATGTGTGAGGGTGTGTGTATGTGTGTGTGCTTGTGTTTGAGTGTGTGTGTATGTGTGTGACTGTATGTGTGAGGGTGTGTGAGTGTGTGTTTTTTGTGTGTGTGTTTGAGTGTGTGTGTATGTTTGTGAGTGTATGTGTGAGTGTGAGTGAGTGTGTGTGTTTTGTGTGTGTTTTGTGTGTGTGAGTGTGTTTGTGTGTGTGTGTTTTGTGTGTGTGTGTTTGTGTGTGTCTGTGTGTCTGTGTGCACTAATGCTTCAATTATCTGCTATGGTGAACACTGTACCCAACTCAATTATGGAGGTTAGTATTAAGCTGTGAGTAGTATGTGGAGAGTGGTCACAACGAACATTTAGGAGTCCTCTTCTGTTAAGTTGTCTGAGACTTCCAAATGCTGCATGTTGTGAGTGGGTCTCACATCTCAGCACACTAACTCTATTAAGTACAATTCCCGTGTGTTTTTCTTAAACAATTTTCTATGAAAACCTTTAATAATTTTTTTCTCCCATTCATCTTTTGGGGGACGAAGGGTCTTTGGGTTTTTTTTTCTTGCTTACTTTAGGTCCACAGGATTTTCTGTAGCCTTTGAAGAAGTCCTAGTTAGGACACTGGATCTGTATACTTTAGGGAATTAACCAGTTAACTGAGCACATTTTTTCTTTGGTTTCTGTTTTTCTTTTGAGATCTCACTGTGGGAGCAGAGGAAGCCCTGAGGAAGTGCAGCCCTGAGTGGATGTGTGCTGTAAACCTGATATGACCATGCCATGGACCCAATGCCGTTTATCCATGGGGAAAAGGCAAAGGCCCCCATGCCCCTTGAGACTCAGAGACAACAAAGCCTTCTCAGGATGGCATTGATAGTGTGTGCAGAAAAAGTCAACTCTACCTTTCTCCCTGGCCCCATCTGTATATTTACAGCCTGAAGACTGTTCCCTGCAGAGACTGCTCCTACTGAGATTAGCTAAATCTGCCCCTTGTCAGTTACATATGCATAGTCCTCCCCTCCTTGTTTATCTGCATGTAATGCCCACCTCCTTGCTTCCCTGTGCAACAGCCCTGCTTCCTGGCCAACTCTATATAATAAACGTGCTGAGCTTCTGGGATGCTGCATTTTCTCCAGCTCACGGACCCAGCCTTCCCCATCTATGGGTGTCCAATGTCATTCTTCATTTCCTCCTCATCCCTGGTCAGACCCAAGTCCCCGGAGCCACGAAAAGGACTTGGCAATCTCAGTCTGCTCCACTTTGAAGGAAGTGCTTTCTAAACTGAAATCTAAAGCACACAGTGGGTTTAGCTCCCTCTCAAGTGTCTTTGGTGAGGGATGGGGTGGGTGTGAGACCAGTTGCATTATGACTATTGCAGAAGAGTAAAGGATTCACAGTTTGCTTTTGGAGAAGGTGAGCTCCCCAAGAGGCTATCAATGCCAATGTTTTCCCAAGTCACCTTCTAGGAGGTCAACTGACTCCTAGGTGAGTCTTTGGTTACACTGCTTCAGTTTTCTGTGGCTACACTGTTCAAATGGCACCCACTGGTCACACATGGCTATTTGAGATGAACTAAACTTAGAACTAAAATCTGCCTCTTTAGTCACAGCAGGCAAACCAGGAGGCAAACAGCCAGCCAGAATCCATAAACAGAAACACCGCAGATATAGAATATTTCTATCATCTAGAAATTTCTCCTGGACAGCAGTGGTCTAGGTTCTTGGTGTCTGGTTTTTCCTTCAGGGAGAATTACTTACCGTACTAATATCCAACGGTTTATTTTTAAAGCAACTTTACCAAAATATGGCTTACTCATCCCCAAATTAATCCAGTTTAAGTCTACAGTGCAATGGTTCCCCATAAATCTACCCGAGTTCATCTTTAGACCACGGAACAAAAGATCAAGAGTGTTTGCAGTTATGTAAAATGGTATGCAACAGTATTGACCACTGCATAATCATACTGTACTACTCTTGAATTCTTCAAAATTCAGGCCTTTTATTGATATAGTTGTACAAAAATACATTATCCTAGAGTTGAGAAAATATTATACAGAATTTCATCTGGGCTTTATATTTCAATGAGTCTTTAATATTTTGCATCTTTTGCTAGTATTGTTAGATTCTTTATAAGAATTTTATTTTGTGGAGTTTTTTTTTGCCAATCTGGTCATTATTTAATGCCATTTCAATGTTCTCAGGATTTTAATGAAAATAATACCACAGTGATAACATGATACTCATTTTCTTGAGCCATTTACATATGTATATACATACATATGGGAAGTTATGTATACATATTTCTATGCTATACTTTGTAGAATACAATTCTATTATACGTCAACATATACAGTTTGCTCAATATGATTTCTGTGAATGGTATCAGTCATGGGGAAATATTAAGAGCCTGAATAAACATGGACAATACTTGCAGAATGCACATAAAATTGAAGATGGTATATAAGCAAAAATGTGAAGTATATCACTTACAGCTTTCATATCGAATGCACTTTAAAATTTTTAATAGATTAAAAAAATTTAAATCATCTTTACCCAGTTTCATGTTTTTTTTCACTATGTGTCTCCTGGATGATTTGAATTATATATGCTGCTCAAGATCCTTTTAACAACAGTAACCTAATGCCTTACATGTGTTTCTGATATTTTTATTCACTTGATCACTGTTCAATAATTGTACCAAGTTGAGAGCTGTAATTTTTGATCACTTTAAGAATGTAAATTTCATGTGTATGTATACTTTTGATCCTAACTCTTTGGAGGTATAGGCAGGTGGGTCTCTTTTTTGAGGTCTACCTGGTCTACATAGGAAAACCCTGTCTTAAAAAATTAATCAATAAATAAGCAAATAAATAAAAAGAATTTAAAACACTTGAAATTAATATGAACACAACCGCATCTTTAATAACAATTGATTTTTTATTGCAGATAATTCATATAATCAATTTAAAAAATGTTATATAGTATCATATGGGAACTCAATTTCACCGTAAAATAAACCTGCTTTTCTCTTTTCATTGGTTGCTCTTAGTTAACATTTTCATACACATATATAATTTATTCTGGTTATTCTCTCCCCCACATCTTCTCATCCCCTCCCCTATGACTTAAACTTATACAGTCTTCTAAATTTAGGCTTTCCAAATTTAGGATTTCTCTTTTATTTATTATACATTCCTTTACTTTTCCATCTACAGTTGATGATATCTTAATAAGAAACCCATTCTGTCATTAGGATTATCTCAGTGCTTGGTAGGAGACATTCACATTCTTCAGTAGCTTGTCATCAGTGCAGGAAATGACATCGATGTCTCTCTCTGTTTCTGTCTCTCTCTGGCGCTGGCTCTCTGTCTCTGTCACCCTCTCCGTCTTTCTCTGTCTTTCTGTCTCTCTGTCTCTCTGTCTCTCTCTCCATCCCCTCCCCAATTGTTTTGTTTTCTACTACAAGGTCTCACACTTTAGTCTAGGCTTGAACTCAAGGCAATCCACCTACCTCAGCCTTGTGAGTGCTGGGATTCCAGGCATACACCATCTTGCTCAGTGAATTTTGTGACTCTCGTACATCCCTTTACCATTTCTGAATTATTTTTAATATTGCTGTGACCCTTTTCTAGCTTCTAGATGTAGATACATTAACTGATTAGAAGGTTTTATTTTTAAAGATTTATTTATTTATGTACATGAACACTCTGCGAGTGTGCCTGCATGTCAGAAGAGAGCTTCAGACAGAAGAGGGCATTGGATCCCACTACAGATAGTTGTCTGTCAGCATGTGGTTGCTGGGAATTGAACTTGGGAGCACTGGAGAAGCAGGGCTCTTAAGCACCAAGCCATCTCTCCAGCCTGATAAAAAAGATTTTAAATTTCATTCTATTTCTGTTTGTTTACAATCTTTCTTCTTGAGAACACTGTGATGGAATGTCCAAATGGTAATTAGTGGCGGTTGGTAGGAGCCATATGTGTGATGCTGCCATATGTATGAGGGGCTGGCAACAAGGTGCAGAGCCAAGACCATGGCCCAGTGCCCTGAGGCTCGCCTGCTGGATCTGGGATCTCAGCCCCATCAGGATGCCTTCAGGTGAGGACAGCAGGTGGTGGCTTGCACCCTGCTGAGCCGGCCTAGGAGAGTGGCAAGCACAATCACCATGCCCAAGCCTCAAGCCTGGGGCAGCTGGAAGCTCCGCAGGCGATGGCCGCGGTTAGGTTATGTTGGGCCTGGGGGCCACAGAAGCCGCCCTGCGCCTCCTCAGAGCACTGAGGGGGTCTGACGGGCCTGGGCGGAGCCCAGAGATTCACACCACACGCCTCCCCGTGTCCTGCTTCCCCGTGTTGCCTGCACCGTGGAGTGGGCACCCGTGTCTGTCCCACCCCGCAGCTCGACCGCGCCCGAGCCGGGCCTCAGGGCACGCGGAGCTCGTGGGTGAGCGCGGGGCCTGAGGGGACCGGGCGCCCGCGTTATATTTGGCGCCCTCAGCAGCGCGTGTGCCTGGGCGAGTTTTCCATCAGCAGGTGCCAGCAGCCAGGGCGCCACCTCCCAAGCTGACTCCTCTCTCTCCCTCTCCAACCCCGGCAGGGCCCAGAGGTGATTCTGACTGCACGATGTCCTACTTTCCTGGAGGCGAGCTCTTCGCAGGCGCCACATCGCGAACAAAAAGAGAAAGAAGAAAAGAAAAGAAAAAGCAGAAGAAGCGGCCAGGGAAGGGGGCCTTAGCGGCGTTGGGCGTCACCTCGGCCACCGGAGGGCGCGCTATGACAGCGACGGGGTTTCCAACTGAGACTACAACCTCGCAGTGTCCAAGGAAGAAGCCCAGGCCAGTCCTGCCAGGGGACCTCGAGGCCTGGCGCTCGCGCAGACCCCTAGCCCGACCTCCGGTCTGGTCCCCAGGGACAGCAAGGAGCAAGCAGGGCGGGCTGCACCTTAAGAGCAGCATCGTCAAGGTAGGTAGGAGACCTGCTCCCCTCCTTGGACTGGTTCTGCCCCCCCCCCCCCCCCGCGCCCTGGGAAAGCCATGGCAGAAGGAGGCAATGCAAAGTGAGCCCACTAGGTAGGGGAAGGGAGGGTTCAGGAATGTATGGAGAGCTGAAGCAGGGATTGGAAAGCCCATGGCATTGAGAAAGAATGGAGAGGTAATCTGGAGTGTGCATGAGAGCTGTGCTCTGACATCCCCACAGCAACTTGGGGTTGTCACACCTCTCCAGATGACTTGGAATTAAATGGCCTGTACCTGCCAGGGCAGGACAGGCTTTTCAGAGGCAGCTTAGCCTGGTGGCACATCCCTGTAATGTTTCTAATGTATGTTAAAGGCCTGGGATCAAGGGAAAATATTTTCTAAAAACCTTAGGCAATGAATGTATTATTTAATAGATTTCTTCTGATCTACTTTGTAATTGGTTGCCCCTTGCAAGTAATTGTATTTGGAGGATGCAAAATACCCTCCTTCAATTACTTGGAGAAAGGGAACATAAACAGAGATTTCCTCTTTTTTAGCCTCCAAAGCTCTGAGAGATTACAGTTCTGCATAATTTAATTCTTTCCTACCTGCTATGAGCAGACCTTCAGATCAGCAAGTTCCTTTGGAATGGTTTTGCTTGTTGTTGTTCATTTTCCATGGTGCTGATTAGAAAGCCATGAATTGTTTTGTGAATTTTAAATTTCAAGAGGTGGCACCCAGAGTTGATGGTGGTTTCCTTCAAACACTGCAGTGTATTTGCAGCATAAAAAAATACTTCTTGTGACAAGAAGTGGAAAAAGAAAGTTGATGAGCTAAGAAAAGTAGAGCCTTGAGCCAGATCAACCATTTGGCTTCCTCAAATATGGAGCAAGCATGGAATGTGGCTTTTTCAGAATCGATGGGGTTTTTAGGATTGGGCAGTGAATGCTGTCTGGTGCTAACCCGTCCCTTTTGTGGCTGACAACCCTTAGGAGACAGGTCAGAATGTGCCAACAGCACAGAGTTGGCACTGGTGGTGTTTGAACTCAGAAGTGCTCAGGAACTGTGAAAGTTTCTCTGTTATCACCCTGGAGCCATCTAGTGAAATAGACCACTGTGATGCTGTGAAAGAGAGGCTGTTGTGAGGGCTGGAGAGATGACTCAATGGGTAAGAGCACCAAGTGTTCTTCCAGAGGTCCTGAGTTCAAATGCCAGCAACCACATGGTGGCTCACAACCATCTGTAATGAGTACTGATGCCCTCTTCTGGTGTGTCTGAAGACAGCTGCATTGTCTCACATATAAATAAATAAATCTTACAAAAGATTGTCATCTACTGCAGTTTCGATGTGGACAGGGCACAGTTGAAGGGCTTAAAGATCAAGTACATTGCCTGTCTTTAAAGATTAAGTGTATCACCTAACTTTTAAACCAAGAAATGTAGTGTCTTTTTTGCTGCTTGTGTAGCTTTTAGTGATGTATCTTTTCTCCTAGTACGTCCTTTGTTTCCATAATAGTTGTTTTCAAGTATATATGATTATCGCTCCTATTTGCAGAGCTATTCAATATTTTCATTGGTTAAATATTTGTGGTGAATTTACATTGTGATATCAGTAAAATGCTATGTGAAAATTTTAGAGAATATACCGGTTTGGGTAATTTTAATAATCTTTGCCCTCAAGTGGTGGCCTGTTTTCACATTGAAAAGACTGGAATTCATTACCATCCATAGCAGGATTGATAGGGAAGCACAATGGACAGCAACAGTGTTGTTCCCTTTGACAGTTGTGGGAGCCAAGAAAGAAGAGTGACTTGCTTTTTGTGATTTACCAAATCAAGACTCAGTATCATTACTATAGAAGCCCATGGAAAAAATTATGAAGTTTTCAGAAATCACCAGTTGAAGAAATGGTGGTTTTGCTTATATTGAATTCTGAGTTTCAAAGTTATGTTTCATTTTTCTTTATTCCTTAATGAGGCTTTTTATTAAGTTTTTTTATTCACCATTACACACTTAGATGCACAGTGCTAGGATCGTAGTAGGTGCTCATTAAATCACTGACCATTGGGGAGGAGGTGTGATAAGAAAGTATGTATTTTCTGTAAGTTCTGTTAGTTTTGGGAACAGGTGGTTTTAGGTTTACCATCATAGTTTGGTATCTTGTCCCACATAAGACAACTTGACAGAACCCCCTTTCTGGCCATTATGTTCAACTTATTTTTCTCTTAATCATTGTTGAAAATCATGGAAGTAGTGTGGAAAATTGATTGTACCTGCAGTATAGCAAAAAAGCCCAGTCTAGATAGGAAGCAGTTATGTTTCTCCATGAGCTGATGTCTTAAAACATCTAGATTTTAGGAATTTGGTGTTGTGTTTTCTAAACATACATCTTACAGCATACAGATAACATCGTGAGAGAATAAAGGAATCTTTTGATTAAGCACCAAATTCCCTAAAGCAATGACTACTGCTCAGCTCTCCTGGCCATATGAATAGCCGAAATTATATTTCACTCTTTTAAAGAAATAATGAAAGCACTTAAGGTTAAAGCAGAGCCCATGGGAAAAGTTTGCTGTGGTGTTTCTCTTTGGTTTCTTTTGCTCTTTCTAGAGAATGACTTTAAGAAGTCAGGGCGGTCAGGTGGTCAGTGTGGTCAGGCAATCATGAGCAGATGGTTAAGCGATGTGCTAGGGCCCCATAGGTCAGTGAGCCCAGCTGAGATGCAGAGTCTAGCCAGTGAGCGTAACTGAATAGCAGAGGCTAGACAGTGAACCTGACTGAAGAGCAGAGGCTAGCCAGTGAGCCTAGCTGAAGAGCAGAGGCTAGCCAGTGAGCCTGACTGAAGAGCAGAGGCTAGTCAGTGAGCCAGGCTGAAGAGCACAGGCTAGCCAGTGAGCCAGGCTGAAGAGCAGAGGCTAGCCAGTGAGCCTGACTGAAGAGCACAGGCTAGCCAGTGAGTCTGACTGAAGAGCAGAGGCTAGCCAGTGAGCCAGGTTGAAGAGCACAGGCTAGCCAGTGAGCCTGCCTGAAGAGCACAGGCTAGCCAGTGAGCCAGGCTGAAGACTGAAGAGCAGTGATTTTAACCTTTATTTATAAGTTCTTCAGTTTTCCTAAACTTTCTACAAAGGTTTGCCTCCACAAAGTTTGACTTATAAGGTTCTCCTTGCTCTCTTCTTCTTATCTCCTTTCCTCTTGCTCTTATGACACAATAATTTCCTTACTCTCAATGCCTTACTCTCAACGCTATGCCTTTACTTCTAAGTTCTTCTTGAGTTCTGTTCTCTTCAGTTCAGTTCTGTCTAAAAAGCTTTCTCTCTCTTTGTCGTCAGCATTTGTATATCTTTCTGAACACAGCATCACATGGTGAAAAGTTCACCACAAGTTTGCACAGGAATTCAAATCATAAGTTGGATAATCAGTTTATGACAGAGAATGTTTACATGCATATCCATGAAGAGTAATCATCAGGATAAACCGTCACCATCTGTCACTGGCTTTGCATGTTCATGGAGAGTTAAAAGCTGTAATTTTTATGAGAAAAGAATAAGTGAAATTGCCTATAGGCAAATCCAGTCAATTATTTACGTTCAGTCCTCGCACCTATAGTAAATCATTAGTTCTCTTTTTATGAACTTTGGTTAATTGGTTTGTACCCTCTTAGCATGGGTTCTAATTTGTAGATGCCTGCTTGGTATTGCAGAAGCAATTCACTCATGAAACTTTAAGAAGGAAGAGTTCTCAATGCAATTTTGATTACCAGAGAAAACATAATAGCTGTCCCATTATAAAGGAGCTTAAAATTACTAATCTAATTTTAGGAATTCTTATAGAACCATCATAAGAATTAAGAAATCATCTATTTGTCTGTACATCATCATGCCAAGACAATACATCTTCATTGCTCTGTGGTGATCTGCTCAAAAGAGTGGGGTAAAGAGCATGACAAATACAGAGGCAGATACTTGCAGCCAACCATTCAACTGAGAGCAGGGTCCCCAATGGAGGAGTAAGAGAAAGGATTGAGGGAGCTGAAGGGGTTTACAGCCCCATAAGAACAACACTAAGAAACACCCAGAGTTCCCAGGACCGAAACCACCATCCAAAGAGTACACATGGACAGACCCATGGCTACAGCTGCATATGTAGAAGAGGATGGCCTTCTTGGGCACAAATGGGAGGAGAAGCCCTTGGTCTTGTCAAGGCTTGATGCCCCAGTGTAGGGGAAACCAGAACAGGGAGGCAGATAGGCCTGGGTGTTTGGGTGGGTGTGGTAACACCCTCATAGTAGAAGGGGGAGGGGGTTTTATAAGGGGTTTTGTGGAAACCAGGAAAACGTATAACGTTTGAAATGTAACAAAAGCCCTCTCTGGGGAAGGGACAGCGGATAAGGTGCTCTGAGCCCCTACTTCCCTGCTGCCACCCTTTGATCGCAACTGTGGTGCATGGTGTCAGCCTGGGACTCTCCATGGGCTGCTGCTGGCACTGGTCCTGGCGTTCATGGCCAAGAGCATGATAAGCAAGGAGCACATGGTTTGTCCCGATTCAGAGCAGGGCCAGTGGCCACCAGAGAATAAGCACAGCTTCCTGTACGATCATGAGGTCTTCCTGGGCAAGGAGGACTCCAAGACCTTTGATACCTAATCCTGGACGAGAGCAGGAGTAGTTGGGGAAAATTGTTGATCCAATTGACAGTGATGAAGGCAGCCTTGTTACTACTGAGGATCTGAAAGTTTGGATCAAACAGGTACAGAAAAGATACATCAACCAAAATGTGGCTAAACTCTGGAAGGATTATGATAGGGACATAGATGAAAAATCTCCTGGGAAGAATACCAGCAGGCTACCTATGGCTACTACCTGGGAAACCTTGCTGAATTCCAAGATAGCTCTGATCATCACAACTTTAAAAAGTTGCCTCCACGAGATGAGAGGAGGTTTAAGGCCTTGACGGTGACCTGACAGCTACTCAGTACGGGTTCATTGCTTTTCTGCACTAAGAGGATTTAGAACATATGAAGGAGATTGTAGTTCTGGAAACGCTGGGGAATATCGACAAGAACAGGGATGGTTTTGTGGACCAGGATGAGTACATTGTGGACATCTTTTTCTCACGAAGACAATTGCCCTGAGACCTACTGGGTTTTGTCTGGGGAGCAGTTCAATGATTTCCCAAATCTGAACAAGGATGGGGAACTGGATTAGGATGAGATTCACCATTGGATCCTCCCTCAGGACTATGAACATGCACAGGCTGAGGCCCAGCATCTGGTGTATGAGTCAGATAAAAACAAGGATGAGATGCTGACCAAGGAGGAGATTCTAGACAACTGGACCATGTTTGTGGGAAGCCATGCCACCAATTACAGAGAAGATCTTACCAAAAATCATGATGATCTTTGAAAGAAACTCATCCTCATGTGGCCAACAGTCACATGCTTTCTACGGATGTTCTGGGTGATTGCTATATTTGTCAAATATATAGCAGTTGTGTCCCTAAACAATAAGAAACCTTTCTAAAGCTCAAAAAAATCATACATTGCACCACAAACAATAATAGTAGGAAATTTAAACACGCCACTTTCATCAATGTACAGATAAGGGAAACAGAAATTAAACAGAGACACAGAAAGACTAACAGGTTATGAAACAAATGGATTTAACATATATATATATATAGAACACTCCACCCTAAAACCAAAGGATATACCTTCTTCTCAGCATCCCATTGTACCTTCTACAAAATTGACCATATAATCAGTCACAAAACAGGCCTCAACAGATACAGGAAGATAGAAATAACCCCATGCATCCTATCAAAAAACCACGGACTAAGGCTGCTGATCAATAACAACAAATAGGACAGAAAGCCCACATATACATGGAAGTTGAAGTCAATGACAACTTGGTCATTGGAGACATAAGAAGGAAATTAAAGACTTCTTAGAATTTAATGAAAATGAAGATACAACATACCAAAACTTATGGGACACAATAAAAGCAGCACTAAGAGGAAAACACATAGCTCTGTATGACTGCAAAAAGAAACAAGAGAGAGCATATGTCAGCAGCTTGACAGCACACCTAAAAGCTCTAGAAAAAATTAAATAAACCCTAGAGGAGTAGAAGGCAGGAAATAATCAAACTCAGGGCTGAAATCAAACAAGAAGAAACAAAACCTAGTATCAAAAGAATCAGCAAACCCAGGAGCTGGTTCTTTGAGAAAATCAACAAGATACATAAACGCATAGCTATATTAACCAGAGGTCACAGAGTGTATCCAAATTAATAAAATCAGAAATAAAAGGGAGACATAACAACAAAATCTGAAGAAATTAAGAAGATCATCAGATCCTACTACAAAAACATATATTCAACAAAACTGGAGAATGTGGAGGAAATGGACAATTTTCTATACAGATACCAGGTACCACAGTTAAATCAGGAACATATAAACCATTGAAACAACCCCATAACTCATAAAGACATAGAAACTGCTAATAAACATCTCCCATCCAAAAAGAGCCCAGGACCAGATGGATTTAGTGCAGAATTCTATCAGACCTTCATAGAAGACTTCATACCAATACTGTCCAAACTATTCCGCAAAATAGAAACAGACAGAGCACTACCAAACCCCTTCTATGAAGCCACAATTACTCTTATACCTAAACCACACAAAGATACAACAAAGATAGAGAAATTCAGACCTATTTTATTTATGAACATTGATCAAAATGCTCAATAAAATTCTTGCAAACTGAATCCAAGAACGCATCCAAACAATCATCCATCATGGTCAAGTAGACCTCATGGCAAGGATGCAGGGATGGTTTAATATACAGAAGTCCATCAACGAAATTCATCATATAAACAAAGCCAAAACCACATGATCATTTCATTAGATGCTGAGAAATTATTTGACAAAATTCATTACCCTTTCATTAATAAAGTCCTGGAAAGATCAGGAATTGAAGGCCCATATCTAAATATAGGAAAATGCAAAATACATCAAACCTGTACCTAACATCAAACTAAACTTAGAATATTGAAGGAATCCCACTAAAATCAGGGACTAGACAAGGCTGCCCACTCTTTCCCTACTTTTTCAATATGGTACTTAACGTCCTAGCCATAGCAATCAAACAATGAAAGTAGGTCAAAGGGAAAAAAATAGAAGGGATGAAGTCAAAACACTAATATTTGAAGATGATATGATAGTCTACTTAAGCAACACCAAAATTCTACCAGAGAACTACTTAACCTGATCAACAACTTCAGCAAACTGTCCGAGTATAATATTAACCCAAACAATTCAGTATTCTTCCTCTACTCAAAGGGTAAACAGGCTGAGAAAGAAATTAGGGAAATGGCACCCTTCACAATAGTCCCAAATAATATAAAATAACTTGCTGTTACTTGAACCAAGCAAGTAAAAAATCTGTATGACAAGAACTTCAAATCTCTGA
Organism: Rattus norvegicus; assembly: GCF_021556685.1. Classification (NCBI taxonomy): domain Eukaryota; kingdom Metazoa; phylum Chordata; class Mammalia; order Rodentia; family Muridae; genus Rattus; species Rattus norvegicus. Next base: position 25,182,921 of record NC_141542.1, read on the forward strand.
AGAAATTGAAGAAGGTCTCAGAAGATGGAAAGATTTCCCATGCTCATAGATTGGCAGGATGAATATGGTAAAAAATGACCATTTTGCCAAAGGCAATCTACAGATTCAATGCCATCACCAACAATATTCCTACTCAATTCTTTATAAAGGTAGAAAGTGCAATTTGCCGTCATTTGGTAGAACATAAAACCCAGGATAGCAAAACTATACTCAACAATAAAAGAACTTCTGGGGGAATCACCATCTCTGACCTCAAGCAGTATTACAGAGCAATAGTTTGTATGGTATTGGCATACCAACAGGCAGATCAGTGGAACATAATTGAAGACACAGAAAAGAACCCACACACCTATGGTCATTTGATCTTTGACAAAGGAGGTAAAACATCCAATGGAAGAAAGATAGTATTTTTAACAAATGGTGCTGGATCAACTGGAGGTCAACATGTAAAAGAAAGCAAGTTGACCCATTCTTATTACCCTGTACAAAGCTTAAGTCCAAGTGGATCAAGGACCTCCACATCAAACCAGATACACTAAAAGTAATGGATAAAAAGTAGGGAAGAGTCTCGAAGACATAAGAACTAAGGAAAATTTCCTGAACAAAATACCAGTGGCTTATGCTTTAAGATCAAGAATCGACAAATGGGACCTCATAAAACTGAAAAGCTTTTGTAAGGCAAAGGACAGTGTCATTAGGACAAAAAGGCAACCCACAGATTGGGAAAAAATCTTTACCAATCCTGCATCTGATGGAGGGCTTATATCCAAAGTATACACAAAACAGAAGAAGTTAGAGTACAGAGAGCCAAACACCCCTGTTAATAAATGGGGTTCACAGTTAAAGAAAACATTCTCAGCTGAGGAATATAGAATAGCTGAAAAGCACCTAAAGAAATGCTCAATATCCTTAGTCATCAGGGAAATGCAAATCAAAACAACCCTAAGAATCCACCTCACACCAGTCAGGATGTCTAAGATCAAAAAATCAGGTGACAACAGATGCTGGCGAGGATGTGGAGAAAGAGGAACACTCGTCCATTGTTGCTGGGATGGCAAACTGGTACAAGAACTCTGGAAATCAGTCTGAACGTTCCTGTAAAATTGGACATTGCACTACCTGAGCACACAGCTATACCTGTCCTGGGCATGTACCCAAAAGATACTCCAACATACAACAACACATATGATCCACTATGTTCATAGCAGCCTTATTCATATTAGCCAGAAGCTGGAATGAACCCAGATGCCCTTCAACAGAGGAATTTATTCGAAAAATGTGGTACATCTACACAATGGAGTACCACTCAGCTATCAAAAACAATGACAACGTTCAATTCATAGGCAAATGGAAAGAACTAGAAAATATCATCCACAGTGAGGTAACCCTATCACAGAAAAACACACTTGGTATGCTCTTGGGAGCGATGGCCATGAAGCCCTCCATTATTGATGTTATTATTATGGTGAGCATTAAGTATGCCTGGGTTCATGGAAAATCGCCAGCCAGCTGCAGAAGACTAATACAAATGTGGTGGTCAAGATGAATAATCATATGATAACGTGTGACATTAAGATACCCAATGTCATGACCTGTAACCTTTCTGAAAAACCAACATCCTGCTGACTAATAGATATGAAAAACCCGTGACCTTTCTGACAACCTGTCAACACCAGCCAATTCTCTGACCACACGAATATTGTGTCCTTAGCGTGGGTAAATGTTTCTTACTTCCCCCCCTCTCCCTGTTACCCTTTTTATGGTACAAATTCAGCCTTGGGGAAAAATAAAATTGTCGCCTTGATCAGACACTTGTCTTGGAGTCCTTCATCACATCTCTTGTCCTTCATTCTCTTCCAGGTACTGAACACCCCTCGTTGACAGTATGCACTCATTGATAAGTAGATATTGACCAAAACCTCGAATTACCCAAGATGCAATCAACAGATCTCAGGAAACTCAAGAAGAAGGATGACCAAAGTGCAGATGCTCCCACTCCTTCTTAAAATGGGGAACAAAAATATCCATAGGAGGGGATATGGAGGCCAAATCTAAAGCAGAGACTGAAGGAACAGCCATTCAGAGTCTGCCCCACATGTGGCCCATATATATACAGCCACCAAAACTAGGTAAGATTGATAAAGCTAAAAAGTGCTTACTGAAAGGGACAGATTATGCATCTCCCCTGAGAGACACATCCAGGGCATGTCAAATAAAGAGGTCAGTGCTAGCAGTAAACTACTGAACTGAGAACAAGACGCCCTTTATGGGAATTAGAAGAAGTATTCAAAGAGCTGAAGGGCTTGCAACCCCATTAGAACAGCAATGCCAACCAAATAAACCACTAGCAAAAGACTATACATGGACTGACCCAGGGGTCCAACTGCATATGTAGGAGAGAATAGCCTTGATGGGGCACCTGTGGAAGGGGAAGCCCTTGTTCTTAAAAAGGTGGGACCCTCAGTGCAGTGGAATGTCCGGGAAGGGGTTTCTAAGTGGCATGGATTGGGGGACCATACATATGGGAGAGGTCATGGCAGGGGTGCTTATGGACCAAAAGCTGAGAAAGGGAATAACGTTTGAATAAAACATATATATCTAGTAAAAAAACTGAAATTTAAAAAATGATACTAATACCAAAAAATAATCAAAAAATGTGAATAAGAAAGAAATTTTAGGTTTTGGAAAAAGATGAATGCCAGGTATTTGAAAAACTGTATGACCATGGTAAACACTTTAATATACTTGAGAAATTTTTTACATGTTAATGAACTGCATCTTTTTTTAAATAGTGAATGGAAATCCAGTCCCTTCCTGGCTGTGAGGCTAGGTATCCAGATGTAGTGGAATTCATTATTTGTTGGTCCTGAACCTTTGAGTCTGCTTCTAACTCAGCTTATGCCAAGGAAACTAGGCCAGGGTGATGTCTAAGCCATTGACCAAACCATCTGGACTAACAATCACAGGTGAAATTCCACCTTGTAAATGGGACGAGAGGAATAAAAGATACCTTTAAGGATTTAAAAAAGATGAAATGTACCCAAAAAAATCCAATAAAAAATTTAAAATAAAAATAACTTCGGAAATACAAAATACTGGGGTGCCATTCCACAATCATGATGTGTTTCTTCTTTGATAGCTTACAGGTTAATTTACTTCTCTATAACTGTTTTCTTATTTCAAAGTAAGAAATGGCATCATCTGTGGAGTGATGGTGAGAACAAAAGCTTTGCCGAACTTGAATAATCGATCCCTCCCGAGCATGTGCTTAATATTCTAAGAACAGGGAAATTTCCTGAGGGGATTAAAGAACAAAATCCAAACATAAAACAGGAACAACAACGATGTAAAAACATTCTGCACGCTGGGTATGAAGGCATGTTGCAACTTTAATCAGCTTTGTAGGTATTTCTAATAAACACACAAAGAAACAAAAATCCCATCACAGTCCTAGCAGTTGCATCCAACAAAGAGAGAGCTGTGAGGTAGTGCGTGCTGCTTCTTTCCCCAGATACCCCTGGGCCTCAGGCCTGCACCCAGTGAGCTGGACCAAGAGCAGCCAGGTTGAAATTCCTGCTGCCATGGCAGGATTCTGCAGGAACATTTCCCTTTGACAACAAGGAACCTGTGTGGAGGAGACCTCTTGGTGAGTCCTCAAGGACTCTATGTGTCCTATTCTACAGGGAGAAGCCCTGCCAGGTCTTTGGCAAGGCCAGCCATTTGTATGGGGAAGTCTCTGGTCCTGTGGCAGAGGGCGAGGAATGGCAGAAAGAATGGCAGCTCCACTGAGATCAAAGGCTACCCCTTCTAGGCCTGTGACCTCCTAATTAATTTATCTTTTTACCTGATGCCCTATTCACATTTTCTTACTATCATACAACTGTGATCTTGATGAGCAGCTGGGCTCTTGTTTTCTTAATCAGTTCTTTGTTGTCACAGACGTTTTTAACTTACTCCAGCCCCTGAGACTTATTCATACCTTCTGTATGAAGTAGGACCCTTGGTGGGACTGTCATCTCAAAAATAGAAGGTTCAGTAATCCAAAAGATTGGACTCCAGTTTACCTCAGGCCAGGAAAGAAGTCAGCCACCATTAGTAAAAGAGCAAGGGAAAAAGTACATAGGACACATAAGTGCCCTAATCAGAAGAAAAGATCCTCAACTTCTAAGGGCCGCACATCTGCACCCCTCTCTTCTGAGCTTTGTATAGTGATGTTGTATAACTCCAGATGGTAGTAAAAGGCAGAGTTCTTCCCAGAAAGGTCAGACATGATTTTCACTCTTACATCTGTGAGGTTGGGTGGCATTATAGCACACATTCAGGTGGAATTATAACACCTAGGATAAGAAGACAGAATCCACATATCACAATGCCAAATAGACTCCCTCCTGAACTTATGGACCCATTAAAATTGAGGTTCAACCTGAACTCAGGCCATTCCACTCCCTTTCCATCCTCCTGATTCTTATGTTTGCTACACGTAAAAGATCATGGTGTAGTCCCCAACATCCTCATGCCTAGACTTGTCTATTCAGGAAGTATGATATTGGAGAAGTGATGGCTATATAGTTACAATGTAGTAACACAAGGTCCAAGTTGACATTTGCTCACTGATGTCCAATTTAATTGTCTTGTTATATTTGAGAAAGGGAGGATGCCCTACTTTATATATAAAACGGACAGAAATTTATTATTTTTATATGCCCTGTAGTTGATCCCTATGATCCCAAGGAAAAGGAGTCTTTATTGGAAAAAAAATAGGATTATAGACCATTGATTTTGTGAAATACATGGATATGTAAATGGAAACAATGTCAGCTGTCAAGGACTGCACAGTAAGCAAATATTTCCAGGTTTTATACACTCAGAGGTATAGAAGAAATATATTGGCCTCCAGAAAAAGGGAAAAGCTTAGGAATCGAAGTACATGTCACATGCATTGTCTCGAGTAGTAGATTTACTTTTAAGAAAAATCTCCCTCCTCCTTGGTCCCTAGAGATTTGGGTGCTAAGAAAAATCTGTTCTCCAATTCAGGGTTGTAAGCAACCCTCCCCAGCAAAAGCATTGTTGACTTCTAATGAAGCAGAGAGGCATATGTAGCTCTGAAATAGAGGTTGCCAAATGGTATTCCCAGTGACACATGGGAGACTGGAGGAAAGGGTCTCCACAGAAATTCATCAGTGTGGGGAGAGCTGGTTAGTAGGTAGGCCATAGAATTTTCCAGTGACATCACCAGTAAGACGTTCACTGGACACTCTATTGTATCTAAGAGATCCCTAGAATCTTCTGTGATGTCACCAGTGTTGTGGTGACACCAACTGCCTTTGGGATATTACTTCAGTTCCCTTTGGGTTCACAAGCAGGCATGTTTCGCCAGCTGCTCAGGCTATTTCGGAAGGAAAGTGTTGATCAAGGAGAAACCACACCAGGTCAGAGGGAAGCTGACCCCCTCTCTAGTGAAACAGGAAGGAGGAAATCATTCTGGGGAAGGCTTGGTGAGTCGTGGGCAGAGTTGGGGAACATCCTCAAGGAGGTAGGTTTGAGATGTGCCTTCTAAGACTAGGCCTTACAAGCAGGAGAGTTGGGATTTTTCAAAGGCAAACCAAGAGTCAGGAGTTCCTGATCTTTAATTTGAGAGAAAGACATAAAGTGGTAAGACTTCAGTGTCTTTTCTTGAAGCTTTTTAACTGTGAGTGTCAATGATTGGCAGGAGGAGTCACTGTGAGATTAACAATGTGACCATCCATGGTTGGGAGTTGAAGCACTTCATCCTCTAGATTACTGTAGGTTACAGAAGTCTCTGATGGCGAGAACAAGGAAGGATGCACCCCTAGTCATGAATTGAGTTCTCAGACACTTTGGGCTGGACCACACTTGGTTAGAGCTTGATGGTGCTAAGCATTATGAAGTCATTATGAACTCCAGGATTATCTGCACCACATCTGATATGAGATAACAATGTCGCAGATGTTTATGTCTCAGTCAGATTATACATTTCTGTGCCGGGGTTTGTGTAATAGTGAGTGTGGCACGCATATGGCATTAGAGGTTGGGAAGAGGGACATAGCTTAAGAATCAACCTTTAAGAAAGCTTTTCTGCTCTTTCAGGGATTCACCCAGTCCCTACCATTTCCCCTTCCTCAACCTCCTTTTCGGATTCAGAATGATCTATTCTGCCCATTGGTTCAAATATGCAAATTCACTTGGGTTTATCTGTCTACAGGTTTTGGTAGGAAGGCATCATCCCAAAATGTCATCAGTAAGCAAGAGGAGTGTCTAAAGCAACTGGAGGAACTCAAATTTGAAATCCAGAAGTGTCAATTCGAGAGGGATGAACTTTACCAAATCCTGGACCTTTATATCTATGATGAGTGGGACCACAGGTAGTCATTATGCCCAGTAACCTGTTCACTGTCTTGCGCTCTCTCTCTACTACCTCAAGATTTACTCATAGCACGAGAAAGTTTCACCTCTCATCCTGGATTTTAAGGAGATTTGGCATGCATTTGCTTGTGAGATAAGCTAGGTGCTGTGTGTTTAGGGTCAAACTTTTTGTACTTGACCCTGATCTCATTGGATTAGCCTTGGTTCTGTCAACAGCTAGAAGGACCTTGTCACACTTGCTGCAACTGTGTGTGTGAATGAAATGCCTGCACATCATCACCCTTTTCCTCTGAATTTCTTCATCATACACTGATTCTATGGCACCTCCATGGATGTAGTTGGCATTCTAAATGTTTTTGGATATGGGTTGGTGTGTATGTATGTGGCAGTATTTGTTGGTGTTTTACTCAGGATCAGGATGTCTGGGACCTTTGAATGGGTCTGAGGATTTGTTTGATCAACACTTTGCAGGTCATGGTAGTGATGAGTACGTGGAGGCCCACACTGATCAACAGAGCACTTTGCTCCTTCTGTATACCTTGGTGGCACACAGGACTCTCCCGAGGTGAGGAGGTGCTATAAATCCTCTTCCCTGTCAAACTTAGTTATGCCCTCTGGGAATTCATGTAACGATAGAAACCAAGGATTGAGTATACCTGCTTTCAAAACAAGAGAAATGTCATCACAGCTTTCTCTTGGGCCCAAAGCTGTGGCACAGACTGGAGGAATCTTCTTCCTGAACTAGTCAATTCCATCATGCTCACCTGGCCAGCTCTTGAAGGTCAGGTCCCTCAAATTGGTACCGTGACTCTGTTGTCCTGTGCCCAGGATAATAAACTTAACCAGTACAAATACTTTGAAGGAGAAAGTATGTGGTACATACTGAGTTTAAGTAATCGAGAGAACAGTCTGATTTCACCTAATTTGTTTCACCTGCTTTGATCTTTAGTTTTTTATTTTTTTAACTATCCAGGGATTGTTTATTGTGACCTAGAAAGGTCACTGTGGTCTTGACCGTTGTTATTCCCAAACAGGCAGCTCTCAGGCTCTGCCCCCTCCTATATAGTGAGTCTTTGCAGAACCATATCTCTCAGAATTCCAAGGATCCTTATTTCAAAACAAATGTTTGCTTATTTACATAGAAATATTTTCTGTGGATTGAGTCTCACTGTTGGGTTTTGGTCTGGTTTTTGACTTTGCCAATTTCTTTCCTTCCAACATTCTTTGAATTTGAACTTTTTTATTATATATTTTTATTTACATTTCACCTAATTCTGAAATCGTGAGTTCAAAACATTATTTGTTCCTTTGGCCATGACCTAACCCAGGCTGCATGTCGAATTGCCAATACTTCAATCTGAACATGAGATGAGAATGATGGCTATGCAAATGATGACCAACTCAATAAGTGATGCCATGGAGAGGTACAAGGAGCTCATACAAGTGAACAGTTCCTACCGGTGAGTCGCTGACAGAGATGAGAACCCAGCACTAGGCAGGGAATGCTTCTGTCCTGTATGACTTTAACAAAAGTCAGGGCTCTGGTTCCATGGTGTCTGACTCTTAACAAGAAGCCTGCCTCCTGGAAAGGGTCTTAGATTTGTAGCTCTTGGACTCAGTTGTCGTACATGTGAGGGGTGTAGAAGACCCTCCAATTGTTATTTTCCCCGTTAAAGATCCTCTAGATAGAAAAGGTTTGCACCATGATGGGAATATCAATCAACTCTGAATCTCTAGGACTCTGACAGGAGATATAAAGATCTGTGATCCATGAGAAACACATGGAAAGATTGTATAGCTATTGGGTCTTCAACTACCCCTCAGAGGGGCTTTCCCCACAACGTGAAGATGGTTTCACCATACCATGGACATACGAGCTCCCTTATGGACCATCTCTTCTTCCTTGATTTATATAAACCGTCTTAGTGTCAGGATTTTCAGAAGTACTTTGCTTCATGTGGAATGTGGATTCTGGATTTGACCTCCTCTAATTGGTGTTAACTTGTATAGTGTGGCTCTATTCTGGGGATTTCTGAGGATGAGGACCCTTGAAGGGATGATTGGACTTGCAGGAGTGACAGGCAAATAGAGGCTGGCTGGGATTTACCATTTTTTGTTTGTGGTTCAGCATCAGGCAATCCCAGCTCCTGCGTGAACAAGCTCAATTGAAGAACAATATACAGATTTTGCTGAATGAGAAGAGAGAACTGCTGGTGGAGCAGACTGAACTGCCAGCATCCTCTGTGGAGGCAAAGAGGTTCTGTGAAGAGGCCGGAATGAACATCTGTGACCCCAGAGCCAAGCAACAGCAGGTAGGGTTAGGACTCAGGTCAGGTGGTCCTCATGTCTTACCATAAACATAGACACACCAATGTAACTGTCTATTGACTGATCCATGTCCTGACCTAGGTCTCATCCAAGTGTTCATTCATGTGATGGTTTACAAGGCTTTCTGTGGAGATAGCCCCTTTTCAAGAAACTGCATGTTTGGAAATGAAATGCTCCTGCTCTTTGAGAATCTGCACTTCATTAAGGGAGATAGGTTGATCACACAGCACAGCACTACATGCCATTATGTATGGAGGGTGCTATGTGGGAGCCCCTCTTTAGACTAGAACAGGGCTTTGAGGGATGAAGCAAAGGCCTGGAGCTCATTTTCTTTACAGGGATCCTTGAGACTCAGGAAGTAAGTAGTTTTCAAGGAGGAGAGCTTGGTGGAAATGCCAAAGAAATGGTTCTCATTGTCATTTGTGGTGGCTTTTGTTCTTCCTCCCCTCATGTCCCTGTATATGAAGATGGTGACTTCATGCTTCATAGATCTTGGGTAACTACAGAGCCTGTGTATCAGCATGTCAGTCCTGTCTTATTTGAGTGCTCCTGGAGAGTTCATAACTGGGCCTTAGAACCTGAAGCTGTTTAGAAGAGCAAGGATGTGGAAAAGGTTTCTCAAAGGCTGAGGGTTGGCATGAGAGACTTGAGGCTTCAAGAACAAAGTTATCCATATGTACCCCCAATTCTCACCAAGAAAGGTGCATTGCTGTGCTGACCTGCATCTTAGGGAGCATGCGGGGAGGCCAGTTCATGACATGCAGTTTTGTCCAGTCATTATCTAACTTAGTCCTTTAAGCCTAGGTCTCTCAACAAACATGAAGCTTCCTGTTTTGTGCTGGCCAGCAGTCTTTGCATCATTCGTCCAGTTCCAAGATGAGCCCCCTCTCTTATTTGTCTCAACACATTCTTAAACCATTCAGCTATTTTAAAAATAAGGATTAGATTTCTTCACTTTACCTGAACAGGTTATCCCCCGGGAAGATTCTGTATTGTCTTATTGGCTTCCCCATGATCTTGCATGGAATCCTAGAGTGCAACCCTCTGCTGACATTGCTTTGCTGACTATATCATGCGTACTGCATTCTTTCAGGATAGATTCCCTCTCAATATTGTACACAGTGCTACCTTTCAGAAAAGTCACTGTATGTTATTTATTTAGCCTTTTTCTGACTGACATTGAGGTTGTTTTAATATCACAGGAACTCTAATGTGATGAAATATTCCTGGGAACTGACCATGAGTCACTGTCTTCTCTGATGCTTCCAAAGTCTTCTATGAAGGAAACAGGGTAGTTTTAGTGAGGGGCCTATGATGAGTCAGCATAGAGCTTGATGGAGTCTTTTCCTAGAAATCTCTCTCTTGAGGATTTGATGTTGTGTTGTTTAGGGTATCTGTGCAGAACATGTAACTTACTTGTCTGACCAGCAAGTATCTGCATAGAAAGGTTTCCTGAAGTGGAAATGAGTACAGGCCAGGGCAGCACAGCCTGCTTGAGTCTAAGAGACTTGTACACAGCATTGTTCCCACTAATTCCTCACTCAACAGGAAATGTGCTGCATAAGAGCAAAGTTTTCATTTGTGCATGCGAGTGTGTATCTGTGTGTCTGTGTTTGTGTGAGTGTTTGTGTGTGTGTGTGTGTGGTGTGTGTGTGTGTGTGTGTGTGTGTGTTTGCAGTAGTGAACGTGTGTTTCCCTCAATTCCAAGTTTCATGAGAAAAGTACTCTAAGCATTCACTTTACATCCATGAAACATGAAATAGAGCTGCCCAGTCATTTGGCATCTCCATCTAGCTCTGTACAGCAAAAGGACACATAAATTACTAATTTATTCTGTTTCCAAAAATTTCAGAACAGAATTATCCTGTGAAGTCTGGGGGAGGAGTGGAAATATGTTCAAGTTAGTCGTATTTCACAGGGGTAACAAATGGTACAGGCCTAGAGCTTGCAGGTCCCTTTTTGTTATGGTGTAGAAGCAGGACAATAAAATACTTTAGAAATGCAACCCCCAAAAAGAGGACACAAAAACACCTGTAAAGTTAGATTTTCAAGTGATTACAGGCAAAACCACTGATCTGCATTGAAATCCTTTGGAGCACATCAAAGGAATGGAGTACTGGGAGGTAAGGGCAAGGCTTCTCTAGAAAAATCCATGAGTTTATCCTGCTTCTCTGTTCTTTGTGAATTGTGAAAGCCCACTGGAAGGTTGTGTCACTCACTGTGTCTTCTCCAAGGTTGCTTTCCACATTGCCTGCTACCATTTCTTTCCAGCTACCTTGGCACACTACAACTTCCCGTGGGAGTTGGCTTGGATTTTATTCATTGAGAATTTGAGTTGCTTGGCATTGTATCGTCATCCAGAAAAAGTCCCATAGCTATGCTGTGGTGCAAGAACAGGGCAGTTTCAGGAGCCCCTTTAGGTGCACAGATAATCCAAAGCGCTCCCCTATGTTATCTGTGTAGCATTCTGCAAGTGCTGTCAATCAACATCATTTTCTCTCAGTTAATTTCAGCCTCAATGGGTTAGGAGAAATGATGAGCTTCAAATGGGTCTGACAGTGTAAGAACAGGTAGCCCTATGAGAAGCCATGTTCAGAAAGTGGAACAGAAGTTTTAGTTAACCCAGTGATTCCACAACAAGGAGTAGGTATTGCCATTGCAACTAGGGAGCATCAGTGTTGTAGTGGTCCCAGAGTAGCCCTGAAGGAGAATCTATCCAGACGTCCATCAGCCAAGGAGTAAAAGTGTACCATACGATGGAGCCCTTCCATAGATTCTGATTCAGTGTGAGATAATCCATGCAAGCGTTTACTTACTTATTCAAATTATCTGTGGAACAATCACATTACGGGGAGAAAATTTGTTGATTTGGATCCTGGTTATGGAGATTTCCTATGATTCTAGCTTTGGGCATGAAGTCACTCAGGCTATGGTAAAGACAGCTCCGATTAGAAGAAATTGCACACTTTGGGGAAAGTCTGAAAGAGTGAACAAGAACAAGAGTCTAGTCCACCACCAATATATGATCCTTTGCTGAGCAACAAGACAGCTCTACACAGCCTTTGGGACTTGCTAAGCCAGATTGTTAATGGGGAAAGAACCCTGAGTCTATGACGGTTTATGGGAGGACAGCACATCACTGACTGAGCTGTCTATAGGCTCTGGCCACTATGTACATATCCCAGTCAACATTTGTTTTTATGCCTCCAGCGAATCCTGGGGAATCTTTACATTAAGCATTAATGTTCAGGTAGGAACACAGGCTGGAAGAAGCCATTTGAATATCCTTCCCTATATAAATACCCTTTTTGGGTGGATGACCACCCCACCTGGATTTCAGCCTCAGGCAGCTAAGGAGCTACTCAGAGTATTGTTCTGGTACAGTTCATGTGAATTTTGCCCATGAAACAATATATATGATCCTCTGGATTTCTTGCTATGTTCTACTCCTTTCTTCCTGTGATCTCTCCGGAAATATCTGAGGACATTTTCTCTTCTGTCCTCTCACAAATTGCCTTACACTAGCCATAGACTTACAGGGGTGATGTTCTGTTTCTACATCACAATCACATTTAATGTCCGTGTGTACGCTGGGAAGATTTGCATGGAGCACATTCTCAGTGATTACAGGATCTATGCAATTCCCATGGATTTGATGTGAGATGGCTTCTCTGTGTATTTGCAGATACAGTGGTTACAAATTGAACCTCCGCAGGTTCCTTCAGTGCTAACATAATCAGAAATTTCACCTCAATTCTGGGCATGTTCTCCAGAAGGAATCCACATGGTATTCTAGGTTGCTCATACCTCTCTTGAACTCAGGTTCAGACATAGCTACAATGTTATTATTCAATGTCATATACCTGGACCAGTGGGAAAAAATGCTCATTTTTCTCTTAATCCCAGTACAGTGCATAGTCCACAGTTCAAATTCTAGCAGTGTTAAAAGCTGAGATATAAATCCAAGCACAGGTACTCTATGTCACTTGGGGATGCAGGGACTGACCTAGGCTGACAGGTCATGCTGGATTGTCCAACTGAATAGAGCTGATGTAAGAGGGAGAGCTGAATTGACAACCACTCAATAAATCTTTATTCCCTTGCTCTGCTAGGTCTGAAATTCTCCAGCAGAAACTCGAACATGACACAGACCAGGACAAGATCTCCCTTGGAGAGAAGAGCTACAGGAGGAGAACTAAGTGTGCACAGCAAATACACCACTATTGCGTCTCATCTGTAGTGTCCATAGCAATTGTGGACGGCATTTTCCTCCTTTAGTTTAACTTCTTTGGATTGAATAGGCTGTACTTTCACCTCAGCTCTCTCCAACAAGTGTGCACTTTTTGAGGGACTCAGAGAAGTGTTGATGCACATAAATCAAGAGCTGCTGGTCATCCAGAAAGACTGTGCACGTGTAAATTTGTACTTGTCCTGATGGGTCATCCAGAAGAGTTTCATGGAGATCAGTTCACAACATTGGAAAGACTTTGTGACAAAGTCTGTAATATCATTTATACTCAGTATTGGTAGGCTTTTTCCTTAATACCCCCACTCCAACAAAACAGACCTACTTCCACTCCTCTCGAGAAGATTGTTACCATCACTAACAGCTTTTCTACTATATCTCCAAGGCAAGCCACAGGCTATAAGTCTATTCTGCAAAAGGAGCAGCAAAAAATGCTTAGTGCAATTCCTCTATTTAAAGTATGGTTAATTTTTAATTGTTTTGGTTATTTGGTTTTCCTTCTATTCATTTGAAGATTTGTAATTTATCTGTTGTTGTTGTTTTGTTCATTTGCTTGTCTATTTTGATAAGGATATAGACTGTATATATTGACTACCTGCATCTGGTTACTATCAAGTAAATTGGATGTATTCTGGTCAATAAAGGAGTAATCTCAAACTCTTCACTCTTAAGAACCTTCTTTATTGATCATTAGTGTCAACATCTGAAGTCCCACAGCTATCAGGGAGGGATGGATCTCTGAATTCTCATGGGGACTGGGCATCAAATCACTTCCCAGTCAGACTGAGATTCACAGGCATTTATACAGTCACTGTGCACTGTGTTTCCAACTCTGAATTTCAACTTCATCATGCATACAGTACCCACTGTGTATGCTTGCTGTCAACTATATAGTTAACTCTAAATTATACTGTCGATGACAGTTTTGACCAAATTAATAGGATAAACATAAATTTTTCTGTAACACCTCCCAGGACATATAAAAAAGGTATAAGGGAGTTTAAAGCCATCGGGAATCCTGCACCCAAATCCCGGGGCAGAAAATGCTGAACACCCAGGAATGCAGATAATCCTGAGACCACAGGAAAGAAAGCCACTTCTGACCAGCTCTGCCCACATCTCTGGCCCAATATTAATCTGCATGATGCCTCTGGAAAGAGGAATAGAGGAGCAGTCAGTGGCAGTTACCTGCTTGGTTCAGCCTGGACCCAGAACCTACCTGGGCCCTGAGCATATTTGAAGAAAACCATAGGCGTACATTTCTCTGTTTCCTGACTGTGGCTTTTTTTGATTCGAAGCTCAATATACCATTTTGTTGTTGTTGATTTTTAGTTGGATATTTTTCATTTCGAATTCAAATGTTATTCCTTCCTTGTTTTCCAGAAATAAGTCTGAATACCATTGCCCTCCACCTCTGCTATAAAAGTACTCCCTTCACCAGTCATCCACTTTCCCAGCCTAGGCAGGACCAAGGGCTGTTCATTCCATTTGTGCCCAAGAAGACCATCCTCAGATACACATGCAGATGAGGCCATGGCACAGTCCCTGTATAGTGATTGGTACTGGTTTAGTCTCTGGGAACTCTGCTTGGCAGCCATGGTTGTTCTTATGGGGTTGCAAGTCCCTTCAGCTCTTTCAATCTTTCTGTAATTCCTCCAACTGAGGTCCGGTTCTCAGTTCAATGGTTTGCTGCTAGCATTTGCCACTGTATTTGACATGATCTGGCTGTGCCTCTCAGGAGACATCTATATCCAGTTCCTGTCAGCCTGCACTTCTTAGCTTCATCCACCTTATCTAGTTTGAAGGCTATATATGTATAGGCCACATGTGGGGTAGACTCTGAATGGCCATTACTCTAGGCTCTGTTGTAAACTTTGCATCCCTATCCCTTCAATAGGGATTCTTCTTCTCCTTTAAAGGAAGGAGTGAAGAATCAGCATTTTGGTCATCCTTCCTGACTTTCATTTGGTCTGTGAATCTTGGAGAATTTGAGCATTTGGGCTAATATCCACTTATCAATGAGTGCATACCATGTGTGTATTTCTGTCATTGGGTTAACTCACTCAGGAGGATATGTTTTAGTTCGTTCTCTTTGTCTATGAATTTCATGAAGTCATTGTTTTTCATATCTCTGTAGTACTCCATTGTGTAGATGTACCACACTTTCTGTTTCCATTCCTCTGTTGAAGGGCATCTGGGATCTTTTCATTTTCTGACTATTATAAATAAGGCTGCTATGAACATGGTGGAGCATGTGCCCTGTTGTATGTTGGAGCATCTTTTAGGTATATGTGCAAGAGAAGTATAGCTGGGTCCTCAACTAGTGCAATGTCTAATTTTCTAAGGAACCTCCAGACTGATATCCAGAATGGTTGTACCAGTCTGCAATCTCACCAACAATGGGGGAGTGTTCCTCTTTTTCACATCCGCAAAAGCATCTTCTGTCACCTGAGTGTTTTATCTTAGCCGTTCAGACTGCTGTGAGGTGGAATCTCAGGGTTGTTTTGATTTGCATTTCCCACATAACTAAAGATGTTGAACATTTCTTTTGGTGCTTCTCAGCCACTCCATATTCCTCAGCTATGAATTCTTTGTTTAGCTCTGAACTGCAATTTTTAATAGGGTTACTAGTTCCCTGCAGTCCAACTTCATGAGTTCTTTGTATATTTTGGATATTAGCCCTCTATCAGTTGTAGGATTAGTAAAGGTCTTTTCCCAGTCTTTTGGTTGCTTTTTTGTCCTAACCGCAGTGTCCTTTGTCTTACAGAAGCTTTGTAGCTTTATGAGGTCCCATTTGTCTATTCTTGATCTGAGAGCATAAGCCATTTGTGTTTTGTTCAGGAAATTTTTTCCAGTGTCCATGTGTTCAAGATTCTTCCCCGCTTTTGCTTCTATTAGTTTGAGTGATCTGGTTTGATGTAGAGGTCCTTGATCCACCTGGACTTAAGCTTTACACAGGGCAATAAGAAGGGGATGATTTGTACTCCTCCATATGCTGACCTCCATTTGAACCAGCACCCTTTGCTAAAAATGCTATCCTTTTTCCACTGGATGCTTTTGTCTCCTTTGTCAAAAATCAAGGGACCATAGGTGTGCTGGTTCATTTCTGGGTCTGCAGTTCTATTCCACTGGTCTATCTTCCTGTCTCTGTACCAATACCATACAGTTTTATCACTAATGATCTGTAAACTGCTTGAGTTCAGGGATGGTGATTCCCAGGGAAGTCCTTTTATTGTTGAGGATAGTTTTAGCTATCCTGCGTTACTTGTTATTCCAAATGAATTTGCAAATTGTTCTGTCTAACCCTATGAAGAATTGGAATCGAATTTTGATGGAGAGTGCATTGCAACTGTAGGTCACTTTTGGAAAATGGCCATTTTTACTATCTTCCAACTGCCAAGCCATGAACATGGGAGATCTTTCCATTTTCTGAGATCTTCTTCAATTTCTTTCTTCAGATCATGAAATTCTTGTCACATAGATCTTTCACTGGTTTGATAAAAGTGACACTGAGGTATTTTTATTTGATTTGGGACTGGTATGAAAGGTGTCATTTCCCTAATTTCTTTCTCAGCTTGTTTATCTTTTGTGTAGAGGAAGGCTACTGATTTGTTTGAGTTAATTTTATACCCACCCACTTTGCTGAAGTTGTTTATCAGGCTTAGGAGTTCTCTGTTGTAACTTTTGGGGTGTCCCATGTATACTACCCTATCCTCTGCAACAGTGATATTTTGACTTCTTCCTTTCCAATCTGTATCCTTTTGACCTCCCTTTGTTGTCTGAGTTTTGGCTAATGCTGGGGACAACATACAATGGAGACATCACAGTAGCCCGCAGTAGCTTTTTGTAAAAACTGGTTGTTTCCATTTCTCCAAACCTTAGCCCTGGACAACGGCTGTATAGAATTCATTTGTGTGTGACTGCCTATCAGTTGGCCTTGGTGTGCACAATTATTGTATTATATCTGACTTTCCTACTTCTTTCTCCTTCTGCTCTGGTAAATTCTGTGAAACTAGATGTTCCTTGATGTTATGATTCTTAGACAATTGGAAATTGATGCATAGGGGCATAGCACAGCACAGCCCTAGTGGCCCAGGTGGATACTGTGTATTCTCATCTTGGAAAAAATGTAATAACTGCAGAATTGTAGTTCTAGATTAGGGTTTTACTTGCAAAGACAGCTTGAAGAAAATAAGAGAAAATGAATTAGAGCCGACATTGGGACCCTAAGAAAGGAAAAAGTTATTGAAGTTAGGAAGTAAGTTTTACATAATATTATAGACTGGTTAAGGAAGTATAGAATATATAAAATAATATACTAGTAAACTAAGTCTAACTACTGGAACCCTTATGAGAGTCATTGTGTGCAAGGAACAGAACGCTAGTGGAATTAGTGTGCTAAGGGTTACCTTGATTCTTTCTGGCCACTGCCTGGCAGTTTTGCCTATGTCATTTATCATTAGAGTGTCACAGGAAAATGCAATTAGCTGATCTCGGAGCTTTGGACTCTGAAGTATAAAAGTAAAGAGTTAAAGTTTAAATAATGATAAGTTTACAATTATTATTATTATATTGGCCACAGGCCTGGGTACAGGGCAAGCCTGAAACTTTGGAGAACATTTGTAATTTTTAGTTCTTGGTGTGATGTAGTCATTCTTTGCATTTGATTTGGCAATGATTATAAAATCTCTTTTTTCTACCTGCTTTTGGATTATTAATAAAGGACTGGGGCAAGAGAAAGGCTGTAGTTCTGTAGAACATGTGAAGAGTAAATGAGAGGGAGCATGAGGGAGTGAATGAGAGAGTAAATCACAGAGTTAATGTAAGAACAAATGTGAGAGCCAGGGAGAGAGCATGAGAGGAGAATGTGAAAATGAGTGAGGAGAGAATGTGAGGTGTGTATGAAGATTGTGTGTGTGCGTGACAGGAGAGTGCATGTGGTGTGTGTGAGATATGTGTGAGGTGTGTATGAAGAGTGTGTGTGAGAATGAAAGGGTAATGAACAGATGTGTGAATGATTGTGGGAGTTTGAGAAAAGAAAACTGCAATAAAAAAGGCAGAGTGCACAAAAGAATGCAGAGTGTGTGCAGCCTCAAGCTGAAAGAGAGAGAGAAAGAGAGAGAGAGAGAGAGAGAGAGAGAGAATAACTTTAAGCCTTGAAGTTGCCTGTCAGTTTGTACCCAAAGAGTCGTCTGTGGATATGTATTATGTGCCTTCCAGATATTCCTGCTTCCAGGTGAGAACTCTGATCCTGTGAGAGAGCCAGGAAAGGCTGACAGAATGGCTGCAAACCTGAGGGCAGAGGATAAAATATTTGGCCTAGACCTCCTAATTTATCTTTTCACCTGAAGCCTTATTATTAAATTTTCTTACTGGAATAGGACTACGATCCTGGTGAGGGTCTTCTCTCTTGGATACTTAATCATTTCTTCGTTGTCACAGACTGTTTGAGCTTACTCCAGTCACTGGGACTTATTCACACCTTCAAATTTGCTGAACTTTTCAGATTTCTAACATTTGTGGCAAACTGAGTAAAAAAGCAATGAATGTTGAGCACTTCACTGGGGTCCAGTGCATATGGAGCTACGGGTGTATGGATATGGTAAGTCCCTAGGAGTTACTCTAAGAAAGTAGGACTGTGCTCCCCTAGGACCCCTGCGTGACCTCACTTCACTTTGCCAGCTTTGTGGGCTTCTACACTGCTGGTCTGAGAAGAACTGAAAACTAATGAAGTAGATGTGTAGCCTCCCATTACCTTTGTCATTGTTATTATATTAGTAGGAGAGGTTTGATTGAAATATACTCTCAAAAATATTAACAAAACCACTGCCTCTTGTGTACCATCTGGATGAAGTACCAAGTTCACAGACAGTTCTTCACAAACTTCTCAAAGCCAGCAAACTGGAGCATGAAGAAAGCCAAGTCCAAGGCATTCAAAACCAGCATCCTCAACAATGCCCCCAGGAAAGGCTTTGGTAAAAGACAGGAGGTACTGAGACAGTTGGCCCTCATACACTCAGAGAAGACTGTGCCAGGAGAATTGGGGAAGGATTGTGGGAGAGAGTAATTAAGTATCAGTAGTCAGTGAGCAGAACGTAAAGTGAAAAAGAAAAAATACATAAATAGAAATAAAATAAAGTTCTTTAACAAAATGGGACACAATGTATTGCTGAAATAACTCTACTGTGTTTACACTTGCACATGCTTTAACATCTAGAGAGACTAGATGTGATAAAGTAGGATGCCCTTGTCGTTTACATATACTATGTACACAGCAAAGATAAATGAAGTGGATAACATGCAGATCACAGATCCATTGTTCCCTCGCATCTATGTGACTCTGCTTCCCTTTATCAGGACTGTGGAGGCCTCCTCTCATCCAGGTCTCAGGGCTCAAGCAAAATGCAGTCCCCTATGATCTCTGGCCAAGTGCTCTTGTGTTCCCAAAATTACTCTGCCTCAGGCTGCAGAGGCACTGAAGAGCCAGCCTTCACCTTCAAGGTGCAACCACTCTTTCAACTGAAGGTTTCAGCAGAGGCCTTTCATCTCAATAACAGAAGCTTACCTAATCCAAAACATTGGGAAGCCATCCAACACTCCTGATTGCCTGCTTACCTGAGACCAAACTACATAGCTCTCTTCTTTATGCCTGTTTTCCTGATTTGAAAGTAAATATTGTGTTCATCTGTGGCATTGGTGGTAAGAATAAAATCCTTAACATGAATAAGAGGACCATGCAGAGCATGGCTTTACATTCTACTTGCCAATTGAATAGCTAGAGGGAATTACCAAAGAAAACAATAAGAATCCTAACAACAATTACAGAAATAATGAAATGAAATAAAACAAAAACAAAAGCAAAAACAAAAATACCTTGTGGGTGCTGGTATTAAAGCCATGTATTAATTCTGACCAGCTTTGTAGTAATTTCCAATAAAAAACAAACAAACAAACAAACAAACAAACAGCCTTATTACACTTGCAGCAAGTGCAGGAGAGAAAGCTGGGAGACATCCTGTGCTGCTGCCCCCATGCTGTGATTCTGCAGCAACAACTTCCTTGGGAATAGGAACCTGTATGCAGTGGGATCCCTTGCTGGGCCTGTCATCTCAAAAATAGGGGCTTCCCTAATCCAAAACCTTGGAATCCAGTTTACTTCAGGCCAGGAATGAAGTCAACCATCATTAGTGAAAGAGCAAGGGAAAAATTATACAGGAAAAAATATGTGCCTTAATCAGAAAAGATCCTCAACTTCTAAGGCCTCCACAATCTCCACCCCTCTCTTCTGAGCTTTGCATAGTGATGTTGTATAACTCCAGATGGTAGGAAAAGGCAGAGTTCTTCCCAGAAAAGTCATACATGATTTTCACCCTGACATATGTGAGTTGAGGTGGCATCGTATCACAGAGTCAGCTCACCCGGGATAAGGACACAGAAGCCACAGATGACAATGCCAATGGACTCCCTCCTGAACTTATGGACACATTAAAATTGAGGTTTAGCCTAACCTTAGGCCATTCCACTCCCTGCCCATCCACCTGATTTTTATGTTTGCTATGAGCAAAAGATCAGAGTGGAGCCCCAAATATCCTCATGATAGGACTTGGAAATTCAGGAAGAATGATAATGGAGAAGGGATGGCTATGTGGTTACAATGTGGCAACTGGATTCTGACCAGGAACCTCGTCCTTAGCCAATGGAGACTTTAAGGCCGGGCCTGCTGCTTGTTCCAGTGCAGGCTAAGACTTCAGGGTCAGGCCAGCTCCTGAGCCCCACACAGGGCTGCCTGCATACCCTTGTGACTGCATTAGATCCAGAGTGCTCTCCGCCCCATCCTCTTCTCTCCTCTTTGTCACAGCCATGGTCCCCAAGAGCACTTGTCAAACACCTTTATACATCTATGTCAATCTCAAGGTCAGGTTCCCAGAGAATCAATCCCCATAGCTGACCATAAATGAGTATTCTTTGTGTGTGTATATATATAATGTTGTAGAACACAGAATAGGGATTCTTGGTGAAAGCTTCGTGGACATGTGTCTTTGCACTGGGATCTTTCCACATGACTTAGATATCCTTGCCATGAGGTCATTACCAGTCACCTTGCCATTTCAGTTTTGTGTTTCTTTTGGATGCTAACGCTGTTTGATGTAAGATCCAAGGATGAACTTCCATACTGGGCTATGGTTTCAGACTTGCTTTACAGCCATATGGCCCTCGGGTTGCTTCCTTTTGATCCTAGAGGTTGATTAATCTTTCCAGCAAGGCTTCCAGTACTTGATAGGTACATGCTGTCAGAGCAGAGTTACACAGAATTCATATGCTGGTCTTCCTCTGATGGTGCTTACCTTTGCCAAGTCCTTAAACAGGGCAGCGCTTGGAAAAAAAAAACCCTGCAGGCAAAGAAATCATATATGTGGGTCTACCCCTGGCTCCTTGAGAAATGAAAGAGGAATATGTCTTGGCTTACTGGAAGTCTTATCCCAAGACTAGGGAAGGGGACTCCCAGAGAGCACTAAGCCTTCTCCTCATCCATCATAGTCTGTATAGCCTGTGGCTTTCATTTGGTTGGTGTGGTGACCTTAAAATGTTCTAGGCATTTCTGCCATGTTCTGTCTCTATACCTAGACATGACCTCAGGTGTACAGTCACATTGGAAACATAAAAAGCCTTGCATCTGAATTGTGAAATTCAATCTGTGTTATATTTAAAATACCACAATAATTGAGTGGCCATTGCTACAGTAAATATTATTAGGGGGTTTCTCCCCCACCGTAGATCATTTAGTTCCCAAATAAAAGACACAAAACTTTTAGATTTAGAATAAGCCTTAAAGTACTAGAGCTGGGCAGACATCAACCCTCTGTGCTATTTTTTCTGCTTCCCTGTCCATAACCCCGAGGTATTGCTTGCCATGCTCTGCCTGGGCCACTCCTCTTCTGACAGGCTGCCCCTCATGGTAATACACTCACGATCCACCTACCCTATGGGGTGCTGTCTCCTTCCTTCTCCTCCATGTCCTTTCCCTCTCCTTGTGGACCCTGCCTGAGCCCCCAGGCCCAGGGAAACTTTGCTCTGTCCCCTCTCTTCTGCCCAGCCCATGTTGTAGGGATTTTATTAACCAATCAGGGATAACTTAGGAGGCAAAAAAAAAAAAGAAAGAAAGAAAGAAAGAAAGAAAGAAAGAAAGAAAGAAAGAAAGAAAATCTGGTATACATGAGTATCTCCTTGTCTTGGAGCAACCAGACCTTAGGGTACAGAATTTACCATTTGAATATACAGCAGCAGCAGACACATTATAGGCCGATCTACTTTGTAGTTGGACTCAAAGCTTGGCTCTCACACCCGTTAGATGTTCAACCTGGAGAAGTTATTTTACCTTTGTGTGACTCAATTCCCTTATCTGCACAGTGAGGATGATAACGAGTGTTAATTCACAGAGTTGTCTTGGGGACTGACGAGTTAATATATCTAGTATTTAAACATTAAACACCATCTACTTTGCATAATTAATAAAAGTCTGTGGAAAGGGCAAAGTCATAAAGCCAGAAGAACATTTGATTTGGAAATGGGCCCATACAACTACCTCTAATAACAAATTGAGAATCAGGGAATGGTGGAAGACTAAGGCCAGAGAATTGGGAAATCAAGGCCAGCCTGGGCTGCATAATAAGATCGTATCTCAAAATATCAAGAAAAGTCAGGTTCATAATAATAATAAATCAAGAAATAGCCATTGTAAAGAATGTACAAAAAGCAAAGAAGTGGAGCAGAATGGATGCTGTGTGCCAAGTCCCTCTGCTGTCCATCTCTGGGACCAAGTATGCATCAGATCAGTGACAGGAATGGGGTGCTGAGAGCCTGGAGCAAAGGGATGCTGGCTGCATGGCCACATTTGAACAGTGCTAAAGCAGGACTAAATGCTAAGAAAAAAAGCCATATGCAAAACATGTAAATTTTAATGTCCTACAGAAAGGCAAAACCACAATAATTTTACTGTTTGTCAAGCTGCTTGTGTCACCAAACTTCTAATATTGGTAAGGATGTGAAAAACTCTTGTGATGCAAACCAGTTGCCAATAAGAAGAGCAACCAGTGTCCTGACCAAGGTGACCTGGATGGTGTCAAATAGGCCGAGGCAGCCTGGACAGCCATCAGAGTCTGTTTAACACACAGATATCTGTCATTTCAAAAGGGGGAAAATTAAGCCACACTTTTCCCCCCACTTTTTGCAAAACCAAGAATACTCCAGCATTGAGGCTTACAAATAAAAATATGCCAAGAAACTTCATAGAATATGCATTTCTCATGTGTGTGCTCCTGAGTGTGTGTGTTTTGTTTGTGTTTTGTGTGTGTTTTGTGTGTGTGTATGTGTGAGTGTGTGTATGTGTGAGTGTGTGTGTGAGTGTGTGTTTTGTGTGCATGTGTGTATGACTGTGTGTATGTGTGTGAATGTGTGTGTGTGTTTTGTGTGCATGTGTGTGTGTCTGTGTGTATGTGTGTGAGTGTGTGTGTGAGTGTGTGTGTTTTGTGTGCATGTTTGTGTGTGTGTGTGTGTGTGTGTGTGTGTGTGTGTGTGCACAAATGCTTCAATTATCTGCTATGGTGAATACTATCCCCAACTCAATTATGAAGGTTTTATTAAGCTGTGAGTAGTATGTGGAGAGTGGTCACAAAGAATAATTAGGAGTCCTCTTCTGTTAAGTTGTCTGAGACTTCCAAATGCTGCATGCTGTGAGTGGGCCTCACATCTCAGCACACTAATTCTATTAAGTACAATTCCCGTGTGTTTTTCTTAAACAATTTTCTATGAAAACCTTTAATAATTTTTTCTCCCATTCATTTTTTGTGGAGGGGACAAGGGTCTTTGTTTTGTTTTTTTTTTCCTTTTTTCTTTTTTTTTTCTTGCTTATTTTAGGTCCACAGGATTTTCTGTAGCTTTTGAGGAAGTCCTAGACGTAGGACACTGGGTCTGTATAGTTTAGGGAATTAACCAGTTCACTGAGCACATTTTTTCTTTGTTTGGTTTCTGTTTTTCTTTTGAGATCTCACTGTGGGAGCAGAGGAAGTCCTGAGGAACTGCAGCCCTAAGAGGATGTGTGTTGTAAAAATGATATGACCATGCCATGGACCCAAAGCTATTTATCCATGGGGAAAAGGCAAAGACCCCCATACCCCTTGAGGCTCAGAGACATGACAAAGCCTTCTCAGGATGGTGTTGATAGTGTGTGCAGATAAAGTCTACTCTACCTTTCCCCCTGGTCCCATCTGGATATTTACAGCCTGAAGACTGCCAGCTGCAGAGACTGCTCCTACTGAGATTAGCTAAATCTGCCCCTTGTCAGTTACATATGCATAGTCCTCCCCTCCTTGTTTATCTGCATGTAATGCCCACCTCCTTGCTGCCTGGAGCAACAGCCCTGCTTCCTGGCCAGCTCTATATAATAAACATGCTGAGCTTCTGGGATGCTGCATTTTCTCCAGCTCATGGACCCAGCCTTCCCCATGTAAGTGTGTCCAATGTCATTCTTCATTTCCTCCTCACCCCTGGTCAGGCCCAAGTCCCTGGAGCCAGGCAAAGGACTTGGCAATCTCAGTCTGCTCCACTTTGAAGGAAGTGCTTTCTAAACTGAAATCTAAAGCACACAGTGGGTTCAGCTCCCTCTCAAGTGTCTTTGGTGAGGGTTGGGGTGGGTGTGAGACCAGTTGTATTATGACTATTTCAGAAGAGCAAGGATTCACAGTTTGTTTTTGGTGAAGGTGAGCTCCCCAAGAGGCTATCAATGCCAACGTTTTCCCAAGTCACCTTCTAGGAGGTCAACTGACTCCTAGGTGAGTCTTTGGTTACACTGCTTCAGTTTTCTGTGGCTACACTGTCCAAATGGCACCCACTGGTCACACATGGCTATTTGAGATGAACTAAACTTAGAACTAAAATCTGCCTCTTTAGTCACAGCAGGCAAACCAGGAGGCAAACAGCCAGCCAGAATCCATAGCCAGAAACACAGCAGATATAGAATATTTCTATCATCTAGAAATTTCTCCTGGACAGAAGTGGTCTAGGTTCTTGGTGTCTGGTTTTTCCTTCAGGGAGAATTACTTGCCATACTAATATCCAACGGTTTATTTTTAAAGCAACTTTAACAAAATACGACTTACTCATCCCCAAATTAATCCAGTTTAAGTCTACAGTGCAATGGTTCCCCATAAATCTACCTGAGTTCCCCATAAATCTACCGGAGTTCGTTGCTAGACCACGGAACAAAAGAACGAGAGTGTATGCAGTTATGTAAAATGGTATGCAACAGTATTGTCCACTGCATAATTATACTGCACTACTTTTGAATTCTTCAAAATTCAGGCCTTTTATTGATAGTTGTACAAAAATACATTATCCTAGAGTTGAGAAAATATACAGTATTTCATCTGGGCTTTTTTTTTTCATTGAGACTTTAATATTTTTGCATCTTTTGCTAGTATCGTTAGATTCTTTATAAGAGTTTTATTTTTTGGAGTTTTTTTTTTGTTTTTTGTTTTTTTTGTTTTTTGCCAATCTGGTCAGTATTTGATGCCATTTAAATGTTCTGAGGATTTTGATGAAAATAATACTACAATGATAAAGTGATACTCATTTTCTTGAGCCATTTACATATGTATATACACACATATGGGAAGTTATATATACATATTTCTATGCTATACTGTGTAGAATACAATTCTATTATACGTCAACATATACAGTTTGCTCAATATGATTTCTGTGAATGTTATCAGTCATGGGGAAATATTAAGAGCCTGAATAAACATGGACAATATTTGCAGAATGCACATAAAATTGAAGATGGTATATAAGCAAAAATGTGAAGTATATCACTTACACTTTCATATCGAATGCACTTTAAAATTTTTAATAGATTAAAAAATTTAAATCATCTTTACCCAGTTTCTTGTTTTTTTTCGAAATGTGTCTCCTGGATGATTTGAATTATATATGCTGCTTAAGATCCTTTTAACAACAGTGACCTAATGCCTTAAATGTGTTTCTGATATTTCCATTCACTTGATCACTGTTCAATAATTTTACCATGTTGATAACTGTACTTTCTTTTTTATCACTTTAAGAATGAAACTTTCATGTGTGAATATACACTTTTGATCCTAACACTTTGAAGGCATAAGCAGGTGGATCTGTTTTTTGAGGTCGACCTGGTCTATATAGGAAAACCCTATCTTAAAAAAAAAATCAATCAATAAATAAGCAAATAAATAAAAAGAATTTAAAACATTTCTAATTAATATGAACACAACCACATCTTTAATAACAATTGATTTTTATTGCTGATAATTCATATAATCAATTTACAAAATGTTACATAGTGTCATATGGGAACTCAATTTCATCGTAAAATAAACCTGCTTTTCTCTTTTCATTGCTTGCTCTTAGTTTCCATATTCATACACATATATAATTTATTCTGATTATTCTCTCCCCCACATCGTCCCATTCCCTCCCCTGTGACTTAAACATATATAGTCTTCTAAATTTAGGTTTCCGATGTCTGATTTCTCTTTTATTTATTATACATTCCTTTACTTTTCCATCTATAGTTTATGATATCTTAATAAGAAACCCATTCTGTCATTAGCACTCTCTGTGCTTGATAGGAGACATTCACATTCTTCAGTAGCTTGTCATCAGTGCAGGAAATGACATCAAGCTCTCTCTCTATCTCTGTCTCTCTGTCTCTGTCTCCCTCTCTGTCTCTCTGTCTCTCTGTCTCTTCTGTCTCTCTGTCTCTCTGTCTCTCTCTCCATCCCCTCCCCAATTATTCTGTTTTCTAGTACAAGGACTCACACTTTAGTCTAGCCTTGAACTCAAGGCAATCCACCTACCTCAGCATTGTGAGTGTTGGGATTGCAGGTATAAACCATCTTGCCCAGTGAATTTTGTGACTCTCGTACATCCCTTTACTATTTCTGAGTTATTTTTAATATTGCTGTGACCCTTTTCTAGATTCTAGATGTAGATACATTAACTGATTAGAAGGTTTTATTTTTAAAGATTTATTTATTTATGTACATGAGCACTCTGTTTGCCAGTGTGCCTGAATGTCAGAAGAGAGCTTCAGACAGAAGAGGGCATTGGATCCCACTACAGATAGTTGTGGGTCACCATGTGGTTGCTGGGAATTGAACTTGTGAGCAATGGAGAAGCAGCGCTCTTAACCACCAAGCCATCTCTCCAACCTGATAAAAAAGATTTTAAATTTCATTCTTTTCGTGTTTGTTTGCAGTCTTTCTTCTTGACAACCCTGTAATGGAATGTCCAAATGGTGATTAGTGGCGGTTGGTAGAAGGAGCCATATGTGTGATGCTGCCATATGTGTGAGGGGCTGGCAACAAGGTGCAGACCCAAGACCATGGCCCTGAGCACTGAGGCTCACCTGCTGGATGTGGGCTCTCAGCCCCATCAAGATGCCTTCAGGCGAGGACAGCAGGTGGTGGCTTGTGCCCTGCTGAACCGGCCTAGGAGAGTGGCAACCACAATTGCCATGCTTGCCATGCCCAAGCCTCCAGCCTGGGGCACCAGGAAGCTCCGGCTGTGATGGCCTCAGGTTGGTCACAGTGGGCCTGGAGGCCCGAAGAAGCCGCCCCGGCCTCAGCGGGCCCTGAGAGGGGACTGACGGGCCTGAGCGGAGCCCGGAGCTCCACACCACACGCCTCCCCGTGTCCTGCCTCCGGGTGTTGTCTGCGCCACGGAGTGGGCACACGTGTCCTTCCCACCCCGCCGCTCGACCGCGCCCGAGCCGGGCCTCAGGGCACGCGGAGCTGGTGGGTGAGCGCGGGGCCTGAGGGGACCGGGCGCTCGCGTTATATTTCGCGCCCGCAGCAGCGCGTGTGCCTGGGCGAGTTTTCCTTCCGCGGGTGCCGGCAGCCGGGGCGCCTCCGCCCAAGCTGACTCCTCTCTCTCCCTCTCCGACCCCGGCAGGGCCCAGACGTGATTCTGCCTGCACGATGTCCTCCTTCCTGGAGGCGAGCTCTTCTCAGGCGCCACGTCGCGAACAAAAAGAGAAAAGAAAAAAATGAAAAGAAAAATCAGAAGAAGCTGACAGAGAAGGGGGCGGTAACGGCGTTGGGGGTCACCTCGGCCACGGGAGGGCGCGCTAAGACAGTGGCGGGGTTTCCAACGGCGACTCCACCCTGAAGTTTCCAGGGAAGAAGCCAAGGCTAGTCCTGCCAGGGGACCTGGAGGCCTGGCGCCTGGGCGGACCCCTAGCCCGACCTCCGGTCTGCTCCCCAGGGACAGCAAGCAGCAAGCAGGGCGGGCTGCACCTTAAGAGCAGCAGCATCAAGGTAGGTAGGAGACCCGTGTCCCTCCTAAGGCTCCTTCTGGGCCGCCCCCACCCCAGCCCTGGGAAAGCAGTGGCAGAAGGAGGCAATGCAAAGGGAGCCCATTGGGTAGGGGAAGGGAGGGTTCAGGGATGTATGGAGAGCTGAAGCAGGGATTGGAAAGCCTATGGCATTGGGAAAGAATGGAGAGGTGCTCTGGAGTGTGCATGAGAGCTGTGCTCTGACATCCCCACAGCAACTTGGGGCTGTCACCTCTCTCTAGATTGACTTAGAATTAAATGACCTGTACCTGCCAGGGCAGGACAGGCTTTTCAGAGGCAGCTTAGCCTGGTGGCACATTCCCTGTAATGTTTTCATTGTATGTTAAAGGATGGGGATCGTGGGAATATATTTTCTTAAAACCTCAGGCAATTTATGCAGATTACAGTTCTGCATAATTTAATTCTTTCCTGCCTGCTATGAGCAGGCCTCCAGATCAGCAAGTTCCTTTGGAATGGTTTTCTTGTTTTTGTTTATTTTCCATGGTGCTGATTAGAAAGCCATGAATTGTTTTGTGAATTTTAAATTTCAAGAGGTGACACCCAGAGTTTATGGTGGTTTCCTTCAAACACTGCAGTGTAGTTGCAGCATAAAAACATACTTCTTGTGACAAGAAGTGGAAAAAGAATGTTGATGAGCTAAGAAAAGAGGAGCCTTGAGCCAGATCAACCATTTGGCTTCCTCAAATTTGGAGCAAGCATGGAATGTGGCTTTTTCAGAATCTAGGGGGTTTTTAGGATTGGGCAATGAATGCTGTCTGGTGCTAACCCGTCCCTTTTGTGGCTGACAACCCTTAGGAGAAGGTCAGAATGTGCCAACAGCACAGATTGGGCACTGGTGGTGTTTGAACTCAGAAGTGCTCAGGAACTGTGAAAGTTTCTCTGTTATCACCCTGGAGCCATCTAGTGAAATAGACCACTGTGATGCTGTGTAAGAGGCCATTGTGAGGGCTGGAGAGATGGCTCAATGGGTAAGAGCACCAAGTGTTCTTCCAGAGGTCCTGAGTTCAAATGCCCGCGACCACATGATGGCTCACAACCATCTGTAAGGAGTACTGATGCCCTCTTCTGTTGTGTCTGAAGACAGCTGCATGGTCTCACATATAAATCAATAAATCTTACAAAAGATTGTCATCTACTGTAGTTTCTGTGTGGACAGGGCACAGTTGAAGGGCTTAAAAATCAAGTACATTGCCTGTCTTTAGAGATCAAGTGTATCACCTAACTTTCAGACGAGATCGGGCGCGTTCAGGGTGGTATGGCCGTAGACATCACCTAACTTTCAAACCAAGAAATGTAGTGTCTTTTTTGCTGCTTCTGTACTTTTTAGTGATGTAACTTTTCTCCTATTACGTCATTTGTTTCCATGATAGTTGTTTTCAAGTATATATGATTATCGCTCCTATTTGCAGAGCTATTCAATATTTTCATTGGATAAATATTTGTGGTGAATTTACATTGTGATATCAGTAAAATGCTATGTGAAAATTTTAGAGAATATACGGTTTTGGGTAATTTTAATAACCTTTCCCCTCAAGTGGTGGCCTGTTTTCACATTGAAAAGACTGGAATTCATTACCATCCATAGCAGGATTGATAGGGAAGCGAAATGGACAGTGACAGTGTTGTTCTCTTTGACAGTTGTGGGAGCCAAGAAAGAAGTGTGACTTGCTTTTTGTGACTTACAAAATCAAGACTGAGTATCATTACTGTAGAAGCCCATGGAAAAAATGATGAAGTTTTCAGAAATCACCAGTTAAAGAAATGGTGGTTTTCTTATATTGAATTCTGAGTTTCAAAGTTATGTTTCATTTTTCTTTATTACTTAATGAGGCTTTTTATTAAGCTTTTTATTCACCATTACACCCTTAGATGCACAGTGCTAGGATCGTATTAGGTGCTCAATAAATCACTGACCATTGGGGAGGAGGAATGATAAGAAAGTATGTATTTTCTGTAAGTTCTGTTAGTTTTGGGAACAGGTGGTTTTAGGTTGACCAGTTATAGCTTGGTATCTTGACCCACATAAGACAACTTGACAGAACCCCCTTTCTGGCCATTATGTTCAACATATTTTACTCTTAATCATTCTTGAAAATCATGGAATTAGTGTGGAAAATTGATTTTACCTGCAGTATAGCAAAAAAGGCCAGTCTAGATAGGTAAGCAGATATGTTTCTCCATGAGCTGATGTCTTAAAACATCTAGATTTAGGAATTTAGTTTTGTGTTTTCTAAACATACATCGTACAGCATACAGATAACATCGTAATAGAATAAAGGAATCTTTTGATTTAGCACCAAATTCCCTAAAGCAATGACTACTGCACAGCTCTCTTGGACATATAAATAGCCTAAATTATATTTCACTCTTTTAAAGAAATAATGAAAGCACTTAAGGTTAAGCAAAGCCCATGGGAAAAGTTTGCTGCGGTGTTTCTCTTTGGTTTCTTGTGCTCTTTCTAGAGAATGACTTTAAGAAGTCAGGGCGGTCAGGTGGTCAGCGTAGTCACGCAGTCATGAGCAGATGGTTAAGCAATGTGCTAGGGCTCCATCGGCCAGTGAGCCCAGCTGAAGAGGAGAGTCTAGCCAGTGAGCCTGACTGAGGAGCAGAGGCTAGCCAGTGAGCCTGACTGAAGAGCAGAGGCTAGCCAGTGAGCCAGTCTGAAGAGCAGAGGCTAGCCAGTGAGCCAGGCTGAAGAGCAGAGGCTAGCCAGTGAGCCTGACTGAAGAGCAGAGGCTAGCCAGTGAGCCTGAATGAAGAGCAGAGGCTAGCCAGTGAGCCTGACTGAAGAGCAGAGGCTAACCAGTGAGCCAGGCTGAAGAGCAGAGGCTAGCCAGTGAGCCAGGCTGAAGAGCAGAGGCTAGCCAGTGAGCCTGACTGAAGAGCAGAGGCTAGCCAGTGAGCCTGAATGAAGAGCGGAGGCTAGCCAGTGAGTCTGACTGAAGAGCACAGGCTAGCCAGTGAGCCTGACTGAAGAGCAGAGGCTAGCCAGTGAACCTGACTGAAGAGCACAGGCTAGCCAGTGAGCCTGACTGAAGGCTGAAGAGCAGTGATTTTAACCTTTATTTCTAAGTTCTTCAGTTTTCCTAAAAGACAAAAGTTTCCCTCCATAAAGTTTGACTAAAGAGGTTCTCCTTGCTCTCTTCTTCTTATCTCCTTTCCTCTTGCTCTTATGACACAATAATTTCCTTACTCTCAAGGCCTTCCTCTCAACGCTGTGCCTTTACTTCTAAGTTCTTCTTGAGTTCTGTTCTCTTCAGTTCAGTTCTGTCTAAAAAGCTTCTCTCTCTTTGTACTCAGTATTTGTATATCTTTCTGAACACAGCATCACATGGTGAAATGTTCACCACAAGTTTGCACAGGAATTCAAATCATAAGTTGGATAATCAGTTTACGACAGAGAATGTTTACATGCATATCCATGAAGAGTAATCCTCAGGATAAACAGTCACCATCTGTCACCAGCTCTGCACATTCATGGAGAGTTAAAAGCTGTAATTTTTATGAGAAAAAAATAAGTGAAATTACCTATAGGCAAATCCAGTCAGTTATTTATGTTCAGTCCATGCACCTATAGTAAATGATTTGTTCTCCTTTTATGAACTTTGGTTAATTGGTTTATACCCTCTTAGGATGGGCTCTAATTTGTAGATGCCTCCTTGGTATTGGAGAAGCAATTCACTCATGACACTTTAAGAATAGAAGAGATCTCAATGCAATTTTGATCACCAGAGAAAACATAATAGCAGTCCTATTATAAAAGCTTAAAATTACTAATCTAATTTAGGAATTCTTATAGAACCATCATTAGGAATTAAGAAATCAACTATTTGTCTATACATCATCACGCCAAGACAATACATCTTTGTTGCTCTGTGGTGATCTGCTCAAAAGAGTGGGGTAAAGAGCATGACAAATACAGAGGCAGATGCTTGCAGTCAACCATTTAGCTGAAAACAGGGTCCCAAATGGAGAGTTAAGAGAAAGGATTGAGGGAGCTGAAGGGGTTTACAGCCACATAAGAACAACAGTAAGAAACACCCAGAGCTCCCAGGGCCTAAACCACCATCCAAAGAGTACACATGGACAGACCCATGGCTACAGCTGCATATGTAGAAGAGAATGGCCTTCTTGGGCACAAATGGGAGGAGAAGCCCTTGGTCTTGTCAAGGCTTTATGCCCCAGTATAGAGGAAACCAGAACAGGGAGGCAGGTCGGCCTGGGAGTTTGGGTGGGTGGTAACACCCTCACAGTAGAAGGGGGAGGCGTGTTATAAGGGGTTTAGTGGATGGGAAACCAGGAAAAGGGATAACATTTGAAATGTAACAAAAGCCCTCTCTGGGGATGGACAGCGGCTAAGGATGCTCTGAGCACCTCCTTCCCTGCTGCCTCCCTTTGATCACGACTGTGGTGTATGGTGTCAGCCTGGGACTCCCCATGGGATGCTGCTGGCACTGGTCCTGATGTTCAGGGCCAAGAGCATGATGAGCAAGGAGCACATGGTTTGTCCCGATTCAGAGCTGGGTGAGTGGCCACCAGAGGATTAGGACAGCTTCCTGTACAATCATGAGGACTTCCTGGGCAAGGAGGACTCCAAGACCTTTGATAGTAAGCCTGGACGAGAGCAGGAGAGGCTGGGGAAAATTGTTGATCCAATTGACAGTGATGGAGGTGGCCTTGTTACTACTGAAGACCTGAAAGTTTGGATCAAACAGGTACAGAAAAGATACATCAACCATAATGTGGCTAAACTCTGGAAGGATTGGGATACATATACGAAAAGATCTCCTGGGAAGAATACAATCAGGCCAACTATGGCTACTACCTGGGAAACCTTGCTGAATTCCAAGATAGCTCTGATCATCACAACTTTAAAAAGTTGCCTCCATGAGATGAGAGGAGGTTTAAGGCCTTGACGGTGACCTGACAGCTACTCAGGACGGGTTCATTGCTTTTCTACACTAAGAGGATTTAGAACATATGAAGGAGATTGTAGTTCTGGAAACCCTGGAGGATATCGACAAGAACGGGGATGGTTTTGTGGACCAGGATGAGTACATTGTGAACATCTTTTTCTCACGAGGACAATTGCCCTGAGACAGACTTGGTTTTGTCTGGGGAGCAGTTCAATGATTTCCCAGATCTGAACAAGGATGGGAAGCTGGACTAGGATGAGATTCGCCACTGGATCCTCCCTCAGGACTATGACCATGCACAGGGTGAGTTCTGGCATCTGGTGTATGAGTCAGATAAAAAAAGATTCTTACCAAGGAGTAGATTTTAGACAACTGGACCATGTTTGTGGGAAGCCATGCCACCAATTACAGGGAAGATCTTACCAAAAATCATGATGATATTTGAAAGACACTCATCCTCATATGGCCAACGGTCACAGGCTTTCTACAGATGTTCTGCGTGATTGCTATATTTGTCAAGTATATAGCAGTTGTGTCCCTAAACAATGAGAAACCTTTCTAAAGCTCAAAAAATCATACTTTGCACCACAAACAATAATAGTAGGAGATTTAAACACCCTACTTTCATCAATGGACAGATCAGGGTAACAGAAATTAAACAGAGACATAGAAAGACTAACAGAAGTTATGAACCAAATGTATTTAACATATATTTATAGAACACTCCACCCTAAAACCAAAGGATATACCTTCTTCTCAGCATCCCACAGTACCTTTTCCAAAATTGACCATATAATCGGTCACAAAACAGGCCTCAACAGATACAGGAAGATAGAAATAATCCCATGTATCCTATCAAAAAACCACGGACTAAGGCTACTGATCAATAACAACAAATAGGACAGAAAGCCCACATATACATGGAAGTTGACGTCAATGACAACTTGGTTGGTCATTGGAGACATAAGAAAAAAATTAAAGATTTCTTAGAAGTAAATGAAAATGAAGATACAACATACTGAAACTTATGGGACACAATAAAAGCAACGCTAAGAGGAAAAATCATAGCTCTGAGTGCCTGCAAAAAGAAACAAGAGAGAGCATATTTCAGCAGCTTCACAGCACACCTAAAAGCTCTAGAAAAAAATTAAATAAACC
Organism: Rattus norvegicus; assembly: GCF_021556685.1. Taxonomy (NCBI): domain Eukaryota; kingdom Metazoa; phylum Chordata; class Mammalia; order Rodentia; family Muridae; genus Rattus; species Rattus norvegicus. Next base: position 25,217,341 of record NC_141542.1, read on the forward strand.
CTAGAGAAGTAGAAAGCAGGAAATAATCAAACTCAGGGCTGAAATCAAACAAGAAGAAACATAACCGAGTATCAAAAGAATCAGCAAACCCAGGAGCTGGTTCTTTGAGAAAATCAACAAGATAAATAAACGCTTAGCCATACTAACCAGAGGGCACAGAGAGTGTATCCAAATTAATAAAATCAGAAATAAAAGGGAGACATAACAGCAAAATCTGAAGAAATTAAAAAGATCATCAAATCCTACTACATAAACGTATATTCAACAAAACTGGAAAATGTAGAGGAAATGGACAATTTTCTATACAGATACCAGGTACCACAGTTAAATCAGGAATAAATATACCTTCGAAACAAACCCGTAACTCATAAAGACATAGAAACTGCTATTAAACATCTCCCATCACACCAGTCAGGATGGCTAAGATCAAAAACTCAGGTGACAACAGATGCTGGTGAGGATGTGGAGAAAGAGGAACACTCCTCCATTGTTGCTGGGATGGCAAACTGGTACAAGCACTCTGGAAATCAGTCGGAAGGTTCCTCAGAAAATTGGACATTGCACTACCTGAGCACACAGCTATACCTGTCCTGGGCATATACCCAAAAGATACTCCAACATAAAACAAACACATATGATCCACTGAGTTTATAGCAGCCTTATTCATAATAGCCAGAACCTGAAGTGAACCCAGATGCCCTTCAACAGAGGAATGGATTCGAAAAATGTGGTACATCTACACAATGGAGTACCACTCAGCTATCAAAAACAATGACTACGTTCAATTCATAGGCAAATGGAAAAAACTAGAAAATATCATCCACAGTGAGGTAATCCAATCACAGAAAAACACACTTGGTATGCTCTTGGTAGCGATGGCCTTGAAGCCCTCCATTATTGATGTTATTATTATGGTTAGCATTAAGTATGACTGGGTTCATGGAAAATCCCCAGCCAGCTGCAGAAGACTAATACAAATGTGGTGGTCAAGATGAATAATCATATGATAACGTGTGACGTTAAGATACCCAATGTCATGACCTGTAACCTTTCTGAAAAACCAACATCCTGCTGACTAATAGATATGACAAACCTGTGAACTTTCTGACAACATGTCAACATCAGCCGATTCCCTGACCACATGAATATTGTGTCCTTGGCGTGGGTAATTGTTTTTTACTTCTCTCCTCTCTCTGTTACCCTTTTTATGGTACAAATTCAGCCTTGGGGAAAAATAAAATTGTCGCCTTGATCAGACTCTTGTCTTGGAGTCCTTCGTCACGTCTTTTGTCCCCCATTCTCTTCCAGATTCTCAGCACCCCTCATTGACAGTATGTACTCATTGATAAGTGGATATTGACCAAAACCTCAAATTACCCAAGATGCAATCTACAGATCTCAGGAAACTCAAGAAAAGGATGACCAAAGTGCAGATGTTCCCACACCTTCTTAAAATGGGGAACAAAAGTATCCATAGGAGGGGATATGGAGGCCAAATCTAAAGCAGAGCCTGAAGGAACAGCCATTCAGAGCCTGCCCCACATGTGGCCCATGTATATACAGCCACCAAAACTAGGTAAGATTGATGAAGCTAAAAAGTGCTTACTGAAAGGGACTGGATATACATCTCCACTGAGAGACACATGCAGAGCATTTCAAATAAAGAGGTCAGTGCTGGCAGTAAACTAGTGAACTGAGAGCAGGACGCCATTTATGGGAATTAGAGGAAGGATTCAAAGAGCTGAAGGGCTTGCAACCCAATAAGAACAGCAATGCCAACCAAATAAACCACTAGCAAAAGACTATACGTGGACTGACCCAGGGGTCCAACTGCATATGTAGGAGAGAATAGCCTTGTTGGGGCACCTGTGGAAGGGGAAGCCCTTGTTCTTAACAAGGTTGGACCCTGAGTGCAGGGAAATATCCGGGAAGGGGTTTCTAAGTGGCATGGATTGGGGGACCATATATATGGGAGAGGGCACGGCAGGGGGGTTTATGGACCAAAAGCTGGGAAAGGGAATAACGTTTGAATAAAACATATATATCTATTAAAAAAACTAAAATTTAAAAAAATGATACTAATGCCAAAAAATAATCAAAAAATGTGAATAAGAAAGAAATTTTAGGATTTGGAAAAAGATGAATGCCAGGTATTTGAAAAACTGTATGATCATGGTCAACACTTTAATATACTTGAGAAATTTTTTTACATGTTAATGAACTGCATCTTTTTAAATAGTGAATGGAAATCCAGTCCCTTCCTGGCTGTGAGGCTGGGGATCCAGATGTAGTGGAATTCATTATTTGTTGGTCCTGAATCTTTGAGTCTGCTTCTAACTCAGCTTATGCCAAGGAAACTAGGCCAAGGTGATATCTAAGCCATTGACCAAACTATCTGGACTAACAATCACAGGTGAAATTCCACCTTGTAAATGGGAGGAGAGGAATAAAAGATACCTTTAAAGATTTAAAAAAAATGAAATGTACCCCAAAAAATCCAATAAAAAAGTTTAAAATAAAAATAACTTAGGAAATACAAAATACTGGGTTACCATTCCACAATCATGATGTGTTTCTTCTGTGATAGCTTACAGGTTAATTTACTTTTCTATGACTGTTTTCTTATTTGAAAGTAAGTAATGGCATCATCTGTGGAGTGATGGTGAGAACAAAAGCTTTGCCTAACTTGAATAATCGATCCCTCCAGAGCATGTGCTTAACATTCTAAGCACAGGGAAATTTCCTGAGGGGATTAAAGAACAAAATCCAAACATAAAACAGGAACAACAATGATTTAAAAACATTCTGCATTCTGGGTATGAAGGCATGTTACAACTTTAATCAGCTTTGTAGGTATTTCTAATAAACACACAAAGAAACAAAAATCCTATCACAGTCCTAGCAGTTGCATCCAACAAAGAGAGAGCTGTGAGGTAGTGTGTGCTGCTTCTTTCCCCAGATACCCCTGGGCCTCAGGCCTGCACCCAGTGAGCTGGACCAAGAGCAGCCAGGTTGAAATTCCTGCTGCCATGGCAGGATTCTGCAGGAACATTTCCCTTTGACAACAAGGAACCTGTGTGGAGGAGACCTCTTGGTGAGTCCTCAAGGACTCTACATGTCCTATTCTGCAGGGAGAAGCCCTGCCAGGTCTTTGGCAAGGCCAGCCAGTTGTCTGGGGAAGTCTCTGGTCCTGTGGCAGAGGGCGAGGAATGGCAGAAAGAAGGGCAGCTCCACTGAGAGCAAAGGATAACCCTTCTAGGCCTATGACCTCCTAATTAATTTATCTTTTCACCTGATGCCTATTCACATTTTCTTACTATCATACAACTGTGATCTTGATGAGCAGCTGGGCTCTTGTTTTCTTAATCAGTTCTTTGTTGTCACAGACGTTTTTAACTTACTCCAGCCCCTGAGAATTATTCACACCTTCTGTATGCAGTAGGACCCTTGGTGGGCCTGTCATCTCAAAAATAGAAGGTTCAGTAATCCACAAGATTGGACTCCAGTCTACCTCAGGCCAGGAAAGAAGTCAGCCACCATTAGTAAAAGAGCAAGCGAAAAAGTACATAGGACACATAAGTGCCCTAATCAGAAGAAAAGATCCTCAACTTCTAAGGCCCGCACATCTGCACCCCTCTCTTCTGAGCTTTGTATAGTGATGTTGTATAACTCCAGATGGTAGTAAAAGGCAGAGTTCTTCCCAGAAACGTCATACATGATTTTCACTCTTACATCTGTGAGGTTTGGTGGCATTATAGCACACATTCAGGTGGGATTATAAAACCTAGGATAAGAAGACAGAATCCACATATCACAATGCCAAATGGACACCCTCCAGAACTTATGGACCCATTAAAATTGAGCTTCAACCTGACCTCACGCCATTCCACTCCCTTCCCGTTCTCCTGATTGTTATGTTTGCTAGAAGTAAAAGATCATGGTGCAGCCCCCAATATTCTCATGCCTGGACTTGGCTATTCAGGAAGAATGATATTGTAAAAGTGATGGCTACGTAGTTACAATGTAGTAACACAAGGTCCAGGTTGACATTTGCTCACTGATGTCCAATTTAATTGTCTTGTTATATTTGAGAAAAGGAAGATATCCTACATAATATATAAAAGGGACAGAAACTTATTCTTTTATATATGCCCTGTAGTTGATCACTATGTTCCCATGGAAAAGGAGTTTTTATTGCAAAAGAAATAGGATTATAGACCATTGATTTTGTGAAATACATGGATATGTAAATGGAAACAATGTCGGCTGTCAAGGACTGCACAGTAAGCAAATATTTCCAGGTTTTATACACTCAGAGGTATAGAAGAAATATATTGGCCTCCAGAAAAAGGGAAAACCTTAGGAATGGAAATGTGTGTCACATGCATTGTCTCAAGTAGTAGATTTACTTTTAAGTAAAGTCTCCCTCCTCCTTGGTCCCTAGAGATTTGGGTGCTAAGAAAAATCTGCTCTCAAATTCAGGGTTGTAAGCAGCCCTCCCCAGCAAAAGCATTGTTGACTTTTAATGAAGCAGAGAGAAATATCTAGCTTTGAAATAGAGGTTGCCAAATGGTATTCCCAGCGACACATGAGAGACTGGAGGAAAGGGTCCCCACAGAAAATCATTAGTTTGGGGAGAGCTGGTTAGTAGGTAGGCCATAGAACTTTCCAGTGACATCACCAGTAAGCACTTCACTGGGCAATCTATTGTATCTAAGAGATCCCTAGAATCTTCTGTGATGTCACCAGTGTTGTGGTGACACCAACTGCCTTTGGGATCTTTCTTCAGTTCCCTTTGGGTTCACAAGCAGGCATGTTTCGCCAGCTGCTCAGGCTATTTCGGAAGGAAAGGGGAGATCAAGGAGAGACCATACCAGGTCAGAGGGAAGCTGACCCCCTCTCTAGTGAAACAGGAAGGAGGAAATCATTCTGGGGAAGGCCTGGTGAGTCCTGGGCAGAGTTGGGGAACATCCTCAAGGAGGTAGGTTTGAGATGTGCCTTCTAAGGCTAGGCCTTACAAGCAGGAGCCTTGGGATTTCTCAAAGGCAAACCAAGAGTCAGGAGTTCCTAATCTTAAATTTGAAAGACATAAAGTGGTAAGCCTTCAGTGTCTTTTCTTGAAGTTTTTTAACTGTGAATGTCAATGAATGGCAGGAGGAGGCACTGTGAGATTAACAATGTGACCATCCATGGTTGGGAGTTGAAGAACTTCATCCTCTAGATTACTGTAGGTTACATAAGTCTCTATGGTGAGAACAAGGAAGGATGCACCCCTAGTCATGAATTGAGTTCTCAGACACTTTGGACTGGAACATAGATGATTAGAGCTTGATGGAGCTAAGCATTATGAACTCCAGGATTAACTGCACCACATCTGATATGAGATAACATTATCCCAGATGTTTATGTCTCAGTCAGGTTATAACTTTCAGTGCCAGGGGTCCAATAATAGTGAGTGTGGCACGTGTATGGCATTAGAGGTTGGGAAGAGGGTCATAGCTTAAAGTCCAGCTTCAAAATAGCTTTTCTGTTCTTTTTGGGATTCACCCAGTCTACCATTTCATCTTCCTCAACTGCCGTTTGGTATTCGGAATGGTCTTTTCCTCCCATGGGCCATCAAATATGCAAATTAACTTGGGTTTATCTATCTACAGGTTTTGGTAGGAAGGCATCATCCCAAAGTGTCATAAGTCAGCAAGTGGAGTGTCTAAAGGAACTGGAGGAACTCAAATTTGAAATCCAGAAGTGTCAATTCGAGAGGGATGAACTTTACCAAATCCTGGACCTTTATATCTATGATGATTGGGACCACAGGTAATCATTATGCCCAGTAACCTGTTCACTGTCTTGTGCTCTCTCTCTGCTAACCCAAGATTTCCTCATAGCACGAGAGAGTTTCACCTCTCATCCTGGATTTTAAGGAGACTTGGCATGCATTAGCTTGTGAGATAAGCTAGGTGCTGTGTGTTTGGGGTTAACCTGTTTTGTAGTTGAGCCTGAGGTGGTTGGAGATGCATTGGTTCTGTCAACAGCTGGAAGGACCTGGTCACACTTACTGCAAGTGTGTGTGTGAATGAAATGCCTGCAGGTCATCACTCTTTTCCTCTGAATTTGTTCATTATACACTGATTCTATGGCACCTCCATGGATGTAGTTGGCATTCTAAATGTTTTTGGATATGGGTTGGTATGTATATATGTGGATGTATTTGTTGGTGTTTTACTCAGGATCAGGACGTCTGGGACCTTTGATGGGGTCTGAGAATTTGTGTGATGGACAGTTTGCAGGTCATGATAGTGATGAGTACGTGGAGGCCCACATTGATCTACAGAGCACTTTGCTCCTTCTGTATACCTTGGTGGCACACAGGACTCTCCTGAGGGGAGGAGGTGCTATAAATCCTCTTCCCTGTCAAACATATTTATGCCCTCTGAGAATTCATGTAACAATAGAAACCAAGGATTGAGTATTCAAAACAAGAGAAATGTCATCACAGCTTTCTCTTGGGCCCAAAGCTGTGGCACAGACTGGAGGAATCTTCTTCCTGAACTAGTCAATTCCATCATGCTCACCTGGCCAGCTCTTGAAGCTCAGGTCCCTCCAATTGGTCCCTTGGCTCTGTTGTCCTGTGCCCAGGATAATAAACTTAACCAGTACAAATACTTTGAAGGAGCAAGTATGTGGTACATACTGAGTTTAAGTAATCGAGAGAACAGTCTGATTTTACCTAATTTGTTTCACCTGCTTTGATCTTTAGTTTTTTATTTTTTTAACTATCCAGGGATTGTTCATTGTGACCTAGAAATGGTCACTGTGGTCTTGACCGTTGTTATTCCCAAACAGGCAGCTCTCAGGCTCTGCCCTCTCCTATATAGGGAGTCTTTGCAGAACCATATCTCCCCAAGATTCCAAGGAGTCCTTATATCAAAACAAATGTTTGCTTATGTACATGGAAATATTTTCTGTGGATTGAGTCTCACTCTTGGGTTTTGGTCTGGTTTTTGAGTTTGCCACTTTCTTCCCTTCCACCATTCCTTGAATTTGAACTGTTTTATTATATATTTTTTATTTACATTTCACCTAATTCTGAAATCATGAGTTCAAAATGTTATTTGTTCCTTTGGCCATGACCTAACCCAGGCTGGATGTCGAATTGCCAGTCCTTCAATCTGAACATGAGATGAGAATGATGGCTATGCAAATGATGACCAACTCAATAAGTGATGCCATGGAGAGGTACAAGGAGCTCATACAAGTGAACAGTTCCTACCGGTGAGTCGCTGACAGAGATGAAAACCCAGCACTAGGCAGGGAATGCTTCTGTCCTGTGTGACTTTGAACCAAAGTCAGGGCTCTGGTTCTGTAGTGTCTGACTCTTAAAAAGAAGCCTGCCTTGTGGCAAGGGTCTTAGATTTGTAGCTCTTGGACTCAGTTGTCCTACATGTGAAGGGTGTAGAAGACCCTCCAATTGTTATTTTCCCCATTAAAGATCCTCAAGATAGAAAAGGTTTGCACCATGATGGGAATATCAATCAACTCTGAATCTCTAGGACTCTGACAGGATGTCTATGATCCATGAGAAACACATGGAAAGATTATACAGCTATTGGATCTTCAACCACCGCTCAGAGGGAATTTCCCCACTCCGTGAAGATGTTTTCAGCATGCTATGGACATATAAGCACCCATATGGACCATTTCTTCTTCCTTGATTTATATAAACCGTCTTAGTGTCAGGATTTTCAGAAGTACTTTGATTCACAAGGAATGTATCCTCTGGATTTGACCTCCTCTAATTGGTGCTAACTTGTATAGTGTGGCTCTATTCTGGTGATTTCTGGGGATGAGGGCCCTTGAAGGGATGACTGGACTTGCAGGAGTGACAGGCAAATAGAAGCTGGCTGGGATTTACCATTGTTTGTTTGTGGTTCAGCATCAGGCAATCCCAGCTCCTGCGTGAACAAGCTCAATTGGAGAACAATATACAGATTTTGCTGAATGAGAAGAGAAAACTGGTGGTGGAGCAGACTGAACTGCCAGCATCCTCTGTGGAGACAAAGAGGTTCTGTGAAGAGGCCGGAATGAACATCTGTGACCCCAGAGCCAAGCAACAGCAGGTAGGGTTGGGCCTCAGGGTCAGGTTGTCCTCATGTCTTACCATAATCATAGACAAACCAATGTAACTGTCTATTGACTGATCCATGTCCTGACCTAGGTCTCATCCAAGTGTTCATTCATGTGATGGTTTACAAGGCTTTCTGTGGAGATAGCCCCTTTTCAAGAAACTGCATGTTGGAAAGCAAATGCTCCTCCTCTTCGAGAATCTGCACTTCATTAAGGGAGATAGGTTGATCACACAGCACAGCACTACATGCCATTATGTATGGAGGGTGCTATGTGGGAACCCCTCTTTAGACTAGAACAGGGCTTTGAGGGATGAAGCAAAAGCCTGGAGCTCATTTTATTTTCAGGATCGTGTGAGACTCAGGAAGTAAGTAGTTTTCAAGGAGGAGAGCCTGGTGGAAATGCCAAAGAAATGGTTCTCATTGTCATTTGTGGTGGCTTTTGTTCTTCCTCCCCTCATGTCCCTATATATGAAGACGGTGACTTCATGCTTCATAGATCTTGGGTAACTACAGAGCCTGTGTATCAGTATGTCAATTCTGTCTTATTTGAGTGCCCCTGAGAGTTCATAACTGGGCCTTACAACCTGAAGCTGGTTAGAAGAGCAAGGATGTGGAAAAGGTTTCTCAAAGGCTGAGGGTTGGCATGAGAGACTTGAGACTTCAAGAACAAAGTTATCCGTATGTACCCCCAATTCTCACCAAGAAAGGTGCATTGCTGTGCTGACCTGCATCTTAGGGAGCATGCGGGGAGGCCAGTTCATGACATGCAGTTTTGTCCAGTCATTATCTAACTTAGTCCTTTAAGCCTAGGTCTCTCAACAAACATGAAGCTTCCTGTTTTGTGCTGGCCAGCAGTCTTTGCATCATTCATCCAGTTCCAAGTGGAGCCCCCTCTCTTATTTGTCTCAACACATTCTTAAACCATTTAGCTATTTTAAAAATAAGGATTAGATTTCTTTACTTTACCTGAACAGAGTTATCCCCCGGAAAGATTCTGTATTGTCTTATTGGCTTCCCCATGATCTTGCATGGAATCCTAGAGTGCAACCCTCTGCTGACATTGCTTTGCTGACTATATCATGGGCACTGCATTCTTTCAGGATAGATTCCCTCCCAATATTGTACACAGTGCTGCATTTCAGAAAATTCACTGTATGTTATTTATTTAGCCTTTTACTGACTGACATTGAGGTTGTTTTTATATCACAGGAACTCTAATGTGATCAAATGATCCTCGGAACTGACCATGAGTTACTGTCTTCTCTGGTGCTTCCAAAGTCTTCTATGAAGGAAACAGGGTAGTTTTAGTGAGGGGCCTATGATGAGTCAGCATAGAGCTTGATGGAGTCTTTTCCTAGAAATTTCTCTCTTGGGGATTTGATGTTGTGTTGTTTAGGCTATCTGTGCAGAACATGTAACTTACTTATCGGACCAGCAAGTATCTGCATAGAAAGGTTTCCTGAAGTGGAAATGAGTACAGGTCAGGGCAGCACATATTGCTTGAGTCTAAGAGACTTGTACACAGCATTGTTCCCACTAATTCCTCACTCAACAGGAAATGTGCTGCATAAGAGCAAAGTTTTCATTTGTGCATGTGAGTGTGTATCTGGGTGTCTGTGTTTGTGTGTGTTTGTGTGTGTGTGTGTGTGTGTGTGTGTGTGTGTTTGCAGTAGTGAACGTGTGTTTCCCTCTATTTCCAAGTTTCATGAGAAAAGTACTCTAAGCGTTCACTTTACATCCATGAAACATGAAATAGAGCTGCCCAGTCATTTGGCATCTCCATCTAGCTCTGTACAGGAAAAGGACACTTAAATTACTAATTTATTGTTTCCAAAAATTTCAGAACAGAATTATCCTGTGAAGTCTGGGGGAGGAGTGGAAATATGTTCAAGTGAGTCATGTTTCACAGGGGTAACAAATGGTACAGGCCTAGAGCTTGCAGGTCCCTTTTTGTTATGGTGTAGAAGCAGGACAATAAAATCCTTTAGAAATGCAACCCCCAAAACGAGGACACAAAAACACCTGTAAAGTTAGATTTTCAAGTGATTAGGGGCAAAACTACTGATCTGCATTGAAATCCTTTGGAGCACATCAAAGGAATGGAGTACTGGGAGGTAAGGGCAAGGCTTCTCTAGAAAAATCCATGAGTTTATTCTGCTTCTCTGTTCTTTGTGAATTGTGAAAGCCCATTGGAAGGTTATGTCACTCACTGTGTCTTCTCCAAGGTTGCTTTTCACATTGCCTGCTACCATTTCTTTCGAGCTACCTTGGCACACTACAACTTCCCCTGGGAGTTTGGCTTGGATTTTATTCATTGAGAATTTGAGTTGCTTGGAATTGTATCGTCATCCAGAAAAAAGCCCCATAGCTATGCTGTGGTGCAAGAACAGGGCAGTTTCAGGGACCCCTTTAGGTGCACAGATAATCCAAAGCGCTCCTCTATGTTATCTGTGTAGCATTCTGCAAGTGCTGTCAATCAACATCATTTTCTCTCAGTTAATTTCAGCCTCAATGGGTTAGGAGAAATGATGAGCTTCAAATGGGTCTGACAGTGTAAGAACAGGTAGCCCTATGAGAAGCCATGTTCAGAAAGTGGAACAGAAGTTTTAGTTAACCCAGTGATTCCACAACAAGGAGTAGGTATTGCCATTGCAACTGGGAGCATCAATGTTGTAGTGGTCCCAGAGTAACCTTGAAGGAGAATCTATCCAGACGTCCATCAGCCAAGGAGTAAAAGTGTACCATACGATGGAGCCCTTCCATAGATTCTGATTCAGTGTGAGATAATCCATGCAAGCTTTTACTTACTTATTCAAATTATCTTTGGAGCAATCACATTACGGGGAGAAAATTTGTTGATTTGGATCCTGGTTATGGAGATTTCCTATGATTCTAGCTTTGGGCATGAAGTCACTCAGGCTATGGTAAAGACAGCTCCAATTAGAAGAAGTTGCACACTTTGGGGAAAGTCTGAAAGAGTGAACAAGAAAAAGAGTCTAGTCCACCACCAATATATGATCCTTTGCTGAGCAACAAGACAGCTCTACACAGCCTTTGGGACTTGCTAAGCCAGATTGTTAATGGAAAAAGAACCCTGACTCTATGACGGTTTATGGGAGGACAGCACATCACTGACTGAGCTGTCTATAGGCTCTGGCCACTATGTACATATCCCACTCAACATTTTTTTTTATGCCTCCAGCGAATCCTGGGGAATCTTTACATTAAGCATTAATGTTCAGGTAGGGACACAGGCTGGAAGAAGCCATTTGAATATCCTTCCCTATATAAATACCCTTTTTGGGTGGATGACCACCCCACCTGGATTTCAGCCTCAGGCAGTTAAAGATCTACTCAGAGTATTGTTCTGGTACAGTTCATGTGAATTTTGCCCATGAAACAATATATATGATCCTCTGGATTTCTTGCTATGTTCTACTCCTTTCTTCCTGTGATCTCTCCGGAAAGATCTGAGGACATTTTCTCTTCTGTCCTCTCACAAATTGCCTTACACTAGCCATAGACTTACTGGGGTGCTGTTCTGTTTCTACATCACAATCACCTTTAATGTCCATGTGTACGCTGGGAAGATTTGCATGGAGCACATTCTCAGTGATTACAGGATCTATGCAATTCCCATGGATTTGATGTGAGATGGCTTCCCTGTGTATTTGCAGACTCAGTGGTTACAAATAGAAACTAGACGGGTTCCTTCAGTGCTAACATAATCAGAAATTTCACCTCAATTCTGGGCATGTTCTCCAGAAGGAATCCACATGGTATTCTAGGTTGCTCATACCTCTCTTGAACTCAGATTCAGACATAGCTACAATGTTATTATTCAATGTCATATACCTGGACCAGTGGGAAAAAAATGCTCATTTTTCTCTTAATCCCAGTACAGTGCATAATCCACAGTTCAAATTCTAACAGTTTGAAAGGTGAGATATAAATCCAAGCGCAGGTACTCTAGGACACTTGGGGATGCAGGGACTGACCTCAGCTGACAGGTCATGCTGGATTGTCCAACTGAATAGAGCTGATATATGAGGGAGAGCCGAATTGACAACCACTCACTAAACCTTTTTTTCCCTTGCTCTGCTAGGTCTGAAATTCTCAAGCAGAAACTCGAACATGACACAGTCCAGGACAAGATCTCCCTTGGAGAGAAGAGCTACAGGAGGAGAACTAAGTGTGCACAGCAAATACACCACTATTGCATCTCACCTGTAATGTCCATAGCAACTGTGGACTGCATTTTCCTCCTCTAGTTTGATTTCTTTGGATTGAATACGCTGTATTTTCACCATGCCTCTCTCCAGCAAGTGTACACTTTTTGAGGGACTCAGAGAAGTGCTGATGCACATCAATCAAGAGCTGCTGGTCATCCAGAAAGACTGTGCACATGTAAATTTGTACTTGTCCTGGTGGGTCATCCAGAAGAGTTTCATGGAGATCAGTTCACAATATTGGAAAGACTTTGTGACAAAGTCTGTAATATAATTTCTACTCAGTGTTGGATGGCTTTTTCCTTAATACCCCCACTCCAACAAAACAGACCTACTTCCACTCCTCTTGAAAAGATTATTACCATCACTAACTGCTTGTCTACTATGTCTCCAAGGCAAGCCACAGGCTATAAGTCTATTCTGCAAAAGGAGCAGCAAAAAATGCTTAGTGCAATTCCTCTATTTAAAGTTTGGTTAATTTTTAATTGTTTTGGTTATTTGGTTTTCCTTCTATTCATTTGAAGATTTGTTATTTATCTGTTGTTTTTGTTTTCTTCATTTGCTTTTCTATTTTGATAAGGATATAGACTGTATATATTGACTACCTGCATCTGGTTACTATCAAGTAAATTGGATGTATTCTGGTCAATAAAGGAGTAATCTCAAACTCTTCACTCTTAAGAACCTTCTTTATTGATCATTAGTGTCAACATCTGAAGTCCCACAGCTATCAGGGAGGGATGGATCTCTGCATTCTCATGGGGACTGGGCATCAAATCACTTCCCAGTCAGACTGAGATTCACAGGAATTTATACAGTCACTGTGCACTGTGTTTCCAACTCTGAATTTCAACTTCATCATGCATACATTACCCACTGTGTATGCTTGCTGTCAAATATATAGTTACCTCTAAATTATACTCTGTCGATGAGAGTTTTGACCAAATTAATAGGATAAACATTAATTTTTCTGTAACACCTCCCAGGACATATAAACATGGTATAAGGGAGTTTAAAGCCATCGGGAACCCTGCACCCAAATCCCGGGGCAGAAAATGCTGATCACCCTGGAATGCAGATAATCCTGAGACCACAGGAAAGAAAGCCACTTCTGACCAGCTCTGCCCACATCTCTGGCCCAATATTAATCTGCATGATGCCTCTGGAAACAGGAATAGAGGAGAAGTCAGTGGCAGGAACCTGCTTGGTTCAGCCTGGGCCCAGAACCTACCTGGGCCCTGAGCATATTTGAAGAAAACCAGAAGCATACAATTCTCTGTTTCCTGACTGTGGCTTTTTTTGATTCAAAGCTCAAAATACCATTTTGTTGTTGTTGATTTTTAGTTGGATATTTTTCATTTCGAATTCAAATGTTATTCCTTCCTTGTTTTCCAGAAATAAGTCTGAATACCATTGCCCTCCACCTCTGCTATAAAAGTATTCCCTTCACCAGCCATCTACTTTCCCAGCCTAGGACCAAGGGCTGCTCATTCCATTTGTGCCCAAGAAGACCATCCTCTGATACACATGCAGATGGAGCCATGGCACAGTCCCTGTATAGTGATTGGTATTGGTTTAGTCTCTGGAAACTCTGCTTGGCAGGCATGGTTGTCCTTATGGGGTTGCAAGTCCCTTCAGCTCTTTCAATCTTTCTGTAATTCCTCCAACTGAGGTCCATTTCTCAGATCAATGGTTTGCTGCTAGCATTTGCCATTGTATTTGACATGATCTGGCTGTGCCTCTCAGGAGACATCTATATCCAGTTCCTATCAGCCTGCACTTCTTAGCTTCATCCACCTTATCTAGTTTGAGGCTGTATATGTATAGGCCACTCGTGGGATAGACTCTGAATGGCCATTCCTCCAGGCTCTGTTCTAAACTTTGCCTCCCTATCCCTTCAATAGGGATTCTTCTTCTCCTTAAAGGAAGGAGTGAAGAATCAGCATTTTGGTCATCCTTCCTGAATTTCATTTGGTCTGTGAATCTTGGAGAACTTGAGCAATTGGGCTAAATTCCACTTATCAGTGAGTGCATACCATGTGTGTGTTTTAGTGATTGGGTTAACTCACTCAGGATGATATTTTCTGGTTCATTCTCTTTGCCTATGAATTTCATGAAGTCATTGTTTTTGATATCTCTGTAGTACTCCATTGTGTAGATGTACCACACTTTCTGTTTCCATTCCTCTGTTGAATGGCATTTGGGATCTTTTCATTTTCTGACTATTATAAATAAGGCTGCTATGAACATGGTGGAGCATGTGCCCTGTTGTATGTTGGATCATCTTTTCGGTATATGTGCAAGAGAGGTATAGGTGGGTCCTCAGCTAGTGCAATGTCTAATTTTCTGAGGAACCTCCAGACTGATATCCAGAATGGTTGTACCAGTCTGCAATCTCACCAACAATGGAGGAATGTTCCTCTTTCTGACATCCGTGCAAGCATCTTCTGTCGCCTGAGTGTTTTATCTTAGCCATTCAGACTGGTGTGAGGTGGAATCTCAGGGTTGTTTGATTTGCATTTCCCACATAACTAAAGATGTTGAACATTTCTTTTGGTGCTTCTCAGCCACTCCATATTCCTCAGCTATAAATTCTTTGTTTAGCGCTGAACTGCAATTTTTAATAGGGTTATTAGTCTCCCTGCAGTCCAACTTCATGAGTTCTTTGTATATTTGGGATATTAGCCCTCTATCAGTTGTAGGATTAGTAAAGGTCTTTTCCCAATCTGTTGGTTGCTGTTTTGTCCTAACCACAGTGTCCTTTGTCTTACAGAAGCTTTGTAGCTTTATGAGGTCCCATTTGTCTATTCTTGATCGTAGAGCATAAGCCATTCGTGTTTTGTTCAGGAAATTTTTTCCAGTGTCCATGTGTTCAAGATTCTTCCCCGCTTTTGCTTCTATTAGTTTGAGTGATCTGGTTTGATGTAGAGGTCCTTGATCCACCTGGACTTAAGCTTTACACAGGGCAATAAGAAGGGGATGATTTGTACTCCTCCATATGCTGACCTCCATTTGAACCAGCACCCTTTGCTAAAAATACTGTCCTTTTTCCACTGGATGCTTTTGTCTCCTTTGTCAAAAATCAAGGGACCATAGGTGTGCTGGTTCATTTCTCGGTCTGCAGTTCTATTCCACTGGTCTATCTTCCTGTCTCTGTACCAATACCATACAGTTTTATCACTAATGCTCTGTAAACTGCTTGAGTTCA
This sequence comes from Rattus norvegicus, assembly GCF_021556685.1. Taxonomy (NCBI): domain Eukaryota; kingdom Metazoa; phylum Chordata; class Mammalia; order Rodentia; family Muridae; genus Rattus; species Rattus norvegicus. The sequence continues at coordinate 25,232,904 of NC_141542.1, forward strand.
GGGATGGTGATTCCCAGGGAAGTCCTTTTATTGTTGAGGATAGTTTTAGCTATCCTGCGTTACTTGTTATTCCAAATGAATTTGCAAATTGTTCTGTCTAACCCTATGAAGAATTGGAATCGAATTTTGATGGAGAGTGCATTGCAACTGTAGGTCACTTTGGGAAAATGGCCATTTTTACTATCTTCATACTGCCAGCCATGAACATGGGAGATCTTTCCATTTTCTGAGATCTTCTTCAATTTCTTTCTTCATATCATGAAGTTCTTGTCACACAGATCTTTCACTTGTTTGATAAAAGTCACACTGAGGTATTTTTATATGATTTGGGACTATTATGAAAGGTGTCATTTCCCTAATTTCTTTCTCAGCTTGTTTATCTTTTGTGTAGAGGAAGGCTACTGATTTGTTTGAGTTAATTTTATACCCAACCACTTTGCTGAAGTTGTTTATCAGGCTTAGGAGTTCTCTGTTGTAACTTTTGGGGTGTCCCATGTATACTACCCTATCCTCTGCAACAATGATATTTTGACTTCTTCCTTTCCAATCTGTATCCTTTTGACCTCTCTTTGTTGTCTGAGTTCTGGCTAATACTGGGGACAACATACAATGGAGACATCTCAGTAGCCCGCAGTAGCTTTTTGTAAAAACTGGTTGTTTCCATTTCTCCAAACCTTAGCCCTGGACAACGGCTGTATAGATTTCATTTGTGTGTGACTGCCTATCGGTTGGCCTTGGTGTGCACAATTATTGTATTATATCTGACTTTCCTACTTCTTTCTCCTTCTGCTCTGGTGAATTCTGTGAAACTAGATGTTCCTTGATGTTATGATTCTTAGACAATTGGAAATTGATGCATAGGGGCATAGCACAGCACAGCCCTAGTGGCCCAGGTGCATACTGTGTATTCTCATCTTGGAAAAAAATGTAATAACTGCAGAATTGTAGTTCTAGATTTGGGTTTTACTTGCAAAGACAGCTTGAAGAAAATAAGAGAAAATGAATTAGAGCCAACATTGGGACCCCAAGAAAGGAAAAAGTTATTGAAGTTAGGAAGTAAGTTTTACATAATATTATAGACTGGTTAAGGAAGTATAGAATATATAAAATAATATACTAGTAAACTAAGTCTAACTACTGGAACCCTTATGAGAGTCATTGTGTGCAAGGAACAGAACGCTAGTGGAATTAGTGTGCTAAGGGTTACCTTGATTCTTTCTGGCCACTGCCTGGCAGTTTTGCCTATGTCATTTATCATTAGAGTGTCACAGGAAAATGCAATTAGCTGACCTCAGAGCTTTGGACTCTGAAGTATAAAAGTAAATGGTTAAAGTTTAAATCATGATAAGTTTACAATTATTATTATTATATTGGCCACAGGCCTGGGTATAGGGCAAGCCTGAAACTTTGGGGAACAGTTGTAATTCTTAGTTCTTGGTGGGATTTATTCATTCTTTGCATTTGATTTGGCAATGATTATAAAAGCTCTTTTTTCTACCCGCTTTTGGATTATTAATAACTACAGAACATGTGAAGAGTAAATGAGAGAGTGCATGAGGGAGTGAATGAGAGAGTAAATCACAGAGCAAATGTAAGAACAAATATGAGAGCCAGGGAGAGAGCATAAGAGGAGAATTTGAAAATGAGTGAGGAGAGAATGTGAGGTGTGTATGAAGATTGTGTGTGTGCGTGACAGGAGAGTGCACGTGCTGTGTGTGAGATATGTATGAGTTGTGTATGAAGATTGTGTGTGTGCGTGAAAGGAGAGTGCATGTGGTGTGTGTGAGATATGTATGAGGTGTGTATGAAGAGTGTGTGTGAGAATGAAAGGGTAATGAACAGACGTGTGAATGATTGTGGGAGTTTGAGAAAAGAAAACTGCAATAAAAAAGGCAGAGTGCACAAAAGAATGAGAGTGTGTGCAGCCTCAAGCTGAGAGAGAGAGAGAGAGATTGAGAGAGAGAGAGAGAGAGAGAGAGAGAGAGAGAGAGAGAGAGAGAGAATAACTTTAAGCCTTGAAGTTGCCTGTCAGTTTGTACCCAAAGAGTCGTCTGTGGATATGTATTATGTGCCTTCAAGATATTCCTGCTTCCAGGTGAGAACTCTGATCCTGTGAGAGGCCAGGAAAGGCTGACAGAGTGGCTGCAACCCTGAGGGCAGAGGATAAAATATTTGGCCTAGATCTCCTAATTTATCTTTTCACCTGAATCCTTATTATTAAATTTTCTTACAGGAATAGGACTACGATCCTGGTGAGGGTCTTCTCTCTTGGATACTTAATCATTTCTTCGTTGTCACAGACTGTTTGAGCTTACTCCAGTCACTGGGAGTTATTCACACCTTCAAATTTGCTGAACTTTTCAGATTTCTAACATTTGTGGCAAACTGCGTGGCAAAAGCAATGAATGTTGAGCACTTCACTGGGGTCCAGTGCATATGGAGCTACGGGTGTATGGATATGGTAAGTCCCTAGGAGTTACTCTAAGAAAGCAGGACTATGCTCTTAGGACGCCTGCGTGACCTCACTTCACTTTGCCAGCTTTGTGGGCTTCTACACTGCTGGTCTGAGGAGAACTAAAAACTAATGAAATAGATGTGTAGCCTCCCATTACCTTTGTCATTGTTAGGATATTAGTAGGAGAGGTTTGATTGAAATATACTCTCAAAAATATTAACAAAACCACTGCCTCTTGTGTACCATCTGGATGAAGTACCAAGTTCACAGACAGTTCTTCACAAATTCTCAAAGCCAGCAAACTGGAGCATGAAGAAAGCCAAGTCCAAGGCATTCAAAACCAGCATCCTCATCAATGACACCAGGGAAGGCTTTGTTAAAAGAAGGGAGGTATTGAGACAGTTGGCCCTCATACACTCAGAGAAGACTGTGCCAGGAGAATTGGGGAAGGATTGTGGGAGAGAGTAATTAAGTATCAGTAGTCAGTGAGCAGAACGTAAAGTGAAAAAGAAAAGATATATAAATAGAAATAAAATAAAGGTCTTTAACAAAATGGGACACAATGTATTGCTGAACTAACTCCACTGTGTTTACACTTGCACATGCTTTAACATCTAGAGAGACTAGATGTGATAAAGTAGGATGCCCTTGTCGTTTACATATACTATGTACACAGCAAAGATAAATGTAGTGGATAACATGTAGATCACAGATCCATTGTTCCCTCCCATCTATGTGACTCTGCTTCCCTTTATCAGGACTGTGGAGGCCTCCTCTCATCCAGGTCTCAGGGCTCAAGCAAAATGCAGTCCCCTATGATCTCTGGCCAAGTGCTCTTGTGTTCCCAAAATTACTCTGCCTCAGGCTGCAGAGGCACTGAAGGGCCAGCCTTCACCTTCAAGGTGCAACCACTCTTTCAGTCTTTACAGGCTCTCTGTTACTAAACTGAAGGTTTCAGCAAGGGCCTTTCATCTCAATAACAGAAGCTTACCTAATCCAAAACATTGGGAAGCCATCCTACACTCCTGATTGCCTGCTTACCTGAGACCAAACTACATAGCTCTCCTCTTTATGCCTGTTTCCCTGATTAGAAAGTAAATATTGTGTTCATCTGTGGCATCGGTGGTAAGAATAAAATCCTTAACATGAATAACAGGACCATGCAGAGCATGGGCTTCACATTCTAGGTACAGAGTGAATAGCTAGAGGAAATTACCAAAGAAAACAATAAGAATCCTAACAACAATTACAGAAATTATGAAATGAAATAAAACAAAAACAAAAGCAAAAACAAAAATACCTTGTGGGTGCTGGTATTAAAGGCATGTATTAACTCTGACCAGCTTTTAGGTATTTCCAATAAAAAGCAAACAAACAAACAAACAAACAAACAAACAAACAAACAGCCTTATTACAGTTGCAGCAGGTGCAGGAGAGAAAGCTGGGAGATATCCTGTGCTGCTGCCCCCATGCTGTCATTCTGCAGCAACAACTTCCTTGGGAATAGGAACCTGTATGCAGTGGGATCCCTTGCTGGGCCTGTCATCTCAAAATTAGGGGCTTCCCTAATCCAAAACCTTGGAATCCAGTTTACTTCAGGCCAGGAATGAAGTCAACCATCATTAGGGAAAGAGCAAGGGGAAAATTACATAGGAAAAAATATGTGCCTTAATCAGAAAAGATCCTCAACTTCTAAGGCCTCCACAATCTCCACCCCTCTCTTCTGAGCTGTGCATAGAGATGTTGTATAACTCCAGATGGTAGGAAAAAGCAGAGTTCTTCCCAGAAAAGTCATACATGATTTTCACCCTGACATCTGTGAGGTGAGGTGGCATCGTATCACAGAGTCAGCTCACCCGGGATAAGGACCCAGAAGCCACAGATGACAATGCCAATGGACTCCCTCCTGAACTTATGGACACATTAAAATTGAGGTATAGCCTAACCTTAGGCCATTCCACTCCCTGCCCATCCACCTGATTTTTATGTTTGCTATGAGCAAAAGATCAGAGTGGAGCCCCAAATATCCTCATGATAGGACTTGGAAATTCAGGAAGAATGATATTGGAGAAGGGATGGCTATGTGGTTACAATGTCGTAACTGTGTTCTGACCAGGAACCTCGTCCTTAGCCAATGGAGACTTTAAGGCCGGGCCTCCTGCTTGTTCCAGTGCAGGCTAAGACTTCAGGGTCAGGCCAGCTCCTGAGACCCACACAGGGCTGCCTGCATACCCTTGTGACTGCATTAGAGCCAGAGTGCTCTCTGCCCCATCCTCTTCTCTCCTCTTTGTCACAGCCATGGTCCCCAAGAGCACTTGTCAAACACCTTTATACATCTATGTCAATCTCAAAGTCAGATTCCCAGAGAATCAATCCCCATAACTGACCATAAATGAGTATTCACTGTGTGTGTGTATATATACTGTTGTAGAACACAGAATAGGGATTCTTGGTGACAGCTTCGTGGACATGTGTCTTTGCACTGGGATCTTTCCACATGACTTAGATATCCTTGCCATGAGGTCATTACCAGTCACCTTGCCATTTCAGTTTCGTTTTTCTTTTGGATGCTATTGCTGTTTGATGTAAGATCCAAGGCTGAACTTCCATACTGGGCTATGATTCCAGACTTGCTTTACAGCCATATGGCCCTCGGGTTGTTTCCTTTTGATCCTAGAGGTTGATTAATCTTTCCAGCAAGGCTTCCAGTACTTGATAGGTACATGCTGTCAGAGCAGAGTTATACAGAATTCATATGCTGGCCTTCCTCTGATGGTGCTTACCTTTGCCAAGTCCTCAAACAAGGCAGCGCTTGGAAAAAAAACACTGCAGGCTAAGAAATCATGTATGTGGGTCTAACCCTGGCTCAGTGAAAATGAAAGAGGATTATGGTCTTGGCTTACTGGAAGTCTTATCTCAAGACTAGGGAAGGGGACTCCCAGAGAGCACTAAGCCTTCTCCTCATCCATCATAGTCTGTATAGCCTGTGGCTTTCATTGTTCCCTGTGGTGACCTGAAAATGTTCTAGGTATTTCTGCCATGTTATGTCTCTATACCTACACATGACCTCAAATGTACAGTCACATTGGAAATATAAAAAGCCTTGCATCTGAATTGTGAAATTCAATCTGTGTTATATTTAAAATACCACAATAAATGAGTGGCCATTGCTACAGTAAATATTATTAGGGGTTTTCTACCCCACCGTAGATTATTTAGTTCCCAAATAAAAGACACAAAACTTTCAGATTTAGAATAAGCCTTAAAGTACTAGAGCTGGGCAGACATCAACCCTCTGTGCTATTTTTCTGCTTCCCTGTCAATAACCCCGAGGTATTGCTTGCCATGCTCTGCCTGGGCCACTCCTGTTCTAACAGGCTAGCCCTCATGGTAATACACTCACGATCCACCTACCCTATGGGGTGCTGTCTCCTTCCTTCTCCTCCATGTCTTTTCCCTCTCCTCGTGGACCCTGCCTGAGCCCCCAGGCCCAGGGATACTTTGCTCTGTCCCCTCTCTTCTGCCCAGCCCGTGTTGTAGGGATTTTATTAACCTATCAGGGATAACTTAGGAGGCAAAAAAAAAATCTGGTATACATGAGGATCTCCTTGTCTTGGAGCAACCAGACCTTAGGGGACAGAATTTAGCATTTGAATATACAGCAGCACAGACCAGCCCATTATAGGCCGATCTACTTTGTAGTTGGACTCAAAGCTTGGCTCTCACACCCATTAGATGTTCAACTGTGGAGAAGTTATTTTACCTTTGTGTGACTCAATTCCCTTATCTTCACAGTGAGGATGATAACGAGTGTTTAATTCACAGAGATGTCTTTGGGACTGACGAGTTAATATATCTAGTATTTAGACATTAAGCACCATCTACTTTGCATAATTAATAAAAGTCTGTTGAAAGGGCAAAGTAATAGAGCCAGAAGAACATTTTATTTGGAAATGGGGCCATATAACTACCTCTAATAACAAACTCAGAATCAGGAATGGTGGAAGACCAAGTCCAGAGAATTGTGAAATCAAGGCCACCCTGGGCTGCCTAAGAAGATCCTATCTCAAAATATCAAGACAAGTCATGGTCGTAGTAATAATAAATCAAGAAATAGCCATTGTAAAGAATTTACAAAAAGCAAAGCAGTGGAGCAGAGTGGATGCTGTGTGTCAAATCCCTCTGCTCTCCATCTCTGGGACCAAGTATGTATCAGATCAGTGATGGGAATGGGGTGCTGAGAGCCTGGAGCAAAGGGATGCTGGCTGCATGGCCACATTTGAACAGTGCTAAAGCAGGACTAAATGCTAAGAAAAAAAGCAGTATGCAAAACATGTAAATTTTAATGTCCTCCAGAAAGGCAAAACCACAATAATTTTACTGTTTGTCAAGCTGCTTGTGTCACCAAACTTCTAATATTGGTAAGGATGTGAAAAACTCTTGTGATGCAAACCAGTTGCCAATAAGAAGAGCAACCAGTGTCCTGACCAAGGTGACCTGGATGCTGTCAAATAGGCCGAGGCAGCCTGGACAGCCATCAGAGTATGTTTAACACACAGATACCTGTCATTTCAAAAGGGGGAAAATGAAGCCTGACTTTTCCCCCCACTTTATGCAAAACCAAGAATACTCCAGCATTGAGGCTTACAAATAAAAATATACCAAGAAATTTCATAGAATATATATTTCTCTTGTGTGTGCTACTGAGTGTGTGTGTTTGGTGTGTTTTGTGTGTGTGTATGTGTGAGTGTGTGTATGTGTGTGTGCTTGTGTGTTTGAGTGTGTGTATATGTGTGTGAGTGTATGTGTGAGTGTGTGTGAGTGTGTGTGTTTTGTATGAGTGTGTGTTTGAGTGTGTGTGTATGTGTGTGAGTGTATGTGTGAGTGTGTGTGAGTGTGTGTTTTGTGTGTGTTTTGTGTGTGAGTGTGTTTTTGTGTGTGTTTGTTTTGTGTGTGTGTGTGTGTGTCTGTCTGTCTGTCTGTCTGTCTGTCTGTCTCTGTGTCTGTGTGCACTAACGCTTCAATTATCTGCTATGGTGAACACTGTCCCCAACTCAATTTTGGAAATTAGTGTTAAGCTGTGAGTAGTATGTGGAGAGTGGTCACAAAGAACATTTAGGAGTCCTCTTCTGTTAAGTTGTCTGAGACTTCCAAATGCTGCATGTTGTGAGTGGGCCTCACATCTCAGCACACTAACTCTATTAAGTACAATTCCCGTGTGTTTTTCTTAAACAATTTTCTATGAAAACCTTTAATAATTTTTTTCTCCCATTCATCTTTTGGGGGACGAAGGGTCTTTGGGTTTTTTTTTCTTGCTTACTTTAGGTCCACAGGATTTTCTGTAGCCTTTGAAGAAGTCCTAGTTAGGACACTGGATCTGTATACTTTAGGGAATTAACCAGTTAACTGAGCACATTTTTTCTTTGGTTTCTGTTTTTCTTTTGAGATCTCACTGTGGGAGCAGAGGAAGCCCTGAGGAAGTGCAGCCCTGAGTGGATGTGTGCTGTAAACCTGATATGACCATGCCATGGACCCAATGCCGTTTATCCATGGGGAAAAGGCAAAGGCCCCCATGCCCCTTGAGACTCAGAGACAACAAAGCCTTCTCAGGATGGCATTGATAGTGTGTACAGAAAAAGTCTACTCTACCTTTCTCCCTGGCCCCATCTGGATATTTACAGCCTGAAGACTGCTCCCTGCAGAGACTGCTCCTACTGAGATTAGCTAAATCTGCCCCTTGTCAGTTGCATATGCATAGTCCTCCCCTCCTTGTTTATCTGCATGTAATGCCCACCTCCTTGCTGCCCTGTGCAACAGCCCTGCTTCCTGGCCAGCTCTATATAATAAACATGCTGAGCTTCTGGGATGCTGCATTTTCTCCAGCTCACGGACCCAGCCTTCCCCATGTATGTGCGTCCAATGTCATTCTTCATTTCCTCCTCACCCCTGGTCAGGCCCAAGCCCCTGGAGCCACACAAAGGACTTGGCAATCTCAGTCTGCTCCACTTTGAAGGAAGTGCTTTCTAAACTGAAATCTAAAGCACACAGTGGGTAAGGCTCCCTCTCAAGTGTCTTTGGTGAGGGTTGGGGTGGGTGTGAGACCAGTTGCATTCTGACTATTGCAGAAGAGTAAAGGATTCACAGTTTGCTTTTGGTGAAGGTGAGCTCCCCAAGAGGCTATCATTGCCAACGTTTTCCCAAGTCACCTTCTAGGAGGTCAACTGACTCCTAGGTGAGTCTTTGGTTACACTGCTTCAGTTTTCTGTGGCTACACTGTCCAAATGGCACCCACTGGTCACACATGGCTATTTGAGATGAACTAAACTTAGAACTAAAATCTGCCTCTTTAGTCACAGCAGGCAAACCAGGAGGCAAACAGCCAGCCAGAATCCATAGCCAGAAACACAGCAGATATAGAATATTTCTATCATCTAGAAATTTCTCCTGGACAGCAGTGGTCTAGGTTCTTGGTGTCTGGTTTTTCCTTCAGGGAGAATTATTTGCTGTACTAATATCAAAAGGTTTATTTTTAAAGCAACTTTACCAAAATATGACTTACTCACCCCCAAATTAATCCAGTTTAAGTCTACAATGTAATGGTTCCCCATAAATCTATCTGAGTTCGACGGTAGACCACGGAACAAAAGAAAGACAGTTTATGCAGTTATGCAAAATGGTATGCATCAATATTGACCACTGCAAAGTTATACTGTACTACTTTTGATTTCTTCAAACTTCAGGCCTTTTATGGATAGTTTTACAAAAATACATTATCCTAGAGTTGAGAAAATATTGTACAATATTTCCTCTGGGCTTTTTATTTCATTGAGACTTTAATATTTTTGCATCTTTTACTAGTATTGTTAGATTCTTTGTAAGAGTTTTATTTTGTGGATTTTTTTGCCGATCTGGTCACTATTTGATGCCATTTCAATGTTCTCAGGATTTTGATGACAATAATACCACAATGATAAAGTGATACTCATTTTCTTGAGCCATTTACATATGTATATACACACATATATGGGAAGTTATGTATACATATTTCCATGCTATACTGTGTAGAATACAATTCTATTATACGTCAACATATACAGTTTGCTCAATATGATTTCTGTGAATGTTATCAGTCATGGGGAAATATTAAGAGCCTGAATAAACATGGACAATATCTGCAGAATGCACATAAAATTGAAGATGGTATATAAGCAAAAGTGTGAAGTATATCACTTAGAGCTTTCATATCGAATGCACTTTAAAATTTTAAATATTAAAAAAATTTAAATCATCTTTACCCAGTTTCATGTTTTTTTTTTACAATGTATCTCCTGGATGATTTGAATTATATATGCTGCTCAAGATCCTTTTAACAACAGTAACCTAATGCCTTACATGTGTTTCTGATATTTCTATTCACTTGATCACTGTTCAAAAATTGTACCAAGTTATAGCTGTAATTTTTTATCACTTTAAGAATGTAAATTTCATGTGTGTGTATATACTTTTGATCCTAACTCTTTGGAGGCATAGGCAGGTTGATCTCTTTTTTGAGTCAACCTGGTCTGCATAGAAAAACCCTATCTTAAAAAAATCAATCAATAAATTAGCAAATAAAAAAAGAAGTTAAAACACTTGAAATTAATATGAACACCACCACATCTTTAATAACAATTGATTTTTTATTGCAGATAATTTATATAATCCATTTACAAAATGTTATATAGTGTCATATGGGAAATGAATTTCATCGTAAAACAAACCTGCTTTTCTCTTTTCATTGGTTGCTCTTAGTTAACATTTTCATACACATATATAATTTATTGTGATTATTCTCTCCCCCCACATCGTCTCATCCCCACCCGTATGACTTAAACTTATACAATCTTCTAAATTTAGGCTTTCCAAATTTAGGATTTCTCTTTTATTTATTATACATTCCTTTATTTTTCCATCTACATTTTATGATATCTTAATAAGAAACCCATTTTGTCATTAGCACTCTCTGTGCTTGGTAGGAGACATTCACATTCTTCAGTAGCTTGTCATCAGTGCAAGAAATGACATCGAGGTCTCTTTCTCTGTCTCTCTCTGGCGCTGGCTCTCTGTCTCTGTCACCCTCTCCGTCTTTCTCTGTCTCTCTGTCTCTCTGTCTCTCTCTCCATCCCCTCCCCACTTGTTTTGTTTTCTAATACAAGGTCTCACACTTTAGGCTAGCCTTGAACTCAAGGCAATCCACCTACCTCAGCCTTGTGAGTGTTGGGATTGCAGGTATACACCATCTTGCCCAGTGAATTTTGTGACTCTCGTACATCCCTTTACTATTTCTGAATTATTTTTAATATTGCTGTGACCCTTTTCTAGCTTCTAGATGTAGATACATTAACTGATTAGAAGGTTTTATTTTTAAAGATTTATTTATTTATGTACATGAGCACTCTGTGTGCGAGTGTGCCTGCATGTCAGAAGAGAGCTTCAGACAGAAGAGGGCATTGGATCCCACTACAGATAGTTGTCGGTCACCATGTGGTTGCTGGGAATTGAACATGGGTGCACTGGAGAAGCAGCGCTCTTAACCACCAAGCCATCTCTCCAGCCTGATAAAAAAGATTTTAAATTTCATTCTTTTTGTGTTTGTTTACAATCTTTCTTCTTGAGAACACTGTGATGGAATGTCCAAATGGTAATTAGTGGCGGTTGGTAGAAGGAGCCATATGTGTGATGCTGCCATATGTGTGTGGGGCTGGCAACAAGGTGCAGAGCCAAGACCCCAGCCCCGTGCCCTGAGGCTCGCCTGCTGGACCTGGGCTCTGAAGCCCCATCAGGATGCCTTCAGGTGAGGACAGCAGGTGGTGGCTTGCACCCTGCTGAGCCGGCCTAGGAGAGTGGCAAGCACAATCACCATGCCCAAGCCTCAAGCCTGGGGCAGCTGGTGAAAGACCATAAACTGGGAGCCGCGTCTCTCACTCCAATTGCGGGATGGGGTGCCCCCAGGAATCACGAGTAGCCATCTTGATGTAACAGCAGGAGGTAGCTTTTATTAACGAGATCCCCGGTATAGCGGGATCCTGGGTCGACACGTATCCCACACAGGAGACAGAGGAATCGACCCTGAGCTTCCAAACTCGGGGGTTTATATAGGGGCATTCGCGAGGTTACACATGATTGGTCATTTCAAATGGTGCACAGTTACTTTCTGCGCGAAATTACATCAGCAAGGTGTACCTGCTCTCTAGCAGCTCGGCAGGCAGGTAGGGTGGCTCATCTCACTCAGGGGGGTGAAGGAAGGGGAGGGGGTGGCTATAGATGGTCAATGTCCTTGGGGCTGATAGCTGGTTTGGCAAGTCCTATCTCTAATACCCTCTCAGGCATGTCCTAACTTTTTGAAATTTTAATTCTTCATTCCCCACTTCCTTTTGGGAGTAGTTCTTATCCTAGAACTTCATGGAGAACTCAGCTTCATCTAGCATAACAGCTTGGTATTGTTGTCTTAACATGAGGATTCTAATCTGGACACTATCTAAGCCTATACACCAAGGTCATGACTAGCTTTTAGAACTTCTAAACTTATACAGACTGTGATCCCTGAAGCACAGTCCCAAGAAGTATTAGGAGTACAAACATATGTAATGTTACATCATTTGTAATGGAAATCAAGCCTATCCCACACCTATCCTGATAGAACCAAGGACAAATATGACTGAATTTCCCTCTAGGTCCCAGCTCTCAGCCCCAACAGCTAGTACACGACTGGTGAGGGCTGAGAATTGACAGCTGTCAGGGTGGTCAGCAGCACCAGGTATGTTCCTTTCCAGCGTGGCTCGAGTGTCTGGGCTCAGTGTAGCTGCAGTCTCCGACCTGGAACTGGTGGGATGTCTCAGGGGTCTCCGGGGCATAGGCTGCTGTCAGCTGTGAGCAGATTTCTTTCTGTATCACCTGTAGGTCTTTTAGTCTGGCACACAAATCATTATTACTATGGCACCATGACGTGTTGGTTCAGTAACATCATCTAATACAGTCAGGGGGGCTGAGGCCTCATATAAGATCTCAAAGGGGGTAAGGCTGAATCTGGAAGGGGTATTTCTTGCTCTGAAGAGAGCAAGAGGGAAGGAGTGTCACCCAGTCTTCGCCAGTCTCCATGGTTAATTTAATTTGGTCAGGGTCTCTTTTAAAATTTTATTTATTTACTCTACCTGTCTTGAACTTTGAGGTCTGTAGATACAATGTAATTTCCAATCGACCTCTAAATACTTGGCCACACCCTGGCTTACCTTGGCAACGAAAATAGGGCTGTTGTCTGACCAGATTACCTTGGGCACTCCAGACTGGGGAAGATTTCTTCCAGTATCTTCTTGATGATTATCGAGGCTGTCTCTTGCAGTTGTTGGCTTCACCAGGGCATCCAAGAGATGGTAAAGGCATCTGCAGCGCTGATGTGCTGGGGGGTAGAGGTTCAGCCATCCCAGATGACATTGTGTTGTCCACCATGGCAGCACCCACTTGTCTCTGACCTTCATTCATGAAGAGAACTGTTCCTGTCTGTGGACAAGGTCCTCGGCTTTCAGCAGGGGTCAATCAGCCAGTCGCAGAGGTCTTTCCTCCACCCATGGGCTTCTGCCAGTACTTGACACTCGTGCTGTGGTGGCTCCAGGTCCGGATTGGGCAGCAAGGTGACCAGATTGTCCCCAACTGGTGGAGAACCTAGTCCATGGAAGCTGACCAGTGGTCCCATCTTTTGGGACACTCTATTTAAAGGCAAAACATCAGCCACTCTATCACAGTTTAAGTCCTGGATTGGGTGATAATTGTTAGTGCCCTGATTGGGTGATAATTGTTAGTGCCCGGTTGGCAGGAGTGATGTGTTCCAGGCAGAACAGGACTAAGTCACACATCTCCCAGCATCAGGTACTGGTGCACTGAGACAGGTCTTAAGCTCCACATACACAGTCTGTAGATATGCATACACATGGCCTCACCCAGCCATTTTGGCCCACGCAAGCCATTTTGGAGAGCAATTTTCACATGAGAAAGGGATAGGGGCAGTCAGGGATGACTATGAACTAGTGGGTTACCCGGCCCACGCCAAGGTCCACTGTTCTTCGGGCAGTCCATAGGTATTGTTCGTTTTCAGTAGCCCCTTGCACTCAAGGTCTTTGGATATTGGCCCACTGGGGGGCATAGGAGCACAGAGCATTGGGTCCCTGTCCAGCACACTAGGACCAAGAAGCTCTCCAGTGGCCCCTCTTGTTCTTTCTTGGGCAGACCCTGACCCAGTGTCCTTTTTCTTTGCATTAGGCACACTGATCTTTAGCCAGGAATTCTCTTCTGTTGCCAGGTACTATCTTCCTAGGTTCCCTAACTACTGTGGCCAGTATAAGTTCCTCTCTCGTCTTTTATCTCTCTTTAGCTCTCTAACTTCTTCTTAACTTTCTATCTCTTCTCTTCCCTAGCTTCCTGCTCTTTTTACCTCTTTCTCTTTTAACCTTACTTTCTCTGTAACTTATACTAACTCTCAGCGACTTAGCTTAGCCCTTCAAATTTCTGTAACTTTCTCTTCATATCCTTTCCTTATCTTAGCCAGATTGGTGGGGCATTTTCCAGCCCCTCAGAGACCCACCCTTGGAGCCTGGCGGCAGACCTGGAGCACTCCCTACCTTTAGGCGTATTGAATTCAACAGGCAGAAGTGAAGGCCTTGTATCCATGTCTGGAACATTCTTTCTGGCCTCCAGTAGGATTCCGTCTTTCCTCAGTGGTAAAGAAGACCTGTAACACTTACTAACAAGCATCTCAAATGGGATGCTGAGAAAACAAGAGAATCTTGAGAATAGAGGTCCACTGAAGAGGGCAAATAGCATTTAGTCACACAGCTAAGCCAGGAGGCTTTCTTGGGACAAAAAAGCCTTGTGTCTGTGAAACAGAAAAGTGAGCAGAGGGGCAGCCACATCGAGAACAAAAAGAGAAAGAAGAAAAGAAAAGAAAAAGCAGAAGTTGGGGATTTAGCTCAGTGGTAGAGCGCTTGCCTAGCAAGCACAAGGCCCTGGGTCGGTCCCCAGCTCCGAGAACGAAAAAAGAAAAAAAAAAGAAAAAAAAAGAAAAAAAAAAAGAAAAAGCAGAAGAAGCGGCCAGGGAAGGGGGCCTTAGCGCCTTTGGGCATCACCTCGGCCAGCAGAGGGCATGCTATGACAGCGGCGGGGTTTCCAATGGAGACTACAGCCTCACAGTGTCCAAGGAAGAGGCCAGTCCTGCCAGGGGACCTCGAGGCCTGGTGCTCGCGCTGACCCCTAGGCCGACCTCCGGTCTGGTCCCCAGGGACAGCAAGCAGCAAGCAGGGCGGGCTGCACCTTAAGAGGAGCATCATCAAGGTAGGTAGGAGACCTGCTCCCCTCATTGGACTGGTTCTGCCCGCCCTCCCCCGCCCTGCGAAAGCAGTGACAGAAGGAGGCAATGCAAAGTGAGCCCATTGGGTAGGGGAAGAGAGAGTTCAGGGATGTATGGAGAGCTGAAGCAGGGATTGGAAAGCCTATGGCATTGGGAAAGAGTGGAGAGGTAATCTGGAGTGTGCATGAGAGCTGTGCTCTGACATCCCCAGAGCAAATTGGGGCTGTCACCTCTCTCCAGTTGATTTGGAATTAAATGGCCAGTACCTGCCAGGGCAGGATAGGCTTTTCAGAGGCAGCTTAGCCTGGTGGCACACTCCCTGTAATGTTTCTAATGTAAGATAAAGGCCTGGGATCAAGGGAAAATATTTTCTAAAAACCTTAGGCAATGAATGTATTATTTAATAGATTTCTTCTGATCTACTTTGTAATTGGTTGCCCCTTGCAAGAGATTGTATTTGGAGGATGTAAAATACCCTCCTTCAATTACTCGGAGAAAGGGAACATAAACAGAGATTTCCTCTTTTTTAGCCTCCAAAGCTCTGAGAGATTACAGTTCTGCATAATTTAATTCTTTCCTACCTGCTATGAGCAGACCTTCAGATCAGCAAGTTCCTTTGGAATGGTTTTGCTTGTTTTTGTTTATTTTCCATGGTGCTGATTAGAAAGCCATGAATTGTTTTGTGAATTTTAAATTTCAAGAGGTGGCACCCAGAGTTTATGGTGGTTTCCTTCACACATTGCACTGTAGTTGCAACATAAAAAAAATACTTCTTGTGACAAGAAGTGGAAAAAGAAAGTTGATGAGCTAAGAAAAGTCGAGCCTTGAGCCAGATCAAGCATTTGGCTTCCTCAAATATGGAGCAAGCATGGAATGTGGCTTTTTCAGAATCGAGGGGGTTTTTAGGATAGGGCAGTGAATACTGTCTGGTGCTAACCCGTCCCTTTTGTTGCTGACAACCCTTAGGAGACAGGTCAGAATGTGCCAACAGCACAGAGTTGGCACTGGTGGTATTTGAACTCAGAAGTGCTCAGGAACTGTGAAAGTTTCTCTGTTATCATCCTGGAGCCATCTAGTGAAATAGACCACTGTGATGCTGTGTAAGAGGCCGATGTGAGGGCTGGAGAGATGGCTCAGTGGGTAAGAGCACCAAGTGTTCTTCCAGAGGTCCTGAGTTCAAATCCCAGCAATCACATGGTGGCTCATAACCATCTGTAATGAGTACTGATGCCCTCTTCTGTTGTGTCTGAAGACAGATGCATTTTCTGACATATAAATAAATAAATCTTACAAAAGATTGTCATCTACTGCAGTTTCTATGTGGACAGGGCACAGTTGAAGGGCTTAAAGATCAAGTACATTGTCTGTCTTTAAAGATCAAGTGTATCACCTAACTTTTAAACCAAGAAATGTAGTGTCTTTTTTGCTGCTTCTGTACCTTTCAATGATGTATCTTTTCTCCTAGTATGTCGTTTGTTTCCATGATAGTTGTTTTCAAGTGTATATGATTATTGATCCTATTTGCAGAGCTATTCAATATTTCTCTTTTCATTGGTTAAATATTTGTGGTGAATTTGCATTGTGATATCAGTAAAATGCTATGTGAAAATTTTAGAGAATATACAGGTTTGGGTAATTATAATAACCTTTCCCCTCAATTGGTGGCCTGTTTACACATTTAAAAGACTGGAATGTATTACCATCTATAGCAGGATTGATAGGGAAGCACAATGGACAGCGACAATGTTGTTCTCTTTGACAGTTGTGGGAGCCAAGAAAGAAGTGTGAGTTGCTTTTTGTGACTTACAAAATCAAGACTGAGTATCATTACGGTAGAAGCCCATGGAAAAAATAATGAAGTTTTCATACATCACCAGTTAAAGAAATGGTGCTATTGCTAATATTGAATCCTGAGTTCCAAAATTATGGTTCATTTTTTTATTCCTCAATGAGGCTTTTTATTAAGTTTTTTATTCACCATTACACCCTTAGATGCACAGTGCTAGGATCGTAGTAGGTGCTCAATAAATCTCTGACCATCGTGGAGGAGGAATGATAAGAAAGTATGTATTTTCTTTAAGTTCTGTTAGTTTTGGGAATAGGTGGTTTTAGGTTGACCAGTTATAGCTTGGTATCTTGTCCAATATAAGACAACTTGACAGAATCCCATTTCTGGCCATTATGTTCAACCTATTTTTCTCTTAATCATTCTTGAAAATCATGGAAGTAATGTGGAAAATTCATAGTACCTGCAGTATAGCAAAAGAGTCCAGTCTAGATAGGTAAGCAGTTATGTTTCTCTATCATCTGATGTCTTAAAACATTTAGATTTTAGGAATTTGGTGTTGTGTTTTCCAAAGATACATCTTATAACATACAGATAACATCGTAATAGAATAAAGGAATCTTTTGATTTAGCACAAAATTCCATAAAGCAATGACTACTGCACAGCTCTCTTGAACATATGAATTACAGAAATTATATTTCACTTTTTTAAAGAAATAACAAAAGTACTTAAGGTTGAATAAAGCCCATTGGAAAAGGTCCCTGTGGTGTTTCTCTTTGGTTTCTTGTGCTCTTTCTACAGGACAGCTTTAAGAAGTCAGGGCGGTCAGGTAGTCATTGTGGTCAGGCAGTCATGAGCAGATGGTTAAGCGATGTGCCAGGGCCCCATAGGCCAGTGAGCCTGACTGAAGAGCAGAGGCTAGGCAGTGAGCCAGGCTGAAGAGCAGAGGCTAGCCATTGAGTCTGACTGAAGAGCAGAGGTTAGCCAGTGAGCCTGACTGAAGAGCACAGGCTAGCCAGTGAGCCTGACTGAAGAGCAGAGGCTAGCTAGTGAGCCTGATTGAAGAGCAGAGGCTAGCCAGTGAGCCTGACTGAAGAGCAGAGGCTAGTCAGTGAGCCAGGCTGAAGAGCAGAGGCTAGCCAGTGAGCCATACTGAAGAGCAGAGGCTACCAGTGAGGCCAGCTGAAGAGCAGAGCCTAGCCAGTGAGCCAGGCTGAAGAGCAGAGGCTAGGCAGTGAGCCAGGCTGAAGAGCAGGGGCTAGCCAGTGAGCCTGACTGAAGAGCACAGGCTAGACAGTGAGCCAGGCTGAAGAACAGAGGCTAGCCAGTGAGCCAGGCTGAAGAACAGAAGCTAGCCAGTGAGCCAGGCTGAAGAGCAGGGGCTAGCCAGTGAGCCTGACTGAAGAGCAGAGGCTAGCCAGTGAGCCTGACTGAAGAGCAGAGGCTAGCCAGTGAGCCTGACTGAAGAGCACAGGCTAGCCAGTGAGCCAGGCTGAAGGCTGAAGAACAGTGATTTTAACCTTTATTTCTAAGTTCTTCAGTTTTCCTAAAAGACAAAAGTCTGCCTCCATAAAGTTTGACTTAGAAGGTTCTCCTTGCTCTCTTCTTCTTATCTCCTTTCCTCTTGGTCTTATGACACAATAATTTCCTTACTCTCAAGGCCTTACTCTCAACGCTATGCTTTACTTCTATGTTCTTCTTGAGTTCTGTTCTCTTCAGTTCAGTTCTGTCTAAAAAGCTTTCTCTCTCTTTGTCCTCAGCATTTGTATATCTTTCTGAACACAGCATCACATGGTGAAAAGTTCAGCACAAGTTTGCACAGGAATTCAAATCATAAGTTGGATAATCAGTTTACAACAGAGAATGTTTACATGCACATCCATGAAGAGTAATCATCAGGATAAATCATCACTAGCTGTCACTAGCTCTGCACATTCATGGAGAGTTAAAAGATGTAATTTTTATGAGAAAAGAATAAGTGAAATTACCTATAGGCAAATCCAGTCAATTATTTACGTTCAGTCCTTGCACCTGTAGTAAATCACTCATTCCCCTTTTAAGAACTTTGGTTAATTGGTTTATACCCTCTTAGGATGGGCTCTAATTTGTAGATCCTGCTTGGTATTGCAGAAGCAATTCACTCATGACACTTTAAGAATGGCAGAGTTCTCAATGCAATTTTGATTACGAGAGAAAACATAATAGCATTCTCATTATAAAAGCTTAAAATTACTCATCTAATTTTAGGAATTTTTATAGAACCATCATTAGGAATTAAGACATCATCTATTTGTCTATACATAATCACTTCAATACAATACATCTTCGTTACTCTGTGGGGATCTTCTCAAAAGAGTGGGGCAAAGAGCATGACAAATACAGAGGCAGATGCTTGCAGCCAACCATTTAGCTGAGATCAGGGTCCCCAATGGGGGAGTAAGAGAAAGGATTGAGGGAGCTGAAGGGGTTTACAGCCCCATAAGAACAACAATAAGAAACACCCAGAGCTCCCAGAGCTGAAACCACCATCCAAAGAGTACACATGGACAGACCCATGGCTACAGCTGCAAATGAAGAAGAGGATGGCCTTCTTGGGCACAAATGGGAGGAGAAGCCCTTGGTCTTGTCAAGGCTTGATGCCCCAGTGTAGGGGAAACCAGATCAGGGAGGCAGTTAGACCTGGGTGGTTGGGTGGGTGGTAACAACCTCATAGTAGAAGGGGGAGGGGGTTTTATAAGGGGCTTTGTGGATGGGAAACCGGGAAAAGGGATAACATTTGAAATGTAACAAAAGCCCTCTCTGGGGATGGACAGCAGCTAAGGTGCTCTGAGCCCCTACTTCCTGTCTGCCTCCCTTTGATCCCGACTCTGGTGCCAGGTGTCAGCCTGGGACTCTCCATAGGCTACTGCTGGCACTGGTCCTGGCATTCAGGGCCAAGAGCATGATGAGCAAGGAGCACATGGTTTGTCCCGATTCAGAGCAGGGAGAGTGGCTACCAGAGAACAAGCACAGCTTCCTGTATGATCATGAGGACTTCCTGGGCAAGGAGGACTCCAAGACCTTTGATAGCTAAGCTTGGACAAGAGCAGGAGAGGCTGGGGAAAATTGTTGATCCAATTGACAGTGATGGAGGTGGCCTTCTTACTACTGAAGACCTGAAAGTTTGGATCAAACAGGTATAGAAAACATACATCAACCATAATGTGGCTAAACTCTGGAAGGATTATGATAGGGACATATACGAAAAGATCTCATGGAAAGAATACAAGCAGGCCACCTATGGCTACTACCTGGTTAACCTTGCTGAATTCCAAGATGGCTCTGATCATCACAACTTTAAAAAGTTGCCTCCACGAGATGAGAGGAGGCTTAAGGTCTTGACGGTGACCTGACAGCTACTCAGGTCCAGTTCATTGCTTTTCTACACTAAGAGGATTTAGAACATATGAAGGAGATTGTAGTTCTGGAAACCCTGGAGGATATTGACAAGAACGGGGATGGTTTTGTGGACCAGGATGAGTACATTGTGGACATCTTTATCTCACAAGGACAATTGCCCTGAGACAGACAGGGTTTTTTTTCTGGGGAGCAGTTCAATGATTTCCCAGATCTGAACAAGGATGGGAAGCTGGACTAGGATGAGATTCACCATTGGATCCTCCCCCAGGACTATGACCATGCACAGGCTGAGGCCCGGCATCTGGTGTATGAGTCAGATAAAAACAAGCATGAGATGCTGACCAAAGAGGAGATTCTAGACAAACATGTTTGTGGGAAGCCATGCCACCAATTACAGGGAAGATCTTACCAAAAATCATGATGATCTTTGAAAGAAACTCATCCTCATGTGGCCAACAGTCACAGGCTTCCTACGGATGTTCTGGGTGATTGTTATATTTGTCAAGTATATAGCAGTTGTGTCCCTAAACAATGAGAAACATTTCTAAAGCTCAAAAAAAATCATACATTGCACCACAAACAATAATAGTAGGAGATTTTTTTTTTTTTATTTTTTATTAACTTGAGTATTTCTTATATACATTTCGAGTGTTATTCCCTTTCCCGGTTTCCGGGCAAACATCCCCCTCCCCCCTCCTCTTCCTTATGGGTGTTCCCCTCCCAACCCTCCCACCATTGCCGCCCTCCCCCCATAGACTAGTTCACTGGGGGTTCAGTCTTAGCAGGACCCAGGGCTTCCCCTTCCACTGGTGCTCTTACTAGGATATTCATTGCTACCTATGGGGTCAGAGTCCAGGGTCAGTCCATGTATAGTCTTTAGGTAGTGGTTTATTCCCTGGAAGCTCTGGTTGCTTGGCATTGTTGTACTTTTGGGGTCTCGAGCCCCTTCAAGCTCTTCCAGTTCTTTCTCTGATTCCTTCAATAGGGGACCTATTCTCAGTTCAGTGGTTTGCTGCTGGCATTCGCCTCTGTATTTGCTGTATTCTGGCTGTGTCTCTCAGGAGCGATCTACATCCGGCTCCTGTCGGTCTGCACTTCTTTGCTTCATCCATCTAGTCCAATTGGGTGGCTGTATATGTATGGGCCACATGTGGGGCAGGCTCTGAATGGGTGTTCCTTCAGTCTCTGTTTTAATCTTTGCCTCTCCCTTCCCTGCCAAGGGTATTCTTTTTCCTCATTTAAAGAAGGAGTGAAGCATTCACATTTTGATCATCCGTCTTGAGTTTCGTTTGTTCTAGGGATCTAGGGTAATTCAAGCATTTGGGCTAATAGCCACTTATCAATGAGTGCATACCATGTATGTCTTTCTGTGATTGGGTTAGTTCACTCAGGATGATATTTTCCAGTTCCAACCATTTGCCTACGAATTTCATAAACTCGTTGTTTTTGATAGCTGAGTAGTATTCCATTGTGTAGATGTACCACATTTTCTGTATCCATTCCTCTGTTGAAGGGCATCTGGGTTCTTTCCATTTTCTGGCTATTATAAATAAGGCTGCGATGAACATAGTGGAGCACGTGTCTCTTTTGTATGTTGAGGCATCTTTTGGGTATATGCCCAAGAGAGGTATAGCTGGATCCTCAGGCAGTTCAATGTCCAATTTTCTGAGGAACCTCCAGACTGATTTCCAGAATGGTTTTACCAGTCTGCAATCCCACCAACAATGGAGGAGTGTTCCTCTTTCTCCACAACCTCGCCAGCATCTGCTGTCACCTGAGTTTTTGATCTTAGCCAATCGCACTGGTGTGAGGTGAAATCTCAGGGTTGTTTTGATTTGCATTTCCCTTATGACTAAAGATGTTGAACATTTCTTTAGGTGTTTCTCAGCCATTCGGTATTCCTCAGCTGTGAATTCTTTGTTTAGCTCTGAACCCCATTTTTTAATAGGGTTATTTGTTTCCCTGCGGTCTAACTTCTTGAGTTCTTTGTATATTTTGGATATAAGGCCTCTATCTGTTGTAGGGTTGGTAAAGATCTTTTCCCAATCTGTTGGTTGCCGTTTTGTCCTAACCACAGTGTCCTTTGCCTTACAGAAGCTTTGCAGTTTTATGAGATCCCATTTGTCAATTCTTGATCTTAGAGCATAAGCCATTGGTGTTTTGTTCAGGAAATTTTTTCCAGTGCCCATGTGTTCCAGATGCTTCCCTAGTTTTTCTTCTATTAGTTTGAGTGTGTCTGGTTTGATGTGGAGGTCCTTGATCCACTTCGACTTAAGCTTTGTACAGGGTGATAAGCATGGATCGATCTGCATTCTTCTACATGTTGCCCTCCAGTTGAACCAGCACCATTTGCTGAAAATGCTATCTTTTTTCCATTGGATGGTTTTGGCTCCTTTGTCAAAAATCAAGTGACCATAGGTGTGTGGGTTCATTTCTGGGTCTTCAATTCTATTCCATTGGTCTATCTGTCTGTCTCTGTACCAATACCATGCAGTTTTTATCACTATTGCTCTGTAATACTGCTTGAGTTCAGGGATAGTGATTCCCCCTGAAGTCCTTTTATTGTTGAGGATAGCTTTAGCTATCCTGGGTTTTTTGTTATTCCACATGAATTTGCAAATTGTTCTGTCTAACTCTTTGAAGAATTGGATTGGTATTTTGATGGGGATTGCATTGAATCTGTAGATTGCTTTTGGTAAAATGGCCATTTTTACTATATTAATCCTGCCAATCCATGAGCATGGGAGATCTTTCCATCTTCTGAGGTCTTCTTCAATTTCTTTCTTCAGTGTCTTGAAGTTCTTATTGTACAGATCTTTTACTTGCTTGGTTAAAGTCACACCGAGGTACTTTATATTATTTGGGTCTATTATGAAGGGTGTCGTTTCCCTAATTTCTTTCTCGGCTTGTTTCTCTTTTGTATAGAGGAAGGCAACTGATTTATTTGAGTTAATTTTATACCCAGCCACTTTGCTGAAGTTGTTTATCAGCTTTAGTAGTTCTCTGGTGGAACTTTTGGGATCGCTTAAATATACTATCATATCATCTGCAAATAGTGATATTTTGACCTCTTCTTTTCCGATCTGTATCCCTTTGATCTCCTTTTGTTGTCTGATTGCTCTGGCTAGAACTTCAAGAACTATATTGAATAAGTAGGGAGAGAGTGGGCAGCCTTGTCTAGTCCCTGATTTTAGTGGGATTGCTTCAAGTTTCTCTCCATTTAGTTTAATGTTAGCAACTGGTTTGCTGTATATGGCTTTTACTATGTTTAGGTATGGGCCTTGAATTCCTATTCTTTCCAGGACTTTTATCATGAAGGGGTGTTGAATTTTGTCAAATGCTTTCTCAGCATCTAATGAAATGATCATGTGGTTCTGTTCTTTCAGTTTGTTTATATAATGGATCACGTTGATGGTTTTCCGTATATTAAACCATCCCTGCATGCCTGGGATGAAGCCTACTTGATCATGGTGGATGATTGTTTTGATGTGCTCTTGAATTCGGTTTGCCAGAATTTTATTGAGTATTTTTGCGTCGATATTCATAAGGGAAATTGGTCTGAAGTTCTCTTTCTTTGTTGTGTCTTTGTGTGGTTTAGGTATAAGAGTAATTGTAGATTCGTAGAAGGAATTCGGTAGGGCTCCATCTGTTTCAATTTTGTGGAATAGTTTGGATAATATTGGTATGAGGTCTTCTATGAAGGTTTGATAGAATTCTGCACTAAACCCATCTGGACCTGGGCTCTTTTTGGTTGGGAGACCTTTAATGACTGCTTCTATTTCCTTAGGAGTTATGGGGTTGTTTAACTGGTTTATCTGTTCCTGATTTAACTTTGATACCTGGTATCTGTCTAGGAAATTGTCCATTTCCTGGAGATTTTCAAATTTTGTTGAATATAGGTTTTTATAGTAAGATCTGATGATTTTTTGAATTTCCTCTGAATCTGTAGTTATTTCTCCCTTTTCATTTCTGATTTTGTTAATTTGGACGCACTCTCTGTGTCCTCTCGTTAGTCTGGCTAAGGGTTTATCTATCTTGTTGATTTTCTCAAAGAACCAACTTTTGGTCCTGTTGATTCTTTCTATGGTCCTTTTTGTTTCTACTTGGTTGATTTCAGCTCTGAGTTTGATTATTTCCTGCCTTCTACTCCTCCTGGGTGTATTTGCTTCTTTTTGTTCTAGAGCTTTTAGGTGTGCTGTCAAGCTGCTGACATATGCTCTTTCCTGTTTCTTTCTGCAGGCACTCAGCGCTATGAGTTTTCCTCTTAGCACAGCTTTCATTGTGTCCCATAAGTTTGAGTATGTTGTATCTTCATTTTCATTAAATTCTAAAAAGTTTTTAATTTCTTTCTTTATTTCTTCCTTGACCAGGTTATCATTGAGTAGAGCATTGTTCAATTTCCACGTATATGTGGGCATTCTTCCCTTATTGTTATTGAAGACCAGTTTTAGGCCGTGGTGGTCCGATAGCACGCATGGGATTATTTCTATCTTTCTGTACCTGTTGAGGCCCGTTTTTTGACCGATTATATGGTCAATTTTGGAGAAAGTACCATGAGGAGCTGAGAAGAAGGTATATCCTTTTGCTTTAGGATAGAATGTTCTATAAATATCCGTTAAGTCCATTTGGCTCATGATTTCTCTTAGTCTGTCGACATCACTGTTTAATTTCTGATTCCATGATCTGTCCATTGATGAGAGTGGGGTGTTGAAATCTCCCACTATTATTGTGTGAGGTGCAATGTGTGTTTTGAGCTTTAGTAAGGTTTCTTTTACGTATGTAGGTGCCCTTGTATTTGGGGCATAGATATTTAGGATTGAGAGTTCATCTTGGTGGATTTTTCCTTTGATGAATATGAAGTGTCCTTCCTTATCTTTTTTGATGACTTTTAGTTGGAAATTGATTTTATTTGATATTAGAATGGCTACTCCAGCTTGCTTCTTCTGACCATTTGCTTGGAAAGTTGTTTTCCAGCCTTTCACTCTGAGGTAGTGTCTGTGTTTGTCTCTGAGGTGTGTTTCCTGTAGGCAGCAGAATGCAGGGTCCTCGTTGCGTATCCAGTTTGTTAATCTATGTCTTTTTATTGGGGAGTTGAGGCCATTGATATTGAGAGATATTAAGGAATAGTGATTATTGTTTCCCTTTATATTCATATTTGGATGTGAGTTTATGTTTGTGTGCTTTCATGCTCTTTGTTTTGTTGCCAAGACGATTAGTTTCTTGCTTCTTCTAGGGTATAGCTTGCCTCCTTATGTTGGGCTTTACCATTTATTATCCTTTGTAGTGCTGGATTTGTAGAAAGATATTGTGTAAATTTGGTTTTGTCATGGAATATCTTGGTTTCTCCATCAATGTTAATTGAGAGTTTTGCTGGATACAGTAACCTGGGCTGGCATTTGTGTTCTCTTAGGGTCTGTATGACATCAGTCCAGGATCTTCTGGCCTTCATAGTTTCTGGCGAGAAGTCTGGTGTGATTCTGATAGGTCTCCCTTTATATGTTACTTGACCTTTTTCCCTTACTGCTTTTAATATTCTTTCTTTATTTTGTGCGTTTGGTGTTTTGACAATTATGTGACGGGAGGTGTTTCTTTTCTGGTCCAATCTATTTGGAGTTCTGTAGGCTTCTTGTATGTCTATGGGTATCTCTTTTTTTAGGTTAGGGAAGTTTTCTTCTATGATTTTGTTGAAGATATTTACTGGTCCTTTGAGCTGGGAGTCTTCACTCTCTTCTATACCTATTATCCTTAGGTTTGATCTTCTCATTGAGTCCTGGATTTCCTGTATGTTTTGGACCAGTAGCTTTTTCCGCTTTACATTATCTTTGACAGTTGAGTCAATGATTTCTATGGAATCTTCTGCTCCTGAGATTCTCTCTTCCATCTCTTGTATTCTGTTGGTGAAGCTTGTATCTACAGCTCCTTGTCTCTTCTTTTGGTTTTCTATATCCAGGGTTGTTTCCATGTGTTCTTTCTTGATTGCTTCTATTTCCATTTTTAATTCCTTCATCTGTTTGATTGTGTTTTCCTGGAATTCTTTCAGGGATTTTTGCCATTCCTCTCTGTAGGCTTCTACTTGTTTATTAATGATTTCCTGTGTTTCCCTAAGTGTGTTCATGTCTTTCTTGAAGTCCTCCAGCATCATGATCAAATATGATTTTGAAACTAGATCTTGCTTTTCTGGTGTGTTTGGATATTCCATGTTTGTTTTGGTGGGAGAATTGGGCTCCGAGGATGGCATGCAGTCTTGGTTTCTGTTGCTTGGGTTCCTGCGCTTGCCTCTCGCCATCAGATTATCTCTAGTGTTACTTTGTTCTGCTATTTCTGACAGTGGCTAGACTGACCTATAAGCCTGTGTGTCAGGAGTGCTGTAGACCTGTTTTCCTCTCTTTCAGTCAGTTATGGGGACAGTGTGTTCTGCTTTCGGGCGTGTAGTTTTTCCTCTCTATAGGTCTTCAGCTGTTCCTGTGGGCCTGTGTCTTGAGTTCACCAGGCAGCTTTCTTGCAGCAGAGAATTTGGTCTTACCTGTGGTCCCGAGGCTCAGGTTCGCTCGTGGGGTGCTGTCCAGGGGCTCTCTGCAGCGGCAGCAACCAGGAAGACCTGTGCCGCCCCTTCCGGGAGCTTCAGTGCACCAGGGTTCCAGATGGTCTTTGGCTTTTTCCTCTGGCGTCCGAGATGTGTGTGCAGGGAGCAGTCTCTTCTGGTTTCCCAGGCTTGTCTGCCTCTCTGAAGGTTTAGCTCTCCCTCCCACGGGATTTGGGTGCAGAGAACTGTTTATCCGGTCTGTTTCTTTCAGGTTCCGGCGGTGTCTCAGGCTGGTGTCCTGCCGCTCCTGGGCCCTCCCCCACGGGAGCCCAGAGGCCTTATACAGTTTCCTCTTGGGCCAGGGATGTGGGCAGGGGTGAGCAGTGTTGGTGGTCTCTTCCGCTCTGCAGCCTCAGGAGTGCCCACCTGACCAGGCGGTTGGGTCTCTCTCTCACCGGGTCTGGGAGCAGAGAGCTGCTGCGGGCCGGGATCCGTGGGTGTGGGACTTCCGGTAAACACAGAACGTGCCCGGTCCTAGAGAAATTCTCCTTTCCTGTGTCCCAAGCTCACCAGGCAGCTTTCTTGCAGCAGAAAATTTGGTCTTACCTGTGGTCCCGAGGCTCAGGTTCGCTCGTGGGGTGCTGCCCAGAGGCTCTCTGCAGCGGCAGCAACCAGGAAGACCTGTGCCGCCCCTTCCGGGAGCTTCAGTGCACCAGGGTTCCAGATGGTCTTTGGCTTTTTCCTCTGGCGTCCGAGATGTGTGTGCAGGGAGCAGTCTCTTCTGGTTTCCCAGGCTTGTCTGCCTCTCTGAAGGTTTAGCTCTCCCTCCCACGGGATTTGGGTGCAGAGAACTGTTTATCCGGTCTGTTTCTTTCAGGTTCCGGCGGTGTCTCAGGCTGGTGTCCTGCCGCTCCTGGGCCCTACCCCACGGGAGCCCAGAGGCCTTATACAGTTTCCTCTTGGGCCAGGGATGTGGGCAGGGGTGAGCAGTGTTGGTGGTCTCTTCCGCTCTGCAGCCTCAGGAGTGCCCACCTGACCAGGCGGTTGGGTCTCTCTCTCACCGGGTCTAATAGTAGGAGATTTTAACACCACACTTCATCAATGGACAGATCAGGGAAACAGAAATTAAACAGAGACACAGAAAGACTAACAGAAGTTATGAAACAAATGAATTTAACATATTTATAGAACATTCCACCCTAAAACGAAAGGATATACCTTCTTCTCAGCATCCCATGGTACCTGCTCCAAAATTGACCATAAAAACAGGCCTCAACAGGTACAGGAAGGTAGAAATAATCCCATGCATCCTATCAAAAAACCACGGACTAAGGCTGCTGATCAATAACAACAAGTAGGACAGAAAGCCCACATATACATGGAAGTTGAAGTCAATGACAACTTGGTCATTGGAGACATAAGAAAGAAAGTAAAGACTTCTTAGAATTTAATGAAAATGAAGATACAACATACCCAAACTTATGGGACACAATGAAAGCAGCGCTAAGAGGAAAAATCATAGCTCTGAGTGTCTGCAAAAAGAAACAAGAGAGAGCATATGTCAGCAGCTTGACAGCACACCTAAAAGCTCTAGAAAAAATTAAATAAACCCTAGAGGAGTAGAAGGCAGGAAATAATCAAACTCAGGGCTGAAATCAAACAAGAAGAAACAAAACCGAGTATCAAAAGAATCAGCAAACCCAGGAGCTGGTTCTTTGAGAAAATCAACAAGATACATAAACGCTTAGCCATACTAACCAGAGGTCACAGAGAGTGTATCCAAATTAATAAAATCAGAAATAAAAGGGAGATATAACAACAAAATCTGAAGAAATTTAAAAGATCATCAGACCCTACCAGAAAAACATATATTTAACAAAACTGGAAAATGTGGAGGAAATGGACAATTTTCTGTACAGATACCAGGTACCACCGTTAAATCAGGAACAAATAAACCATTGAAACAAACCCATAACTCATTAAGACATAGAAACTGCTATTAAACATCTCCCATCCAAAAAGAGCCCAGGACCACATGGATTTAGTGCAGAATTCTATCAGACCTTCGTAGATGAATTCATACCAATACTGTCCAAACTATTCCGCAAAATAGAAACAGACAGAGCACGACCAAATTCCTTCTATGAAGCCACAATTACTCTTATACCTAAACCACACAAAGATACAACAAAGATAGAGAAATTCAGACCTTTTGCTTTATGAATATTGATCAAAAATGCTCAATAAAATTCTTGCAAACTGAATCCAAGAACACATCCAAACAATAATCCATCATGATCAAGTAGGCCTCATGGCAAGGATTCAGGGATGGTTTAATATACGGAAGTCCATCAACGAAATTCATCATATAAACAAAGTCAAAACCACATGATCATTTCATTAGATGCTGAGAAATCATTTGACAAAATTCATTACCCTTTCATTATTAAAGTCCTGGAAAGATCAGGAATTCAAGGCCTAAATCTAAATATAGGAAAATGCAAAATACACCAAACCAGTAGGTAACATCAAACTAAACTGAGAAAATTGAAGGAATCCCACTAAAATCAGGGACTAGACAAGGCTGCCTACTCTTTCCCTACTTTTTCAATGTGGTACTTAAAGTCCTAGCCATCGCAATCAAACAATGAAAGTAGGTCATTGAAAAAATTAGAAGGGATGAAGTCAAAATAGTAATATTGGAAGATGATATGATAGTCTACTTAAGCAACACCATAATTCCACCAGAGAACTACTTAACCTGATCAACAACTTCAGCAAACTGTCCGAGTATAAAATTAACTCAAACAATTCAGTAGTCTTCCTCTACTCAAAGGGTAAACAGGCTGATAAAGAAATTAGGGAAATGACACCCTTCACAATAGTCACAAATAATATAAAATAACTTGCTGTTACTTGAACCAAGCAAGTAAAAAATCTGTATGACAAGAACTTCAAATCTCTGAGGAAAGAAATTGACGAAGATCTCAGAAGATGGAAAGATCTCCGATGCTCATAGATTGGCAGGATGATTATGGTAAAAAATGGCCATTTTGCAAAAAGCAATCTACAGATTCAATTCCATCACCAATAATATTCCTACTCAATTCTTTATAAAGGTAGAAAGTGCAATTTGCCGTCATTTCGTATATCATAAAACCCAGGATAGCAAAACTATACTCAACAATAAAAGAACTTCTGGGGGAATCACCATCTCTGACCTCAAGCAGTATTACAGAGCAATAGTTTGTATGGTATTGGCATACAGACAGGCAGCTCAGTGGAACATAATTGAAGACACAGAAATGAACCCACACACCTATGGTCATTTGATCTTTGACAAAGGAGTTAAAACATCCAATGGAAGAAAGAGAGCATTTTTAACAAATGGAGCTGGTTCAACTGGAGGTCAGCATGTAGAAGAATGCAAGTTGACCCATTCTTATTACCCTGGACAAAGCTTAAGTCCCAGTGGATTAAGGACCTCCAAATCAAACCAGATACAATAAAAGTAATAAATAAAAAGTAGGGAAGAGTCTCGAAGACATAAGAACTAAGGAAAATTTCCTGAACAAAATACCAATGGCTTATGCTTTAAGATCAAGAATCGACAAATGGGGCAGCAGCTCTCTGCTCCCAGACCCGGTGAGAGAGAGACCCAACCGCCTGGTCAGGTGGGCACTCCTGAGGCTGCAGAGCGGAAGAGACCACCAACACTGCTCACCTCTGCCCACATCCCTGGCCCAAGAGGAAACTGTATAAGGCCTCTGGGCTCCCGTGGGGGAGGGCCCAGGAGCGGCAGGACCCCTGCCAGAGACACCGCCGGAACCTGAAAGAAACAGACCGGATAAACAGTTCTCTGCACCCAAATCCCGTGGGAGGGAGAGCTAAACCTTCAGAGAGGCAGACAAGCCTGGGAAACCAGAAGAGACTGCTCCCTGCACACACATCTCGGACGCCAGAGGAAAAAGCCAAAGACCATCTGGAACCCTGGTGCACTGAAGCTCCCGGAAGGGGCGGCACAGGTCTTCCTGGTTGCTGCCGCTGCAGAGAGCCCCTGGGCAGCACCCCACGAGCGAACCTGAGCCTCGGGACCACAGGTAAGACCAAATTTTCTGCTGCAAGAAAGCTGCCTGGTGAGCTTGGGACACACGGAAGCAGAATTTCTCTAGGACCGGGCACGTTCTGTGTTTACCGGAAGTCCCACACCCGCGGATCCCGGCCCGCAGCAGCTCTCTGCTCCCAGACCCGGTGAGAGAGAGACCCAACCGCCTGGTCAGGTGGGCACTCCTGAGGCTGCAGAGCAGAAGAGACCACAAACACTGCTCACCCCTGCCCACATCCCTGGCCCAAGAGGAAACTGTATAAGGCCTCTGGGCTCCCGTGGGGGAGGGCCCAGGAGCGGCAGGACCCCTGCCAGAGACACCGCCGGAACCTGAAAGAAACAGACCGGATAAACAGTTCTCTGCACCCAAATCCCGTGGGAGGGAGAGCTAAACCTTCAGAGAGGCAGACAAGCCTGGGAAACCAGAAGAGACTGCTCCCTGCACACACATCTCGGACGCCAGAGGAAAAAGCCAAAGACCATCTGGAACCCTGGTGCACTGAAGCTCCCGGAAGGGGCGGCACAGGTCTTCCGGGTTGCTGCCGCTGCAGAGAGCCCCTGGGCAGCACCCCACGAGCAAACCTGAGCCTCAGGACCACAGGTAAGACCAAATTTTCTGCTGCAAGAAAGGTGCCTGGTGAACTCAAGACACAGGCCCACAGGAACAGCTGAAGACCTGTAGAGAGGAAAAACTACACACCCGAAAGCAGAACACTCTGTCCCCATAACTGACTGAAAGAGAGGAAAACAGGTCTACAGCACTCCTGACACACAGGCTTATAGGACAGTCTAGCCACTGTCAGAAATAGCAGAACAAAGTAACACTAGAGATAATCTGATGGCGAGAGGCAAGCGCAGGAACCCAAGCAACAGAAACCAAGACTACATGCCATCATCGGAGCCCAATTCTCCCACCAAAACAAACATGGAATATCCAAACACACCAGAAAAGCAAGATCTAGTTTCAAAATCATATTTGATCATGATGCTGGAGGACTTCAAGAAAGACATGAACACACTTAGGGAAGCACAGGAAAACATTAATAAACAAGTAAAAGCCTACAGAGAGGAATCGCAAAAATCCCTGAAAGAATTCCAGGAAAACACAATCAAACAGTTGAAGGAATTAAAAATGGAAATAGAAGCAATCAAGAAAGAACACATGGAAACAACCCTGGATATAGAAAACCAAAAGAAGAGACAAGGAGCTGTAGATACAAGCTTCACCAACAGAATACAAGAGATGGAAGAGAGAATCTCAGGAGCAGAAGATTCCATAGAAATCATTGACTCAACTGTCAAAGATAATGTAAAGCGGAAAAAGCTACTGGTCCAAAACATACAGGAAATCTAGGACTCAATGAGAAGATCAAACCTAAGGATAATAGGTATAGAAGAGAGTGAAGACTCCCAGCTCAAAGGACCAGTAAATATCTTCAACAAAATCATAGAAGAAAACTTCCCTAACCTAAAAAAAGAGATACCCATAGACATACAAGAAGCCTACAGAACTCCAAATAGATTGGACCAGAAAAGAAACACCTCCCGTCACATAATTGTCAAAACACCAAACGCACAAAATAAAGAAAGAATATTAAAAGCAGTAAGGGAAAAAGGTCAAGTAACATATAAAGGGAGACCTATCAGAATCACACCAGACTTCTTGCCAGAAACTATGAAGGCCAGAAGATCCTGGACTGATGTTATACAGACCCTAAGAGAAGACAAATGCCAGCCCAGGTTACTGTATCCAGCAAAACTCTCAATTAACATTGATGGAGAAACCAAGATATTCCATGACAAAACCAAATTTACACACTATCTTTCTACAAATCCAGCACTACAAAGGATAATAAATGGTAAAGCCCAACATAAGGAGGCAAGCTATACCCTAGAAGAAGCAAGAAACTAATCGTCTTGGCAACAAAACAAAGAGCATGAAAGCACACAAACATAACCTCACATCCAAATATGAATATAACGGGAAGCAATAATCACTATTCCTTAATATCTCTCAATATCAATGGCCTAAACTCCCCAATAAAAAGACATAGATTAACAAACTGGATACGCAATGAGGACCCTGCTTTCTGCTGCCTACAGGAAACACACCTCAGAGACAAAGACAGACACTACCTCAGAGTGAAAGGCTGGAAAACAACTTTCCAAGCAAATGGTCAGAAGAAGCAAGCTGGAGTAGCCATTCTAATATCAAATAAAATCAATTTCCAACTAAAAGTCATCAAAAAAGATAAGGAAGGACACTTCATATTCATCAAAGGAAAAATCAACCAAGATGAACTCTCAATCCTAAATATCTATGCCCCAAATAAAAGGGCACCTACATACGTAAAAGAAACCTTACTAAAGCTCAAAACACACATTGCACCTCACACAATAATAGTGGGAGATTTCAACACCCCACTCTCATCAATGGACAGATCATGGAAACAGAAATTAAACAGTGATGTAGACAGACTAAGAGAAGTCATGAGCCAAATGGACTTAACGGATATTTATAGAACATTCTATCCTAAAGCAAAAGGATATACCTTCTTCTCAGCTCCTCATGGTACTTTCTCCAAAATTGACCATATAATTGGTCAAAAAACGGGCCTCAACAGGTACAGAAAGATAGAAATAATCCCATGCGTGCTATCGGACCACCACGGCCTAAAACTGGTCTTCAATAACAATAAGGGAAGAATGCCCACATATACGTGGAAATTGAACAATGCTCTACTCAATGATAACCTGGTCAAGGAAGAAATAAAGAAAGAAATTAAAAACTTTTTAGAATTTAATGAAAATGAAGATACTACATACTCAAACTTATGGGACACGATGAAAGCTGTGCTAAGAGGAAAACTCATAGCGCTGAGTGCCTGCAGAAAGAAACAGGAAAGAGCATATGTCAGCAGCTTGACAGCACACCTAAAAGCTCTAGAACAAAAAGAAGCAAATACACCCAGGAGGAGTAGAAGGCAGGAAATAATCAAACTCAGAGCTGAAATCAACCAAGTAGAAACAAAAAGGACCATAGAAAGAATCAACAGAACCAAAAGTTGGTTCTTTGAGAAAATCAACAAGATAGATAAACCCTTAGCCAGACTAACGAGAGGACACAGAGAGTGTGTCCAAATTAACAAAATCAGAAATGAAAAGGGAGACATAACTACAGATTCGGAGGAAATTCAAAAAATCATCAGATCTTACTATAAAAACCTATATTCAACAAAATTTGAAAATCTTCAGGAAATGGACAATTTCCTAGACAGATACCAGGTATCGAAGTTAAATCAGGAACAGATAAACCAGTTAAACAACCCCATAACTCCTAAGGAAATAGAAGCAGTCATTAAAGGTCTCCCAACCAAAAAGAGCCCCGGTCCAGACGGGTTTAGTGCAGAATTCTATCAAACCTTCATAGAAGACCTCATACCAATATTATCCAAACTATTCCACAAAATTGAAACAGATGGAGCCCTACCGAATTCCTTCTACGAAGCCACAATTACTCTTATACCTAAACCACACAAAGACACAACAAAGAAAGAGAACTTCAGACCAATTTCCCTTATGAATATCGACGCAAAAATACTCAATAAAATTCTGGCAAACCGAATTCAAGAGCACATCAAAACAATCATCCACCATGATCAAGTAGGCTTCATCCCAGGCATGCAGGGATGGTTTAATATACGGAAAACCATCAACGTGATCCATTATATAAACAAACTGAAAGAACAGAACCACATGATCATTTCATTAGATGCTGAGAAAGCATTTGACAAAATTCAACACCCCTTCATGATAAAAGTCCTGGAAAGAATAGGAATTCAAGGCCCATACCTAAACATAGTAAAAGCCATATACAGCAAACCAGTTGCTAACATTAAACTAAATGGAGAGAAACTTGAAGCAATCCCACTAAAATCAGGGACTAGACAAGGCTGCCCACTCTCTCCCTACTTATTCAATATAGTTCTTGAAGTTCTAGCCAGAGCAATCAGACAACAAAAGGAGATCAAAGGGATACAGATCGGAAAAGAAGAGGTCAAAATATCACTATTTGCAGATGACATGATAGTATATTTAAGTGATCCCAAAAGTTCCACCAGAGAACTACTAAAGCTGATAAACAACTTCAGCAAAGTGGCTGGGTATAAAATTAACTCAAATAAATCAGTTGCCTTCCTCTATACACAAGAGAAACAAGCCGAGAAAGAAATTAGGGAAACGACACCCTTCATAATAGACCCAAATAATATAAAGTACCTCGGTGTGACTTTAACCAAGCAAGTAAAAGATCTGTACAATAAGAACTTCAAGACACTGAGGAAAGAAATTGAAGAAGACCTCAGAAGATGGAAAGATCTCCCATGCTCATGGATTGGCAGGATTAATATAGTAAAAATGGCCATTTTACCAAAAGCAATCTACAGATTCAATGCAATCCCCATCAAAATACCAATCCAATTCTTCAAAGAGTTAGACAGAACAATTTGCAAATTCATGTGGAATAACAAAAAACCCAGGATAGCTAAAGCTATCCTCAACAATAAAAGGACTTCAGGAGGAATCACTATCCCTGAACTCAAGCAGTATTACAGAGCAATAGTGATAAAAACTGCATGGTATTGGTACAGAGACAGACAGATAGACCAATGGAATAGAATTGAAGACCCAGAAATGAACCCACACACCTATGGTCACTTGATTTTTGACAAAGGAGCCAAAACCATCCAATGGAAAAAAGATAGCATTTTCAGCAAATGGTGCTGGTTCAACTGGAGGGCAACATGTAGAAGAATGCAGATCGATCCATGCTTATCACCCTGTACAAAGCTTAAGTACAAGTGGATCAAGGACCTCCACATCAAACCAGACACACTCAAACTAAGAGAAGAAAAACTAAGGAAGCATCTGGAACACATGGGCACTGGAAAAAATTGTCTGAACAAAACACCAATGGCTTATGCTCTAAGATCAAGAATGGACAAATGGGATCTCATAAAACTGCAAAGCTTCTGTAAGGCAAAGGACACTGTGGTTAGGACAAAACGGCAACCAACAGGTTGGGAAAAGATCTTTACCAATCCTACAACAGATAGAGGCCTTGTATCCAAAATATACAAAGAACTCAAGAAGTTAGACCGCAGGGAAACAAATAACCCTATTAAAAAATGGGGTTCAGAGCTAAACAAAGAATTCACAGCTGAGGAATGCCGAATGGCTGAGAAACACCTAAAGAAATGTTCAACATCTTTAGTCATAAGGGAAATGCAAATCAAAACAACCCTGAGATTTCACCTCACACCAGTGCGATTGGCTAAGATCAAAAACTCAGGTGACAGCAGATGCTGGCGAGGATGTGGAGAAAGAGGAACACTCCTCCATTGTTGGTGGGATTGCAGACTGGTAAAACCATTCTGGAAATCAGTCTGGAGGTTCCTCAGAAAATTGGACATTGAACTGCCTGAGGATCCAGCTATACCTCTCTTGGGCATATACCCAAAAGATGCCTCAACATACAAAAGAGACACGTGCTCCACTATGTTCTTCGCAGCCTTATTTATAATAGCCAGAAAATGGAAAGAACCCAGATGCCCTTCAACAGAGGAATGGATACAGAAAATGTGGTACATCTACACAATGGAATATTACTCAGCTATCAAAAACAAGGAGTTTATGAAATTCGTAGGCAAATGGTTGGAACTGGAAAATATCATCCTGAGTGAGCTAACCCAATCACAGAAAGACATTCATGGTATGCACTCATTGATAAGTGGCTATTAGCCCAAATGCTTGAATTACCCTAGATCCCTAGAACAAACGAAACTCAAGACGGATGATCAAAATGTGAATGCTTCACTCCTTCTTTAAATGAGGAAAAAGAATACCCTTGGCAGGGAAGGGAGAGGCAAAGATTAAAACAGAGACTGAAGGAACACCCATTCAGAGCCTGCCCCACATGTGGCCCATACATATACAGCCACCCAATTAGACAAGATGGATGAAGCAAAGAAGTGCAGACCGACAGGAGCCGGATGTAGATCGCTCCTGAGAGACACAGCCAGAATACAGCAAATATAGAGGCGAATGCCAGCAGCAAACCACTGAACTGAGAATAGGTCCCCTATTGAAGGAATCAGAGAAAGAACTGGAAGAGCTTGAAGGGGCTCGAGACCCCAAAAGTACAACAATGCCAAGCAACCAGAGCTTCCAGGGACTAAGCCACTACCTAAAGACTATACATGGACTGACCCTGGACTCTGACCCCATAGGTAGCAATGAATATCCTAGTAAGAGCACCAGTGGAAGGAGAAGCCCTGGGTCCTGCTAAGACTGAACCCCCAGTGAACTAGTCTATGGGGGGTGGGCGGCAATGGGGGGAGGGTTGGGAAGGGAACACCCATAAGGAAGGGGAGGGGGGAGGGGGATGTTTGCCCGGAAACCGGGAAAGGGAGTAACACTCGAAATGTATATAAGAAATACTCAAGTTAATAAAAAAAAAAGGGAAAAAAAAAGAATCGACAAATGGGGGAACCTCATAAAACTGACAAGCTTCTGTAAGGCAAAGGACAGTGTCATTAGGACAAAAAGGCAACCAACAGATTGGGAAAAAATCTTTACCAATCCTGCTTCTGATAGAGGGTAATATCCAAAGTATACACAAAACACAAGAAGTTAGAGTACAGAGAGCCAAACAACCCTGTTAATAAATGGGGTTCAGAGCTGAAGAAAACATTCTCAGCTGAGGAATATCGAATACCTGAAAAGCACATAAAGAAATGCTCAACATCCTTAGTCATCAGGGAAATGCAAATCAAAACAAAGCTGAGAATCCACCTCACACCAGTCAGGATGTCTAAGATCAAAAACTCAGGTGACAACAGATGCTGGTGAGGATGCGGAGAAAGAGGAACACTTGTCCATTGTTGCTGGGATGGCAAACTGGTACAAGCACTCTGGAAATCAGTCTGAAGGTTCCTCAGAAAATTGGACATTCCACTACCTGAGCACACAGCTATACCTGTCCTGGGCATATACCCAAAACATACTCCAACATAAAACAAACACACATGTTGCACTAAGTTTATAGCAGCCTTATTCATAATAGCCAGAAGGTGGCATGAACCCAGATGCCCTTCAACAGAGGAATTGATTCAAAAAATGTGGTACATCTACACAATGGAGTACCACTCAGCTATCAAAAACAATGACTACGTTCAATTCATAGGCAAATGGAAAGAACTAGAAAATATCATCCACAATGAGGTAATCAAATCACAGAAAAACACACTTGGTATGCTGTTGGGAGCGATGGCCTTGAAGCCCTCCATTATTGATGTTATTATTATGGTTAGCATTAAGTATGACTGGGTTCATGGAAAATCCCCAGCCAGCTGCAGAAGACTAACACAAATGTGGTGGTCAAGATGAATAATCATATGATAATGTGTGACGTTAAGATACCCAATGTCATGACCTGTAACCTTTCTGAAAAACCAACATCCTGCTAACTAATAGATGTGACAAACCTGTGACCTTTCTGACAACCCGTCAACATCAGCCGATTCCCTGACCACATGAATATTGTGTCCTTGGCGTGGGTAAATGTTTCTTACTTCTCTCCTTTCTCTGTTACCCTTTTTATGGTACAAATTCAGCCTTGGGGAAAAATAAAACTGTCGCCTTGATCAGACTCTTGTCTTGGAGTCCTTCGTCACGTCTCTTGTCCCCCATTCTCTTCCAGATTCTCAGCACCCCTCATTGACAGTATGCACTCATTGATACGTGGATATTGACCAAAACCTCGATTTACCCAAGATGCAATCTACAGATCTCAGGAAACTCAAGACGAAGGATGACCAAAGTGCAGATGTTCCCACTCCTTCTTAAAATGGGGAACAAAAATATCCATAGGAGGGGATATGGAGGCCAAATCTAAAGCAGAGACTGGAGGAACAGCCATTCAGAGTCTGCCCCACATGTGGCCCATATATATACAGCCACCAAAACTAGGTAAGATTGATGAAGCTAAAAAGTGCTTACTGAAAGGGACAGAATATGCATCCCCCTGAGAGCCACATCCAGGGCATGTCAAATAAAGAGGTCAGTGCTGGCAGTAAACTAGTGAACTGAGAACAGGACACCCTTTATGGGAATTAGAAGAAGGATTCAAAGAGCTGAAGGGCTTGCAACCCCATAAGAACAGCAATGCCAACCAAATAAACCACTAGCAAAAGACTATACATGGACTGACCCAGGGGTCCAACTGCATATGTAGGAGAGAATATCCTTGTTGGGGCACCTGTGGAAGGGGAAGCCCTTGTTCTTAACAAGGTTGGACCCTGAGTGCGGGGGAATATCCAGGAAGGGGTTTCTAAGTGGCATGGATTGGGGGACCATACATATGGGAGAGGGAAAGGCAGGGGAGCTTATGGACCAAAAGCTGGGAAAGGGAATAACGTTTGAATAAAACATATATATCTATTAAAAAAACTGAAATTTAAAAAAATGATACTAATACCAAAAAATAATTAAAAAAATGTGAATAAGAAAGAAATTTTAGGTTTTGGAAAAAGATGAATGCCAGGTATTTGAAAAACTGTATGACCATGGTAAACACTTTAATATACGTGAGAAATTATTTACATGTTAATGAACTGCATCTTTTTTTTAAATAGTGAATGGAAATACAGTCCCTTCCTGGCTGTGAGGCTAGGTATCCAGATGTAGTGGAATTCATTATTTGTTGAGTCCTGAATCTTTGAGTCTGCTTCTAACTCAGCTTATGCCAAGGAAACTAGGCCAAGGTGATATCTAAGCCATTGACCAAACTATCTGGACTAACAATCACAGGTGAAATTCCACCTTGTAAATGGAGGAGAGGAATAAAAGATACCTTTAAGGATTTAAAAAAGATGAAATGTACCCAAAAAAATCCAATAAAAAAGTTTAAAATAAAAATAACTTAGGAAATACAAAATACTGGGGTGCCATTCCACAATCATGATGTGTTTCTTCTTTGATAGCTTACAGGTTAATTTACTTCTCTATAACTGTTTTCTCATTTCAAAGTACGTAATGGCATCATCTGTGGAGTGGATGGTAAGAACAAAAGCTTTGCCGAACTTGAATAATCGATCCCTCCTGAGCATGTGCTTAACATTCTAAGCACAGGGAAATTTCCTGAGGGGATTAAAAAACAAAATCCAAACATAAAACAGGAACAACAACGATGTAAAAACATTCTGCACGCTGGGTATGAAGGCATGTTGCAACTTTAATCAGCTTTGTAGGTATTTCTAATAAACACACAAAGAAACAAAAATCCTATCACAGTCCTAGCAGTTGCATCCAACAAAGAGAGAGCTGTGAGGTAGTGTGTGCTGCTTCTTTCCCCAGATACCCCTGGGCCTCAGGCCTGCACCCAGTGAGCTGGACCAAGAGAAGCCAGGTTGAAATTCCTGCTGCCATGGTAGGATTCTGCAGGAACATTTCCCTTTGACAACAAGGAACCTGTGTGGAGGAGACCTCTTGGTGAGTCCTCAAGGACTCTACGTGTCATATTCTACAGGGAGGAGCCCTGTCAGGTCTTTGGCAAGGCCAGCCAGTTGTATGGGGAAGTCTCTGGTCCTGTGGCAGAGGGCAAGGAATGGCAGAAAGAATGGCAGCTCCACTGAGAGCAAATGATAACCCTTCTAGGCCTATGACCTCCTATTTAATTTATCTTTTCACCTGATGCCCTATTCACATTTTCTTACTATCATACAACTGTGATCTTGATGAGCAGCTGGGCTCTTGTTTTCTTAATCAGTTCTTTGCTGTCACAGACGTTTTTAACTTACTCCAGCCCATGAGACTTATTCATACCTTCTGTATGCAGTAGGACCCTTGGTGGGACTGTCATCTCAAAAATAGAAAGTTCCGTAATCCAAAAGATTGGACTCCAGTTTACCTCAGGCCAGGAAAGAAGTCAGCCACCATTAGTAAAAGAGCAAGGGAAAAATTACATAGGAAAAACAAGTGGCTTAATCAGAAGAAAAGATCCTCAACTTCTAAGGCCCGCACATCTGCACCCCTCTCTTCTGAGCTTTGTATAGTGATGTTGTATAACTCCAGATTGTAGTAAAAGGCAGAGTTTTTCCCAGAAAGGTCAGACATGATTTTCACTCTTACATCTCTGAGGTGGGGTGGCATTATAGCACACATTCATGTTGAATTATTATAACACCTATGATAAGAAGACAGAATCCATATATCACAATGCCAAATAGACTCCCTCCTGAATGTATGGACCCATTAAAATTGAGGTTCAACCTGAATTCAGGCCATTCCACTCCCTTTCCATCCTCCTGATTCTTATGTTTGCTACAAGTAAAAGATCATGGTGTAGTCCCCAATATTCTCATGCCTAGACTTGTCTATTCACGAAGAATGATATTGGAGAATTGAAGGTTATATAGTTACAATGCAGTAACACAAGGTCCAGGTTGACATTTGCTCACTGATGTCCAATTTGATTGTCTTGTTATATTTGAGAAAGGGAGGATGTCCTACATAATATATAAAACGGACAGAAATTTATTATTTTATATATGCCCTGTAGTTGATCCCTATGTTCCCAAGTAAAAGGAGTTTTTATTGCAAAAAAATAGGATTATAGACCATTGATTTTGTGAAATACATGGATATGTAAATGGAAACAATGTCAGCTGTCAAGGACTGCACAGTAAGCAAATATTTCCAGGTTTTATACACTCAGAGGTCTAGAAGAAACATATTGGCCTCCAGAAAAAGGGAAAAGCTCAGGAATCGAAATGTATGTCACATGCATTGTCTCGAGTAGTAGATTTACTTTTAAGAAAAGTCTCCCTCCTCCTTGGTCCCTAGAGATTTGGGTGCTAAGAAAAATCTGTTCTCCAATTCAGGGTTGTAAGCAACCCTCCCCAGCAAAAGCATTGTTGACTTCTAATGAAGCAGAGAGACATATCTAGCTTTGAAATAGAGGTTGCCAAATGGTATTCCCAGTGACACATGGGAGACTGGAGGAAAGGGTCCCCAAAGAAATTCATCAGTGTGGGGAGAGCTGGTTAGTAGGTAGGCCATAGAACTTTCCAGTGACATCAACAGCAAGCCGTTCACTGGATACTCTATTGTATCTAAGAGCTCCCTAGAATCTTCTGTGATGTCACCAGTGTTGTGGTGACACCAACTGCCTTTGGGATATTACTTCAGTTCCCTTTGGGTTCACAAGCAGGCATGTTTCACCAGCTGCTCAGGCTATTTCGGAAGGAAAGTGTTGATCAAGTAGAGACCGCACCAGGTCAAAGGGAAGCTGACCCCCTCTCTAGTGAAACAGGAAGGAGGAAATCATTCTGGGGAAGGCTTGGTGAGTCGTGGGCAGAGTTGGGGAACATCCTCAAGGAGGTAGGTTTGAGATGTGCCTTCTAAGACTAGGCCTTACAAGCAGGAGCCTTGGGATTTTTCAAAAACAAACCAAGAGTCAGGAGTTCCTGATCTTTAATTTGAGAGAAAGCCATAAAGTTGTAAGACTTCAGTGTCTTTTCTTGAAGCTTTTTAACTGTGAGTGTCAATGATTGGCAGGAGGAGGCACTGTGAGATTAACAATGTGACCATCCATGGTTGGGAGTTGAAGCACTTCATCCTCTAGATTACTGTAGGTTACATAAGTCTCTGATGGCAAGAACAAAGAAGGATGCACCCCTAGTCATGAATTGAGTTCTCAGACACTTTGGGCTGGAATACACATGATTAGAGCTTGATGGTGCTAAGCATTATGAAGTCATTATGAACTCGAGGATTATCTGCACCACATCTGATATGAGATAACAATGTCGCAGATGTTTATGTCTCAGTCAGATTATAACTTTCAGTGCGGGAGGTTGTGTAATAGTGTGGCACGTGTATGGCATTAGAGGTTGGGAAGAGGGACATAGCTTAAGAATCAACCTTTAAGAAAGCTTTTCTGCTCTTTCAGGGATTCACCCAGTCTCTACCATTTTCCCTTCCTCCACCTCCTTTTCGGATTCAGAATGATCTAT
The DNA here is from genome assembly GCF_021556685.1 of Rattus norvegicus. Taxonomy (NCBI): domain Eukaryota; kingdom Metazoa; phylum Chordata; class Mammalia; order Rodentia; family Muridae; genus Rattus; species Rattus norvegicus. The sequence continues at coordinate 25,275,623 of NC_141542.1, forward strand.
TCTGCCCATTGGTTCAAATATGCAAATTCACTTGTGTTTATCTATCTACAGGTTTTGGTAGGAAGGCATCATCCCAAAATGTCATCAGTCAGCAAGAGGAGTGTCTAAAGGAACTGGAGGAACTCAAATTTGAAATCCAGAAGTGTCAATTCGAGAGGGATGAACTTTACCAAATCCTGGATCTTTATATCTATGATGAGTGGGACCACAGGTAGTCATTATGCCCAGTAACCTGTTCACTGTCTTGCGCTCTCTCTCTACTACCTCAAGATTTACTCATAGCACGAGAGAGTTTCACCTCTCATCCTGGATTTTAAGGAGATTTGGCAGGCATTTGCTTGTGAGATGAGCTAGGTGCTGTGTGTTTAGGGTCAACCACTTTTGTACTTGACCCTGAGCCTCTTGGATTAGCATTGGTTCTGTCAACAGCTAGAAGGACCGTGTCACACTTGCTGCAACTGTGCGTGTGATTGAAATGCCTGCACGTCATCACTCTTTCCTCTGAATTTGTTCATTATACACTGATTCTATGGCACCTCCATGGATGTAGTTGACATTCTAAACGTGTTTGGATATGGGTTGGTGTGTATGTATGTGGAAGTATATGTGGTGTTTTACTCAGGATCACGACGTCTGGGACCTTTGATGGGGTCTGAGGATTTGTTTGATCAACAGTTTGCAGTTCATGATAGTGATGAGTACGTGGAGGCCCACACTGATCAACAGAGCACTTTGCTCCTTCTGTATACCTTGGTGGCACCCAGGACTCTCCCGAGGGGAGGAGGTGCTATAAATCCTCTTCCCTGTCAAACTTAGTTATGCCCTCTGGGAATTCATGTAACGATAGAAACCAAGGATTGAGTACACCTGCTTTCAAAACAAGAGAAATGTCATCACAGCTTTCTCTTGGGCCCAAAGCTGTGGCACAGACTGGAGGAATCTTCTTCCTGAACTAGTCAATTCCATCATGCTCACCTGGCCAGCTCTTGAAGGTCAGGTCCCTCCAACTGGTACCGTGACTCTGTTGTCCTGTGCCCAGGATAATAAACTTAACCAGTACAAATACTTTGAAGGAGCAAGTATGTGGTACATACTGAGTTTAAGTAATAGAGAGAACAGTCTGATTTTACCTAATTTGATTCACCTGCTTTGATCTTATTTTTTTATTTTTTTTAACTATCCAGGGATTGTTTATTGTGACCTAGAAATGGTCACTGTGGTCTTGACAGTTGTTATTCCCAAACAGGCAGCTCTCAGGCTCTGCCCACTCCTATATAGTGAGTCTTTGCAGAACCATATCTCTCAGGATTCCAAGGAGTCCTTATTTCAAAACTAATGTATGCTTATTTACATAGAAATATTTTCTGTGGATTGAGTCTCACTGTTGTCTTTTGGTCTGGTTTTTGAGTTTGCCACTTTCTTCCCTTCCACCATTCCTTGATTTTGAAATTTTTTATTATATATTTTTTATTTACATTTCACGTAATTCTGAAATCATGTGTTCAAAAGGTTATTTGTTCCTTTGGCCATGACCTAACCCAGGCTGCATGTCGAATTGCCAGTCCTTCAATCCGAACATGAGATGAGAATGATGGCTATGCAAATGATGACCAACTCAATAAGTGATGCCATGGAGAGGTACAAGGAGCTCATACAAGTGAACAGTTCCTACCGGTGAGTCGCTGACAGAGATGAGAACCCAGCACTAAGCAGGGAGTGCTTCTGTCCTGTATGACTTTGAACAAATTCAGGGCTCTGGTTCTGTAGTGTGTGACTCTTAACAAGAAGGCTGCCTCCTGGCAACGGTCTTAGATTTGTAGCTCTTGGCCTCAGTTGTCGTACATGTGAAGGGTGTAGAAGACCCTCCAATTTTTATTTTCCCCTTTTAAGATCCTCTAGATAGAAAAGGTTTGCACCATGATGTGAATATCAATCAACTCTGGATCTCTAGGACTCTGACAGGAGATTTAAAGATCTGTGATCCACGAGAAACACATGGAAAGATTGTATAGCTATTGGGTCTTCAACTACCCCTCAGAGGGGCTTTCCCCACAATGTGAAGATGGTTTCACCATACCATGGACATACGAGCTCCCTTATGGACCATTTCTTCTTCCTTGATTTATATAAACCGTCTTAGTGTCAGGATTTTCAGAAGTACTTTGATTCATGTGGAATGTGGATTCTGGATTTGACCTCCTCTAATTGGTGCTAACTTGTATAGTGTGGCTCTATGCTGGTGATTTCTGAGGATGAGGACCCTTGAAGGGATGATTGGACTTGCAGGAGTGACAGGCAAATAGAAGCTGGCTGGGATTTACCATTTTTTGTTTGTGGTTCAGCATCAGGCACTCCCAGCTCCTGCGTGAACAAGCTCAATTGAAGAACAATATACAGATTTTGCTGAATGAGAAGAGAGAACTGCTGGTGGAGCAGACTGAACTGCCAGCATCCTCTGTGGAGGCAAAGAGGCTCTGTGAAGAGGCCGGAATGAACATCTTTGACCCCAGAGCCAAGCAACAGCAGGTAGCGTTAGGGCTCAGGGTCAGGTTGTCCTCATGTCTCACCATAACCATAGACAAACCAATGTAACTGTCTATTGACTGATCCATGTCCTGACCTAGGTCTCATCCAAGTGTTCATTCATGTGATGGTTTACAAGGCTTTCTGTGGAGATAGTACCTTTTCAAGAAACTGCATGTTTGGAAAGCAAATGCTCCTGCTCTTCGAGAATCTGCACTTCATTAAGGGAGATAGGTTGATCACACAGCACAGCACTACATGCCATTATGTATGGAGGGTGCTATGTGGGAGCCCCTCTTTAGAGTAGAACAGGGCTTTGAGGGATGAAGCAAAAGCCTGGAGCTCATTTTCTTTACAGGAATCGTGTGAGACTCAGGAAGTAAGTAGTTTTCAAGGAGGAGAGCCTGGTGGAAATGCCAAAGAAATGGTTCTCATTGTCATTTGTGGTGGCTTTTGTTCTTCCTCCCCTCATGTCCCTGTATATGAAGATGGTGACTTCATGCTTCATAGATCTTGGGTAACTACAGAGCCTGTGTATCAGTATGTCAGTCCTGTCTTATTTGAGTGCTCCTGGAGAGTTCATAACTGGGCCTTACAACCTTAAGCTGGTTAGAAGAGCAAGGATGTGGAAAAGGTTTCTCAAAGGCTGAGGGTTGGCATGAGAGACTTGAGACTTCAAGAACAAAGTTATCCGTATGTACCCCCAATTCTCACCAAGAAAGGTGCATTCCTGTGCTGACCTGCATCTTAGGGAGCATGCGGGGAGGCCAGTTCATGACATGCAGTTTTGTCCAGTCATTATCTAACTTAGTCCTTTAAGCCTAGGTCTCTCAACAAACATGAAGCTTCTTGTTTTGTGCTGGCCAGCAGTCTTTGCATCATTCGTCCAGTTCCAAGTGGAGCCCCCTCTCTTATTTGTCTCAACACATTCTTAAACCATTCAGCTATTTTAAAAATAAGGATTAGATTTCTTTACTTTACCTGAACAGTGTTATCCCCCGGGAAGATTCTGGATTGTCTTATTGGCTTCACCATGATCTTGCATGGAATCCTAGAGTGCAACCCTCTGCTGACATTGCTTTGCTGACTATATCATGGGCACTGCATTCTTTCAGGATAGATTCCCTCTCAATATTGTACACAGTGCTGCATTTCAGAAAATTCACTGTATGTTATTTATTTAGCCTTTTTCTGACTGACATTGAGGTTGTTTTAATATCACAGGAACTCTAAAGTGATCAAATGTTCCTGGAAACTGACCATGAGTCACTGTCTTCTTTGTTGCTTCCAAAGTCTTCTATGAAGGAAACGGTAGTTTTAGTGAGGGGCCTATGATGAGTCAGCATAGAGCTTGATGGAGTCTTTTCCTAGAAATCTCTCTCTTGAGGATTTGATGTTGTGTTGTTTAGGCTATCTGTGCAGAACGTGTAACTTACTTGTTGGACCAGCAAGTATCTGCATAGAAAGGTTTCCTCAAGTGGAAATGAGTACAGGCCAGGCCAGCACAGCCTGCTTGAGTCTAAGAGACTTGTACACAGCATTGTTTGCACTAATTCCTCACTCAACAGGAAATGTGCTGCCTAACAGCAAAGTTTTCATTTGTGCTTGCGAGTGTGTATCTGTGTATGAGTGTGTGTGCGTGTGTGTGTGTGTGTGTGTGTGTGTGTGTGTGGTGTGGGTATATGTGTGTGTGTGTTTGCAGTAGTGAACGTGTGTTTCCCTCTATTTCCAAGTTTCATGAGAAAAATACTCTAAGCATTCACTTTACATCCATTAAACATGAAATAGAGCTGCCCAGTCATTTGGCATCTCCATCTAGCTCTGTACAGCAAAAGGACACTTAAATTACTAATTTATTCTGTTTCCAAAAATTTCAGAACAGAATTATTTTGTGAAGTCTGGGGTAGGAGTGGAAATATGTTCAAGTGAGTCGTGTTTCACAGGGGTAACAAATGGTACAGGCCTAGAGCTTGCAGGTCCCTTTTTGTTATGGTGTAGAAGCAGGACAATAAAATCCTTTAGAAATGCAACCCTCAAAAAGAGGACACAAAAACACCTGTAAAGTTAGATTTTCAAGTGATTATGGGCAAAACTACTGATCTGCATTGAAATCCTTTGGAGCACATCAAAGGAATGGAGTACTGGGATGTAAGGGCAAGGCTTCTCTAGAAAAATCCATGAGTTTATTCTGCTTCTCTGTTCTTTGTGAATTGTGAAATCCCACTGGAAGGTTATGTCACTCACTGTGTCTTCTCCAAGGTTGCTTTCCACATTGCATGCTACCATTTCTTTCCAGCTACCTTGGCACACTACAACTTCCCCTGGGAGTTTGGCTTGGATTTTATTCATTGAGATTGAGTTGCTTGGAGTTATATCGTCATCCAGTAAAAGCCCCATAGCTATGCTGTGGTGCAAGAGCAGGGCAGTTTCAGGAGCCCCTTTAGGTGCACAGATAATCCAAAGCACTCCCCTATGTTATCTGTGTAGCATTCTGCAAGTGCTGTCAATCAACATCATTTTCTCTCAGTTAATTTCAGCCAATGAAGTCAGGAGAAATGATGAGCTTCAAATGGGTCTGACAGTGTAAGAACAGGTAGCCCTATGAGAAGCCATGTTCAGAAAGTGGAACAGAAGTTTTAGTTAACACAGTGATTCCACAACAAGGAGTAGGTATTGCCATTGCAACTAGGGAGCATCAGTGTTGTAGTGGTCCCAGAGTAACCTTGAAGGAGAATCTATCCAGACGTCCATCAGCCAAGGAGTGAAAGTGTACCATACGATGGAGCCCTTCCATAGATTCTGATTCAGTGTGAGATAATCCATGCAAGCTTTTACTTACTTATTCAAATTATCTGTGGAACAATCACATTACAGGGAGAAAATTTGTTGATTTGGATCCTGGTTATGGAGATTTCCTATGATTCTAGCTTTGGGCATGAAGTCACTCAGGCTATGGTAAAGACAGCTCCGATTAGAAGAAGTTGCACACTTTGGGGAAAGTCTGAAAGAGTGAACAAGAACAGGAGTCTAGTCCACCACCAACATATGATCCTTTGCTGAGCAACAAGACAGCTCTACACAGCCTTTGGGACTTGCTAAGCCAGATTGTTAATGGGGAAAGAACCCTGAGTCTATGACGGTTTATGGGAGGACAGCACATCACTGACTGAGCTGTATATGGGCTCTGGCCACTATGTACTTATCACACTCAACATTTGTTTTTATGCCTCCAGCGAATCCTGGGGAATCTTTACATTAAGCATTAATGTTCAGGTAGGAACACAGGCTGGAAGAAGCCATTTGAATATCCTTCCCTATATAAATACCCTTTTTGGGTGGATGACCACCCCACCTGGATTTCAGCTTCAGGCAGCTAAAGAGCTACTCAGAGTATTGTTCTGGTACAGTTCATGTGAATTTTGCCCATGAAACAATATATATGATCCTCTGGATTTCTTGCTATGTTCTACTCCTTTCTTCCTGTGATCTCTCCGGAAAGATCTGAGGACATTTTCTCTTCTGTCCTCTCACAAATTGCCTTACACTAGCCATAGACTTACAGGGGTGCTGTTCTGTTTCTACATCACAATCACCTTTAATGTCCGTGTGTACGCTGGGAAGATTTGCATGGAGCGCATTCTCAGTGATTACAGGATCTATGCAATTCCCATGGATTGGATGTGAGATGGCTTCTCTGTGCATTTGCAGACTCAGTGGTTACAAATTGAACCTACGCAGGTTCCTTCAGTGCTAACATAATCAGAACTTTCACCCTAATTCTGGGCATGTTCTCCAGAAGGAATCCACATGGTATTCTAGGTTGCTCATACCATTCCTGAACTCAGATTCAGACCCAGCTACAATGTTATTATTCAATATAATAAACCTGGACCAGTGGGAAAAAATGCTCATTTTTCTCTTAATCCCAGTACAGTGCATAGTCCACAGTTCAAATTCTAGCAGTTTGAAAAGCTGAGATATAAATCCAAGCACAGGTACTCTAGGACACTTGGGGATGCAGGGACTGACCTCAGCTGACAGGTCATGCTGGATTGTCCAACTGAATAGAGCTGATGTAAGAGGGAGAGCTGAATTGACAACCACTCACTAAATCTTTATTCCCTTGCTCTACTAGGTCTGAAATTCTCTAGCAGAAACTCGAACATGACACAGACCAGGACAAGATCTCCCTTGGAGAGAAGAGCTACAGGAGGAGAACTAAGTGTGCACAGCAAATACACCACTATTACGTCTCATCTGTAATGTCCATAGCAATTGTGGACTGCATTTTCCTCCTTTAGTTTAACTTCTTTGGATTGAATAGGCCTTACTTTCACCTCGGCTCTCTCCAGCATGTGTGCACTTTTTGAGGGACCCAGAGAAGTGCTGATGCACATCAATCAAGAGCTGCTGGTCATCCAGAAAGACTGTGCACGTGTAAATTTGTACTTGTCCTGATGGGTCATCCAGAAGAGTTTCATGGAGATCAGTTCACAACATTGGAACGTCTTTGAGACAAAGTCTGTAATATCATTTATACTCAGTATTGGTAGGCTTTATCCTTAATACCCCCACTCCAACAAAATAGACCTACTTCCACTCCCCTTGAAAAGATTATTACCATCACTAACTGCTTGTCTACTATGTCTCCAAGGCAAGCCACGGGCTATAAGTCTATTCGGCAAAAGGAGCAGCAAAAAATGCTTAGTGCAATTCCTCTATTTAAAGTTTGGTTAATTTTTAATTGTTTTGGTTAGTTGGTTTTCCTTCTATTCATTTGAAGATTTGTTATTTATCTGTTGTTATTTTGTTCATTTGCTTTTCTATTTTGATAAGGATATAGACTGTATATATTGACTACCTGCATCTGGTTACTCTCAAGTAAATTGGATGTATTCTGGTCAATAAAGGAGTAATCTCAAACTCTTCACTTCTTAGAACCTTCTTTATTGGTCATTAGTGTCAACATCTGAAGTCCCACAGCTATCAGAAAAGGATGGATCTCTGCATTCTCATGAGGACTGGGCATCATATCACTTCCCAGTCAGACTGAGATTCACAGGCATTTATACAGTCACTGTGCACTGTGTTTCCAACTCTGAATTTCAACTTCATCATGCATACATTACCCACTGTGTATGCTTGCTGTCAAATATATAGTTACCTCTAAATTATACTCTGTCGATGAGAGTTTTGACCAAATTAGTAGGATAAACATTAATTTTTCTGTAATACCTCCCAGGACATATAAACATGGTACAAGGGAGTTTAAAGCCATCGGGAATCCTGCACCCAAATCCCGGGGCAGAAAATGCTGAACACCCAGGAATGCAGATAATCCTGAGACCACAGGAAACAAAGCCACTTCTGACCAGCTCTGCCTACATCTCTGGCCCAATATTACTCTGCATGGTGCCTCTGGAAACAGGAATAGAGGAGCAGTCAGTGGCAGGAACCTGCTTGGTCCAGCCTGGGCCCAGAACCTACCTGGGCCCTGAGCATATTTGAAGAAAACCATAGGCATACAATTCTCTGTTTCCTGACTGTGGTTTATTTTGATTCAAAGCTCAAAATACCATTTTGTTGTTGTTGATTTTTAGTTGGATATTTTTCATTTCGAATTCAAATGTTATTCCTTCCTTGTTTTCCAGAAATAAGTCTGAATACCATCACCCTCCCCCTCTTCTATAAAGGTGTTCCCTTCACCATCCATCCACTTTCCCAGCCTAAGCAGGACCAAGGGCTGCTCATTCCATTTGTGCCCAAGAAGACCATCCTCTGATACACGTGCAGATGAGGCCATGGCACAGTCCCTGTATAGTGATTGGTACTGGTTTAGTCTCTGGGAACTCTGCTTGGCAGGCATGGTTGTTCTTATGGGGTTGCAAGTCCCTTCAGCTCTTTCAATCTTTCTGTAATTCCTCCAACTGAGGTCCAGTTCTCAGTTCAATGCTTTGCTGCTAGCATTTGCCACTGTATTTGACATGATCTGGCTGTGCCTCTCAGGAGACATCTATATCCAGTTCCTATCAGCCTGCACCTCTTAGCTTCATCCACCTTATCTAGTTTGAAGGCTGTATATGTATAGGCCACTCGTGGGGTAGACTCTGAATGGCCATTCCTCTAGGCTCTGTTTTAAACTTTGCCTCCTTATCCCTTCAATAGGGATTCTTCTTCTCCTGTACAGGAAAGAGTGAAGAATCAGCATTTTGGTTATCCTTCCTGAATTTCATTTGGTCTGTGAATCTTGGAGAATTAGAGCATTCGGACTAATATCCACTTATCAATGAGTGCATACCATGTGTGTGTTTCTGTCATTGGGTTAACTCACTCAGGATGATATGTTTTAGTTCGTTCTCTTTGCCTATGAATTTCATGAAATCATTGTTTTTGATATCTCTGTAGTACTCCATTGTGTAGATATACCACACTTTCTGTTTCCATTCCTTTGTTGAAGGGCATCTGGGATCTTTTCATTTTCTGACTATTATAAATAAGGCTGCTATTAACATGGTGGAGCATGTGCCCTGTTGTATGTTGGAGCATCTTTTGGATATATGTGCAAGAGGGGTATAGCTGGGTCCTCAGCTAGTGCAATGTCTAATTTTCTGAGGAACCTCCAGACTGATATCCAGAATGGTTGTACCAGTCTGCAATCTCACCAACAATGGAGGATTGTTCCTCTTTCTCACATCCGTGCAAGCATCTTCTATAGCCTGAGTGTTTTATCTTAGCCATTCAGACTGGTGTGAGGTGGAATCTCAGGGTTGTTTTGATTTGCATTACCCACATAACTAAAGATGTTGAACATTTCTTTTGGTGCTTCTCAGCCACTCCATATTCCTCAGCTATGAATTCTTTGTTTAGCTGTGAACCTCAATTTTAATAGGGTTATTAGTCTCACTGCAGTCCAACTTCATGAGTTCTTGTATATTTTGGATATTAGCCCTCTATCAGTTGTAGGATTAGTAAAGGTCTTTTCCAAATCTGTTGGTTGCTGTTTTGTCCTAACCACAGTGTCCTTTGTCTTACAGAAGCTTTGTAGCTTTATGAGGTCCCATTTGTCTATTCTTGATCTTAGAGCATAAGCCATTCGTGTTTTGTTCAGGAAATTTTTTCCAGTGTCCATGTGTTCAAGAATCTTCCCCGCTTTTGCTTCTATTAGTTTGAGTGATCTGGTTTGATGTAGAGGTCCTTGATCCACCTGGACTTAAGCTTTACACAGGGCAATAAGAAGAGGATGATTTTTACTCCTCCATATGCTGACCTCCATTTGAACCAGCACCCTTTGCTAAAAATGCTATCCTTTTTCCACTGGATGCTTTTGTCTCCTTTGTCAAAAATCAAGGGACTATAGGTGTGCTGGTTCATTTCTGGGTCTGCAGTTCTATTCCACTGGTCTATCTTCCTGTCTCTGTACCAATACCATGCAGTTTTATCACTAATGCTGTGTAAACTGCTTGAGTTCAGGGATGGTGATTCCCAGGGAAGTCCTTTTATTGTTGAGGATAGTTTTAGCTATCCTGCGTTACTTGTTATTCCAAATGAATTTGCAAATTGTTCTGTCTAACCCTATGAAGAATTGGAATCGAATTTTGATGGAGAGTGCATTGCAACTGTAGGTCACTTTGGGAAAATGGCCATTTTTACTATCTTCATACTTCCAAGCCATGAACATGGGAGATCTTTCCATTTTCTGAATCTTCTTCAATTTCTTTCTTCAGATCATGAAGTGCTTGTCACACAGATCTTTCACTTGTTTGATAAAAGTCACACTGAGGTATTTTTATATGATTTGGGACTACTATGAATGGTGTCATTTCCCTAATTTCTTTCTCAGCTTGTTTATCTTTTGTGTAGAGGAAGGCTACTGATTTGTTTGAGTTAATTTTATACCCAACCACTTTGCTGAAGTTGTTTATCAGGCTTAGGAGTTCTCTGTTGTAAGTTTTGGGGTGTCCCATGTATACTACCCTATCCTCTGCAACAGTGATATTTTGACTTCTTCCTTTCCAATCTGAATCCTTTTGACCTCCCTTTGTTGTCTGAGTTCTGGCTAATGCTGGGGACAACATACAATGGAGACATCTCTGTAGCCCGCAGTAGCTTTTTGTAAAAACTGGTTGTTTCCATTTCTCCAAACCTTAGCCCTAGACAACGGCTGTATAGATTTCATTTGTGTGTGACTGCCTATCAGTTGGCCTTGGTGTGCACAATTATTGTATTATATCTGACTTTACTACTTCTTTCTCCTTCTGCTCTGGTGAATTCTGTGAAACTAGATGTTCGTTGATGTTATGATTCTTAGACAATTGGAAATTGATGCATAGGGGCACAGCACAGCACAGCCCTAGTGGCCCAGGTGGATACTGTGTATTCTCATCTTGGAAAAAATGTAATAACTGCAGAATTGTAGTTCTAGATTAGGGTTTGACTTGCAAAGACAGCTTGAAGAAAATAAGAGAAAATGAATTAGAGCCAACATTGGGACCCTAAGAAAAGAAAAAGTTATTGAAGTTAGGAAGTAAGTTTTACATAATATTATAGACTGGTTAAGGAATTATAGAATATATAAAATAATATACTAGTAAACTAAGTCAAACTACTGGAACTCTTATGAGAGTCATTGTGTGCAAGGAACAGAACGCTAGTGGAATTAGTGTGCTAAGGGTTACCTTGATTCTTTCTGGCCACTGCCTGGCAGTTTTGCCCATGTCATTTATCATTAGAGTGTCACAGGAAAATGCAATTAGCTGATCTCGGAGCTTTTGACTCTGAAGTATAAAAGTAAAGAGTTAAAGTTTAAATAATGATAAGTTTACAATTATTATTATTATATTGGCCACAGGCCTGGGTATAGGGCAACCCTGAAACTTTGGAGAACAGTTGAAATTCTTAGTTCTTGGTGAGATGTAGTCATTCTTTGCATTTGATTTGGCAATGGTTATAAAATCTCTTTTTTCTACCCGCTTTTGGATTATTAATAAAGGACTGGGGCAAGAGAAAGGCTACAGAACATGTGAAGAGTAAATGAGAGAGAGCATGAGGGAGTGAATGAGAGAGTAAATGACAGAGCAAATGTAAGAACAAATGTGAGAGCGAATGAGAGAGCATTAGAAGAGCATGTGAAGAGTGAGTGGAGAGAGAATGTGAAGAGTAAATGAGGAAGCTAATGAGAGAGCGATTCTGAGAACAAATGTGAGAGCCAGGGAGAGAGCATGAGGAGAGCATTTGAGAATGAGTGAGGAGAGAATGTGAGGTGTGTGTGAAGACTGTGTGTGTGTGTGACAGGAGAGTGCATGTGCTGTGTGAGATATGTGTGAGGTGTGTGTGAAGATTGTGTGTGTGCGTGACAGGAGAGTGCATGTGCTGTGTGTGAGATATGTGTGAGGTGTGTATGAAGATTGTGTGTGTGCGTGACAGGAGAGTGCATGTGGTGTGTGTGAGATATGTATGAGGTGTGTATGAAGACTGTGTGTGTGAGTGACAGGAGAGTGCATGTGGTGTGTGTGAGATATGTACGAGGTGTGTATGAAGAGTGTGTGTGAGAATGAAAGGGTAATGAACAGACGTGTGCATGATTCTGGGAGTTTGAGAAAAGAAAAGTGCAATAAAAAAAGCAGAGTGCACAAAAGAATGCAGCATGTGTGCAGCCTCAAGCTGAGAGAGAGAGAGAGAAAGAGAGAGAGAGAGAGAGAGAGAGAGAGAGAGAGAGAGAGAGAGAGGAGAGAATGACTTTAAGCCTTGAAGTTGCCTATCAGTTTGTACCCAAAGAGGAGTCTGTGGATATGTATTATGTGCCTTCCAGATATTCCTGCTTTCAGGTGAGAACTCTGATCCTGTGACCGAGGGCCAGGAAAGGCTGAAAGAATGGCTGCTCCCCTGAGGACAAAGGATAAAACTTTTAGGTCTATGACCTCCTAATTTATCTTTTCACCTGAAGACTTATTATTAAATTTTCTTACTGGGATAAAACTACGATCCTGTTGAGCGTCTTGTCTCTTGGATGCTCAATCAGTTCTTTGTTGTCACAGACTGTTTGAGCTTACTCCAGTCACTGGGACTTATTCACACCTTCCAGTTTCCTGAACTTTTCAGATTTCTAACATTTGTGGCAAACTGAGTGACAAAAGCAATGAATGTTGAGCACTTCCTTGGGGTCCAGTGCATATAGAGCTATGGGTGTATGGATATGGTAAATCCGTAGGAGTTACTCTAAGAAAGTAGGACTGTGCTCTTAGGATCCCTGCCTGACCTCACTTCACTTTGCCAGCTTTGTGGGCTTCTACACTGCTGCTCTGAGAAGAACTGAAAACTAATGGAATAGATGTGTAGCCTCCCATTACCTTTGTCATTGTTAGGATATTAGTAGGATAGGTTTGATTGAAATATACTCTCAGGAATATTAACAAAACCATTGCCTCTTGAGGACCATCTGGAGGAAGTACCAAGTTCACAGACAGTTCTTAAAAAACTTCTCAAAGCCAGCAAACTGGAGCATGAAGAAAGCCAAGTCCAAGGCATTCAAAACCAGCATCCTCACCAATGCCCCCAGGAAAGGCTTTGGTAAAAGTAGGGAGATACTGAGACTGTTGGCCCTCATACACTCAGAGAAGACTGTGCCAGGAGAATTGGGGAAGGATTGTGGGAGAGTAATTAGGTATCAGTAGTGAAGAAAAAGAAAAAAATATATAAATGGAAATAAAATAAAAGTCTTTAACAAAATGGAACACAATGTATTGCTGAACTAACTCTACTCTGTTTACACTTGCACATGCGTTAACATCTAGAGAGACTAGATGTGATAAAGTAGGATGCCCTTTTCATTTACATATACTATGTACACAGCCAAGATAAATGACGTGGATAACGTCCAGATCACAGATCCATTGTTCCATCGAATCTATGTGACTCTGCTTCCCTTTATGAACACTGTGGAAGCCTCTACTCATCCAGGTCTCAGGGCTCAATCAAAATGCAGTCCCCTATGATCTCTGGCCAAGTGCTCTTGAGTTCCCAAAAGAACTCTGCCTCAGGCTGCAGAGGCACTGAAGGGCCAGCCTTCACCTTCAAGGTGCAACCATTCTTTCAGTCTTTCCAGGCTCTCTGTGACTCAACTGGAGGCTTCAGCAAGAGGCCTTTCATCTCAATAACAGAAGCTTACCTGATCCAAAACATTGGGAAGCCATCCTACACTCCTGATTGGCTGGTTTCCTCAGACCAAACAACATAGCTCTCTTCTTTATGCCTGTTTTCCTGATTTGAAAGTAAATAATGTGACCATCTGTGGTGTTGGTGGTAAGAATAAAATGCTTAAAATGAATAACAGGCCCATGCAGAGCATGGCTTTACATTCTAGGTACAGAGTGAAGAGTTAGAGGGAATTACCAAAGAAAACAATAAGAATCCTAACAACAATTACAGAAATTATGAAATGAAATAAAACAAAAACAAAAGAAAAAACAAAAATACCTTGTGGGTGCTGGTATAAAAGGCATGTATTAACTCTGACCAGCTTTGTAGGTATTTCTAATACAAAACAAACAAACAAACAAACAAACAAACAAACAGCCTTATTACACTTGCAGCAGGTACAGGAGAGAAAGCTGGGAGATATCCTGTGCTGCTGCTCCCATGCTGTGATTCTGCAGCAACAACTTCCTTGGGAATAGGATCCATTATGCAGTGGGATCCCTTGCAGGGCCTGTCATCTCAAAAATAGGGGCTTCCCTAATCCAAAACCTTGGAATCCAGTTTACTTCAGGCCAGGAATGAAGTCAACCATCATTGGGGAAAGAGCCAAGGAAAAATTACATAGGAAAAAATATGTGCCTTAATCAGAAAAGATCCTCAACTTCTAAGGCCTCCACAATCTCCACCCCTCTCTTCTGAGCTGTGCATAGTGATGTCGTATAACTCCAGATGGTAGTAAAAGGCAGAGATCTTCCCAGAGAAGTCATACATGATTTTCATCCTAACATATGTGAGGTTAGGTGGCATCTTATCACAGAGTCAGCACACCCGGGATAAGGACACAGAAGCCACAGATGACAATGCCACATGAACTGTCTCCTGAACTTATGGACCCATTAAAATTGAGGTTTAGCTTAACCTTAGGCCATTCCACTCCCTGCCCATCCGCCTGATTTTTATGTTTGCTCTGAGTAAAAGATCAGAGTGTAGCCCCAAATATCCTCATGATTGGACTTGGAAATTCAGGAAGAATGATATTGGAGAAGGGATGGCCATGTGGTTACAATGTGGTAACTAGTTTCTGACCAGGAACATGGTCCTTAGCCAATGGGGACTTTCAGGCTGGGCCTCCTGCTTGTTCCAGTGCAGGCTAAGATTTCAGGGTCAGGCCACCTCTTGAGCCCCATACAGGGCTGCCTACATACTCTCCTGATTGCATTAGAGCCAGAGTGCTCTCCAACCTCTCCTCTTCTCTCCTCTTTGTCACAGCCATGGTCCCCAAGAGCACTTGTCAAACACCTTTATACATCTATCTCTATTTCAAAGTCAGGTTCCCAGAGAATCAATCCCCATAGCTGACCATAAATAAGTATTCACTGTGTGTGTATATATATCATGTTTTAGAACACAGAATGGGGATTCTTGGTGAAAGCTTCGTGGACATGTGTCTTTGCACTGGGATCTTTCCACATGACTTAGATATCCTTGCCATGAGGTCATTACCAGTCACCTTGCCATTTCAGTTTTGTTTTTCTTTTGGATGCTATTGCTGTTTGATGTAAGATCCAAGGCTGAACTTCCATACTGGGCTATGGTTTCAGACTTGCTTTACAGCCATATGGCCCTCGGGTTGTTTTCTTTTGATCCTAGAGGTTGATTAATATTTCCAGCAAGGCTTCCAGTACTTGATAGGATTGTGCTACATGCTGTCAGAGCAGAGTTATACAGAATTCATATGCTGGCCTTCCTCTGACGGTGCTTACCTTTGCCAAGTCCTCAAACAGGGCAGCGCTTGGAAAAAAAAAAAACCCTGCAGGGAAAGAAATCATATATGTGGGTCTACCCCTGGCTACTTGAGAAATGAAAGAGGAATATGGTCTTGGCTTACTGGAAGTCTTATCCCACGACTAGGGAAGGGGACTCCCAGAGAGCAATAAGCCTTCTCCTCATCCATCATAGTCTGTATAGCCTGTGGCTTTCATTTGGTCAGTGTGATGACCTTGAAATGTTCTAGGTATTTCTGCCATGTTCTGTCTCTATACCTAGACATGACCTCAGGTGTACAGTCACATTGGAAACATAAAAAGCCTTGCACCTGAATTGTGAGATTCAATGTGTGTTATATTTAAAATACCACAATAATTGAGTGGCCATTGCTATAGTAAATATTATTAGGGGGTTTCTACCCCACCGTAGATCATTTAGTTCCCAAATAAAAGACACAACACTTTTAGATTTAGAATAAGCCTTAAAGTACTAGAGCTGGGCAGACATCAACCCTCTGTGCTATTTTTTCTGCTTCCCTGTCCATAACCCCGAGGTATTGCTTGCCATGCTCTGCCTGGGCCACTCCTGTTCTAACAGGCTGCCCCTCATGGCAATTCACTCACGATCCACCTACCCTATGGGGTGCTGTCTCCTTCCTTCTCCTCCCATGTCCTTTCCTTCTCCTAGTGGACCCTGCCTGAGCCCCCAGGCACAGGCAAACTTTGCTCTGTCCCCTCTCTTCTGCCCAGCCCATGTTGTAGGAATTTTATTAACCAATCAGGGATAACTTAGGAGGCAAAAAAAAAAAATCTGGTATACATGAGGATCTCCTTGTCTTGGAGCAACCAGACCTTAGGGGACAGAATTTAGCATTTGAATATACAGCAGCACAGACCAGCCCATTATAGGCATATCTACTTTGTTGTTGGACTCAAAGCTTGGCTCTCACACCCGTTAGATGTTCAACTGTGAAGTTATTTTACCTTTTTGTGACTCAATTCCCTTATCTGCACAGTGAGGATGATAATGAGTGTTTAATTCACAGACTTGTCTTGGGGACTGACAAGTTAATATATCTAGTATTTAAACATTAAGCACCATCTACTTTGCATAATTAATAAATTTGTCGAAAGGGCAAAGTAATAAAGCCAAAAGAACATTTGATTTGGAAATGGGGCCATACAACTACCTCTACTAACAAACTCAGAATCAGGGAATGGTGGAAGACTAAATCCAGAGAATTGTGAAATCAAGGCCACCCTGGGCTGTGTAATAAGATCCTATCTCAAAATATCAAGACAAGTCATGGTCGTAGTAATAATAAATCAAGAAATAGCCATTGTAAAGAATTTACAAAAAGCAAAGCAGTAGAGCAGAGTGGATGCTGTGTGTCAAATCCCTCTGCTGTCCATCTCTGGGACCAAGTATGTATCAGATCAGTGACGGGAATGGGGTGCTGAGAGCCTGGAGCAAAGGGATGCTGGATGTATGGCCACATTTGAACAGTGATAAAGCAGGACTAAATGCTAAGAAAAAAAGCCATATGCAAACCATGTAAATTTCAATGTCCTCCAAAAAGGCAAAACCACAATAATTTTACTGTTTGTCAAGCTGTTTGTGTCACCAAACTTCTAATATTGGTAAGGATGTGGAAAACTCTTGTGATGCACACCAGTTACCAATAAGAAGAGCAACCACTGTCCTGACCAAGGTGACCTGGATGCTGTCAAATAGGCCGAGGCAGCCTGGACAGCCATCAGAGTATGTTTAACACACAGATATCTGTCATTTCAAAAGGGGGAAAATGAAGCCTGACTTTCCCCCCTCCCCACGTTTTGCAAAACCAAGAATACTCCAGCCTTGAGACTTACAATTAAAATTTGCCAAGAAACTTCATAGAATATGCATTTCTCTTGTGTGTGCTACTGAGTGTGTGTGTGTTTTGTATGTGTTTTGTGTGTGTTTTGTGTGTGTGAGTGTGTGTGTGTGAGTGTGTGTGTGTGAGTGTGTGTGTTTTGTGTGTGTGTGTGTGTGTCTGTGTGCACTAATGCTTCAATTATCTGCTATGGTGAATACTGTCCCCAACTCAATTATGAAGGTTAGTATTAAGCTGTGAGTAGTATGTGGAGAGTGGTCACAAAGAATAATTAGGAGTCCTCTTCTGTTAGGTTGTCTGAGACTTCCAAATGCTGCATGATGTGAGTGGGCCTCACATCTCAGCACACTAACTCTATTAAGTACAATTCCCGTGTGTTTTTCTTAAACAATTTTCTATGAAAACCTTTAATAATTTTTTCTCCCATTCATTTTTTTTGGAGGGGACAAGGGTCTTTGTTTTGTTTTTTTCTTTTTTTCTTTTCCTTGCTTATTTTAGGTCCACAGGATTTTCTGTAGCCTTTGAAGAAGTTGTAGACTTAGGACACTGGATCTGTATAGTTTAGGGAATTAACCAGTTCACTGAGCACATTTTTTGTTTGTTTGGTTTCTGTTTTTATTTGAGATCTCACTGTGGGAACAGAGGAAGCCCTGAGGAAGTGCAGCCCTAAGTGGATGTGTGTTGTAAACATGATATGACCATGCCATGGACCCAAAGCCATTTATCCATGGAGAAAAGGCAAAGGCCCCCATGCCCCTAGAGGTTCAGAGACATGCCAAAGCCTTCGCAGGATGGCATTGATAGTGTGTGCAGAAAAAGTCTACTCTACCTTTCTCCCTGGCCCCATCTGGATATTTACAGCCTTAAGACTGCTCTATGCGGAGACTGCTCCTACTGAGATTAGCTAAATCTGCCCCTTGTCAGTTGTATATGCATAGTCCTCTCCTCCTTGTTTATCTGCATGTAATGCCCACCTCCTTGCTTCCCTGTGCAACAGCCCTGCTTCCTGGCCAACACTATATAATAAACATGCTGAGCTTCTGGGATGCTGCATTTTCTCCAGCCCACGGACCAAGCCTTCCTCACGTATGTGTCCAATGTCATTCTTCATTTCCTCTTCACCCACATCAGGCCCAAGTCCCTGGAGCCACACAAAGGACTTGGCAATCTCAGTCTGCTCCACTTTGAAGGAAGTACTTTCTAAACTGAAATCTAAAGCACACAGTGAGTTCAGCTCCCTCTCAAGTGTCTTTGGTGAGGGTTGGGGTGGGTGTGAGACCAGTTGCATTATGACTATTGCAGAAGAGTAAAGGATTAACACTTTGCTTTTGGTGAAGGTGAGCTCCCCAAGAGGCTATCATTGCCAACATTTTCCCAAGTCACTTCTAGGAGGTCAACTGACTCCTAGGTGAGTCTTTGGTTACACTGCTTCAGTTTTCTGTGGCTACACTGTCCAAATGGCACCCACTGGTCACACATGGCTAATTGAGATGAACTGAACTTAGAACTAAAATCTGCCTCTTTAGTCACAGCAGGCAAACCAGGAGGCAAACAGCCAGCCAGAATCCATAGCCAGAAACACAGCAGATATAGAATATTTCTATCATCTAGAAATTTCTCCTGGACAGCAGTGGTCTAGGTTCTTGGTGTCTGGTTTTTCCTTCAGGGAGAATTACTTGCTGTACTAATATCCAAAGGTTTATTTTTAAAGTGGCTTTAACAAAAAATGACTTACTCATCGCCAAATTAGTCCAGTTTAAGTCTACAATGCAATGGTTCCCCATAAATCTACCCGAGTTTGTCTCTAGACCACGGAACAAAAGAACGAGAGTGTTTGCAGTTATGTTAAATGGTATGCAACAGTGTTGACCACTACATAATTATACTGCACTACTTTTGAATTCTTCAAAATTTAGGCCTTTTATTCATAGGTGTACAAAAATATATTATCCTAGAGTTGAGAAAATATTATACAGTATTTCATATGGGCTTTTTATTTCATTGAGACTTTAATATTTTTGCATGTTTTGCTAGTACCATTAGATTCTTTATAAGAGTTTCATTTAGTGCAGTTTTTTTTTTTTTTTTGCCAATCTGGTCAGTATTTGATGCCATTTCAATGTTCTCAGGATTTTGATGAAAATAATACCACAATGATAAAGTGATACTCATTTTCTTGAGCCATTTACCTATGTATATACAAACATATGGGAAGTTATGTATACATATTTCTATGCTATACTGTGTAGAATACAATTCTATTATACGTCAACATATACAGTTTGCACTTTTCCGTGAATGTCATGGGGAAATATTAAGAGCCTGAATAAACATGGACAATATTTGCAGAATGCAATAAAATTGAAGATGGTATATAAGCAAAAATGTGAAGTATATCACTTACAGCTTTCATATCGAATGCACTTTAAACTTTATAATAGATTAAAAATATTTAAATCATTTTACCCAGTTTCTTGTTTTTTTTTTCAAAATGTGTCTCCTGGATGATTTGAATTACATATGCTGCTAAAGATCCTTTTAACAACAGTAACCTAATGCCTTAAATGTGTTTCTGATATTTCCATTCACTTGATCACTGTTCAATAATTGTACCAAGTTGATAGCTGTAATTTTTTATCACTTTAACAATGTAAAAAATCTGTATGACAACAACTTCAAATCTCTGAAGAAAGAAATTGAAGAAGATCTCAGAAGATGGAAATATCTCCCATGCTCATAGATTGGCAGGATGAATATGGTAAAAAATGGCCATTTTGCAAAAAGCAATCTACAGATTCAATGCCATCACCAAAAATATTCCTACTCAATTCTTTATAAAGGTACAAAGTACAATTTGCCGTCATTTGGTATACCATAAAACCCAGGATAGCAAAAACTATACTCAACAATTAAAGAACTTCTGGGGGAATCACCATCTCTGACCTCAAGCAGTATTACAGAGCAATAGTTTGAATGGCATTGGCATACAGACAGGCAGATCAGCGGAACATAATTGAAGACACAGAAATGAACCCACACACCTATGGTCATTTGATCTTTGACAAAGGAGTTAAAACATCCAATGGTAGAAACATAGCATTTTTAACAAATGGTGCTGGATCAACTGGAGGTCAGCATGTAGAAGAATGCAAGTTGATCCATCCTTATTACCCTGTACAAAGCTTAAGTCCAAGTGGATCAGGACCTCCACATCAAACCAGATACACTACAAGTAATAGATAAAATGTAGGGAAGAGTCCCGAAGACATAAGAACTAAGGAAAATTTCCTGAACAAAATACCAATGGCTTATGCTTTAAGATCAAGAATCGACAAATGGGGGAACCTCATAAAACTGAAAAGCTTCTGTAAGGCAAAGGAGAGTGTCATTAGGACAAAAAGGCAACCAACAGATTGGGAAAGAATCCTTACCAATCTTGCATCTGATAGAGGGCTAATAACCAAAGTATACACAAAACACAAGAAGTTAGAGTACAGAGAGCCAAACACCCCTGTTAATAAATGGGGTTCAGAGATAAAGAAAACATTCTCAGCTGAGGAATATCGAATACCTGAAAAGCACCTAAAGAAATGCTCAACATCCTTAGTCATCTGGGAAATGCAAATCAAAACAAAGCTGAGAATCCACCTCACACCAGTCAGGATGGCTAAGATCAAAAACTCAGGTGACAACAGAGGCTGGGGAGGATGTGGAGAAAGAGGAACACTCCTCCATTGTTGCTGGGATGGCAAACTGGTACAAGCACTCTGGAAATCAGTCTGAAAGTTCCTCAGAAAATTAGACATTCCACTACCTGAGCACACAGCTATACCTGTCCTGGGCATATACTCAATAGATGCTCCAACATACAATAACAAACATGCTGCACTAAGTTCATAGCAGCCTTATTCATAATAGCCAGAAGCTGAAGTGAACCCAGATGCCCTTCAACAGAGGAATGGATTCGAAAAATGTGGTACATCTACACAATGGTGTACCACTCAGCTATCAAAAACAATGACTATGTTCAATTCATAGGCAAATGGAAAGAACTAGAAAATATCATCCACAGTGAGGTAATCCAATCACAGAAAAACACACTTCGTATGCTGTTGGGAGCGATGGCCTTGAAGCCCTCCATTATTGATGTTATTATTATGGTGAGCATCAAGTATGACTGGGTTCATGGAAAATCCCCAGCCAGCTGCAGAAGAATAATACAAATGTGGTGGTCAAGATGAATAATCATATGATAACGTGTGACGTTAAGATACCCAATGTCATGACCTGTAACGTTTCTGAAAAACCAACATCCTGCTGACTAATAGATATGACAAACCTGTGACCTTTCTGACAACCTGTCAACATCAGCCGATTCCCTGACCACATGAATATTGTGTCCTTGGTGTGGGTAAATGTTTCTTACTTCTCTCCTCTCTCTGTTACCCTTTTTATGGTACAAATTCAGCCTTGGGGAAAAATAAAATTGTCGCCTTGATCAGACTCTTGTCTTGGAGTCCTTCTTCACCTCTCTTGTCCCTCATTCTCTTCCAGATTCTCAGCACCCCTCGTTGACAGTATGCACTCATTGATAAGTGGATATAGACTGATACCTCGAATTACCCAAGATGCAATCTACAGATCTCAGGAAACTCAAGAAGAAGGATGACAAAAGTGCAGATGTTCCCACTCCTTCTTAAAATGGGGAACAAAAATATCCATAGGAGGGGATATGGAGGCCAAATCTAAAGCAGAGACTGAAGGAACAGCCATTCAGAGCCTGCCCCACATGTGGCCCATATATATACAACCACCAAAACTAGGTAAGATTGATGAAGCTATAAAGTGCTTACTGAAAGGGACCAGATATACATCTTCCCTGAGAGACACATCCAGAGAATGTCAAATAAAGAGGTCAGTGCTAGCAGTAAACTACTGAACTGAGAACGGGATGCCGTTTATGGGAATTAGAGGAAGGATTCAAAGAGCTGAAGGGCTTGCAACCCCATATGAACAGCAATGCCAACCAAATAAACCACTAGCAAAAGTCTATACATGGGCTGATCCAGGCGTCCAACTGCATATGTAGGAGAGAATAGCCTTGTTGGGGCACCTGTGGAAGGGGAAGCCCTTGTTCTTAACAAGGTTGGACCCTCAGTGTAGGGGAATGTCCAGGAAGGGGTTTCTAAGTGGCGTGAATTGGGGGACCATACATATGGGAGAGGGCACAGCAGGGCAGCTTATGGACCAAGAGCTGGGAAACGGAATAAGGTCTGAATAAAAAGTATGTATCTATTAAAAAAAACTAAAATTTTAAAAAATGATAATAATACTAAGAAATAATCAAAAAAAATGTGAATAAGAAAGAGATTTTAGGATTTGGAAAAAGATGAATGCCAGGTATTTGAAAAACTGTATGACCATGGTAAACAGTTTAATATACTTGAGAAATTTTGTACATGTTAATGAACTGCATCTTTTTTTTTTAATAGTGAATGGAAATACAGTCCCTTCCTGGCTGTGAGGCTAGGGATCCAGATGTAGTGGAATTCATTATTTGTTGAGTCCTGAACATTTGAGTCTGCTTCTAACACAGCTTATGCCAAGGAAACTAGGCCAGGGTGATATCTAAGCCATTGACCAAACTATCTGGACTAACAATCACAGGTGAAATTCCACCTTGTAAATGGGAGGAGAGGAATAAAAGATACCTTTAAGGATTTAAAAAAAATGAAATGTACCCAAAAAATCCAATAAAAAAGTTTAAAATACAAATAACTTAGGAAGTACAAAATACTGGGGTGCCATTCCACAATCATGATGTGTTTCTTCTGTGATAGCTTTCAGGTTAATTTACTTCTCTATGACTGTTTTCTTATTTCAAGTAAGTAATGGCATCATCTGTGGAGTGGATGGTGAGAACAAAAGCTTTGCCTAACTTGAATAATTGATCCCTCCCCAGCATGTGCTTAACATTCTAAGCACAGGGAAATTTCCTGAGGGGATGAAAAAACAAAATCCAAACATAAAACAGGAACAACAATGATTTAAAAACTTTCTGCATGCTGTGTATGAAGGCATGTTACAACTTTAATCAGCTTTGTAGGTATTTCTGATAAACACACAAAGAAACAAAAATCCCATCTCAGTCCTAGCAGTTGCATCCAACAAAGAGAGAGCTGTAAGGTAGTGCATGCTGCTTCTTTCCCCAGATACCCCTGGGCCTCAGGCTTGCATCCAGTGAGCTGGACCAAATGCAGCCAGGTTGAAATTCCTACTGCCATGGCAGGATTCTGCAGGAACATTTTCCTTTGCCAACAAGGAACCTGTGTGGAGGAGACCTCTTGGTGAGTCGTCAAGGACTCTGCATTTCCTATTCTACAGGGAGAAGCCGTGCCAGGTCTTTGAGCAAGGCCAGCCAGTTGTTTGGGTAAGTCTCTGGTCCTGTGGCAGAGGGCGAGGAATGGCAGAAAGAATGGCAGCTCCACTGAGAGCAAATGATAACCCTTCTAGGCCTATGACCTCCTATTTAATTTATCTTTTCACCTGATGCCTTATTCACATATTCTTACTATCATACAACTGTGATCTTGATGAGCAGCTGGTCTCTTGTTTTCTTAATAAGTTCTTTGTTGTCACAGACATTTTTAACTTACTTCAGCCCCTGAGACTTATTCATACCTTCCGTATGCAGTAGGACCCTTGGTGGGCCTGTCATCTCAAAAATAGAAGCTTCGGTAATCCAAAAGATTGGACTCCAGTTTACCTCAGGCCAGGAAAGAAGTCAGCCATCATTAATAAAAGAGCAAGGGAAAAAATATATAGGAAAAACAAGTGGCTTAATCAGTAGAAAAGATCCTCAACTTCTAAGGCGCGCACATCTGCACCCCTCTGTTCTGAGCTTTTCATAGTGATGTTGTATAAGTCCAGATGGTAGTAAAGGCAGAGTTATTCCCAGAAAAGTAATAAATGATTTTCACCCTTACATCTGTGAGGTTGGGTGGCAGTATAGCACACATTCAGTTGGATAAGAAGGATAAGAAGTCAGAATCCATACATCACAATGCCAAATGGACTCCCTCCTGAACTTATGGACCCATTAAAATTGAGGTTCAACCTGAACTCAGGCCATTACACTCCCTTCCCGTCCTCCTGATTCTTATGTTTGCTAGAAGTAAAAGATCATGGTGCAGCCCCCAATATACTCATGCCTAGACTTGGCTATTCAGGAAGAATGATATTGGACAAGTGATGGCTATATAGTTACAATGTAGTAACACAAGGTCCTGGTTGACATTTGCACACTGATGTCCAATTTAATTGTCTTGTTATATTTGAGAAAGGGAGGATGTCCTACATAATATAAAAAAGGAACAGAAATTTATTATTTTATATATGCCCTGTAGTTGATCCCTATGTTCCCAAGGAAAAGGAGATTTTATTGCAAAAAAATATAGGATTATAGACCATTGATTTTGTGAAATACATGGATATGTAAATGGAAAGAATGTCAGCTGTCAAGGACTGCACAGTAAGCAAATATTTCCAGGTTTTATACACTCAGAGGTATAGAAGAAATATATTGGCCTCCAGAAAAAGGGAAAAGCTTAGGAATCGAAATGTGTGTCACATGCATTGTCTCGAGTAGTAGATTTACTTTTAAGAAAAATCTCCCTCCTCCTTGGTCCCTAGACATTTGGGTGCTAAGAAAAATCTGTTCTCCAATTCAGGGTTGTAAGCAACACTCCCCAGCAAAAGCATTGTTGACTTCTAATGAAGCAGAGAGAAATATCTAGCTTTGAAATAGAGGTTGCCAAATGGCATTCCCAGTGACACATGAGAGACTGGACGAAAGGGTCTCCACAGAAATTCATCAGTTTGGGGAGAGCTGGTTAGTAGGTAGGCCATAGAATTATCCAGTGACATCACCAGTAAGCCGTTCACTGGACAATCTATTGTATCTAAGAGATCCCCAGAATCTTCTGTGATGTCACCAGTTTTGTGGTAACACCAACTGCCTTTGGGATATTCCTTCAGTTCCCCTTGGGTTCACAAGCAGGCATGTTTCGCCAGCTGCTCAGGCTATTTCGGAAGGAAAGTGGAGATCAAGGAGAGACCACACTAAGGCAGAAGCAAGATGACCCCCTCTCTAGTGAAACAGGAAGGAGGAAATCATTCTGGGGAAGGCTTGGTGAGTCCTGGGCAGAGTTGGTGAACATCCTCAAGGAGGTAGTTTTGAGATGTGCCTTCTAAGACTAGGCCTTACAAGCAGGAGCCTTGGGATTTCTCAAAGGCAAACCAAGAGTCAGGAGTTTCTATTCTTTATTTTGAGAGAAAGCCATAAAGTGGTAAGCCTTCAGTGTCTTTTCTTGAAGCTTTTTAACTGTGAGTGTCAATGAATGGCAGGAGGAGGCACTATGAGATTAAAAATGTGATCATCCATGGTTGGGAGTTGAAACACTTCATCCTCTAGATTACTGTAGTTTACATAAGTGTCTGATGGTGAGAACAAGGAAGGATGCACCCCTAGTCATGAATTCAGTTCTCAGACACTTTGGGCTGCAACACACATGATTAGAGCTTGATGGTGCTAAGCATTATGAACTCCAGGATTGACTGCACCACATCTGATATGAGATAAAATTGTCCCAGATGTTTATGTCTCAGTCAGGTTATACTGTTCAGGGTGAGGGGTCCTGTAATAGTGAGTGTGGCACGTGTATGGCATTAGAGGTTGGGAAGAGGGACATAGCTTAAGAATCCACCTTTAAGAAAGCTTTTCTGCTCTTTCCGGGATTCACCCAGACTCTACCATTTCCCCTTCCTCAACCTCCTTTTGGGATTCACAATGATCTTTTCTGCCCATGGGCCATCAAATATGCAAATTCACTTGGCTTTATCTATCTACAGGTTTTGGTAGGAAGGCATCATCCCAAAATGTCATCAGTAAGCATAAGGAGTGTCTAAAGGAACTGGAGGAACTCAAATTTGAAATCCAGAAGTGTCAATTTGAGAGGGATGAACTTTACCAAATCCTGGACCTTTATATCTATGATGAGTGGGACCACAGGTAGTCATTATGCCCAGTAACCTGTTCACTGTCTTGTGCTCTCTCTCTGCTAACCCAAGATTTCCTCATAGCACCAGAGAGTTTCACCTCTCATCCTGGAATTTAAGGAGCCTTGGCATGTATTAGCTTGTGAGATAAACTAGGTGTTGTGTTTAGGGTCAAATTTTTGTACCTGACCCTGAGCTCCTTGGATTAGCGTTGGTTCTGTCAATAGCTGGAAGGATCTGGTCACACTTGCTGCAACTGTGTGTGTGAATGAAATGCCTGCACGTCATCAATCTTTCCTCTGAATTTGTTCATTATATGCTGATTCTATGGCACCTCCATGGATGTAGATGGGATTCTAAATGTGTTTGGATATGGGTTGGTATGTATATATGTGGATGTATTTGTTGGTGGTTTACTATGGATCTGGATGTCTGGGACCTTTGATTGGGTCTGAGGATTTGTTTGATCAACAGTTTGCAGGTCATGATAGTGATGAGTACGTGTAGGCCCACACTGATCAACAGAGCACTTTGCTCCTTCTGTATACCTTGGTGGCACCCAGGACTCTCCTGAGGGGAGGAGGTTCTATAGATCCTCTTCCCTGTCAAACTTAGTTATGCCCTCTGGGAATTCATGTAACAATAGAAACCAAGGATTGAGTATACCTGCTTTCAAAACAAGAGAAATGTCATCACAGCTTTCTCTTGGGCCCAAAGCTGTGGCACAGACTGGAGGAATCTTCTTCCTGAACTAGTCAATTCCATCATGCTCACCTGGACAGCTCTTGAAGGTCAGGTCCCTCCAATTGGTACCGTGACGCTGTTGTCCTGTGCCCAGGATAATAAACTTAAACAGTACAAATACTTTGAAGGAACAAGTATGTGGTACATACTGAGTTTAAGTAATCGAAAGAACAGTCTGATTTCACCTAATTTGTTTCACCTGCTTTGATCTTTAGTTTTTTATTTTTTTAACTATCCAGGGATGATTTATTGTGACCTAGAAATGGTCACTGTGGTCTTGACCGTTGTTATTCCCAAACAGGCAGCTCTCAGGCTCTGCCCCCTCCTATATAGTGAGTCTTTACAGAACCATATCTCTCAGGATTCCAAGGAGTCTTTATTTCAAAACAAATGTTTGCTTATTTACATAGAAAAATTTTCTGTGGATTGAGTCTCACTGTTGAGTTTTGGTCTGGTTTTTGAGTTTGCCACTTTCTTCCCTTCCACCATTCCTTGAATTTGAACTTTTTAATTATATATTTTTTATTTACATTTCACCTAATTCTGAAATCGTGAGTTCAAAACGTTATTTGTTCCTTTGGCCATGACCTAACCCAGGCTGGATGTCGAATTGCCAGTACTTCAATCTGAACATGAGATGAGAATGATGGCTATGCAAATGATGACCAACTCAATAAGTGATGCCATGGAGAGGTACAAGGAGCTCATACAAGTGAACAGTTCCTACCGGTGAGTCGCTGACAGAGATGAGAACCCAGCACTAGGCAGGGAATGCTTCTGTCCTGTATGACTTTGAACAAAAGTCAGGGCTCTGGTTCCATGGTGTCTGACTCTTAACAAGATGCTTGCCTCCTGGCAAGGGTCTCGGATTTGTAGCTGTGGGACTCAGTTGTCCTACATGTAAAGGGTGTAGAAGACCCTCCAATTGTTATTTTCCCCATTAAGGATCCTCTAGATAGAAAAGGTTTGCACCATGATGGGAATATTAATCAACTCTGAACCTCTAGGACTCTGACAGGATGTCTATGGTCCATGAGAAACACATGGAAAGATTGTACAGCTATTGGGTCTTCTATCCTCCCTCAGAGGGCATTTGACCTTTACTTGCAGATGATTTCAGCATACTATGGACATATGAGCTCCATTATGGACCATTTCTTCTTCCTTGATTTATATAAACCGTCTTAGTGTCAGGATTATCAGAAGTACTTTGCTTCATGTGGAATGTGGATTCTGGATTTGACCTCCTCTAATTGGTGCTAACTTGTATAGTGTGGCTGTATTCTGGGGATGTCTGGGGATGAGGACCCTTGAAGGGATGATTGGACTTGCAGGAGTGACAGGCAAATAGAAGCTGGCTGGGATTTACCATTTTTTGTTTGTGGTTCAGCATCAGGCACTCCCAGCTCCTGCGTGAACAAGCTCAATTGAAGAACAATATACAGATTTTGCTGAATGAGAAGAGAGAACTGCTGGTGGAGCAGACTGAACGGTCAGCATCCCATGTGGAGGCAAAGAGGCTCTGTGAAGAGGCCAGAATGAACATCTGTGACCCCAGTGCCACGCAACAGCAGGTAGGGTTAGTCCTCAGGGTCAGGCTGTCCTCATGTCTTACCATAAACATAGACAAACCAATGTTACTGTCTATTGACTGATCCATGTCCTGACCTAGGTCTCATCCAAGTGTTCATTTATGTGATGGTTTACCAGGCTTTCTGTGGAGATAGCCCCTCTTCAAGAAACTGCATGTTTGGAAATCAAATGCTCCTGCTCTTTGAGCATCTGCAGTTTATTAAGGGAGTTAAGTTGATCACACAGCACAGCACTACATGCCATTATGTGTGGAGGGTGCTATGTGGGAGCCCCTCTTTAGACTAGATCACGGCTTTGAGAGATGAAGCAAAGCCCAGAGCCCATTTTCTTTATAGGGTCGTGTGAGATTCCAGGAACAAGTAGTTTAGAAGGAGGAGAGCCTGGTGGAAATGCCAAAGAAATGGTTCTCATTGTCATCTTTTGGTGGATTTGTTCTTTCTCCCCCATTTTCCCTGTATATCAAGACCATCTCTTCATGCTTCCTAAATCATGGGTACCTGACAGAGAATGAGTAGCAGCATGTCAGTCCTGATTTGTTCGAGTGTTGCTGGAGAGTTCATATCTTGACCTTACACTCTGTAGATGCTTGGAAAAGCAGGGATATGGAAAGGGGTTCTCTAAAACCTGACAATTGGCATGAGATATTTGAGACTTCAAGAACAGAGTTATCTACCCCCATTCTCATCCAGAAGAGTGCTATCTAGGCCTTTTTATTCCTCTCGGGAAAAATGGCTGAGTAGTGATTCTCTCTTGAAATACCTGCTTTGAATTGTCTATATTATGTTGTTCCTCCAGAATGATGGGATCTTCATTGTTTTCTGCCGACTTGCGATTTCGGGGTGTGTGTGTGTGTGTGTGTGTGTGTGTGTGTGTGTGTGTGTGTGTGTGTGTGTTTGTGTGTGTGTCTGTTTGTGCTTGTTTGTGTGTGTCTGTATGTGTGTGTGATAGAGTATGTGTGTGTTTGTGTGTGTGTGTGTTTGTGTGTGTGTGTGTTAGTGGGTGTATGTGTGTGTGAGTGTGTGTCTGTGAGTTTGTGTTAGTGAGTGTGTGTATATGTGACTCTGTGTGTGTGAGTGAGTGTGTGTGTGTGTGTCTGTGTGTGTGTGTGTCTGTGTGTGTTTGTGTCTGTGTGTTTCCCTGTGCATAACTGCACGGGTGAGTCTCTATTGCCATGTTTCATGAGAAAAAGAATCTAACAGTTCACGTTGCATCCATGAATATCAAATATAGCACCTCAATCACTTGGAATCTCCACCTACTTCTGTACAGCAAAAGAACCCAAAACACGTGTAAACTTAGATTTTCAAGTGATTAGGGAAAAATGACTGGTCTGCATCTAAATCCTTTGGAGCACATCAAAGGAATAGAGTACATGGAGGTAAGGGGGGGGGGCTGCTTTATAAAATCCATTGATTTATGGTCCTTCTCTGTTCTTTGTGAATGGTGAAAGCCCACTGGAAGGTTGTGTCACTCACTGTGTCTTCTCCAAGGTTGCTTTCCACATTGCCTGCTACCATTTCTTTCCAGCTACCTTGGCACACTACAGCTTCCGCTGGGAGTTTGGCTTGGATTTTATTCACTGAGAATTTGAGTTGCTTGGAGTTGTATCGTCATCCAGCAAAAGTCCCATAGCTATGCTGTGGTGCAAGAACAGGGCAGGTTCAGGAGCCCCTTTAGGGCCCCTATGTTAACTGTGTATCATTCTGCAAGTGCTGTCATTCAGCCTCATTTTCTCTCAGTTAATTTCAGCCTTAATGGAGTTAGGAGAAATGATGAAATTCAGACGTGTCTGTTAGTGGACGATCAGAAAGGCCTGTGAGAAGCCATGTTCTTTAAGTGGAACAGAAGTGTTAGTTGACCCAGAGATCCCAGAGAAAAGAATAGGTGTCCAACTAGATCAACTAGAGCACATCTGGGTTGTAGTGGTCCAAGGAGGAAAATTGTATGAGAGGTTGGAGCCCTTCAATGGATTATGACTCAGTGTGAGATACTCCATGTAAGCATTTATTTATTTACTCCAAATATCTGTGACACAATCACATTATAGGTAGAAACATTGTTCATATGGATCCTGTTTATGGAGATTTCCTATGATTCTGGGGGCATAGCTTTGGGCATGAAGTCACTCAGGCTATGGTAAAGAGAGCTCCTATTAGAAGAAGGTGCACTCTATGGGGAAAGTCTGAAACAGTGAACAAGAACAGGAGTCTAGTCCACCACCAACATATGATCATGTGCTGGGAAACAGGACTGCTCTACTCAGCCTTGGGAACCTGCTAAGCCAGATTGGTAATAGGGAAAGAACCCTGATTCTATGTCGGTTTATGGGAGGACAGCACATCACTGACTGATCTGTCTATAGGCTATGACCACTATGTTCATAACCCACTCAACATTTGTTTTTATGCCTCTAGAGTATCCTGGGGAATCATTATGTTAAGCATTAAAAGGGAAAGTAAACACTGCAATGTACTATGTTTATATTGTGTAAACACAAATGGCTTGTGTGTTTGCGAGTTAGTATTAGTGTGTCTGTGTGTCTGTGTGTGTGTTTGTGTGTGCACACATGCATACATGCTTCCATTGACAGTACATTCATCTGATGACCAGGATAA
This sequence comes from Rattus norvegicus, assembly GCF_021556685.1. Classification (NCBI taxonomy): domain Eukaryota; kingdom Metazoa; phylum Chordata; class Mammalia; order Rodentia; family Muridae; genus Rattus; species Rattus norvegicus. The sequence goes on from NC_141542.1 coordinate 25,306,991, forward strand.
GGAAGGATTAGAGGAAAGAATGCAGGACATTCTGAAGCAGAAAGAACCGATCAACCAGGAAAGTGGCTTGGGAGGAACATTGTAGAAGCATTCTGATACTTTTGAGATCAGGTAGGAACACAGACTGGCAGAAGCCAATTGGATTTCCTGTCCCTATATAACTATCCTTTTTGGATGACTGACCACTGACAAGGTTTTCACCTTCAGTCACCTAAAGAACTACCCAGAGTATTGTTCTGGTACAGTTTATGTGAATTTTGTCCATGACAGGATATGTATAATCCTCAGGATTTCTTTGTATTTTGTACTTCTTTCTTCCTGTTAACTCTCTGATGAGATCTGAGGACATTTTCTCTTCTGTCATCTCACAAATTGCATTACAATAAGCATAGTCTTACAGGGGTGCTGTTATGTATCTCCATCACACTAAACTTTACTGTTCCTTGTGTATGCTGTGAGCACATTCTCAGTGATTACAGGATCTGTGCAGTGAGCATGAATTTGAAGTGAGATGGCTTCTCTGTGTATTTGCAGATTCAGTGGTTACAAATTGAACCTACGCAGGTTCCTTCAGTGCTAACATAATCAAAACTTTCACCTCAATTCTGGGCATATTCTCCAGAAGGAATCCACATGGTATTCTAGGTTGCTCATACCATTCTTGAACTCAGATTCAGACCCAGCTACAATGTTATTATTCAATATAATAAACCTGGACCAGTGACAAAATATGACCATTTTTGTCTTAATTCCAGTACAGTGCATAGTCCACAGTTCAAATTCTAGCAGTTTGAAAACCTGAGATATAAATCCAAGCCCAGGTACTCTATGATACTTGGGGATGCAGGGACTGACCTCAGCTGACAGACAGGTTATACTGGATTGTCCAACTGAATAGAGCTGATGTAAGGGGGAGAGCTGAATTGACAACCACTCACTAAACCTTTATTCCCTTGCTCTGCTAGGTCTGAAATTCTTCAGCAGAAACTAGAACATGACACAGACCAGGACAAGATCTCCCTTGGAGAGAAGAATTACAGGAGGAGAACTAAGTGTGCACAGCAAATACACCACTATTGCGTCTCATCTGTAATGTCCATAGCAATTGTGGGCTGCATTTTCCTCCTTTAGTTTGAAATCTTTGGATTGAATAGGCCTTACTTTCACCTCAGCTCTCTCCAGCAAGTGTGCACTTTTGGAGGGACCCAAGAAGTGTTGATGCACATCAATCAAGAGCTGCTGGTCATCCAGAAAGAGTGTGCACATGTAAATTTTTACTTGTCCTAATGGGTCATCCAGAAGAGTTTCATGGAGTTCAGTTCACAACATTGGAAAGACTATGAAACAAAGTCTGTAATATCATTTTTACTCAGTATTGGTAGGCTTTTTCTTAATACCCCCACTCCAACAAAACAGACCTACTTCCACTCCTCTTGAAAAGATTATTACCATCAGTAACTGCTTGTCTACTATGTCTCCAAGGCAAGCCACAAGCTATAAGCCTATTCTGCAAAAGGAGCAGCAAAAGAATGCTTAGCGCAATTCCTCTATTTAAAGTTTGCTTGAGTTTTGATTATTTTGGTTTTTTGGTTTTCCTTCTATTCATTTGAAGATTTGTTATTTATCTGTTGTTGTTGTTTTGTTCATTTGCTTTTCTATTTTGATAAGGATATAGACTGTATATTTTGAGTACCTGCATCTGGTTACTCTCAAGTAAATTGGATGTATTCTGGTCAATAAAGGGGTAATCTCAAACTCTTCACTCTTAAGAACCTTCTTTATTGATCATTAGTGTCAACATCTGAAGTCCCACAGCTATCAGGGAGGGATGGATCTCTGCATTCTCATGGGGACTGGGCATCAAGATTACTTCCCAGTCAGACTGAGATTCAAAGGCAGTTACACATTCACTGTTCACTGTGTTTCCAACTCTGTGAATTTCAAGTTCATCATGCATACATTACCCACTGTGTATGCTTGCTGTCAAATATATAGTTACCTCTAAATTATACTCTGTGGATGAGAGTGTTGACCAAATTAATGGGATAAACATTAGTTTTTCTGTAATATCTCACAGGACATATAAACATGGTATAAGGGAGTTTAAAGCAATCGGGAATCCTGCGCCCAAATCCCGGTGCAGAGAGTGCTGAACACCCAGGAATGCAGATAATCCTGAGACCACAGGACAGAAAGCCACTTCTACCCAGCTCTTCCCACATCTCTGGCCCAATATTAATCTGCATGATGCCTCTGGAAACAGGAATAGAGGAGCAGTCAGCCGCAGGAACCTGCTTGGTTCAGCCTGGGCCCAGAACCTACCTGGGCCCCAAGCATATTTGAAGAAAACTAGAGGCATACAATTCTCTGTTTCCTGATTGTGGCTTTTTTTATTTGAAGCTCTAAACACCATTTTGTTGTTGTTGAATTTTAATTGGATATTTTTCATTTCGAATTCAAATGTTATTCCTTCCTTGTTTTCCAGAAATAAGTCCGAATACCATCCCCCTCCCCCTCTTCTATAAGGTATTCCCTTCACCAGCCATCCACTTTCCCAGCCTAGGCAGGACCAAGGGCTGCTCATTCCATTTGTTCCCAAGAAGACCATCCTCTGATACACATGCAGATGGAGCCATGGCACAGTCCCTGTATAGTGTTTGGGTAGTGGTTTAGTCTCTGGGAACTCTGCTTGACAGGCTTGGTTGTCCTTATGGGGTTGCAAGTCCCTTCAGCTCTTTCAATCTTTCTGTAATTCCTCCAACTTAGGTCCAGTTCCCAGTTTAAAGGTTTCCTGCTAGCATTCGCCACTGTATTTGACATGATCTGGCTGTGCCTCTCAGGAGACATCTATATCCAGTTCCTGTCAGCAACGCACCTCTTAGCCTCATCCACCTTATCAATTTTGAAGGCTGTATGTGTATAGGCCACTGGTGGGGGAGACTCTGAATGGCCATTCCTCCGGGCTCTGTTCTAAACTTTGCCTCTCTATCCCTTCAATAGGGATTCTTCTTCTCCTTTAAAGGAAGGAGTGAAGCATTAGCATTTTGTCCATCCTTCCTGAATTTCATTTGGTCTGTGAATATTGGGGAATTTGAGCATTTGGGCTAATATCCACTTATCAATGAGTGCATACCATGTGAGTGTTTCTGTAATTGGGTTAACTCACTCAGGATGATATGTTTTAGTTCATTCTATTTGCCTATGAATTTCATGAAGTCATTGCTTTTGATATCTCTGTAGTACTCCATTGTGTACATATACCACACTTTCTGTTTCCATTCCTCTGTTGAAGGGCATCTGGTATCTTTGCATTTTATGACTATTATTAATAAGGCTGCTATGAACATAGTGGAGGGTGTGCATTGTTGTATGTTGGAGCATCCTTTGGGTATATGTGCAAGAGAGGTATAGCTGGGTCCTCAGCTAGTGCAATGTCTAATTTTCTGAGGATCCTCCAGACTGATATCCAGAATGGTTGTACCAGTCTGCAATCTCACCAACAATGGAGGAGTCTTCCTCTTTCTCACATCCCTGCAAGTATCTTCTGTCACATGAGTGTTTTATCTTAGTCATTCAGACTGGTGTGAGGTGGAATATCGGGGCTTTTTGATTTCCATTTCCCTTATAACTAAAGATGTTGAACATTTCTTTAGGTGTGTCTCAGCCATTCGGCATTCCAGAGCTGTGAAGTCTTTGTTTAGCTATGAACCGCAATTTTTAATAGGGTTATTAGTCTCCCTACAGTCCAACTTCATGAGTTCTTTCTATATTTTGGATATTAACCCTCGATCAGTTGTAGGATTGGTAAATGTCTTTTCACAATCTGTTGGTTTGTTTTTTGTCCTAACCACAGTGTCCTTTACCTTACAGAAGCTTTGTACTTTTATGAGGTCCCATTTGTCTACTCTTGATCGTAGAGCATAAGCCATTCATGTTTTGCTCAGGAAATTTTTTCCAGTGTCCTTGTGTTCAAGATTCGTCCCCACTTTTGCTTCTATTAGTTTGAGTGTATCTGGTTTGATGTAGAGGTCCTTGATCCACTTGGACTTAAGCTTTGTCCAGGGCAATAAGAAGGGGATGATTTGGACTCTTCCATATGCTGACCTCCTGTTGAACCAGCACCATTTGCTGAAAATGCTATGTTTTTTCTACTGGATGCTTTTGTCTCCTTTGTCGAAAACCAAGTGACCATAGTGTGTGGGTTCATTTCTGGGTCTGCAATTCTATTCCACTGGTCTATCTTCCTGTCTCTGTACCAACACCATACAGTTTTTATCACTAATGCCCTGTAAACTGCTTGAGTTCAGGGATGGTGATTCCCAGGGAAGTCCTTTTAATGTTGAGGATAGTTTTAGCTATCCTGAGTTACTTGTTATTCGAAATGAATTTGCAAATTATTTCTTCTAACCCTATGAACAATTGATTTGGTATTTTGATGGGGGTTGCTTTCAATCTGTTGGTCACTTTTGAAAAAATGGCCATTTTTACTATCTTCATCCTGTCAAGCCATGAGCATGGGAGATCTTTCCATCTTCTGAGACCTTCAATTTCTTTCTTCAGACACTGGAAGTTCTTGTCACACAGATCTTTCACTTGCTTCATAAAAGTCACACTGAGGTATTTTTATATAATTTGAGAATATTATGAAAGATGTCATTTCCCAAATTTCTTTCTCAGTTTGTCTATCTTTTGGGTAGAGGAAGTCTACTGATTTGTTTGAGTTAATTTTATACCCAGCCACTTTGCTGAAGTCGTTTATCAGGGTTAGGAGTTCTCTGTTGTAACTTTTGGAGTGTCTCATGTATACTATCCTATCCTCTGCAATAGTGATATTTTGACTTCTTCCTTTCCAATCTGTATCCCTTTGACCTCCTCTTGTCATCTGATTGCTCTGGCTAATGCTGGGGACAACATACAATGACAGGGACTGCCAGCAGAGGGCCGAGATGGAGACATCTCAGAAGCCTGCAGCAGGTTCAGAGCTAAACAAAGACTTCACAGCTGAGGAATGCCGAATGTCTGAGAAACACCTAAAGAAATGTTCAACATCTTTAGTCATAAGGGAAATGCAAATCAAAACAACCCTGAGATTTCACCTCACACCAGTCAGAATGGCTAAGATCAAAAACTCAGGTGACAGCAGATGCTGGCGAGGATGCAGAGAAAGAGGAACACTCCTCCATTGTTGGTGGGATTGCAGACTGGTAAAACCATTCTGGAAATCAGTCTGGAGGTTCCTCAGAAAATTGGACATGGAACTGCCTGAACTGTACCTATACCTCTCTTGGGCATATACCCACAAGATGCCCCAACATACAAAAAAGACACGCGCTCCACTATGTTCATCGCAGCCTTATTTATAATAGCCAGAAGCTGGAAAGAACCCAGATGCCCTTCAACAGAGGAATGGATACAGAAAATGTGGTACATCTACATAATGGAATATTACTCAGCTATCAAAAACAATGACTTTATGAAATTCGTAGACAAATGGAGGGAACTGGAAAATATCATCCTGAGTGAGGTAACCCAATCACAGAAAAACACACATGGTATGCACTCATTGATAAGTGGCTATTAGGCCAAATGCTTGAATTACCCTAGATGCCTAGAACAAATGAAACTGAAGACAGATGATCAAAATGTGAATGCTTCACTCCTTCTTTAAAAGGGGAACAAGAATACCCTTGGCAGGGAAGAGAGAGGCAAAGATTAAAACAGACACAGAAGGAACAGCCATTCAGAGCCTGCCCCACATGTGGCCCATACATATACAGCCATCCAATTAGACAAGATGGATGAAGCAAAGAAGTGCAGGTCGACAGGAGCCGGATGTAGATCGCTCCTGAGAGACACAGCCAGAATACAGCAAATACAGAGGCGAATGCCAGCAGCAAACCACTGGACTGAGAATAGGACCCCCATTGAAGGAATCAGGGAAAGAACTGGAAGAGCTTGAAGGGACTCGAGACCCCATATGTACAACAATGCCAAGCAACCAGAGATTCCAGGGACTAAGCCACTACCTAAAGACTATACATGGACTGACCCTGGACTCTGACCTCATAGGTAGCAATGAATACCCTAGCAAGAGCACCAGTGGAAGGGGAAGCCCTTGGTCCTGCTAAGACTGAACCCCCAGTGAACTAGACTATGGGGGGAGGGCGGCAATGGGGTGAGGGTTGGGAGGGGGACACCCATAAGGAAGGGGAGGGGGGAGGGGGATGTTTGCCCGGAAACCGGGAAAGGGAATAACACTCGAAATGTATATAAGATATACTCAAGTTAATGAAAAAAAAAAGAAATGGTAGTATTGCTTATATTGAATTCTGAGTTTCAAAATTATGGTTCATTTTTCTTTATTCCTTAATTAAGCTTTTTATTAAGTTTTTGATTCACCATTACACCCTTAGATGCACAGTGCTAGGATCGTAGTAGGTGCTCAATAAATCTCTGACCATCGGGGAGGAGGAATGGTAAGAAAGTATGTATTTTCTGTAAGTTCTGTCAGTTTTGGGAACAGGTGGTTTTAGGCTTACCAGTCATAGCTTGGTATCTTGTCTCACACAAGACTACATGACAGAATCCCCTTTCTGGCCATTATGTCCAACTTATTTTTCTCTTAATCATTCTTGAAAATCATGGAAGTAATGTGGAAAATTGATAGTACCTGCAGAATAGCAAAAAAGGGAAGTCTAGATAGGTAAGCACTTATGTTTGTCCATGAGCTGACGTCTTAAAACATCTAGATTTTAGGAATTTGGTGTTGTGTTTTCCAAAGATACATCTTACAACATACAGATAATATCATAATAGAATAAAGGAATCTTTTGATTTAGCACCAAATTCCATAAAGCAATGACTACTGAACAGCTATCTTGGCCATATGAATTACAGAAATTATATTTCACTTTTTTGAAGAAATAACGAAAGTACTTAAGGTTGAAAAAAGCCCATTGTAAAAGGTCCCTGTGGTGTTTCTCTTTGGTTTCTTGTGCTGTTTCTAGAAAATGACTTTAAGAAGTCAGTGCAGCCAGGTTGTCAGTGTGGTCAGGCAGTCACGAGCAGATGGTTAAGCGATGTGCTAGGGCCCCATAGGCCAGTGAGCCCAGCTGAAGAGGACAGGCTAGGCAGTGAGTCTGACTGAAGAGCAGAGGCTAGGCAGTGAGCCTGACTGAAGAACAGAGGCTAGCCAGTGAGCCTGACTGAAAAGCAGAGGCTAGCCAGTGAGCCTGACTGCAGAGCAGAGGCTAGACAGTGAACCTGACTGAAGAGCACAGGCTAGCCAGTGAGCCAGGCTGAAGGCTGAAGAGCAGTGATTTTAACCTTTATTTCTAAATTCTTCTGTTTTCCTAAAATTTCTACAAAAGTTTGCCTCCATAAAGTTTGGCTTTAAAGGTTCTCCTTGCTCTCTACTTATCTCCTTTCCTCTTGCTCTTATCACACAATAATTTCCTTACTCTCAATGCCTTACTCTCAACGCTATGCTTTTACTTCTAAGTTCTTCTTCAGTTTTGTTCTCTTCAGTTCAGTTCTGTCTAAAAAGCTTTCTCTCTCTTTGTCCTCAGCATTTGTATATCTTTCTGAACACAGCATCACAGGGTGAAAAGTTCACCACAAGTTTGCACAGGAATTCAAATCATAAGTTGGATGATCAGTTTACGACAGAGAATGTTTACATGCATATCCGTGAAGAGTAATCATCAGGATGAACCGTCACCATCTGTCACTGGCTCTGCACGTTCATGGAGAGTAAAAGCTGTAATTTTTATGAGAAAAGAATAAGTGAAATTACCAATAGGCAAATCCAGTCAATTATTTATGTTCAGTCCTTTCACCTATAGTAAATCATTAGTTCTCTTTTTATGAACCTTGGTTAATTGGTTTATACCCTCTTAGGATGGGCTCTAATTTGTAGATGCCTGCTTGGTATTGCAGAAGCAATTCACTCACGACATTTTAAGAATGGCAGGGTTCTCAATGCAATTTTGATTACCAGAAAGAACATAATAGCAGTCCTATTATAAAAGCTTAAAATTACTAATCTAATTTTAGGAATTCTTATACAATCATCATTAGGAATTAAGAAATCATCTATTTGTCTACACATCATCACTCCAAAACAGTACATCTTCTTTGCTCTGTGGTGATCTGCTCAAAAGACTGGGGTAAAGAGCATGACAAATACAGAGGCAGATGCTTGAGGCCAACCATTCAGCTGAGAGCAGGGTCCCCAATGGAGGAGTAAGAGAAAGGATTGAGGGAGCTGAAGGGGTTTACAGCCCCATAAGAACAACACTAAGAAACACCCAGAGCTCCCAGGGCCAAAACCACCATCGAAAGAGTACACATGGATAGACTCATGGCTACAGCTGCATATGTAGAAGAGGATGGCCTTCTTGGGCACAAATGGGAGGAGAAGCCCTTGGTCTTGTCAAGGCTTGATGCCCCAGTGTAGGGGAAACCAGAACAGGGAAGCAGGTAGACCTGGATGCTTGGCTGGGTGTGGTAATACCCTCATAGTAGAAGGGGAGGCGTATTATAAGGGGTTTTTTTGGGTGGGAAACCAGGAAAAGGGATAACATTGGAAATGTAACAAAAGCCCTCTCTGGATGGACAGCGGCCAAGGTGCAATGAGTCCCTACTTCCCTGCTGCCTCCCTTTGATCACGACTGTGGTGCATGGTGTCAGCCTGGGACTCCCCATGGGCTGCTGCTGGCACTGGTCCTGGCGTTCAGGGCCAAGAGCATGATGAGCCAGGAGCACATAGTTTGTCCCATGTGCTCAAACTTATAGGACACAATAAAAGCAATGCTAAGAGGAAAACTCACAGCTCTGAGTGCCTGCAAAAAGAAACAGGAGAGATCATATGTCAGCAGCTTGACAGCACACCTCAAAGCTCTAGAAAAAAATTAAATAAACCCTACAGGAGTAGAAGGCAGGAAATAATCAAACTCAGGGCTGAAATCAAACAAGAAGAAACAAAACCGAGTATTAAAAGAATCAGCAAACCCAGGAGCTGGTTCTTTGAGAAAATCAACAAGATAAATAAACACTTAGCCATACTAACCAGAGGTCACAAAGAGTATATCCAAATTAATAAAATCAGAAATAAAAGGGAGACAAAACAACAAAATCTGAAGAAATTAAAAAGTCATCAGATCCTACTACAAAACATATATTCAACAAAACTGGAAAGTGTGAAGGAAATGGACAATTTTCTATAAAGGTACCAGGTACCACAGTTAAATCCGGAACAAATAAACCATCTAAACAACCCCATAACTCATAAAGAAATAGAAACTGTTATTAAACATCTTCCATCCAAAAAGAGCCCAGGACCTGATGGATTGAGTGCAGAATTCTATCTGACCTTCATAGAAGACTTCATACCAATACTGCCCAAAATATTCCGCAAAATACAAACAGACAGAGCACTACCAAATTCTTTCCATGAAGCCACAATTACTCTTATACCTGAACCACACAAAGATACAACAAAGATAGAGAAATTCAGACCAATTTCCTTTATGAATATTGATGCAAAAATGCTCAATAAAATTCTTGTAAACTGAATCCAAGAACACATCCAAACAATCATCCATCATGATCAAGTAGGCCTCATGGCAAGGATGCAGGGATGGTTTAATATACAGAAATCCATCAACGAAATTCACCATATAAACAAACTCAAAGGAAAAAAACCCACATGATCATTTCATTAGATGCTGAGAAATCATTTGACAAAATTCCGTACCCTTTTATTAATAAAGTCCTGGAAAGATCAGGAATTAAAGGCCCATATCTAAATATAGGAAAATGCAAAATACATCCAACCAGTAGCTAATATCAAACTAAACTGAGAAAATTCAAGGAATTCCACTAAAAAAAGGGACTAGACAAGGCTACCCACTCTTTTCCTACTTTTTCAATATGGTACTTAAAGTCCTAGCCATAGCAATCAAACAATGAAAGTAGGTCAAAGGGATGAAAATTAGAAGGGATGAAATCAAAACACTAATATTTGAAGATGATAAGATAGTATACATAAGCAACACCAAAATACTATCAGAGAGCTACTTAACCTGATCAACAACTTCAGCAAACTGTCCGAGTATAAAATTAACTCAAACAATTCAGTAGCCTTCCTCTACTCAAAGGGTAAACAGGCTGAGAAAGAAATGAGGGAAATGACAAACTTCAGAATAGTCCCAAATAATATAAAATAACTTGCTGTTACTTGAACCAAGCAAGTAAAAAATCTGTATGACAAGAACTTCAAATCTCTGAAGAAATTGAAGGTCTCAGAAGATGGAAAGATCTCCCATGCTCATAGATTGGCAGGATGAATATGGTAATTTGCCGTCATTTGGTATAACATAAAAACCCAGGATAGCAAAACTCTACTCAACAATAAAAGAACTTCTGGGGGAATCACCATCTCTGACCTCAAGCAGTATTACAGAGCAATAGTTTGTATGGTATTGGCATACAGACAGGCAGCTCAGTGGAACATAATTGAAGACACAAAAATCAACCCACACACCTATGGTCATTTGATCTTTGACAAAGGAATTAAAACATCCAATGGAAGAAAGATAGGAATTTTATCAAATGTTACTGGTTCAACTGGAGGTCAGCATGTAGATGAATGCAAGTTGACCCATTCTTATTACCCTGTACAAAGCTTAAATCCAAGTGGTTCAAGGGCCTCCACATCAAACCAGATACACTAAAATTAATAGAAAAAAAGTAGGGAAGAGTCTCGAAAACATGAGCACTAAGGAAAATTTCCTGAACAAAACACCAATAGCTTATGCTTTAAGATCAAGCATCGACAAATGGGAGGACCTCATAAAACTGAAAAGCTTCTGTAAGGCAAAGGACAGTGTCATTAGGACAAAAAGGCAACCAATAGATCGGGAAAGAATCTGGACAAAGAGGAACACTCCTCCATTGTTGCTGGGATTGCAAACTGGTACAAGCACTCTGGAAATCAGTCTGAAGGTTCCTCAGAAAATTGGACATTGCACTACCTGAGCACAAAGCTATACCTGTCCTGGGCATATACAAAAAGATACTCCAACATAAAACAAACACATATGATCCACTAAGTTTATAGCAGCCTTATTCATAATTCATAATTCATAATTACACAGGTGAGTCTCTATTGCCATGTTTCATGAGAAAAAGAATCTAAGAGTTCACGTTGCATCCATGAATATCAAATATAGCACCCCAATCACTTGGAATCTCCACCTAGCTCTGTACAGCAAAAAAACCCAAAACACGTGTAAACTTAGATTTTCAAGGGATTAGGGAAAAATGACTGGTCTGCATCAAAATCCTTTGGAGCACATCAAAGGAATAGAGTACATGGAGGTAAGGGGGGCTGCTTTATAAAATCCATTGATTTATGGTCCTTCTCTGTTCTTTGTGAATGGTGAAAGCCCACTGGAAGGTTGTGTCACTCACTGTGTCTTCTCCAAGGTTGCTTTCCACATTGCCTGCTACCATTTCTTTCCAGCTACCTTGGCACACTACAGCTTCCACTAGGAGTTTGGCTTGGATTTTATTCATTGAGAATTTGAGTTGCTTGGAGTTGTATCATCATACAGCAAAAGTCCCATAGCTATGCTGTGGTGCAAGAACAGGGCAGTTTCAGGAGCCCCTTTAGGTGCACAGATAATCTAAAGCGCTCCCCTATGTTATCTGTGTAGCATTCTGCAAGTGTTGTCGATCGACATCATTTTCTCTCATTTAATTTCAGCCTCAATGGAGTTAGGAGAAATGATGAAATTCAGACGGGTCTGTTAGTGGACGATCAGAAAGGCCTGTGAGAAGCCATGTTCTTTAAGTGGAACAGAAGTGTTAGTTGACCCAGAGATCCCAGAGAAAAGAATAGGTGTCCAACTAGAGCAACTAGAGCACATCTGGGTTGTAGTGGTCCAAGGAGGGAAACTGTATGAGAGGTTGGAGCCCTTCAGTGGGTTATGACTCAGTGTGAGATAATCCATGTAAGCATTTATTTATTTACTCCAAATATCTGTGACACAATCACATTATAGGTAGAAACATTGTTCATATGGATCCTGGTTATGGAGATTTCCTATGATTCTGGGGGCATAGCTTTGGGCATGAAGTCACTCAGGCTATGGTAAAGAGAGCTCCTATTAGAAGAAGCTGCACACTATGGGGAAAGTCAAAACAGTGAACAAGAACAGGAGTCTGGTCCACCACCAACATATGATCCTTTGCTGGGAAACAAGACTGCTCTACTCAGCCTTGGGAACTTGCTAAGCCAGACTGGTAATAGGGAAAGAACCCTGATTCTATGTCGGTTTATGGGAGGACAGCACAACACTGACTGAGCTGTCTATACGCTATCACCACTATGTACATATCCCACTCAACATTTGTTTTTATGCCTCCAGAGTATCCTGGGGAATCATTATATTAAGCATTAAAAGGGAAAGTAAACACTGCAGTGTACTATGTTTATATTGTGTAAACACAAATGGCTTGTGTGATTGCGAGTTTGTATTAGTGTGTCTGTGTGTCTGTGTGTGTGTTTGTGTGTGCACACATGCATGCATGCTTCCATTGACAGTACATTCATCTGATGACCAGGATAAGGAAGGATTAGAGGAAAGAATGCAGGACATTCTGAAGCAGAAAGAACTGATCAACCAGGAAAGTGACTTGGGAGGAACACTGTAGAAGCATTCTGATATTTTTGAGATCAGGTAGGAACACAAACTGGCAGAAGCCAATTGGATTTCCTGTCCCTATATAACTATCCTTTTTGGATGGCTGACCACTGACAAGGTTTTCCCCATTAGTCACCTAAAGAACTACCCAGAGTATTGTTCTGGTACAGTTTATGTGAATTTTGTCCATGACAGGATATGTATAATCCTCAGGATTTATTTGTATTTTGTACTTCTTTCTTCCTGTTAACTCTCTGATAGGATCTGAGGACATTTTCTCTTCTGTCATCTCACCAACTGCATTACAATAACGATAGTCTTACAGGGGTGCTGTTATGTTTCTCCATCACAATAAACTTTACTGTTCCTTGTGTATGCTGTGAGCACATCCTCAGTGATTACAGGATCTGTGCAGTGAGCATGGATTTGAAGTGAGATGGCTTCTCTGTGTATTTGAAGAGTCAGTGGTTACAAATTGAACCTACGCAGGTTCCTTCAGTTCTAACATAATCAGAACTTTCACCACATTTCTGGACATGTTCTCCAGAAGGAATCCACATGGTATTCTAGGTTGCTCATACCTCTCTTGAACTCAGATTCAGACATAGCTACAATGTTATTATTCAATATAATATACCTGGACCAGTGGAAAAATATGACCATTTTTGTCTTAATTCCAGTACAGTCCACAGTTCAAATTCTAGCAGTTAGAAAAGCTGAGATATAAATCCAAGCCCGGGTACTCTATGTCACTTGGGGATGCAGGGACTGACCTCAGCTGACAGGTCATGCTGGATTGTCCAACTGAATAGAGCTGATGTAAGAGGGAGAGCTGAATTGACAACCACTCACTAAACCTTTATTCCCTTGCTCTGCTAGGTCTGAAATTCTCCAGTAGAAACTCGAACATGACACAGACCAGGACAAGATCTCCCTTGGAGAGAAGAGCTACAGGAGGAGAACTAAGTGTGCACAGCAAATGCACCACTATTGCGTCTCATCAGTAGTGTCCATAGCAATTGTGGACTGCATTTTCCTCCTTTAGTTTGATTTCTTTGGATTGAATAGGCCGTACTTTCACCTCAGCTCTCTCCAGCAAGTGTACACTTTTGGAAGGACCCAGAGAAGCGTTGATGCACATCAATCAAGAGCTGTTGGTCATCCAGAAAGACTGTGCACGTGTAAATTTTTACTTGTCCTGATGGGTCATCCAGAAGAGTTTCATGGAGATCAGTTCACAACATTGGAAAGACTATGAGACAAAGTCTGTAATACCATTTATACTCGGTAGGCTTTTTCCTTAATACCCCCACTCCAACAAAACAGACCTACTTCAACTCCTCTTGAAAAGATTATTACCATCAGTAACTGCTTGTCTACTATGTCTCCAAGGCAAGCCACAGACTATAAGTCTATTCTGCAGAAGGAGCAGCAAAAAATGCTTAGCGCAGCTCCTCTATTTAAAGTTTGGTTGAGTTTTGATTATTTTGGTTATTTGGTTTTCCTTCTATTCATTTGAAGTTTTGTTATTTATGTGTTGTTGTTTTCTTCATTTGCTTTTCTATTTTGATAAGGATATAGACTGTATATATTGACTACCTGCATCTGGTTACTATCAAGTAAATTGGATGTATTCTGGTCAATAAAGGAGTAATCTCAAACTCTTCACTCTTAAGAACCTTCTTTATTGATCATCAGTGTCAACATCTGAAGTCCCACAGCTATCAAGGAGGGATGGATCTCTGCATTCTCATGGGGACTGGGCATCAAAATTACTTCCTAGTCAGACTGAGATTCAAAGGCATTTATACAGTCACTGTTCACTGTGTTTCCAACTCTGTGAATTTCAAGTTCATCATGCATACATTACCCACTGTGTATGCTTGCTGTCAAATATATAGTTACCTCTAAATTATACTCTGTGGATGAGCATGTTGAACAAATTAATTGGATAAGCATTAATTTTTCTGTAATATCTCCCAGGACATATAAACATGGTATAAGGGAGTTTAAAGCAATCGGGAAGCCTGCACCCAAATCCCGGGGCAGAAAATGCTGAACACCCAGGAATGCAGATAATCCTGAGACCACAGGACAGAAAGCCACTTCTACCCAGCTCTTCCCACATCTCTGGCCCAATTTAATCTGCATGATGCCTCTGGAAACAGGAATAGAGGAGCAGTCAGCAGCAGGAACCAACTTGGTTCAGCCTGGACCCAGAACCTACCCAGGCCCTGAGCATATTTGAAGAAAACCAGAGGCATACAATTATGTTTCCTGATTGTGGCTTTTTTTATTTGAAGCTCTAAACAACATTTTGTTGTTGTTGAATTTTTTTTTTTGGTTCTTTTTTTCGGAGCTGGGGACCGAACCCAGGGCCTTCTGCTTCCTAGGCAAGCTCTCTACCACTGAGCTAAATCCCCAACCCCTGTTGTTGTTGAATTTTAATTGGATATTTTTCATTTCGAATTCAAATGTTATTCCTTGTTTTCCAGAAATAAGTCTGAATACCATCGCCTTCCCCCTCTTCTATAAAGATATTCCCTTCACCATCCGTCCACTTTCCCAGCCTAGGCTGGACCAAGGGCTGCTCATTCCATTTGTGCCCAAGAAGACCATCCTCTGATACACATGCAGATGAGGCCATGGCACAGTCCCTGTATAGTGATTGGGTAGTGGTTTAGTCTCTGGGAACTCTGCTTGGCAGGCATGGTTGTTCTTATGGAATTGCAAGTCCCTTCAGCTCTTCCAATCTTTCTGTAATTCCTCCAACTGAGGTCCAGTTCTCAGTTCAATGGTTTGCTGCTAGCATTCGCCATTGTATTTGACACGATCTGGCTCTGCCTCTCAGGAGACATCTATTTTCAGTTCCTGTCAGCCTGCACCTCTTAGCTTCATCCATGTTATCTAGTTTGAAGGCTGTATGTGTATAGGCCACTGGTGGGGGAGACTCTGAATGGCCATTCCTCCAGGCTCTGTTCTTAACTTTGCCTCCCTATCCCTTCAATAGGGATTCTTCTTCTCCTGTAAAGGAAGGAGTGAAGCATCAGCATTTTGGTCATCCTTCCTGAATTTCATTTGGTCTGTGAATCTTGGGGTATTCGAGCATTTGGGCTAATATCCACTTGTCAATGAGTGCATACCATGTGTGTGTTTCTGTGATTGGGTTAACTCAGTCAGGATGATATGTTTTAGTTCATTCTATTTGCCTATGAAATTCATGAAGTCATTTTTTTTGATATCTCTGTAGTACTCCATTGTGTAGATGTACCACACTTTCTGTTTCCATTCCTCTGTTGAAGGGCATCTGGGATCTTTTCATTTTCTGACTATTATAATTAAGGCTGATATGAATATAGTGGAGGGTGTGCATTGTTGTATATTGGAGCATCTTTTGGGTATATGTGCAAGAGAGGTATAGCTGGGTCCTCAGCTATTGCAATGTCTAATTTTTTGAGGAACCTCCAGACTGATATCTAGAATGGTGTACCAGTCTGCAATCTCACCAACAATGGAGGAATGTTCCTCTTTCTGACATCCGTGCAAGTATCTTCTGTCGCCTGAGTGTTTGATCTTAGCCATTCAGTGTGGTGTGAGGTGGAATCTCGGGGTTGTTTTGATTTCCATTTCCCTTATAACTAAAGATGTTGAACATTTCTTTTGGTGCTTCTCAGCCACTCCATATTTCTCAGCTGTGAATTCTTTGTTTAGCTCTGAACCGCAATTTTTAATAGGGTTATTAGTCTCCCTACAACTCAACTTCATGAGTTCTTTGTATATTTTGGATATAAGCCCGCTATCAGTTGTAGGATTAGTAAAGATCTTTTCCCAATCTGTTGGTTGCTGTTTTGTCCTAACCACAGTGTCCTTTGCCTTACAGAAGCTTTGTACTTTTATGAGGTCCCATTTGTCTACTCTTGATCGTAGAGCAGAAGCCATTCATGTTTTGTTCAGGAAATTTTTTCCAGTGTCCTTGCGTTCAAGATTCTTCCCCACTTTTGCTTGTATTAGTTTGAGTGTATCTGGTTTGATGTAGAGGTCCTTGATCCACCTGGACTTAAGCTTTGTACAGGGTGATAAGCAGGGGATGACTTTTACTCCTCCGTATTCTGTCCTCCAGTTGAACCAACACCATTGGCTAAAAATGCTATCTTTTCTCCACTGGATGCTTTTGTCTGCTTTGTGGAAAACCAAGTGACCATAGGTGTGTGGGTTCATTTCTGGGTCTGCAGTTCTATTCCACTGGTCTATCTTCCTGTCTCTGTACCAATACCATACAGTTTTTATCACTAATGCTCTGTAAACTGCTTGAGTTCAGGGATGGTGATTCCCAGGGAAGTCCTTTTATTGTTGAGGATAGTTTTAGCTATCCTGCCTTACTTATTATTCCACATGAATTTTCAAATTATTTCTTCTAACCCTATGAAGAGTTGATTTGGTATTTTGATGGGGGTTGCTATCAATCTGTAGTTCACTTTTGGAAAAATGGCCATTTTTATTCTCTTCATCCTGCCAAGCCATGAGCATGGGAGATCTTTCCATCTTCTGAGACGTTCAATTTCTTTCTTCAGGCACTGGAAGTTCTTGTCACACAGATCTTTCACTTGCTTCATAGAAGTCACACTGAGGTATTTTTATATAATTTGAGACTATTAGGAAGGGTGTCATTTCCCTAATTTCTTTCTTAGCTTCTTTAACTTTTGTGTAGAGGAAGGCTACTGATTTGTTTGAGTTAATTTTATACCCAGCCACTTTCCAGAAGTTGTTTATCAGGCTTAGGAGTTCTCTGGTGTAACTTTTGGGGTGTCTCATGTATAGTATCCTATCCTCTGCAATAATGATATTTTGATTTCTTCCTTTCTAATCTGTATCCCTTTGACCTCCCCTTGTTGTCTGATTTTCTGGCTAATGCTGGGGACAACATACAATGACAGAGACTGCCAGCAGTAGGCCAGGATGGAGACATCTCTGAAGCCTGCAGCAGTTCCTTGTAAAGTAGGGTGGCTTCTGGAACCCTGAGAAGCAGGAGACACATCCCTCCATGGGACCCACCATCTGAAATAAGAGGCTGCCTGCAGCAGCCCGGGATGGAGACATCTCAGTAGCCCGCAGTAGCTCTTTGTAAAAACTGGTTGTTTCCATTTCCCTAACCTTATCACTGGACAAGGGCTGTATAGATTTCATTTGTGTGTGACTGCCTATCAGTTGGCCTTGGTGTGCACAATTATTGTATTATATTGACTTTCCTACTTCTTTCTCCTTCTGCTCTGGTGAATTCTGTGAAACTAGATGTTCCTTGATGTTATGATTCTTAGACAATTGGAAATTGATGCATAGGGGCACAGCACAGCACAGCTCTAATGGCCCAGGTGGATAGTGTGTGTTCTCATCTTGGAAAAGATGTAATAACTGCACAATTGAAGTTCCAGATTAAGGTTTGACTTGCAAAGAAACTTTAAAAAATTATTAGAAAATGAATTAGAGACAACATTGGGACCCTAATAAAGGAAAAGGTTATTGAAGTTAGGAAATAAGTTTTACATAACATATGAGAGTGATTCCTGGGTAAGGAAGTATAAAGTATATTAAATCATATACTAGAATACTAAGTTAAGGGGTTGGGGACTTAGCTCAGTGGTAGAGCGCTTGCCTAGGAAGCACAAGGCCCTGGGTTCGGTCCCCAAGTCCGAAAAAGAAGAACCAAAAAAATACTAAGTCAAAATAGTCGGACTCTTATGAGTGTCATTGTGTGCAAGGAACAGAAAGCTAGCTGAATTAATGAGCTAAGGGTTACCTTGATTCTTTCTGGCCACTGCCTGGCAGTTTTGCCTATGTCATTTATCATTAGAGTGTCACAGGAAAATGCAATTAGCTGATCTCGGAGCTTTGGACTCTGAAGTATAAAAGTAAATAATTAAAGTTTAAATAATGATAAGTTTACAATTATTATTATTTTGGCCACTGGCATGGGGATAGGCAACCCTTGAAACTGTGGGGAACAATTGCAATTCTTAGTTCTTGGTGGGATGTAGTTATTCTCTGAATTTGATTTGGAAATGATTACACAATGTCTTTTTTCTACCTGCTTTTGGATTATTAATAAAGGAATGGGGCAAGAGAAAGGCTACGGAACATGTGAAGAGTAAATGAGAGAGAGCATGAGGGAGTGAATGAGAGAGTAAATGACAGAGCTAATGTAAGAACAAATGTGAGAGCGAATGAGAGAGCATGAGAAGAGCATGTGAAGAGTGAGTGGAGAGAGAACGAGAAGAGTGAATGAGGGAGCGAATGAGAGAGCGAGTCTGAGAACAAATGTGAGAGCCAGGGAGAGAGCATGAGGAGAGCATGTGAGAATGAGTGAGGAGAGAATGTGAGGTGTGTATGAAGATTGTGTGTGTGAGTGACAGGAGAGTGCATGTGGTGTGTGTGAGATATGTATGAGGTGGTGTGAAGACTGTGTGTGTGCGTGAAAGGAGAGTGCATGTGGTGTGTGTGAGATATGTATGAGGTGTGTATGAAGACTGTGTGTGTGCGTGAAAGGAGAGTGCATGTGGTGTGTGTGAGATATGTATGAGGTGTGTATGAATAAAAACTCCATTTTTCTTGAAACATAGGGATCAACTACAGGGCATATATAAAATAATAAATTTCTGTACCTTTTATATATTAAGTTGGACATTCTCCCTTTCTCAAATATAACAAAACAGTGAAATCGGACATCAGGGAGCAAACGTCAACCTGGACCTTGTGTTACCACATTGTAACCTCATAGCCATCCCTTGTCCAATATCGTTCTTCCGGAATTTCCAAGTCCAATCCTGAGGATATTTGGGGCTACACGCTGATCTTTTACTCAGAGCAAACATACAAATCAGGTGGATGGGCAGGGAGTGGAATGGCCTAAGGTTAGGCTAAACCTCAATTTTAATGGGTCCATACGTTCAGGAGGGAGTCCATTTGGCATTGTCATCTGTGGCTTCTGTGTCCTTATCCCGGGTGTGCTGACTCTGTGATACGATGCCTCCTCACCTCACAGATGTCAGGGTGAAAATCATGTATGACTTTTCTGGGAAGAACTCTGCCTTTTCCTACCAACTGGAGTTATACAACATTACTATGCACAGCTCAGAAGCGAGGGGTGGAGATTGTGGAGGCCTTAGAAGTTGAGGATCTTTTCTGATTAAGGCACATATTTTTTCCTATGTAATTTTTCCCTTGCTCTTTCACTAATGATGGATGACTTCATTCCTGGCCTGAAGTCAACTGGATTCCAAGGTTTGGGATTAGGGAATCCCCTATTTTGGAATGACAGGTCCAGAAAGGGATCCCACTGCATACAGGTTCCTATTCCCAAGGAAGTTGTTGCTGCAGAATCACAGCATGGGGGCAGCAGCACAGGATGTCTCCCAGCTTTCTCTCCTGCACCTGCAGCACTTTTAATAAGGCTGTTTGTTTGTTTGTTTGTTTGCTTTTTATTGGAAATACCTACAAAGCTGGTCAAAATTAATACGTGCCTTAAATTACAACACCCACAAAGTATTGTTGTTTTTGCTTTTGTTTTTGTTTTATTTCATTTCATTATTTCTGTAATTGTTGTTAGGATTCTTATTGTTTTTTTGGTAATTCCCTCTAGCTATTCAATTTGTACATAGAATGTAAAGCCATGCTCTGCATGGTCCTGTTATTCATGTTAAGGATTTTATTCTTACCACCAACACCACAGATGAACACAATATTTACTCTCTTTTTTTTTTTTTTTTTTGATCACAGACTGTTTAATGGGTGCCAAGCATTTGCCCGTTATGTCCTAGGGGTTAAGTATACACTGCAGAAAATAAAAAATGGTCTGAGGTTAAAAGCATATGAGGTTTTTTTTTTTTTTAATTAACTTGAGTATTTCTTATATACATTTCAAGTGTTATTTCCTTTCCCAGTTTCCGGGCAAACATCCCCCTCCCCCTCCCCCTCCCTTTCCTTATGGGTGTTCCCCTCCCAACCCTCCCCCCATTGCCGCCCTCCCCCCATAGTCTAGTTCACTGGGGGTTCAGTCTTAGCAGGACCCAGGGCTTCCCCATCCACTGGTACTCTTACTAGGATATTCATTGCTACCTATGGGGTCAGAGTCCAGGGTCAGTCCATGTATAGTCTTTAGGTAGTGGCTTAGTCCCTGGAAGCTCTGGTTGCTTGACATTGTTGTACTTTTGGGGTCTCGAGCCCCTTCAAGCTCTTCCAGTTCTTTCTCTGATTCCTTCAACGGGGGCCTATTCTCAGTTCAGTGGTTTGCTGCTGGCATTCGCCTCTGTCTTTGTCTGTATTCTGGCTGTGTCTCTCAGGAGCGATCTACATCCGGTTCCTGTAGGCCTGCACTTCTTTGCTTCGTCCATCTTCTCTAATTGGGTGGCTGTGTATTTATGGGTCATATGTGGGGCAGGCTCTGAATGGGTGTTCCTTCAGTCTCTGTTTTAATCTTTGCCTCTCCCTTCCCTGCCAAGGGTATTCTTTTTCCTCATTTAAAGAAGGAGTGAAGCATTCACATTTTGATCATCCGTCTTGAGTTTCGTTTGTTCTAGGGATCTAGGGTAATTCAAGCATTTGGGCTAATAGCCACTTATCAATGAGTGCATACCATGTATGTCTTTCTGTGAATGGGTTAGCTCACTCAGGATGATATTTTCCAGTTCCAACCATATGCCTACGAATTTCATAAACTCGTTGTTTTTGATAGCTGAGTAATATTCCATTGTGTAGATGTACCACATTTTCTGTATCCATTCCTCTGTTGAAGGGCATCTGGGTTCTTTCCATTTTCTGGCTATTATAAATAAGGCTGCGATGAACATAGTGGAGCACGTGTCTCTTTTATATGTTGAGGCATCTTTTGGGTATATGCCCAAGAGAGGTATAGCTGGATCCTCAGGCAGTTCAATGTCCAATTTTCTGAGGAACCTCCAGAGTAATCTCAAACTCTTCACTCTTAAGAACCTTCTTTATTGATCATCAGTGTCAACATCTGAAGTCCCACAGCTATCAAGGAGGGATGGATCTCTGCATTCTCATGGGGACTGGGCATCAAAATTACTTCCCAGTCAGACTGAGATTCAAAGGCATTTATACAGTCACTGTTCACTGTGTTTCCAACTCTGTGAATTTCAAGTTCATCATGCATACATTACCCACTGTGTATGCTTGCTGTCAAATATATAGTTACCTCTAAATTATACTCTGTGGATGAGCATGTTGAACAAATTAATTGGATAAACATTAATTTCTCTGTAATATCTCCCAGGACATATAAACATGGTATAAGGGAGTTTAAAGCAATCGGGAAGCCTGCACCCAAATCCCGTGGTGGAGAGTGCTGAACACCCAGGAATGCAGATAATCCTGAGACCACAGAACAGAAAGCCACTTCTGCCCAGCTCTGCCCACATCTCTGGCCCAATATTAATCTGCATGATGCCTCTGGAAACAGGAATAGAGGAGCAGTCAGTGGCAGGAACCTGCTTGGTTCAGCCTGGACCCAGAACCTACCTGGGCCCTGAGCATATTTGAAGAAAACCAGAGGCATACAATTCTGTTTCCTGATTGTGGCTTTTTTTATTTGAAGCTCTAAACATCATTTTGTTGTTGTTGAATTTTAATTGGATATTTTTCATTTTGAATTCAAATGTTATTCCTTCCTTGTTTTCCAGAAATAAGTCTGAATACCATCGCCCTCCCCCTCTTCTATAAGGTGTTCCCTTCACCATCCATCCACTTTCCCAGCCTAGGCAGGACCAAGGGCTGCTCATTCCATTTGTGCCCAAGAAGACCATCCTCTGATACACATGCAGATGGAGCCATGGCACAGTCCCTGTATAGTGATTGGGTAGAGGTTTAGTCTCTGGGAACTCTGCTTGGCAGGCATGGTTGTCCTTATGGGGTTGCAAGTCCCTTCAGCTCTTTCAATCTTTCTGTAATTCCTCCAACTGAGGTCCAGTTCTCAGTTCAATGTTTTGTTGCTAGCATTCGCCACTGTATTTGACATGATCTGGCTGTGCCTCTCAGGAGACATCTATATCTAGTTCCTATCAGCCTACACCTCTTAGCTTCATCCACGTTATCTAGTTTGAAGGCTGTATATGTATAGGTCACATGTGGGGTAGACTCTGAATGGCCATTCCTCCAGGCTCTGCGGTAAACTTTGCCTCCCCATCCCTTCAATAGTGATTCTTCTTCTCCTTTAAAGGAAGGAGTGAAGCATCAACACTTTGGTCATCCTTCCTGAATTTGATTTGGTCTGTGAATCTTGGGGAATTCGAGCATTTGGGGTAATATCCACTTGTCAATGAGTGCATAACATGTGTGTGTTTTATATTGTGTTAACTCACTCAGGATGATATTTTCTAGTTCATTCTATTTGCCTATGAATTTCATGAAGTCATTGTTTTTGATATCACTTTAGTACTCCATTGTGTAGATGTACCACACTTTCTGTTTCCATTCCTCTGTTGAAGGGCATCTGGGATCTTTTCATTTTCTGACTATTATAAATAAGGCTGCTATGAACATACTGGAGCATGTGCCTTGTTGTATGTTGGAGCATCTTTTGGGTATATGTGCAAGAGAGGTACAGCTGGGTCCTCAGATTAATGTAGCAGAGAACAGGCAGATCAAAGATCCATTGTTCCCTCTCATCTATGTGACTCTGCTTCCCTTTGTCACAACTGTGGAGGCCTCTGCTCATCCAGGTCTCATGGTTCAACCAAAATGCTGTCCCCTATGATCTCTGGCCAAGTGCTCTTCTGTTCCCAGTAGAACTCTGCCTCAGGCTGCAGAGGCACTGAAGGGCCAGCCTTCACCTTCAAGGTACAACCACTCTTTCAGCCTTTTCAGGCTCTCTGTTACTCAACTGGAGGCTCCAGCAGAGGCCTTTCATCTCAATAACAGAAGCTTACCTAATCCAAAACAATGGGAAGCCATCCTACACTCCTCATTGTTTGGTTACCTGAGACCAAACAACATAGCTCTCTTCTTTCTGCCTGATTTCCTGATTTGAAAGCAAATATTGTGCTCATCTGTGGTCTTGGTGGTAAGAATAAAATCCTTAACATGAATAAGAGGACCATGCAGAGCATGGCTTTACATTCTACTTGCAAATTGAATAGGTAGAGGGAATTACCAAAGAAAACAATAAGAATCCTAACAACAATTACAGAAATAATGAAATGAAATAAAACATAAACAAAAGCAAAAACAACAATAGTTTGTGGGTGTTGGAATTTAAGGCTTGTATTAATTTTGACGAGCTTTGTAGGCATTTCCAATAAAAAGCAAGCAAACAAACAAACAGCCTTATTAAAAGTGCTGCAAGTGCAGGAGAGAAAGCTGGGAGATATCCTGTGCTGCTGGCCCCATGCTGTGATTCTGCAGCAACAACTTCCTTGGAAATAGGAACCTGTATGCAGTGGGATCCCTTGCTGGACCTGTCATCTCAAAAAGAGGGGATTCCCTAATCCAAAACCTTGGAATCCAGTTTACTTCAGGCCAGGAATGAAGTCATCCATCATTAGGGAAAGAGCAAGGGGAAAATTACATAGGAAAAAATATGTGCCTTAATCAGAAAAGATCCTCAGCTTCTAAGTCCTCCACAATCTCCACCCCTCTCTTCTGAGCTTTGCATATTGATGTTGTATAACTCCAGATGGTAGGAAAAGGCAGAGTTCTTCCCAGAAAAGTCATACATGATTTTCACCCTGACATATGTGAGGTCAGGTGGCATCGTTTCACAGAGTCAGCACACCCGGGATAAGGACACAGAAGCCACAGATGACAATGCCAAATGGACTCCCTCCTGAACTTATGGACCCATTAAAATTGAGGTTTAGCCTAACCTTAGGCCATTCCACTCCCTGCCCATCCGCCTGATTTCTATGTTTGCTCTGAGTAAAAGATCAGAGTGTAGCCCCAAATATCCTCATGATTTGATGGAAATTCAGGAAGAACTGAAAGAGTATACCCCAAAAACGGGGAGCCGTGTCTCTTGCTCCGATCGCGGGGTGGGGTGCCCCCAGGAATCACGGGTAGCCATTCTTGATGTAACAGCAAGAGGTAGCTTTATTAACGAGATCCCCTGTCTTAGCGAGATCCTATGTCGACATGTATCTCACACAGGAGACAGAGGAATCGACCCCGAGCTTCCAAACTCGGTGGTTTATATAGGAGCATTCACGCGGTGACACATGATTGGTCAATTCAAATGGTGCACAGTTACTTTTGGGCGCAAAATTACATCAGCAAGGAGTACGTGCTCTCTAGCAGCTTGGCAGGGAGGTAGGGTGGCTCATCTCACTCAGGGGGGTGAAGGAAGGGGAGGGGGTGGCTACAGATGGTCAATGTCCTTGGGGCTGATAGCTGGTTTGGCAAGTCCTATCTCTGGCTCTCCCTCAGGCACGTCCGGCCCTGCACATCCGGACTCTGACAATGAGTAAACTTTTTAAAAACTCTAGTTCTACAGAACAATATTGGAGAAGGGATGGCAATGTGGTTACAATGTGGTATCTAGGTTTGAAAGACCCCCAGAGCAGGGAGACCCTCACTCAAGTCTCGGGATGATGCAACCCCCCAAGAACTCACATGAAACCGTCCTTGCTGTAATAAACATGAGGTTTATTGATAGGAACCAGTGCACTGGGGTCGAGACTTGTATCCCACGCAGGGGCAGTGGAGTTCGACGCCCAGTAACTAACACAAGGGGAATTTAAAGGAAGAAACCTCAACCCCAGCGGGTAGGGAGGGCGTCATTGGAAAATGTCGAGAATGCCAGTGAAAAATCACAAGGATAAACTTCCTGCTTCTCAAGATTATTCTCTGAGATTTTAATCTAACTTTATGGTCACCTAGTACATGTAGAGGGCAGGGTTTGGAATTTGAGGTAATTAGGGCTTTTTTAAACTTCTGACTTCTTAGCTGCATTTTTTTATTCTTTCAGGTTCTGACCAGGAACCTCGTCCTTAGCCAATGGGGACTTTAAAGCCGGCCCTCCTGCTTGTTCCAGTGCAGGCTAAGACTTGAGGGTCAGGCCAGCTCCTGAGCCCCACACACGGCTGCCTGCATACCCTTGTGACTGCATTAGAGCCAGAGTGCTCTCCACCCTGTCCTCTTCTCTCCTCTTTGTCACAGCCATGGTCCCCAAGAGCACTTGTCAAACACCTTTATACATCTATGTCAATCTCAAAGTCAGATTCCCAGAGAATCAATCCCCATAGCTGACCATAAATGAGTATTCTTTGTGTGTGTATATATATATATATAATGTTGTAGAACACAGAATAGGGATTCTTGGTGAAAGCTTCATGGACATGTGTCTTTGCACTGGGATCTTTCCACATGACTTAGATATCCTTGCCATGAGGTCATTACCAGTCACCTTGCCATTTCATTTTCATTTTTCTTTTGGATGCTAACGCTGTTTGATGTAAGATCCAAGGCTGAACTTCCATACTGGGCTATGGTTTCAGACTTGATTTACAGCCATATGGCCCTCGGGTTGCTTCCTTTTGATCCTAGAGGCTGATTAATCTATCCAGCAAGGCTTCCAGTACTTGATAGGTACATGCTGTCACAGCAGAGTTATACAGAATTCATATGCTGGCCTTCCTCTGATGGTGCTTACTTTGCCAAGTCCTCAAACAGGGCAGCACTTGGAAAAAAAACCCTGCAGGCAAAGAAATCATACATGTGGGTCTACCCCTGGCTCCTTGAGAAATGAAAGAGGAATATGGTCTTGGCTTACTGGAAGTCTTATCCCAAGACTAGGGAAGGGGACTCCAGAGAGCACTAAGCCTTCTCCTCATCCATCATAGTCTGTATAGCCTGTGGCTTTCCTGTGGTCAGTGTGGTGACCTTAAAATATTCTAGGCATTTCTGCCATGTTCTGTCTCTATACCTAGACATGACCTCAGGTGTACAGTCACATTGGAAACATAAAAAGCCTTGCATCTGAATTGTGAAATTCAATGTGTGTTATATTTAAAATACCACAATAATTGAGTGGCCATTGCTACAGTAAATATTATTAGGGGGTTTCTACCCCACCATAGATCATTTAGTTCCCAAATAAAAGACACAAAACTTTTAGATTTAGAATAAGCCTTAAAGTACTAGAGCTGGGCAGACATCAACCTTCTGTGCTATTTTTTCTGCTTCCCTGTCAATAACCCCGAGGTATTGCTTGCCATGCTCTGCCTGGGCCACGCCTGTTCTGACAGGCAGGCCCTCATGGTAATACACTCACGATCCACCTACCCTATGGGGTGCTGTCTCCTTCCTTCTCCTCCATGTCTTTTCCCTCTCCTTGTGGACCCTGCCTGAGCCCCCAGGCCCAGGGAAACTTTGCTCTGTCCCCTCTCTTCTGCCCAGCCCTTGTTGTAAGGATTTTATTAACCAATCAGGGATAACTTAGGAGGCAAAAAAAAAAAAAAAAAAAAAAAAAAGAAAAGAAAATCTGGTATACATGAGGATCTCCTTGTCTTGGAGCAACCAGACCTTAAGGTACAGAATTTAGCATTTGAATATACAGCAGC
This sequence comes from Rattus norvegicus, assembly GCF_021556685.1. Classification (NCBI taxonomy): domain Eukaryota; kingdom Metazoa; phylum Chordata; class Mammalia; order Rodentia; family Muridae; genus Rattus; species Rattus norvegicus. The sequence goes on from NC_141542.1 coordinate 25,334,265, forward strand.
AGTAGACACATTATAGGCCGATCTACTTTGTAGTTGGACTCAAAGCTTGGCTCTCACACCCATTGGATGTTCAACTGTGGAGAAGTTATTTTACCTTTGTGTGACTCAATTCCCTTATCAGCCCAGTGAGGATGATAAGGAGTGTTTAATTCACAGAGTTGTCTTTGGGACTGATGAGTCAATATATCTAGTATTTAAACATGAAACACCATCTACTTTGCATAATTAATAAAAGTCTGTGGAAAGGGCAAAATAATAAAGCCAGAAGAACATTTGATTTGGAAATGGGGCCATTCAACTACCTCTAATAACAAACTGAGAATCAGGGAATGGTGGAAGACTAAGGCCAGAGAATTGGGAAATCAAGGCCACCCTGGGCTGCGTAATAAGATCCTATCTCAAAATATCAAGTCAAGTCAAGTTTGTAGTAATAATAAATCATGAAATAGCCATTGTAAAGAATTTACAAAAAGCAAAGCAGTGGAGCAGAGTGGATGCTGTGTGTCAAATCCCTCTGCTGCCCATCTCTGGGACCAAGTATGTATCAGATCAGTGACAGGAATGGGGTGCTGAGAGCCTGGAGCAAAGGGATGCTGGCTGCATGGCCACATTTGAACAGCACTAAAGCAGGACTAAATGCTAAGAAAAAAAGCCATATGCAAAACTTGTAAATTTTAATGTCCTCCAGAAAGGCAAAACCACAATAATTTTACTGTTTGTCAAGCTGCTTGTGTCACCAAACTTCTAACATTGGTAAGGATGTGAAAATCTCTTGTGATGCAAACAAGCTGCCAATAAGAAGAGCAAACACTGTCCTGACCAAGGTGACCTGGATGCTGTCAAACAGGCCGAGGCAGCCTGGACAGCCATCAGAGTATGTTTAACACACAGATATCTGTCATTTCAAAAGGGGGAAAATGAAGCCTGACTTTTCCCCCCACTTTTTGCAAAACCAAGAATACTCCAGCATTGAGTCTTACAAATAAATATATGCCAAGAAACTTCATAGAATATACATTTCTCTTTTGTGTGCTACTGAGTGTGTTTTGTATGTGTTTTGTGTGTATGTGTGTGTGTGTATGTGTGTGTGCTTGTGTGTGTGTCTGTGTGTCTATGTGTGTATGTGTGTGAGTGTGTGCTTGTATGTGTGAGTGTGTGTGTATGCATGTGAGTGTGTGTGTTTTGTGTGTGTGTGTGTGTGACTGTGTGTATGAGTGTGTGTGTGTCTGTGTCTGTGTGCACTAATGCTTCAATTATCTGCTATGGTGAATACTGTCCCCAACTCAATTATGAAGGTTAGTATTAAGCTGTGAGTAGTATGTGGAGAGTGGTCACAAAGAATAATTAGGTGTGCTCTTCTGTTAAGTTGTCTGAGACTTCCAAATGCTGCATGCTGTGAGTGGGCCTCACATCTCAGCACACTAACTCTATAAGTACAATTCCCATGTGGTTTTCTTAAACAATTTTCTATGAAAACCTTTAATAATTTTTTCTCCTATTCATTTTTTGTGGGGGGCAAGGGTCTTTGTTTGGTTTTTGTTTTTTTTTTGGGGTTCTTTTGTTTGTTTGTTTTTTGCTTATTTTAGGTCTACAGGATTTTCTGTAGCCTTTGAGGAAGTCCTATACTTAGGACACTGGATCTGTACAGTTTAGGGAATTAACCAGTTCACTAAGAACATTTTTTGTTTGTTGGTTTCTGTTTTTCTTTTGAGATCTCACTGTGGGAACAGAGGAAGCCCTGAGGAAGTGCAGCCTTGAGTGGATGTGTGCTGTAAACATGATATGACCATGCCAAGGACCCAAAGCCCCTTGAGGCTCAGAGACATGACAAAGCCTTCTCAGGATGGTGTTGATAGTGTGTGCAGAAAAAGTCTACTCTACCTTTCTCCCTGGCCCCATCTGGACATTTAAAGCCTGAAGACTGCTCCCTGCAGAGACTGCTCCTACTGAGATTAGCTAAATCTGCCCCTTGTCAGTTACATATGCATAGTCCTCCCCTCCTTGTTTATCTGCATGTAATGCCCACCTCCTTGCTGCCCTGTGCAACAGCCCTGCTTCCTGGCCAACTCTATATAATAAACATGCTGAGCTTCTGGGATGCTGCATTTTCTCCAGCCCACAGACCCAGCCTTCCCCATGTATGTGTGTCCAATGTCATTCTTCATTTCCTCCTCACCCATGTCAGGCCCAAGTCCCTGGAGCCACACAAAGGACTTGGCAATCTCAGTCTGCTCCACTTTGAAGGAAGTGCTTTCTACACTGAAATCTAAAGCACACAGTGGGTTTAGCTCCCTCTCAAGTGTCTTTGGTGAGGGTTGGGGTAGGTGTGAGACCAGTTGCATTATGACTATTGCAGAAGAGTAAAGGATTCACAGTTTGCTTTTGGTGAATTTGAGCTCCCCAAGAGGCTATCATTGCCAACATTTTCCCAAGTCACTTCTAGGAGGTCAACTGACTCCTAGGTGAGTCTTTGGTTACACTGCTTCAGTTTTCTGTGGCTACACTGTCCAAATGGCACCCACTGGTCACACATGGCTATTTGAGATGAACTAAACTTAGAACTAAAATCTGCCTCTTTAGTCACAGCAGTAAAACCAGGAGGCAAACAGCCAGCCAGAATCCATAGCCAGAAACACCGCAGATATAGAATATTTCTATCATTATATTCGGTGCCAGCAGCAGCGCCTGTGCCTGGGCAAGTTTTCCTTCTGCAGGTGCCGGCAGCCAGGGCGCCGCCGCCCAAGCTGACTCCTCTCTCTCCCTCTCCGACCCCGGCAGGGCCCAGAGGTGATTCTGCCTGCACGATGTCCTCCTTGCTGGAGGCGAGCTCTTCCCGCGCCACATCGCGAACAAAAAGAGAAAGAAAAAAAGAAAAGAAAAAGCAGAAGAAGCGGCCAGGGAAGGGGGCCTTAGCGGCGTTGGGGGTCACCTCCGCCACGGGAGGGCGCGCTATGATAGCGGCGGCGTTTCCAACGGAGACTGCAGCCTCCCAGTGTCCAAGGACAAAGCCCAGGCCAGCCCTGCCAGGGGACCTCGAGGCCTGCCGCTTGCGTGGACTCATTGCGCGACCTCGGGTCTGGACCCCAGGGACAGCAAGCAGCAAGCAGGGCGGGCTGCACCGCCAGACCAGCAGAATCAAGGTAGGTAGGAGACCCGCGTCCGTCCTTAGGCTCCTTCTGGCCCCCCTCCCCGGCCCTGGGAAAGCAGTGGCAGAAGGAGGCAATGCAAAGTGAGCCCATTTGGTAGGGGAAAGGAGGGTTCAGGGATATATGGAGAGCTGAATTAGGGGTTGGAAAGCCCATGGCATTGGGAAAGAATGGAGAGGTAATCTGGAGTGTGCTGTTGAAGGACGGGGATCGTTGGAAAATATTTTCTTAAAACCTCAGGCAATGAATGTATTATTTAATAGATTTCTTCTGATCTACTTTGTAATTGGTTGCCCCTTGAAAGAGATTGTATTTGGAGGATGTAAAAGACCCTCCTTCAATTACTTGGAGAAAGGGAACATAAACAGGGATTTCTTCTTTTTTAACCTCCAAAGCTCTGAGAGCTTACACTTCTGCATAATTTAATTCTTTCCTACCTGCTATGAGCAGGTCTCCAGATCAGCAAGTTCCTTTGGAATGGTTTTGCTTGTTTTTGTTTATTTTCCATGGTGCTGATTAGAAAGCCACGAATTGTTTTGTGAATTTTAAATTTCAAGAGGTGGCACCCAGAGTTGATGGTGGTTTCCTTCACACATTGCAGTGTAATTGCAGCATAAAAAAAATACTTCTTGTGACAAGAAGTGGAAAAAGAAAGTTGATGAGCTAAGGAAAGTAGAGCCTTGAGCCAGATCAACCATTTGGCTTCCTCAAATATGGAGCAAGCATGGAATGTGGCTTTTTCAGAATCGAGGGGGTTTTTAGGATTGGGCAGTGAATGCTGTCTGGGGCTAACCTGTCCCTTTTGTGGCTGACAACCCTTAGGAGAAGGTCAGAATGTGCCAACAGCACAGAGTGGGCACTGGTGGTATTTGAACTCAGAAGTGCTCAGGAACTGTGAAAGTTTCTCTGTTATCACCCTGGAGCCATCTAGTGAAATAGACCAAATGATGCTGTGTAAGAGGCCATTGTGAGGGCTGGAGAGATGGCTCAGTGGGTAAGAGCACCAAGTGTTCTTCCAGAGGTCCTGAGTTCAAATCCCAGCAACCACATGGTGGCTCACAACCATCTGTAATGAGTACTGATGCCCTCTTCTCGTGTGTCTGAAGACAGCTGCATTGTCTCACATATAAATAAATAAATCTTACAAAAGATTGTCATCTACTGCAGTTTCTATGTGGACAGGGCACAGTTGAAGGGCTTAAAGATCAAGTACATTGCCTGTCTTTAAAGATCAAGTGTATCACCTAACTTTCAAACCAAGAAATGTAGTGTCTTTTTTTGCTGCTTGTGTAGCTTTTAGTGATGTATCTTTTCTCCTAGTACGTCCTTTGTTTCCATAATAGTTGTTTTCAAGTATATATGATTATCGCTCCTATTTGCAGAGCTATTCAATATTTTCATTGGTTAAATATTTGTGGTGAATTTGCATTGTGATATCAGTAAAATGCTATGTGAAAATTTTAGAGAATATACCGGTTTGGGTAATTGTAATAACCTTTCCCCTCAAGTGGTGGCCTGTTTTCACATTGAAAAGTCTGGAATTCATTACCATCCATAGCAGGATTGATAGGGAAGCAAAATGGACAGTGACAGTTCTGTTCTAAATGACAGTTAAGGGAGCCAAGAAAGAAGTGTGACTTGCTTTTTGTGACTTACAAAATCAAGACTGAGTATCATTACTGTAGAAGCCCATGGAAAAAATGATGAAGTTTTCAGATATCACCAGTTAAAGATATGGTGGTTTTGCTTATATTGAATTCTGAGTTTCAAAGTTATGTTTCATTTTTCTTTATTCCTTACTGAGGCTTTTTATTAAGTTTTTATTCACCATTACACCCTTAGATGCACAGTGCTAGGATTGTAGTAGGTGCTCAATAAATCACTGACCATTGGGGAGGAGGAATGATAAGAAAGTATGTATTTTCTATAAGTTCTGTTAGTTTTGGGAACAGGTGGTTTTAGGCTTACCAGTCAAAGTTTGGTATCTTGTCCAATATAAGACAACTTGACAGAACCCCCTTTCTGGCCATTATGTTCAACTTATTTTACTCTTAATCATTCTTGAAAATCATGGAAGTAGTGTGGAAAATTGATTGTACCTGCATTATAGCAAAAAAGGCCAGTCTAGATAGGTAAGCAGTTATGTTTGTCCATGAGGTAATGTCTTAAAACATTTAGATTTTAGGATTTTAGTGTTGTGTTTTCTAAACATACATCGTACAGCAAACAGATAACATCGTAATAGAATAAAGGAATCTTTTGATTTAGCACCAAATTCCATAAAGCAATGACTACTGCACAGCTCTCTTGGCCATATGAATAGCAGAAATTATATTTCACTTTTTTAAAGAAATAACGAAAGTACTAAAGGTTGAAAAAAGCCCATTGGAAAAGGTCCCTGTGGTGTTTCTCTTTGGTTTCTTGTCCTCTTTCTAGAGGACAACTTTAAGAAGTCAGGGCGGTCAGGTCGTCAGTGTGGTCAGGCAGTCATGAGCAGATGGTTAAGCGATGTGCTAGGGCCCCATAGGCCAGTGAGCCTCACTGAAGAGCAGAGGCTAGCCAGTGAGCCTGACTGAAGAGCAGAGGCTAGCCAGTGAGCCTGACTGAAGAGCAGAGGCTAGCCAGTGAGCCTGACTGAAGAGCAGAGGCTAGCCAGTGAGCCAGTCTGAAGAGCAGAGGCTAGCCAGTGAGCCTGACTGAAGAGCAGAGGCTAGCCAGTGAGCCTGACTGAAGAGCAGAGGCTAGCCAGTGAGCCTGACTGAAGAGCAGAGGCTAGCCAGTGAGCCTGACTGAAGAGCAGAGGCTAGCCAGTGAGCCCAGCTGAAGAGCAGAGGCTAGACAGTGAGCCTGACTGAAGAGCAGAGGCTAGACAGTGAACCTGACTGAAGAGCAGAGGCTAGCCAGTGAGCCTGACTGAAGAGCAGAGGCTAGCCAGTGAGCCTGACTGAAGAGCAGAGGCTAGCCAGTGAGCCTGACTGAAGAGCAGAGGCTAGCCAGTGAGCCTGACTGAAGAGCAGAGGCTAGCCAGTGAGCCTGACTGAAGAGCAGAGGCTAGCCACTGAGCCAGGCTGAAGGCTGAAGAGCAGTGATTTTAACCTTTATTTCTAAGTTCTTCAGTTTTCCTAAAAGACAAAAGTTTGCCTCCATAAAGTATGGCTTAAAAAGTTCTCCTTGCTCTCTTCTTCTTATCTCCTTTCCTCTTGCTCTTATGACACAATAATTTCCTTACTCTCAATGCCTTACTCTCAACGCTATGCCTTTACTTCTAAGTTCTTCTTGAGTTCTGTTCTCTTCAGTTCAGTTCTGTCTAAAAAGCTTCTCTCTCTTTGTCCTCAGCATTTGTATATCTTTCTGAACACAGCATCACATGGTGAAAAGTTCACCACAAGTTTGCACAGGAATTCAAATCATAAGTTGGATAATCAGTTTACGACAGGGAATGTTTACATGCATATCCATGAAGAGTAATCATCAGGATAAATCATCACCATCTGTCACTAGTTCTGCACGTTCATGGAGAATTAAAAGCTGTAATTTTTATGAGAAAAGAATAAGGAACATTACCTATAGGCAAATCCAGTCAATTATGTTAAGTCCTTGTACCTATAGTAAATCATTAGTTCTCTTTTTATGAACTTTGGTTAATTGGTTTATACCCTCTTAGGATGGGCTATAATTTGTAGATGCCTGCTTGTATTGCAGAAGCGATTCACTCATGACACTTTAAGAATGGCAGGGTTCTCAATGCAATTTTGATTACCAGAGAAACATAATAGCAGTCCTATTTTAAAAACTTAAAATTACTAATCTAATTTTAGGAATTCTTATAGAACCATCATTAAGAATTAAGAAATCATCTATTTGTCTGTACATCATCACGCCAAGACAATACATCTTCATTGCTCTGTGGTGATCTGCTCAAAAGAGTGGGGTAAAGAGCATGACAAATACAGAGGCAGATGCTTGCAGCCAACCATTTGGCTGAGAACAGGATCCCCAATGGAGGAGTAAGAGAAAGGATTGAGGGAGCTGAAGGGGTGTACAGCCCCATAAGAACAACAATAAGAAACACCCAGAGCTCCCAGGACTGAAACCACCATCCAATGTGTACACATGGACAGATAGACCCATGGCTACAGCTGCATATGTAGAAGAGGATGGCCTTCTTGGGCACAAATGGGAGGAGAAGCCCTTGGTCTTGTCAAGGCTTGATGCCCCAGTGTAGGGGAAATCAGAACAGGGAGGCAGGTAGGCCTGGGTGGTTGGGTGGGTGGTAACACCAACATAGTAGAAGAAGGAGGGGGTTTTATAAGGGGTTTTGTGGATGGGATACCAGGAAAACGGTTAACATTTGAAATGTAACAAAAGCCCTCTCTGGGGATGGACAGTGCTAAGGTGCTCTGAGCCCCTACTTCCCTGCTGCCTCCCTTTGATCCAGACAGTGGTGCATGGTGTCAGCCTGGGACTCTCCATGGGCTGCTCCTGGCACTGGACTTGGCGTTCAGGGCCAAGAGTATGATGAGCAAGGAGCACATGGTTTGTCCGGATTCAGAGCTGGGCCAGTGGCCACCAGATGACAAGCACAGCATCCTGTACGATCATGAGGTCTTCCTGGGCAAGGAGGACTCCAAGACCTTTGATAGCTAAGCCTGGACGAGAGCAGGAGAGGCTGGGGAAAATTGTTGACCCAATTGACAGTGATGGACGTGGCCTTGTTACTACTGAAGACCTGAAAGTTTGGATCAAACAGGTACAAAAAAGATACATCTACCATAATGTGGCTAAACTCTGGAAGGATTATGATAGGCACATAGTTGTAAAATCTCCTGGGAAAAATACAAGCAGGCCACCTATGTCTATTCCCTGGGACACCTTGTTGATTTCCAAGACGGCTGTGATGATCACAACTTTAAAAAGATGCCTCCACGAGATGAGAGGAGGTTTAAGGCCTTGACGGTGACCTGACAGCTACTCAGGACGGGTTCATTGCTTTTCTGCAGTAAGAGGATTTAGAACATATGAAGGAGATTGTAGTTCTGGAAACCCTGGAGGATATCGACAAGAACGGGGATGGTTATGTGGACCAGGATGACTACATTGTGGACATCTTTTTCTCACGAGGACAATTGCCCTAAGACAGACTGGGTTTTGTCTGGGGAGCAGTTCAATGATTTCCCAGATCTGAACAAGGATGGGAAGCTGGACTAGGATGAGATTCTCCATTGGATCCTCCCTCAGGACTATGACCATGCACAGGCTGAAGCCCGGCATCTGGTGTATGAGTCAGACAAAAACAAGCATGAGATGCTGTCCAAGAGGAGATTCTAGACAACTGGACCATGTTTGTGGGAAGCCATGCCACCAATTACAGGGAAGATCTTACCAAAAATCATGATGAATTTTGAAAGAAGCTCATCCTCATGTGGCCAACGGTCACAGGCTTCCTACGGATGTTCTGGGTTATTGCTGTTTTTGTCAAGTATATAGCAGTTGTGTCCCTAAACAATGAGAAACCTTTCTAAAAAAATCATAAATTGCACCAAACAATAATAGTAGGAGATTTAAATACCCTACTTTCATCAATGGACAGATCAGGGAAACAGAAATTAAACAGAGACATAGAAAGACTAACAGAAGTTATGAAACAAATGAATTTAACATATATTTTTAGAACATTCCACCCTTAAACAAAAGGATATACCTTCTTCTCAGCGTCTCATGGTACCTTCTCCAAAATTGACCATATTATCGGTCACAAAAGAAGCCTCAACATGTACAGGAAGATAGAAATAATCCCATGCATCCTTTCAAAAAACCACGGACTAAGGCTGCTGATCAATAACAACAAATAGGACAGAAAGCCCACATATACGTGGAAGTTGAAGTCAACGACAACTTGGTCACTGGAGACATAAGAAAGAAATTAAAGATTTCTTAGAATTTAATGAAAATGAAGATACAACATACCCAAACTTATGGGACACAATAAAAGCAGCGCTAAGAGGAAAACTCATAGCTCTGAGTGCCTGCAAAAAGAAACAAGAGAGAGCATATCTCAGCAGCTTGACAGCACACCTCAAAGCTCTAGAAAACAATTAAATAAACCCTAGAGGAGTAGAAGGCAGGAAATAATCAAACTCAGGGCTGAAATCAAACAAGAAGAAACAAAACCGAGTATCAAAAGAATCAGCAAACCCAGGAACTGGTTCTTTGAGAAAATCAACAAGATAAATAAACACTTAGCCATACTAACCAAGGTCACAGAGAATATATCCAAATTAATAAAATCAGAAATAAAAGGGAGACATAACAACAAATTCTGAAGAAATTAAAAAGATCATCAGATCCTACTACAAAAACATATATTCAACAAAACTGGAAAATGTGGAGGAAATGGACAATTTTCTATACAGATACCAGATACCACAGTGAAATCAGGAACAAATAAACCATCTAAACAACCCCATAACTCATAAAGAAATAGAAACTGTTATTAAACATCTCCCATCCAGAAGGAGCCCAGAACCAGATGGATTTAGTGCAGAATTCTATCAGACCTTCATAGAAGACTTCATAGCAATACTGCCCAAATTATTCCGCAAAATAGAAACAGACAGAGCACTACCAAATTCCTTCTATAAAGCCACAATTACTCTTATACCTAAACAATACAAAGATACAACAAAGATAGAGTAATTCAGACCAATTTGATTTATGAATATTGATGAAAAAAATGCTCAATAAAATTCTTGCAAACTGAGTCCAAGAACACATCCAAACAATCATCCATCATGATCAAGTAGGCCTCATGGCAAGGATGCAGGGATGGTTTAATATACAGATTTCATCAACAAAATTCACCATATAAACAAACTCAAAGGAAAAAAACCCACATGATCATTTCATTAGATGCTGAGAAATCATTTGACAAAATTCAGTAACCTTTCATTAATAAAGTCCTGGAAAGATCAGGAATTCAAGGCCCATATCTAAATATAGGAAAAGGCAAAATACATCCAACCAGTAGCTAATATCAAACTAAACTGAGAAAATTGAAGGAATCCCACTAAAATCAGGGACTAGACAAGGCTGCCCACTCTTTCCTTACTTTTTCAATATGGTACTTAAAGTCCTAGCCATAGCAATCAAACAATGAAAGTAGGTCAAAGGGATAAAAATTAGAAGGGACGAAGTCAAAATACTAAAATTCGAAGATGATATGATAGTCTACTTAAGCAACACCAAAATTCCACCAGAGAACTACTTAACCTGATCAACAATTTCAGCAAACTGTCCGGGTATAAAATTAATTCAAACAATTCAGTAGCCTTCCTCTACTCAAAGGGTAAACAGGCTGAGAAAGAAATTAGGAAAATGACACCCTTCACAACAGTCCCAAATAATATAAAATAACTTGCTGTTACTTGAACCAAGCAAGTAAAAACTCTGTATGACAAGAACTTCAAATCTCTGAAGAAATAGAAGAAGATCTCAGAAGATGGAAAGATCTCCCATGCTCATAGATTGGCAGGATGAATATGGTAAAAAATGGCCATTTTGCCAAAGGCAATCTACAGATTCAATGCCATCACCAACAATATTCCTACTCAATTCTTTATAAAGGTAGAGAGTGCAATTTGCCGTCATTTGGTATAACATAAAACCCAGGACAGCAAAACTATACTCAACAATAAAAGACCTTCTGGGGGAATCACCATCTCTGACCTCAAGCAGTATTACAGAGCAATAGTGTGTATGGTATTGGCATACAGACAGGCAGCTCAGTGGCACATAATTGAAGACACAGAAAAGAACCCACACACCTATGGTCATTTGATCTTTGACAAAGGAGGTAAAACATCCAATGGAAGAAACATAGCATTTTTAACAAATGGTGCTGGATCAAGTGGAGGTAAGCATGTAGGAGAATGCAAGTTGACCCATTCTTATTGCCCTGGACAAAGCTTAAGTCCAAGTGGACCAAGGGCCTCCACATCAAACCAGATACACTGAAAGTAATAGATAAAAAGTAGGGAAGAGTCTCGAAGACATGAGCACTAAGGAGATATGGAGGCCAAATCTAAAGCAGAGAATGAAGGAAAAGCCATTCAGAGTCTGCCCCACATGTGGCCCATATATATACAGCCACCAAAACTAGGTAAGATTGATGAAGCTAAAAAGTGCTTACTGAAAGGGACTGGATATGCATCTCCCCTGAGAGACACATCCAGGGCATGTCAAATAAAGAGGTCAGTGCTAGCAGTAAACTACTGAACTGAGAACAGGACCCCCTTTATGGGAATTAGAGGAAGGATTCAAAGAGCTGAAGGGCTTGCAACCCCATAAGAACAACAATGCCAACCAAATAAACCACTAGCAAAAGACTATACATGGACTGACCCAGGGGTCTAACTGCATATGTAGGAGAGAATAGACTTGTTGGGGTACCTGTGGAAGTGGAAGCCCTTGTTCTTAACAAGGTTGGACCCTCAGTGCAGGGGAATGTCCGGGAAGGGGTTTCAAGGGGCATGGATTGGGGGACCATACATATGGGGAAGGGTCCCAGGAGGAGGGCTTATGGACCAAAATCTGGGAAAGGGAATAAGGTTTGAAATGTAAATAAAAAGTATATATCTATTAAAAACCAAAATTTTAAAAAATGATAATAATAGTAAGAAGTAATCAAGAAAAAAAGAAACTGTGAATAAGAAAGAAATTTTAGGACTTGGAAAAGATGAATGCCAGGTATTTGAAAAACTGTATGACCATGGTAAACACTTTAATATATGTGAGAAATTTTTTACATGTTACTGAATTGCATCTTTTTTTTAAATAGTGAATGGAAATACAGTCCCTTCCTGGGTGTGAGGCTAGGTATCCAGATGTAGTGGAATTCATTATTTGTTGAGTCCTGAACCTTTGAGCCTGCTTCTAACTCAGCTTATGCCAAGGAAACTAGGCCAAGGTGATAGCTAAGCCATTGACCAAACTATCTAGACTAACAATCACAGGTGAAATTCCACCTTGTAAATGGGACGAGCAGAATAAAAGATACCTTTAAGGATTTAAAAAAAATGAAAAGTACCCAAAAAATCCAATAAAAAAGTTTCAAATAAAAATAACTTAGGAAATTCAAAATACTGCGGTGTCATTCCACAATCATGATGTGTTTCTTCTGTGATAGCTTACAGGTTAATTTACTTCTCTATGACTGTTTTCTTATTTGAAAGTAAGTAATGGCATCATCTGTGGAGTGGATGGGGAGAACAAAAGCTTTGCCTAACTTGAATAATCGATCCCTCCTGAGCATGTGCTTAACATTCTAAGCACAGGGAAATTTCCTGAGGGGATTAAAAAACAAAATCCAAACATAAAACAGGAACAATAACGATGTAAAAACATTCTGCATGCTGGGTATGAAGACATGTTACAACTTTAATCAGCTTTGTAGGTATTTCTAATAAACATCCCAAGAAACAAAAATCCCATCACAGTCCTAGCAGTTGCATCCAACAAAGAGAGAGCTGTGAGGTAGTGCCTGCTGCTTCTTTCCCCAGATACCCCTGGGCCTCAGGCCTGCACCCAGTGAGCTGGACCTAAGAGCAGCCAGGTTGAAATTCCTGCTGCCATGGCAGGATTCTACAGGAACATTTCCCTTTGACAACAAGGAACCTGTGTGGAGGAGACCTCTTGGTGAGTCCTCATGGACTCTGCATTTCCTATTCTACAGGGAGAAGCCCTGCCAGGTCTTTGGCAAGGCCAGCCAGTTGTTTGGGTAAGTCTCTGGTCCTGTGGCAGAGGGCGAGGAATGGCAGAAAGAATGGCAGCTCCACTGAGAGCAAAGGTTAACCCTTCTAGGCCTATGACCTCCTAATTAATTTGTCTTTTCACCTGATGCCCTATTCACATTTTCTTACTATCATACAACTGTGATCTTGATGAGCAGCTGGGCTCTTGTTTTCTTAATCAGTTCTTTGTTGTCACAGACGTTTTTAACTTACTCCAACCCATGAGACTTATTCACACCTTCTGTATGCAGTAGGACCCTTGGTGGGCCTGTCATCTCAAAAATAGTAGGTTCAGTAATCCAAAAGATTGGACTCCAATTTACCTCAGGCCAGGAAAGAAGTCAGCCACCATTAGTAAAAGAGCAAGGGAAAAATTACATAGGAAAAACAAGTGCCTTAATTAGAAGAAAAGATCCTCAACTTCTAAGGCCCGCACATCTGCACCCCTCTCTTCTGAGCTTTGTAAAGTGATGTTGTATAACTCTAGATGGTAGTAAAAGGCAGAGTTCTTCCCAGAAAGGTCAAACATGATTTTCACTCTTACATCTGTGAGGTGGGGTGGCATTATAGCACACATTCAGGTAGAATTATAACACCAAGGATAAGAAGACAGAATCCATATATCACAATGCCAAATGGACTCCCTCCTCAACTTATGGACCCATTAAAATTGAGGTTCAACCTGAACTCACGCCAGTCCTCTCCCTTCCCATCCTCCTGATTCTTATGTTTAGTAGGAGTAAAGGATCATGGTGCAGCCCCCAATATTCTCATGCCTAGAGTTGCCTATTCAGGACGAATGATATTGGAGAAGTGATGGCTATATAGTTACAATGTAGTAACACAAGCTCCAAGTTGACATTTGCTCACTGACGTCCAATTTAATTGTCTTGTTATATTTGAGAAAGGGAGGATGCCCTACTTAATATATAAAAGGGAAAGAAATTTATTATTTTATATATGCCGTGTAGTTGGTCTCTATGTTCCCAAGAAAAAGGAGTTTTTATTGCAAAAAAAAATAGGATTATAGACCATTGATTTTGTGAAATACATGGATATGTAATTGGAAACAATGTCAGCTGTCAAGGACTGCACACTAATCAACTATTTCTCGGTTTTATACACTCAGAGGTATAGAAGAAACATATTGGCCTCCACAAAAAGGGAAAAGCTTAAGAATCGAAATGTATGTCACATGCATTGTCTCGGCTAGTAGATTTACCTTTAAGAAAAAACTGCCTCCTCCTTGGCCCCTAGAGATTTGGGTGCTAAGAAAAATCTGTTCTCCAATTCAGGGTTGTAAGCAACTCTCCCCAGCAAAAGCATTGTTGACTTCTAATGAAGCAGAGAGACATATCTAGCTTTGAAATAGAGGTTGCCAAATGGTATTCCCAGTGACACATGGGAGACTGGAGGAAAGGGTCCCCACAGAAATTCATCACTTTGTGGAGAGCTGGTTAGTAGGTAGGCCATAGAACTTTCCAGTGACATCATCAGTAAGCCGTTCACTGGACACTCTATTGTATCTAAGAGATCCCTAGAATATTCAGTGATGTCACCAGTGTTGTGGTGACACCAACTGCCTTTGGGATCTTTCTTCAGTTCCCTTTGGGTTCACAAGCAGGCATGTTTCGCCAGCTGCTCAGGCTATTTCGGAAGGAAAGGGGAGATCAAGGAGAGACCACACCAGGTCAGAGGGAAGCTGACCCCCTCTCTAGTGAAACAGGAAGGAGGAAATCCTTCTGTGGAAGGCTTGGTGAGTCCTGGGCAGAGTTGGGGAACATCCTCAAGGAGGTAGGTTTGAGATGTGCCTTCTAAGACTAGGCCTTACAAGCAGGAGCCTTGGGATTTCTCAAAGGCAAACCAAGAGTCAGGAGTTCCTAATCTTTAATTTGAGAGAAAGCCATAAAGTGGTAAGCCTTCAGTGTCTTTTCTTGAAGCTTTTTAAATGTGAGTGTCAATGAATGGGAGGAGGAGGCACTGTGAGATTAACAATGTGACCATCCATGGTTGGGAGTTGAAGCACTTCATCCTCTAGATTACTGTAGGTTACATAAGTCTCTGATGGCGAGAACAAGGAAGGATGCACCCCTAGTCATGAATTGAGTTCTCAGACACTTTGATCTGCAACACAGATGATTATAGCTTGATGGTGCTAAGCATTATGAACTCCAGGGTTGACTGCAGCACATCTGATATGACATAACAATGTCCCAGATGTTTATGTATCAGTCAGGTTATACTGTTCAGGGTGAGGGGTCCTGTAATAGTGAGTGTGGCACGTGGATGGCATTAGAGGTTGGGAAGAGGGACATAGCTTAAAAATCCACCTTTAAGAAAGCTTTTCTGCTCTTCCAGGGATTCACCCAGTCTCTACTATTTCCCCTTCCTGAACCTCCTTTTGAGATTCAGAATGATCTTTTCTGCCTGTGGACCATCAAATATGCAAATTCACTTGGGTTTATCTATCTACAGGTTTTGGTAGGAAGGCATCATCCCAAAGTGTCATCAGCAAGCAAGAGGAGTGTCTAAAGGAACTGGAGGAACTCAAATTTGAAATCCAGAAGTGTCAATTCGAGAGGGATGAACTTTACCAAATCCTGGACCTTTATATCTATGATGATTGGGACCACAGGTAGTCATTATGCCCAGTAACCTGTTCACTGTCTTGTGCTCTCTTTCTGCTAACCCGATATTTCCTCATAGCACGAGAGAGTTTCACCTCTCATCCTGGATTTTAAGGAGCCTTGGCAGGCATTACCTTTGAGATAAGCTAGGTGCTGTGTGTTTAGGGCCAGCCTTTTTGTACTTGACCCTGAGCTCCTTGGATTAGCGTTGGTTCTGTCAGCAGCTGGAAGGACCTGGTCACACTTGCTGCAACTGTGTGTGTGAATGAAATGCCTGCACGGCATCACTCTTTTCCTCTGAATTTGTTCATTATACACTTATTCTATGGCACCTCCATGCATGTAGTTGGCATTCTAAATGTTTTTGGATATGGGTTGGTATGTATATATGTGGAAGTACTTGTTGGTGGTTTACTCAGGATCAGGAGGTCTGGGACGTTTGATGGGGTCTGAGGATTTGGTTGATCAACAGTTTGCAGGTCATGATAGTGATGAGTACGTGGAGGCCCACATTGATCAACTGAGCACTTTGCTCCTTCTGTATACCTTGGTGGCACACAGGACTCTCCCGAGGGGAGGAGGTGCTATAAATCCTCTTCCCTGTCAAACATAGTTATGCCCTCTGAGAATTCATGTAACGATAGAAACCAAGGATTGAGTATACCTGCTTTCAAAACAAGAGAAATGTCATCACAGCTTTCTCTTGGGCCCAAAGCTGTGGCACAGACTGGAGGAATCTTCTTCCTGAACTAGTCAATTCCATCATGCTCACCTGGCCAGCTCTTGAAGGTCAGGTCCCTCCAATTGGTACCGTGGCTCTGTTCTCCTGTGCCCAGGATAATAAGTTTAATCAGTACAACTATTTCAAAGGAGCAAGTATGTGCTATATACTGGGTTTACGTAATTGAGAGAACAGTCTGATTTCACCTAATTTGTTTCACCTGCTTTGATCTTAATTTTTTATTTTTTAACTATCCAGTGATGGTTTATTGTGACCTAGAAAGGGTCACTGTGGGAATAAATTCTTGACAGTTGTTATTCCAAACAGGCAGGTCTCAGGCTCTGCCCACTCCTATATAGTAAGTCTTTGCAGAACCATATCTCCCCAGTCTTTTAAGGGGTCCTTATTTCAAAACAAAATTTGCTTATTTACATGGAAATATTTTCTGTGGATTGAGTCTCACTGTTGGGTTTTGGTCTGGTTTTTGAGTTTGCCACTTTCTTCCCTTCTACCATTCCTTGAATTTGAAATTTTTATTATATATTTTTTATTTACACTTCACCAAATTCTGAAATCATGAGTTCAAAACATTATTTGTTCCTTTGGCCATGACCTAACCCAGGCTGGATGTCGAATTGCCAGTACTTCAATCCGAACATGAGATGAGAATGATGGCTATGCAAATGATGACCAACTCAATAAGTGATGCCATGGAGAGGTACAAGGAGCTCATACAAGTGAACAGTTCCTACCGGTGAGTAGCTGACAGAGATGAGAACCCAGCACTAGGCAGGGAATGCTTCTGTCATGTATGACTTTGAACAAAAGTCAGGGCTCTGGTTCCATGGTGTCTGACTCTTAACAAGAAGCCTGCCTCCTGGCAAGAGTCTTAGATTTGTAGCTCTTGGACTCAGTTGTCCTACATGTGAAGGGTGTAGAAGACCCTCCAATTGTTATTTTCCCCAATAAGGATCCTCTAGATAGAAAAGGTTTGCACCATGATGGGAATATCAATCAACTCTGAATCTCTAGGACTCTAACAGGAGATTTAAAGACCTGTGATCCATGAGAAACACATGGAAAGACTATATAGCTATTGGGTCGTCTATCCTCCCTCAGAGGGGATTTGACCTCTACTTGCAGATGATTTCAGCATACTATGGACATATGAGCTCCCTTATGGACCATTTCTTCTACCTTGATTTATATAAACCGTCTTAGTGTCAGCATTTTCAGAAGTACTTTCATTCACAGGGAATGTGTCCTCTGGATTTGACCTCCCCTAATTGGTGCTAACTTGTATAGTGTGGCTCTAGTCTGGGGATTTCTGGGGATGAGGACCCTTGAAGGGATGATTGTACTTGCAAGAGTGACAGGCAAATAGAAGCTGGCAGGGATTTACCATTTTTTGTTTGTGGTTCAGCATCAGGCACTCCCAGCTCCTGCGTGAACAAGCTCAATTGAAGAACAATATACAGATTTTGCTGAATGAGAAGAGAAAACTGCTGGTTGAGCAGACTGAACTGCCAGCATCCTCTGTGGAGGCAAAGAGGCTCTGTGAAGAGGCCAGAATGAACATCTGTGACCCCAGTGCCAAGCAACAGCAGGTAGGGTTAGGGCTCAGGGTCAGGCTGTCCTCATGTCTTACCACAAACATAGATAACCAATGTAGCTGTCTATTGAGGGATCTATGTCCTGACCTAGGTCTCATCCAAGTGTTCATTTATGTGATGGTTTACAAGGCTTTCTGTGGAGATAGCCCCTCTTCAAGAAACTGCGTGTTTGGAAAGCAAATGCTCCTGCTCTTCAAGAATCTGCAGTTTATTAAGGGAGATGGGTTGATCACACATCACAGCACTACATGCCATATGTGTGGAGGGTGCTATGTGGGAGCCCCTCTTTAGACTAGAGCAGGGCTTTGAGGGATGAAGCAAAAGCCCAGAGCCCATTTTCTTTGCAGGGGTCCTGTGAGATTCCAGGAACTAAATAGTTTAGAAGGAGGAGAGCCTGGTGGAAATGCCAAAGAAATGGTTGTCATTGTCATCTTTTGGTGGATTTGTTCTTTCTCCACCATTTTCCCTGTATATCAAGACCATCTCTTCATGCTTCCTAAATCATGGTACCTGACAGAGAAAGAGTAGCAGCATGTCAGTCCTGTTTTGTTCGAGTGTTGCTGGAGAGTTCATATCTTGACCTTATACTCTGTAGATGCTTGGGAAAGCAGGGATGTGGAAAGGTGTTCTCAAAACCTGACAATTGGCATGAGAGATTTGAGACTTCAAGAACAGAGTTATCTACCCCCATTCTCATCAAGAAGAGTGCTATCTAGGCCTTTTTGTTCCTCTCAGGAAAAATGGCTGAGTAGTGATTCTTAAAATACCTGCTTTGAATAGTCTATATTATGTTGTTCCTCCAGTGTGATGGGATCTTCATTGTTTTCTGCCGACTTGCGATTTTTGGGGTGCGTGTGTGTGTGTGTGTGTGTGTGTGTGTGTGTGTCTGTTTGTGGTTGTTTGTGTGTGTGTCTGTATGGGTGTGTGATAGAGTATGTGTGTGAGTGGGTGTATGTGTGTGTGAGTGTGTGTATGTGTGTATGTGTGTGTGAGTGTGTCTGTGAGTGTGTGTTAGGGTGTTTATATGTGACTTTGTGTGTGTGTGTGTGAGTGTGTGTGTGTGTGTGTGTGTGTGTCTGTTTGTGTGTACCAGCTGTGGCTCAGCATGTTTATGCTCATGTTGTGGGTTTAATTCTGGATGATTTTCCAAGTGTTTCTAGTATGGGTTCTTTTGTATGTGTGTGTGTGTGTGTATGTGTGTGTGTATGTATGTGTGTGTGTGTGTGTTTCCCTGTGCATAATTGCACAGGTGAGTCTCTATTGCCCTGTTTTATGAGAACAAGAATCTAAGAGTTCACTTTGCCTCCATGAATATCAAATGTAGCACCCCAATCACTTGGAATCTCCACCTAGCTCTGTACAGCAAAAGAACCCAAAACACGTGTAAAGTTAGATTTTCAAGTGATTAGGGAAAAATGACTGGTCTGCATCAAAATCCTTTGGAGCACATCAAAGGAATGGAGTACATGGAGGTAAGGGGGGCTGCTTTATAAAATCCATTGATTTATGATCCTTCTCTGTCCTTTGTGAATGGTGAAAGCCCACTGGAAGGTTGCATCACTCACTGTGTCTTCTCCAAGGTTGCCTGCTACCATTTCTTTCCAGCTACCTTGGCACACTACAGTTTCCGCTGGGAGTTTGGCTTAGATTTTATTCATTGAGAATTTGAGTTGCTTGGAGTTGTATCATTATCCAGCAAAAGCCCCATAGCTATGCTGTGGTGCAAGAACAGGGCAGTTTCAGGAGCCCCTTTAGGTGCACAGATAATCTAAAGCGCTCCCCTATGTTATCTGTGTAGCATTCTGGAAGTGCTGTCAATCAACATCATTTTCTCTCAGTTAATTTCAGCCTTAATGGAGTTAGGAGAAATGATGAAATTCAGACGGGTCTGTTAGTGGACGATCAGAAAGGCCTGTGAGAAGCCATGTTCTTTAAGTGGAACAGAAGTCTTAGTCGACCCAGAGATCCCAGAGAAAAGAATAGGTGTGCAACTAGAGCACATCTGGGTTGTAGTGGTCCAAGGAGGGAAACTGTATGAGAGGTTGGAGCCTTTCAATGGATTATGACTCAGTGTGAGATAATCCATATAAGCATTTATTTATTTACTCCAAATATCTGTGACACAATCACATAATAGGTAGAAACATTGTTCATTTGGATCCTAGTTATGGAGATTTCCTATGATTCTGGGGGCATAGCTTTGGGCATGAAGTCACTCAGGCTATGGTAAATAGAGCTCCTATTAGAAGAAGGTGCACTCTATGGGGAAAGTCTGAAACAGTGAACAAGAACAGGAGTCTAGTCCACCACCAACATATGATCATGTGCTGGGAAACAAGACTGCTCTACACAGCCTTGGAAACTTGCTAAGCCAGATTGGTAATAGGGAAAGAACCCTGATTCTATGTCGGTTTATGGGAGGACAGCACATCACTGACTGAGCTGTCTATAGGCTATGACCACTATGTTCATAACCCACTCAACATTTGTTTTTAGTCCTGCAGAGTATCCTGGGGAATCATTATATTAAGCATTAAAAGGGAAAGTAAACACTGCAATGTACTATGTTTATATTGTGTAAACACAAACGTCTTGTGTGTTTGCGAGTTAGTATTAGTGTGTCTGTGTGTCTGTGTGTGTGTTTGTGTGTGCACACATGCATGCATGCTTCCATTGACAGTACACTCATCTGATGACCAGAATAAGTATTAGAGGAAAGAATGCAGGATATTCTGAAGCAGAAAGAACCGATCAACCAGGAAAGTGACTTGGGAGGAACATTGTAGAAGCATTCTGATATTTTGAGATCAGGCAGGACCACAGACTGGCAGAAGCCAATTGGATTTCCTGTCCCTATATAACTATCCTTTTTGGATGGCTGACCACTGACAAGGTTTTCACCTTCAGTCACCTAAAGAACTACCCAGAGTATTGTTCTGGTACAGTTTATGTAAATTTTGTCCATGACAGGATATGTATAATCCTCAGGATTTCTTTGTATTTTGTACTTCTTTCTTCCTGTTAACTCTCTGATAAGATCTGAGAACATTTTCTCTTCTGTCATCTCACAAATTGCATTACAATAAGCATAGTCTTACAGGGGTGCTGTGATGTATCTCCATCATAATAAACTTTACTGTTCCTTTTGTATGCTGTGAGGATTTGCATGGAGCACCTTCTCAGTGATTACAGGATCTGTGCAGTGAGCATGAATTTGAAGTGTGATGGCTTCTCTGTGTATTTGCAGATTCAGTGGTTACAAATTGAACCTAGGCAGGTTCCTTCAGTGCTAACATAATCAGAACTTTCACCACAATTCTGTGCATGTTCTCCAGAAGGAATCCACATGGTATTCTAGGTTGCTCATGCCATTCTTGAACTCAGATTCAGACCCAGCTACAATGTTATTATTCAATATAATAAACCTGGACCAGTGACAAAATATGCTCATTTTTCTCTTAATTCCAGTACAGTGCATAGTCCACAGTTCAAATTCTAGCAGTTTGAAAACCTGAGATATTTATCCAAGCCCAGGTACTCTATGACACTTGGGGATGCAGGGACTGACCTCAGGTGATTGTCCAACTGAATAGAGCTGATGTAAGAGGGAGAGCTGAATTGACAACCACTCACTAAACCTTTATTCCCTTGCTCTGCTAGGTCTGAAATTCTCCAGCAGAAACTCGAACATGACACAGACCAGGACAAGATCTCCCTTGGAGAGAAGAGCTACAGGAGGAGAACTAAGTGTGCACAGCAAATACACCACTATTGCATCTTACCTGTAATGTCCATAGCAATTGTGGACTGCATTTTCCTCCTTTAGTTTAACTTCTTTGGATTGAATAGGCCATACTTTCACCCCAGCTCTCTCCAGCAAGTGTGCACTTTTAGAGGGACCCAGAGAAGTGTTGATGCACATCAATCAAGAGCTGCTGGTCATCCAGAAAGACTGTGCACGTGTAAATTTTTACTTGTCCTGATGGGTCATCCAGAAGAGTTTCATGGAGATCAGTTCACAACATTGGAAAGACTATGAAACAAAGTCTGTAATATCATTTATACTCAGTATTGGTAGGCTTTTACCTTAATACCCCCACTCCAACAAAACAGACCTACTTCCACTTCTCTTGAAAATATTATTACCATCAGTAACTGCTTGTCTACTATGTCTCCAAGGCAAGCCACAGGCTGTAAGTCTATTCTGCAAAAGGAGCAGCAAACGAATGCTTAGCGCAATTCCTCTATTTAAAGTTTGCTTCGGTTTTGGTTAATTTGGTTATTTGGTTTTCCTTCTATTCATTTGAAGATTTGTTATTTATCTGTTGTTGTTGTTTTGTTCATTTTGTTTTCTATTTTGATAAGGATATAGACTGTATATATTGACTACCTGCATCTGGTTACTATCAAGTAAATTGGATGTATTCTGGTCAATAAAGGAGTAATCTCAAACTCTTCACTCTTTTTTCTTTTTCTTTTTTTTTTTTTTTTTTTTTTTTTCGGAGCTGGGGACCGAACCCAGGGCCTTGCGCTCGCTAGGCAAATGCTCTACCGCTGAGCTAAATCCCCAACCCCTCAAACTCTTCACTCTTAACACCCTTCTTTATTGATCACTAATGTCAACATCTGAAGTCCCACAGTGATCAGGGAGGGATGGATCTCTGCATTTGCATGGGGACTGGGCATCAGTCTTACTTCCCAGTGAGACTGAGATTCAAAGGCATTTATACAGTCACTGTTCACTGCGTTTCCAACTCTGTGAATTTCAAGTTCATCATGCATACATTACCCACTGTTCAGGGTGAGGGGTCCTGTGATAGTGAGTGTGGCACGTGTACGGCATTAGAGGTTGGGAAGAGGGACATAGCTTAAGAATCTCCCGTTTAGAAAGCTTTTCTGCTCTTTCAGG
Source organism: Rattus norvegicus (assembly GCF_021556685.1). Lineage (NCBI taxonomy): Eukaryota > Metazoa > Chordata > Mammalia > Rodentia > Muridae > Rattus > Rattus norvegicus. The sequence continues at coordinate 25,357,069 of NC_141542.1, forward strand.
GATTCACCCAGTCTCTGCCATTTCCCCTTCCTCAACCTCCTTTTGGGATTCAGAATGAACTTTTCCTCCCATGGTCCATAAAATATGCGAATTCACTTGGGTTTATCTATCTACAGGTTTTGGTAGGAAGGCATCATCCCAAACTGTCATCAGTAAGGAAAAGGAGCATCTAAAGGAACTGGAGGAAGTCAAATTTGAATCCAGAAGTGTGAATTCGAGAGGGATGAACTTAAGGGGTTGGGGATTTAGCTCGCGGTAGAGCGCTTGCCTAGCAAGCACAAGGCCCTGTGTTCAGTCCCCAGCTCCGGGAAAAAAAAAAAAGGAGAGGGATGAACTTTATCAAATCGTGGACCTTTATATCTATGATGATTGGAACCACAGGTAGTCATTATGCCCAGTAACCTGTTCACTGTCTTGTGCTCTCTCTCTGCTAACCCAGGATTTCCTCATAGAACGAGAGAGTTTCACCTCTCATCCTGAATTTTAAGGAGATTTGGCAGGCATTTGCTTGTGAGATAAGCTAGGTGCTGTGTGTTTAGGGTCAACCTCTTTTGTACTTGACCCTGAGCTCCTTGGATTAGCGTTGGTTCTGTCAACAGCTAGAAGGACCTGGTCACACTTGCTGCCTGTAAGTGAGGGAATGAAATGCCTGCACGTCATCATTCTTTTCCTCTGATTTTGTTCATTATACACTGATTCTATGGCACCTCCATGCATGTAGTTGGGATTCTGCTTGTGCTTGTATATGGGTAGGTTTGTATGTTTGTGAAAGTGTTTGTGGGTTTTAAGCTCTCGGTCAGGGAGTCTGGGGAGTTTGATGGGATCTGAGGATTTGTGTGATGGACAGTTTGCAGGTCATGATAGTGGGGATGCCCACATGGATCAACTGAGCACTTTGCATCTTCTGTTTACTTAGGTGGTAGATAGGACTCTCCTGAGGGAAGGAGGGGTTACAAATCCTCTTCCCTGTCAAAGTAGTTATGCCCTCTGGGAATTCATGGAACAGTAGGAAACAAGGTTTGAGAATCCCTGTTTTCATAACAAAAGAAATGTCATCACAACTATCTGTTGGACCCAAGCCACTGCAGTACAGAGGGTCTTTGGAGAACCATATTGCCACAGCTTTTTAAAGAGTCCATATTTCAAAATAATTCTTTGCTGATTTGTGTAGAAATATTTCCTTGAAAGAATTGTTGTTGGAGTCTCACTGTTGTGTTTTTGCTTTGGTCTTTGTATTTGCCACATTCTTCCCTCCCCCTCATTTCTTAAATTTGAATTTTTTATTGGGTTTTTTTATTTATAATTCACCTAATTCTGAAATCATGAGTTCAGGTGGTTATTTATTCCTTGGGCCATGTCCCAACACAGACTGGATGTCGAATTGCCAGTACTTCAATCCGAACATGAGATGAGAATGATGGCTATGCAAATGATGACCAACTCAATAAGTGATGCCATGGAGAGGTACAAGGAGTTCATACAAGTGAACAGTTCCTACCAGTGAGTTGCTGACAGAGATGAGAACCCAGCACTAGGCAGGGAATGCTTCTGTCCTGTATGACTTTGAACCAAAGTCAGGGCTCTGGTTCTGTAGTGTCTGACTCTTAACAAGAAGCCTGCCTTATGGCAAGGGTCTTAGATTTGTAGCTCTTGGACTCAGTTGTCGTACATGTGAAGGGTGTAGAAGACCCTCCAATTGTTATTTTCCCCATTAAGGATCCTCTAGATAGAAAGTTTTGTACCATAATGGGAATATCAATCAACTCTGAATCTCTAGGACTCTTGACAGGAGATTTAAAGATCTATGATCCATGAGAAACACATGGAAAGATTGTACAGTTATTGGGTCTTCTATCCTCCCTCAGAAGGGCTTTCCCCACCACGTGAAGATGGTTTCACCATACCATGGACATACGAGCTCCCTTATGGATAATTTCTTCTTCCTTGATTTATATAAACTGTCTTAGTGTCAGGATTATGAGAAGTATTTGATTCATGTGGAATGTGGATTCTGGATTTGACCTCCTCTAATTGGTGCTAACCTGTACAGTGTGGCTCTATTCTGGGGATTTCTGAGGATGAGGACCCTTGAAGGGATGATTGGACTTGCAAGAGTGACAGGCAAATAGAAGCTGGCTGGGATTTACCATTTTTTGTTTGTGGTTCAGCATCAGGCACTCCCAGCTCCTGCATGAACAAACTCAATTGAAGAATATACAGATTTTGCTGAATGAGAAGAGAGAACTGCTGGTGGAGCAGACTGAACTGCCAGCATCCTCTGTGGAGGCAAAGAGGCTCTGTGAAGAGGCCGGAATGAACATCTGTGACCCCAGAGCCAAGCAACAGCAGGTAGAGTTAGGGCTCAGGGTCAGGTTGTCCTCATGTCTCACCATAACCATAGACAAACCAATGTAACTGTCTATTGATGAATCCATGTCCTGACCTAGGTCTCATCCAAGTGTTCATTTATGTGATGGTTTACAAGGCTCTCTGTGGAGATAGCCCCTCTTCAAGAAACTGCATGTTTGGAAAGCAAATGCTCCTGCTCTTTGAGAATCTGCACTTCATTAAGGGAGAGAGGTTGATCACACATCACAGCACTACATGCCATTATGTGTGGAGGGTGCTATGTGGGAGCCCCTCTTTAGACTAGAGCATGGCTTTGAGGGATGAAGCAAAACCCTGAAGCTCATTTTCTTTTCAGGGATCTTGTGAGACTCCAGGAAGTAAATACTTTTAAAGGAGGAGACCCTCATGGAAATGCCAAAGAAATGGTTCTCATTGTCATTTGTGGTGGCTTTTGTTCTTCCTCCACCTTTTCCCTCTATATGAAGATGGTGCCTTCATGCTTTATAGATCTTGGGTAACTACAGAGCCTGAGGAGCAGCATGTCAGTCCTGTCTTATTTGAGTGCTCCTGGAGAGTTCATAACTGGGCCTTACAATCTGAAGCTGGTTAGAAGAGCAAGGATGTGGAAATGTTTCTCAAAGGCTGACGGTTGCCATGAGAGATTTGAGACTTCAAGAACAAAGTTTCCGTATGTACCCCCAATTCACCAAGGAAGGTGCATTGCTGTGCTGATCTGCATCTTAGGGAGCATGTGGAGAGGCCAGTTCATGACATGGAATTTTGTCCAGTCATTATCCAACTTAGTCCTTTAAGCCCAGGTCTCTCAACAAACATGAAGCTTCCTGTTTTGTTCTGGCCAGCAGTCTTTGCATCACCAGTCCAGTTCCAGGTGGAGCCCCCTCTCTTATTTGTCTCAACACATTCTTAAACCATTCAGCTATTTTAAAAATAATGATTAGATTTCTTTACTTTACCTGAACAGAGGAATCCCCCAGGAAGATTCTGGTTTGTCTTATTGGCTTCACCATGATATTGCATGGAATCCTAGAGTGCAACCCTCTGCTGACATTGCTTTGCTGACTTTGGGCACGGCATTCTTTCAGGATAGATTCCCTCTCAATATTGTACACAGTGCTGCATTTCAGAAAAGTCACTGTATGTTATTTATTTAGCCTCCTTCTGACTGGCATTGAGGTTGTTTTAACATCACATGAACACTAATGTGATGAAAATTTCCTGGTAAATGACCGTGAATCGCTGTCTTCTCTGATGCTTCCAAGGTCTTCTAAGAAGGAAACAGGGTAGTTTTAGTGAGGGGCCTATGATGAGTCAACATAGAGCTTGATGGAGTCTTTTCCCTCTCTCTTGGGAATTTGATGTTGTGTTGTTTAGGCTATCTGTGCAGAACATGTAACTTACTCGTAGGACCAGAAAGTATCTGCATAGAAAGGTTTCCTGAAGTGGAAATGAGTACAGACCAGCGCAGCACAGCCTGCTTCAGTCTAAGAGACTCGTACACAGCATTGTTCCCACTAATTTCTCACTCAACAGGAAATGTGCTGCGTAAGAGCAAAGTTTTCATTTGTGCATGAGAGTGTGTATTTGTGTGTGTGTGTGTGTGTGTGTGTGTGTGTGTTTGTGTTTGCAGTAGTGAATGTGTTTCCCTCTATTTCCAAGTATCATAAGAAAAGAATTCTAAGAGTTCACTTTACATCCATGAAACATGAAATACAGCTGCCCAGTCATTTGGCATCTCCATGTAGCTCTGTACAGCAAAAGGACACCTAAGTTATTAATTTATTCTGTTTACAAAAAAATCGCAACAGAATTATCTTGTGAAGTGTGGGGGAGGAGTGGGAAATATGTTCAAGTGAGTCGTGTTTCACATTGGTAACAAATGGTACAGGCCTGGAGCTTGCAGGTCCCTTTTTGTTATGGTGTAGAAGCAGGACAATAAAGTCCTGTAGAAATGCAACCCCCAAAAAGAGGACACAAAAAACACCTGTAAAGTTAGATTTTCAAGTGATTGTGGGCAAAACTACTGATCTGCATTGAAATCCTTTGGAGCACATCATAGGAGTGGAGTTAAGGGAGGTAAGGGCTAGGCTTCTCTATAAAATCCATGAGTTTATGCGGCTTCTCTGTTCTTTGTGAATGGTGAAAGCCCACTGGAAGGTTGTGTCACTCACTGTGTCTTCTCCAAGGTTGCTTTCCACATTGCCTGCTACCATTTCTTCCCAGCTACCTTGGCACACTACAGCTTCCCCTGGGAGTTTGGCTTGGATTATATTCACTGAGATTTTGAGTTGCTTGGAGTTGTGTTGTCATCCAGCAAAAGTCCCATAGCTATGCTGTGGTGCAAGAACAGGGCAGTGTCAGGAGCCCCTTTAGGTTCACAGATAATCTAAAGCTCTCCCCTATGTTATCTGTGTAGCATTCTGCAAGTGCTGTCAATCAACATCATTTTCTCTCAGTTAATTTCAGCCTCAATGGAGTTAGGAGAAATGATGAAATTCAGATGGGTCTGGGAGTGTAAGAACAGGTAGCCCTATGAGAAGCCATGTTCAGAAAGTGGAACAGAAATTTTAGTTAACCCAGTGATTCCACAACAAGGAGTAGGTATTGCCATTGCAACTAGGGCACATCAGTGTTGTAGTGGTCCCAGAGTAGCCCTGAAGGAGAATCTATCCAGACGTCCATCAGGCAAGGAGTAAAAGTGTAGCATAGGGTGGAGCCCTTCCATAGATTCTGATTCAGTCTGAGAAAATCCATGCAAGCTTTTACGTACTTACTCAAAATATCTGTGGCACAATCACATTACAGGGAGAAAAATTGTTGATTTGGATCCTGGTTATGGAGATTTCCTATGATTCTAGCTTTGGGCATGAAGTCACTCAGTCTATGGTAAAGACAGCTCAGATTAGAAGAAGCTGCACACTTTGGGGAAAGTCTGAAACAGTGAACAAGAACAAGAGTCTAGTCTACCACCAACATATGATCCTTTGCTGGGGAACAAGACTGCTCTACACAGCCTTGGGAACTTGCAAAGCAAGATTGTTAATGGGGAAAGAACCCTGAGTCTGTCGGTTTATGAGAGGACAGCACATCACTGACTGAGCTATCTATAGGCTCTATTCACTATGTACATATCCCACTCAACATTTTTTTTATGCCTCCAGCGAATCCTGGGGAATCTTTACATTAAGCATTAATGTTCAGGTAGGAACACAGGCTGGAATCCATTTGAATATCCTTTCCCTATATAAGTACCCGTTTTGGGTGAATGACCAACTACATGGATTTCAGCCTTAGGCAGCTAAAGAGCTACTCAGAGTATAGTTCTGGTACAGTTCAAATGAATTTTGCCCATGAAACAATATATATGATCCTCTGGATTTCTTGCTATGTTCTACTCCTTTCTTCCTGTGATCTCTCTGGAAAGATCTGAGGACATTTTCTCTTCTGTCCTCTCACAAATTGCCTTACACTAGCCATAGACTTACAGGGGTGCTGGTGTGTTTCTACATCACAATCACCTTTAATGTCCATGTGTACGCTGGGAAGATTTGCATGGAGCACATTCTCAGTGATTACAGGATCTATGCACTTCCCATGGATTTGAAGTGAGATGGTTTCTCTGTGTATTTACAGATTCAGTGGTTACAAATGGAAATTAGACTGGTTCCTTCAGTGCTAATATTATCAGAACTTTCACCTCAATTCTGGGCATGTTCTCCAGAAGGCATCCACATGGTATTCTAGGTTGCTCATACCTCTCTTGAACTCAGATTCAGACCCAGCTACAGTGTTATTATTCAATATAATATACCTGGACCAGTGACAAAATATGCTCATTTTTCTCTTAATCCCAGTACAGTCCATAGTCCACAGTTCAAATTCTAGCAGTTTGAAAACCTGAGATATAAATCCAAGCCCAGGTACTCTATGACACTTGGGGATGCAGGGACTGACCTCAGCTGACAGGTCATGCTGGATTGTCCAACTGAATAGAGCTGATGTAAGAGGGAGAGCTGAATTGGAAACCACTCACTAAACCTTTATTCCCTTGCTCTGCTAGGTCTGAAATTCTCCAGCAGAAACTCGAACATGACACAGACCAGGACAAGATCTCCCTTGGAGAGAAGAGCTACAGGAGGAGAACTAAATGTGCACAACAAATACACCACTATTGCATCTCATCTGTAATGTCCATAGCAATTGTGGACTGCATTTTCCTCCTTTAGTTTGATTTCTTTGGATTGAATAGGCCGTACTTTCACCTCAGCTCTCTCCAGCAAGTGTATACTTTTGGAGGGACCCAGAGAAGTGTTGATGCACATCAATCAAGAGCTGCTGGTCATCCAGAAAGACTGTGCACGTGTAAATTTGTATTGTCCTGATGGGTCATGCAGAAGAGTTTCATGGAGATAAGTTCACAATATTGGAAAGTCTTTGTGACAAAGTCTGTAATATCATTTCTACTCAGTATTGGATGGCTTTGTCCTTAATGCCCCCACTCCAACAAAACAGACCTACTTCCACTCCTCTTGAAAAGATTATTACCATCAGTAACTGCTGGTCTACTATGTCTCCAAGGAGAGACACAGGCTATAAATCTATTCTGCAGAAGGAGCAGCAAAAAATGCTTAGTGCAATTCCTCTATTTAAAGTGTGGCTGAGTTTTGATTATTTTGGTTATTTCGTTTTCCTCCTATTCATTTGAAGTTTTGTTATTTATGTGTTGTTGTTTTGTTCATTTTGTTTTCTATTTTGATAAGGATATAGACTGTATATATTGACTACCTGCATCTGGTTACTATCAAGTAAATTGGATGTATCCTGGTGAAAAAAAGAGTAATCTCAAACTCTTCACTCTTAAGAACCTTCTTTATTGATCACTAGTGTCAACATCTGAAGTCCCACAGCGATCAGGGAGGGATGGATCTCTGCATTCTCATGGGGACTGGGCATCAAAATCACTTCCCAGTCAGACTGAGATTCAAAGGCAATTATACAGTCACTGTTCACTGTGTTCCAAACTCTATGAATTTCAACTTCATATTGCATATATTACCCACTGTGTATGCTTGCTCTCAAATATATAGTTACCTCTAAATTATACTCTGTGGATGAGAGTGTTGAACAAATTAATGGGATAAAAATTAATTTCTCTGCAATATCTCCCAGGACATATAAACATGGCATAAGGGAGTTTAAAGCAATCGGGAAGCCTGCACCCAAATCCCGTGGTGGAGAGTGCTGAACACCCAGGAATGCAGATAATCCTGAGACCACAGGACAGAAAGCCACTTCTGCCCAGCTCTGCCCACATCTCTGGCCCAATATTAATCTGCATGATGCCTCTGGAAACAGTAATAGAGGAGCAGTCAGTGGCAAGAACCTGCTTGGTTCAGCCTGGGCCCAGAACCTACCTGGGCCCTGAGCATATTTGAAGAAAACCAGAGGCATACAATTCTCTGTTTCCTGACTGTGGCTTTTTTTGATTCGAAGCTCTAAACACCATTTTGTTGTTGAATTTTAATTGGATATCTTTCTTTTTGAATTCAAATGTTATTCTTTCCTTTTTCCCAGAAATAAGTCCTAATACCATCGCCCTCCCCCTCTGCTATAAAAGTATTCCCTTCACCAGCCATCCACTTTCCCAGCCTAGGCAGGACCAAGGGCTGCTCATTCCATTTGTGCCCAAGAAGACCATCCTCTGATACACATGCAGATGAGGCCATGGCACAGTCCCTGTATAGTGGTTGGGTAGTGGTTTAGTCTCTGGGAACTCTGCTTGGCAGGCATGGTTGTTCTTATGGGGTTGCAAGTCCCTTCAACTCTTTCAATCGTTCTGTAATTCCTCCAACTGAGGTCCTGTTCTCAGTTCAATGGTTTGCTGCTAGCATTCGCCACTGCATTTGACATGCTCTGGCTGTGCCTCTCAGGAGACATCTATATCCAGTTCCTGTCAGCCTGCACCTCTTAGCTTCATCCACCTTATCTAGTTTGAAGGCTGTATGTGTATAGGTCACATATGGGGTAGACTCTGAATGGCCATTCCTCTAGGCTCTGTTCTAAACTTTGCATCCCTATCCCTTCAATAGGGATTCTTCTTCTCCTTTAAAGGAAGGAGTGAAGAACCAGCATTTTGGTCATCCTTCCTGAATTTCATTTGGTCTGTGAATCTCTGAGAATTTGAGCATTTGGGCTAATATCCACTTATCAATGAGTGCATACCATGTGTGTGTTTTTGTGATTGGGTTAACTCACTCAGGATGATATTTTCTGGTTCATTCTCTTTGCCTATGAATTTCATGAAGTCATTGTTTTTGATATCTCTGTAGTATTCTATTGTGTAGATGTACCACACTTTCTATTTCCATTCCTCTGTTGATGGGCATCTGGGATCTTTTCATTTTATTACTATTATAAATAAGGCTGCTATGAACATGGTGGAGCATGTGCCCTGTTGTATGTTGGAGCATCTTTTGGGTGTATGTGCAAGAGAGGTATAGCTGGGTCCTCAGCTAGTGCAATGTCTAATTTTCTGAGGAACCTCCAGACTGATATCCTGAATGGTTGTACCAGTCTGCAATCTCACCAACAATGGAGGAATGTTCCTCTTTCTGACATCCGTGCAAGCATCTTCTGTCGCCTGAGTGTTTTATCTTAGCCATTCAGACTGGTGTGAGGTGGAATCTGAGGCTTGTTTTGATTTACATTTCCCACATAACTAAAGATGTTGAACATTTCTTTTGGTGCTTCTCAGCCACTCCATATTCCTCAGCTATGAATTCTTTGTTTAGCTCTGAACTTCAATTTTTAATAGGGTTATTAGTCTCCCTGCAGTCCAACTTCATGAGTTCTTTATATATTTTGGATATTAGCCCTCTATCAGTTGTAGGATTATAAAGGTCTTTTCCCAATCTGTTGGTTGCTGTTTTGTCCTAACCACAGTGTCCTTTGTCTTACAGAAGCTTTGTAGCTTTATGAGGTCCCATTTGTCTATTCTTGATCTTAGAGCACAAGCCATTCGTGTTTTGTTCAGGAAATTTTTTCCAGTGTCCATGTGTTCAAGATTCTTCCCTGCTTTTGCTTCTATTAGTTTGAGTGATCTGGTTTGATGTAGAGGTCCTTGATCCACCTGGACTTAAGCTTTACACAGGGCAATAAGAAGGGGATGATTTGTACTCCTCCATATGCTGACGTTCATTTGAACCAGCACCCTTTGCTAAAAATGCTATCCTTTTTCCACTGGATGCTTTTGTCTCCTTTGTCAAGAATCAAGGGACCATAGGTGTGCTGGTTCATTTCTGGGTCTGCAGTTCTATTCCACTGGTCTATCTTCCTGTCTCTGTACCAATACCATACAGTTTTATCACTAATGCTCTGTGAACTGCTTGAGTTCAGGGATGGTGATTCCCAGGGAAGTCCTTTTATTGTTGAGGATAGTTTTAGCTATCCTGCGTTACTTGTTATTCCAAATGAATTTGCAAATTGTTCTGTCTAACCCTATGAAGAATTGGAATCGAATTTTAATGGAGATTGCATTGCACCTGTAGGTCACTTTGGGAAAATGGCCATTTTTACTATCTTCATACTGCCAAGCCATGAACATGGGAGATCTTTCCATTTTCTGAGATCTTCTTCAATTTCTTTCTTCATATCATGAAGTTCTTGTCACACAGATCTTTCACTAGTTTGATAAAAGTCACACTGAGGTATTTTTATATGATTTGGGACTACTATGAAAGGTGTCATTTCCCTAATTTCTTTCTCAGCTTGTTTATCTTTTGTGTAGAGGAAGGCTACTGACTTGTTTGAGTTAATTTTATACCCAACCACCTTGCTGAAGTTGTTTATCAGGCTTAGGAGTTCTCTGTTGTAACTTTTGGGGTATCCCATGTATACTACCCTATCCTCTGCAACAGTGATATTTTGACTTCTTCCTTTCCAATCTGTATCCTTTTGACCTCCCTTTGTTGTCTGAGTTTCGGCTAATGCTGGGGACAACATACTATGGAGACATCTCAGTAGCCCGCAGTAGCTTTTTGTAAAAACTGGTTGTTTCCATTTCTCCAAACCTTAGCCCTGGACAACAGCTGAATAGATTTCATTTGTGTGACTGCCTATCAGTTGGCCTTGGTGTGCACAATTGTTGTATTATATCTGACTTTCCTACTTCTTTCTCCTTCTGCTCTGGTGAATTCTGTGAAACTAGATGTTCCTTGATGTTATGATTCTTAGACAATTGGAAATTGATGCATAGGGGCACAGCACAGCACAGCCCTAGTGGCCCAGGTGCATACTGTGTGTTCTCATCTTGGAAAAAATGTAATAACTGCTTAATTGTAGTTCTAGATTAGGGTTTGATTTGCAAAGACAGCTTGAAGAAAATAAGAGAAAATGAATTAGAGCCAACATTGGGACCCTAAGAAAGGAAAAAGTTATTGAAGTTAGGAAGTAAGTTTTACATAATATTATAGACTGGTTAAGGAAGTATAGAATATATAAAATAATATACTAGTAAACTAAGTCTAACTACTGGAACCCTTATGAGAGTCATTGTGTGCAAGGAACAGAACGCTAGTGGAATAGTGTGCTAAGGGTTACCTTGATTCTTTCTGGCCACTGCCTGGCAGTTTTGCCTATGTCATTTATCATTAGAGTGTCACAGGAAAATGCAATTAGCTGATCTGGGAGCTTTGGACTCTGAAGTATAAAAGTAAAGAGTTAAAGTTCAAATAATGATACGTTTACAATTATTATTATTATATTGGCCACAGGCCTCGGTATAGGGCAAGCCTGAAACTTTGGGGAACAGTTGTAATTCTTAGTTCTTGGTGGGATGTAGTCATTCTTTGCATTTGATTTGGCAATGATTATAAAATGTCATTTTTCTACACGCTTTTGCATCATGAATAAAGGAGTGGGGCAAGAGAAAGGCTACAGAACATGTGAAGAGTAAATGAGAGAGAGCATCAGGGAGTGAATGAGAGAGTACATGACAGAGCTAATGTAAGAACAAATGTGAGAGCGAATGAGAGAGCATGAGAAGAGCATGTGAAGAGTGAGTGGAGATTGAATGTGAGGTGTGTTTGAAGAGTGTGTGTGAGAATGAAAGGGTAATGAACAGACGTGTGCATGAGAGTGGGAGTTTGAGAAAAGAAAACTGTAATAAAAAAGGCAGAGTGAACAAAAGAATGCAAAGTGACTGTAGCCACAAACTGTGTGTGTGTATGTGTGTGTGTGTGTGAGAGAGAGACAGAGACAGAGACAGAGAGACAGAGTGAGAGAGACAGAGAGAGATTCAGAGTGAGAGAGAGAGAGACAGAGAGAGAGAGAGTGACAGAGAGAATCACGTTAAGACTTGAAATTGCCTATCAGATTGTACCTAAAGAGTAATCTGTGGATATGTATTATGCGCCTTCCAGATAACCCTGCTTCCTGTTGAGAACTCTGATCGTGTGACAAAAGGCCAGGAAAGTCTGAAAGAAAGGCTGCAACCTTGGGGCCAGAGGATAAACTTTTTGGCCTAGACCTCCTAATTTACCTTTTCACCTGAAGCCTTAATATTAAAATTTTCTTACTGGGATAAAACTATGATCCTGGTGAGCGTCTTGTTTCTTGGATGCTCAATCAGTTCTTTGTTGTCACAGACTGTTTGAGCTTACTCCAGTCACTGGGACTTATTCACACCTTCAAGTTTCCTGAACTTTTCAGATTTCTAACATTTGTGGCAAACTGAGTGACAAAAGATATGAATGTTGAGCACTTCCCTGGGGTCCAGTGCATATGGAGCTATGGGTGTGTGGATCTGGTAAGTCCCTAGGAGTTACTCTAAGATAGTAGGACTGTGCTCTTAGGACCCCTGCGTGACCTCACTTCACTTTGCCAGCTTTGTGGGCTTCTACACTGCTGCTCTGAGAAGAACTGAAAACTAATGGAATAGATGTGTAGCCTCCCATTACCTTTGTCATTGTTAGGATATTAGTAGGATAGGTTTGATTGAAATATTAACAACCATTGCTTCTTGTGTACCATCTGAAGGAAGTACCAAGTTCACAGACAGTTCTTCACAAATTTCCCAAAGCCAGCAAACTGGAGCATGAAGAAAGCCAAGTCCAAGGCATTCAAAACCAGCATCCTCACCAATGCCCCCAGGAAAGGCTTTGTTAAAAGAAGGGAGGTACTGAGACAGTTGGCCCACATACAGTCAGAGAAGACTGTGCCAGGAGAATTGGGGGAGGATTGTGGGAGAGAGTAATTAGGTATCAGTAGTCAGTGAGCAAGATGTAAAGTGAAAAAGAAAAAATATATAAATAGAAATAAAATAAAGTCTTTAACAAAATGGGACACAATGTGTTGCTGAACTAACTCTACTGTGTTTAAACTTGCACACATTTGAAAATCTAGAGAGACTAGATGTGATAAAGTAGGATGCCCTTGTCATTTACATATACTATGTTCACAGCAAAGATATATGAAGTAGATAACATGCAGTTCAAAGATCCACTGTTCCCTCACATCTATGTGGATCTGTTTCCCTTTATCAGGACTGTGGAGGCCTCTGCTCATCCAGGTGTTAGGGCTCAACCAAAATGCAGTCCCCTATGATCTCTGGCCAAGTGCTCTTCTGTTCCCAATAGAACTCTGCCTCAGGCTGCAGAGGCACTGAAGGGCCAGCCTTCACCTTCAGGGCACAACCACTCTTTCAGTCTTTCCAGGCTCTCTGTTACTCAACTGGAGGCTTCAGCAGAGGCCTTTCATCTCAATAACAGAAGCTTACCTAATCCAAAACATTGGGAAGCCATCCTACACTCCTGATTGGCTGGTTACCTGAGACCAAACAACATAGCTCTCTTCTTTCTACCTGTTTTCCTGATTTGAAAGTAAATAATGTGATCATCTGTGGTGTTGGTGGTAAGAATAAAATGCTTAACATGAATAATAGGCCCATGCAGAGCATGGGCTTCACATTCTAGGTACAGAGTGAAGAGCTAGAGGGAATTACCAAAGAAAACAATAAGAATCCTAAAAACAATTACAGATAATCAAACGAAAAAAAAAAAAAAAACAAAAACAAAAGCAAAAAAAAAAAATACCTTGTGGGTCCTGAAATTAAAGGCATGTATTGACTCTGCTCAGCTTTGTAGGTATTTCCAATAAAAAGCAAACAAACAAACAAACAAACAGCCTTATTACAGTTGCAGCAGTTGCAGGAGAGAAAGCTGGGAGATGTCCTGTGCTGCTGCCCCCATGCTGTGATTCTGCAGCAACAACTTCCTTGGGAATAGGAACCTGTATGCAGTGGGATCCCTTGCTGGGCCTGTCATCTCAAAAAGAGGGGCTTCCCTAATCCAAAACCTTGGAATCCAGTTTACTTCAAGCCAGGAATGAAGTCAACCATCATTAGTGAAAGAGCAAAGTAATAATTACATAGGAAAAAATATGTGCCTTAATCAGAAAAGATCCTCAACTTCTAAGGCCTCCACAATCTCCACCCCTCTATTCTGAGCTTGACATAGTGATGTTGTATAACTCCAGATGGTAGGAAAAGGCAGATTTCTTCCCAGAAAAGTCATACATGATTTTCACCCTAACATATATGAGGTTAGTTGGCATCGTTTCACAGAGTCAGTGTAGAGGGCCGCAATAACATTCGCCACCACAAGATGGCGCTGGCTTCCACTGTGCCCCACGTGGAAGGCCGAGATAGTTTCGCCATTACAAGATGGCACTGGCCTCCTCCCCGCCAACCGACTTCCTTTCAGGAAGTTAACTGTGTGCGCATGTGCAAGAGTGCCTTCCTGCCAGGTCTCTGCCCACTCCGGGGCGTGCCTAATGAGATCATGGGTAAGCAACCAATCAGGTGTGGATGCGCCCCGCTAGGGTGTATATAAGCCGCGCCATGCTGGCGCCCCGCCGCACTCTATTATTAATAAATATAAGCATTTTGGCTACAGAAGGATTCGTGTGTTCCCGCGTATTCTTGCTGGCGAGAGACAGCGTGGGACATTTGGTGCCGAGAACCCGGGACGCCACGCCATCGCCAGGCGCCAAGAGGGGGTCTTCCGCCTGTGGAAGGAATCCAGAACTGTAGTGTATAAAGGTAGGCCCTGAGAGACATGCGTCTTGATTTGTTCTACTTCACCCCCCTGCTAGATGCGGCAGAAGTTTTTATTATCGTTTTGGCAGCCCTCGGGCTTTCTTTATTGGCCTTTGAGTTTCTAGCTACTGCCAGATGGCGTCAGAGGTCGCATGGGAGCTGCCCAGCTGTAATAGCAAAGCAGAGAGTGCTGGAGGAGGTACAAGGCGGCATGTCAGAAACAGCGTTGGGTAAAAAATTAAAGAGCTCAAGGAAAAAAGATAATAAGCAGACAGTCCCCTCTGAAGACTTCAGATCTTCAGAGGTGAGAGATTGGGGAAAAAATGCCCCGGGAGAGAAAAAAGGAGGAGATAAAAGGAACACAGTATTTTAGGAGAAAAATTTTGTCTTTGTGCTTGTAAAAGGTGTGTATAGGCTCTGGAAGCTTCACAGAGTCATACTGATCAGACTTGATAGAGGTAGACCGCCTGAAAATTTATTCAGGAGAATCAAACAAAAAGACATCTCAACGCCCACGCACAGCTTGATGGAGTTAATGTAATTGGGTTGTGAGTAAAAATATTCAGGACTGTGTTTCACTTCCATACCATTTGTGAATGTCAGTCGGGCTGCTTAGATATACCGTAATATATCTCAGTATCTTACAGGAATTTGGTTTCAACACGTTGATGGACTAGTCCAGGAATTGAGGCAATCCATCGTCCATATCAACTCCATTCGAGTGGATAGTCACCATGGAAGTGGTGGGAAAGGGAAAATCCTACCTCTCTGCTGATACCATCTGTTTTTTCCCCTCTTTGTCTATTGTCTGTCCTTGGTGCACCAAGCTGTCCCTGTATGTCAGTTTATGTCTGTGGTTTTTGTTTCTTGTTGCTTAAATGTTTTATGTTTCATGTTCAAAAGAAAAAAATGGTGAAAACTTTATCTGTCAATCGTTCACATCTTGATTTGGTTTTAACTCGTTTCAAAAAGGAACAAATGAATAAAAAGCAGCTTCTATCGGCCTTTGAAGCCCTGCACATGTAGCCAGGAGTCTAGGTCAGCTGGAGAAGCTGCCCAGGGTCTAAGCGTCTGCACGAGCTGATCTTAAAGGCACCAGCAGCTCCTCAGCTTCTTTGGTGCAAGAGCTGATAGCTGTTTCTCTTAGAAAAATCCCTGACTTCTTCTTTGACTCAACAGGTGACAAGGTGCTTCTCTTAAAATCATAGCTAAAAAGGTAAAAATGGTGTTTGGTCTAAATATTAAGATATGTGTAGCCACTTCAATTTTGTTTCTCATTGGTTTTAAATGTGTAAATATGCTCTACTTGCCTTGGTTATGGGCTATTGTCTTTCAAGTTATTAGATATGGTTAAAAAGGTATAACATTGGTAACAGAAAGTTGGCTTAAAACTAATTTGGATAAAGTCATTCTAGACCACATGTGACATGGGCCAACCTAGGGAAACAGGTCTAAATTGAGATAATATTTTTATGGAATTCTTATTCTAGAAACCAGGCTTCTAAAAGATTTTAGGGCAATGTCTCTTTGTTCAGGTATTGGAGACCACACCATCGTGCATTCATTTGTAGGAATTGACAGTCAAACTTTGTAACGGTGTTTTGGAGACTGGATTTTAGAGGCTAGTTTGTTAGAAGTTGAGTTTTGCTTTCCAAAGTTGTGATTTGCCCTGAAGTTATCTGTATTTTGATGCTAATTCCACTGCCCCAAGAACAGCTGCCTAGTCACATACTCAGGACTCAGGTGACTTTCCAAAGTTGTGGCTGTGTTCTGGTGTTACAAGGAGAACTTAAAGATTGTGATTAAGGATTGCCAGTGTTACATTGACTAACTCAAATTTATTTGTAATTAAGAAAAAATCAAACAGATAGAGATTGTTACAAGATTTACGAAGGATTGATGAGGTTTTGAAACTTGTGAGAGCATTACAGCCAGTTTGTTTACTCCAACTGCCATTTCAAGATTGATTCAGAGGATTGTTTTTATGCAATTTATTTACGTCCTGGCGATTGTGAGTTTCCATTTCGTGAGCTTGCTTATAATTTTAGAGAGCCCATAAAGTGATATCATTAAAAATTTTTACAAAAGAATGGCTAATAGCCTTACATTATGTAATTTTGTCACTTCTTCAATGTAAGAAGTCAGAACTTTAAATCTTTCAGTGTATATGGAAACTTTTACTACAAACTTTTGCTCTCAAAATAAGCTTTAATATTTGGGGAGTAGCTGTTGCACTACTCCAGAAAAGAATATTTGAAACTAATTTTAAGCTTCTAAGGATATGTTAATTGGCTAAGTACCTCACCTACCAGAGGACTTAGGTCTTTGTTATCCACATTGGAGATAAAGCTTCAGTTGTGTTAATACAAAATTGTAGGCTAGAGTCATGGAAGTATTTTAAAAAGAAACCTGGTAAAACATCTTATTCCAAACAACAGTTAAATTGGTTATTACAAAATACTGATATTTGGCCTATTACATATACAAATTTTTCAGGCAAAATTGATAATTTTACTCTTTACATGCTTTTGTACTTCCTATATATTTGTGCATACAACCCATGGGAAATGAGCTTACTGTGTTTATAGGTGGTTCATCTAATGAAAAGGCTACATATATGATTGGATCACTTGTTTATTCTCTTGAGTTTCTGCTGCTTCAACACAGATTATTAATTTCTGTGGTTTAGCCACTGTTTTTAAATCAAGCTTTCAATTCACATACTGATAGCCAATGTATGGCTTGTGGTTTACAATTGATTTCAATTACTTAATTCTTTACTAGAGACAGGTTTTCTATTTAAAATCAATGAGTGATTTCAGTGTGATTGTCTGACAACTCACTGTCCTTTCAGTGCTCTGGCTCAGACAACTAAACAAAACCATAGACCCAGCTCTTTGAAAATGGTAATGGAGTTAATATGAAAAGAAGAAGACTCCATTTGCTTACTTTCAATTTTCAGCCTCACCCTCCCAGCTCAGGGATTTCTAGTACAACTAAATCTAGGCAATATTTACAGGTTTTGACATTTCTAATTAATGCTTATGTTTAGGTAAATAAAGCTGGTGAGGGGCTGAAGAAATGGCTTAGTGGTTAAGAGCACTAAGTACTGTTCCTTAACAGACCATTTAAGAACTCAAACTAGATTGCCTAGACTCCTTAACAAGGGAGGACAATGATACCAGACAGATTATAGGCCTTACATAGGAACAATTAGTCAAAAAATCTCATTCTTTATATATCCAAAACAATAATGCTAGAAACAATAATTTGGTATACAAGTCAATTTATAAATACAAGTGCTCAGTGTCCTCAATTCAATCCTCGAGGACTTACCTTAATAAATAATATCTTAACTATATCTTAATAAATAAAAAGGGGGAGTTATCCCTGTATGCTAAATAATGCTCCTTTTATTTCAATTTTAAAATTTGGATGCCAAACTTTATGGCACCCTACAACTAGGCATACTTCTGTCTAGGTGAAATAGAAAGATTCACATATTGACATGATCCTGTCCAGATATTGTATATGGGGAAGAGGGAATGTTTGTGTTTTTTCTACAGGATGCTACAAGAGTGTGCCAGCTGCCAGAGGTGGTTGCTGAGACTTGCTGATCCTGGTTACATAAAAATTCAGCTCTCCTGGTTCGGGTCCCTGGAGTCATTCCTCTACCCTGAGAAGAAGATGGAAGATTCCCCCTCATCTTTTGTCATCACAGAGATTTTGGCATTGCTGCAGTCCGTGTTACCGCTGCGTGTGTCCCGTCCCACTGTGGCCTGCTCTCTGACCCTCTGTGCACTGCTGCTTGCTGTAAAAGACTGGACTCCAGCCGTTGCTGCCCCCCTCATTCCCCTGGTGACTCTTGCTGCCTTAACTGGTGTTGTCATCTTGCAGTCTATACCTTCAGAGGAATGCCACCTGCATAAAGCTGCTGTGGACTGGGGAACTCTGTCCTGGTTATGCAGATCTCAGACATGGTTCCATTGCCTGCTGGTTGTTCCAGAGAAGAATGACTGATCCTGAACTGTCCTGGGAAAGACCTTGACACTTTCGCTGCTATTGTAGCAGCCATTTACTGCTATAGCCATTGTGTCTACAGTGTCTGGAGTTACCCTCCCCCAATCTATGGTTAGAGAAGCACAGTGGGTGAACTATCCGGAGTAGTTGTTAACAATTGGGAATTCTAAATTTTATTATAGGAGCGGCTTGACTATGGCCCTTGGTGGTAACAGCTGAGGTGAACCAGATGAGGTGCCCACTACTTATCTGGAGTGGCTCTGTTTGGTGCAGCCCTATGCTGTGGATTAGTGTTCATGCTATGGTTGGTTTGCAAAATCAGATCTCAACAGAAACTTGACGAGTTCGTTGTCACTCAAGCACTTGTGGCCATTGAACAAGGGCCCCCCCGCTGAAATTTGGTTATCTATCTTCAAAAATTAGTCGGTATCTGAGTTCTCTGCTCTTGCACCCTATGGATCTGTAGATCCATTGCACTGGGATGAGAGACACTCAATGATTCTTTGATCAGCCTTTCCACATCGCTGAGGTTTCCTCATTGCACGCGATAGGGTGATCATGACTTCCCCACTAACTCATTTTCTGGCTGGCCTCTTTTTAGAGTTTGCCCTAGGTCACTTAACAGTTACTGTCACACAGCACTGTGGTATCCAGAGATGGGCAACTTTCCTCATGCACAGTACATGGGGCCCGGTGGCGATAGGGTTACCCTTCGACAGATAAGGCTGTGACGTAGAGGAACGACCTAAGACAGGAGCCACAGCAGATGGACATAACTGCAGAGACGTAGACCAGCCTAGAAAATAATTTATTATTAATTAATAAAATAATAAGGGGTAGATGTAGAGGGCCGCAATAACATTCGCCACCACAAGATGGCGCTGGCTTCCACTGTGCCCCATGTGGAAAGCCGAGATAGTTTCGCCATTACAAGATGGCGTCAGCCGACTTCCTTTCAGGAAGTTAATTGTATGCGCATGTGCAAGAGTACCTTTGTGCCAGGTCTTTGCCCACTCTGGGGCGTGCCTAATGAGATCATGGGTAAGCAACCAATCAGGTGTGGATGCGCCCCGCTATGGTATATATAAGCCGCACCATGCTGGCGCCCCGCCGCCCTCTATTATTAATAAATATAAGCATTTTGGCTACAGAAGGATTCGTGTGTTCCCGCGTATTCTTTTTTTTTTTCCTTTATTAACTTGAGTATTTCTTATATACATTTCGAGTGTTACTCCCTTTCCCGGTTTCCGGGCAAACATCCCCCTCCTCCCTCCCCTACTTTATGGGTGTTGCCCTCCCCATCCTCCCCCCCTTGCCACCCTCCCCCCAACAATCTAGTTCACTGGGGGTTCAGTCTTAGCAGGACCCAGGGCTTCTCCTTCCACTGGTGCTCTTACTAGGATATTCATTGCTAACTATGAGGTCAGAGTCCAGGGTCAGTCCATGTATAGTCTTTAGGTAGTGGCTTAGTCCCTGGAGGCTCTGGTTGCTTGGCATTGTTGTACATATGGGGTCTTGAGCCCCTTCAAGCTCTTCCAGTCCTTTCTCTGATTCCTTCAACGGGGGTCCTATTCTCAATTCAGTGGTTTACTGCTGGCATATGCCTCTGTGTTTGCTGTATTCTGGCTGTGTCTCTCGGGAGAGATCTACACCCTGCTCCTGTCGGCCTGCACTTCTTTGCTTCATCCATCTTGTCTAATTGGATGGCTGTACATGTATGGGCCATATGTGGGGCAGGCTCTGAATGGGTGTTCCTTCTGTGTCTGTTTTAATCTTTGCCTCTCTATTCCCTGCCAAGGGTATTCTTGTTCCCCTCTTAAAGAAGGAGTGAAGCATTCACATTTTGATCATCCGTCTTGAGTTTCATTTGTTCTAGGCATCTAGGGTAATTCAAGCATTTGGGCTAATAGCCACTTATCAATGAGTGCATACCATGTGTGTTTTTCTGTGATTGGGTTACCTCACTCAGGATGATATTTTCCAGTTCCGACCATTTGCCTACGAATTTCATGAAGTCATTGATTTTGATAGATGAGTAATATTCCATTGTGTAGATGTACCACATTTTCTGTATCCATTCCTCTGTTGAAGGCATCTGGGTTCTTTCCAGATGGCTATTATAAATAAGGCTGCAATGAACATAGTGGGCACGTGTCTTTTTTATATGTTGGGGCATCCTTTGGGTATATGCCCAAGAGAGGTATAGCTGGATCCTCAGGCAGTTCAATGTCCAATTTTCTGAGGAACCTCCAGACTGATTTCCAGAATGGTTGTACCAGTCTGCAATCCCACCAACAATGGAGGAGTGTACCTCTTTCTCCGCATCCTCACCAGCATCTGCTGTGACCTGAGTTTTTGATCTTAGCCATTCTCACTGGTGTGAGGTGAAATCTCAGGGTTGTTTTGATTTGCATTTCCCTTATGACTAAAGATGTTGAACATTTCTTTAGGTGTTTCTCAGCCATTCGGCATCCCTCAGCTGTGAATTCTTTGTTTAGCTCTGAACCCCATTTTTTAATAGGGTTATTTGTTTCCCTGCGGTCTAACTTCTTGAGTTCTTTGTATATTTTGGATATAAGGCCTCTATCTGTTGTAGGATTGGTAAAGATCTTTTCCCAATCTGTTGGTTGCCATTTTGTCCTAACCACAGTGTCCTTTGCCTTACAGAAGCTTTGCAGTTTTATGAGATCCCATTTGTCGATTCTTGATCTTAGAGCATAAGCCATTGGTGTTTTGTTCAGGAAATTTTTTCCAGAGCCCATGTGTTCCAGATGTTTCCCTAGTTTTTCTTCTATTAGTTTGAGTGTGTCTGGCTTGATGTGGAGGTCCTTGATCCACTTGGACTTAAGCTTTGTACAGGGTGATAAGCATGGATCTATCTGCATTCTTCTACATGTTGACCTCCAGTTGAACCAGCACCATTTTCTGAAAATGCTATCTTTTTTCCATTTGATGGTTTTGGCTTCTTTGTCAAAAATCAAGTGCCCATAGGTGTGTGGGATTATTTCTGGGTGTTCAGTTATGTTCCATTGGTCTATCTGTCTGTCTCTGTACCAATACCATGCAGTTTTTATCACTATTGCTCTGTAATACTGCTTGAGTTCAGGGATAGTGATTCCCCCTGAAGTCCTTTTATACTGAGGATAGTTTTAGCTATCCTGGGTTTTTTGTTATTCCAGATAAATTTGCAAATTGTTCTGTCTAACTCTTTGAAGAATTGGATTGGTATTTTGATGGGGATTGCATTGAATCTGTAGATTGCTTTTGGTAAAATGGCCATTTTTACTATATTAATCCTGCCAATCCATGAGCATGGAAGATCTTTCCATCTTCTGAGGACTTCTTCAATTTCTTTCTTCAGAGTCTTGAAGTTCTTATTGTACAGATCTTTTACTTGCTTAGTTAACGTCACACCGAGGTACTTTATATTATTTGGGTCTATTATGAAGGGTGTCGTTTCCCTGATTTCTTTCTCGGCTTTTTTCTCTTTTGTGTAGAGGAAGGCTACAGATTTATTTGAGTTGATTTTATACCTAGCCACTTTGCTGAAGTTGTTTATCAGCTTTAGTAGTTCTCTGGTGGAACTTTTGGGATCACTTAAATATACTATCATATCATCTGCAAATAGTAATATTTTGACTTCTTCTTTTCCGATCTGTATCCCCTTGACCTCCATTTGTTTTCTGATTGCTCTGGCTAGAACTTCAACAACTGTATTGAATAAGTAGGGAGAGAGTAGGCAGCCTTGTCTAGTCCCTGATTTTAGTGGTATTGCTTCAAGTTTCTCTCCATTTAGTTTAATGTTAGCAACTGGTTTGCTGTATATGGCTTTTACTATGTTTAGGTATGGGCCTTGAATTCCTATTCTTTCCAGGACTTTTATCATGAAGGGTTCCTGCGTATTCTTGCTGGAAAGAGACAGTGCGGGACAGAGTCACCACACCCGGGATAAGAACACAGAAGCCACAGATGACAATGCCAAATGGACTCCCTCCTGAAATTATGGACCCATTAAAATTGAGGTTTAGCCTAACCTTAGGCCATTCCACTCACTGCCCATCTGCCTGAGTTTTATGTTTGCTCTGAGTAAAAGATCAGAGTGTAGCGCCAAATATCCTCATGATTGGACTTGGAAATTCAGGAAGAATGATATTGGAGAAGGGATGGCCATGTGGTTACAATGTGGTAACTAGTTTCTGACCAGGAACCTCATCCTTAGCCAATGGGGACTTCAAGGCCAGGCCTCCTGCTTGTTCCAGTGCAGGCTAAGACTTCAGGGTCAGGCCAGCTCCTGAGCCCCACACAGGGCTGCCTGCATGCCCTTGTGACTGCATTAGAGCCAGAGTGCTCTCTGCCCAATCCCCTTCTCTCCTCTTTGTCACAGCCATTGTCCCCAAGAGCACTTGTCAAATACCTTTATACATCTATCTCAATCTCAAAGTCAGGTTCCCAGAGAATCAATCCCTATAGCTGACCATGAATGAGGATTCACTGTGTGTGTGTGTGTGTGTATATATATAATGTTTTAGAACACAAAATGGGGATTCTTGGTGAAAGCTTCATGGATATGTATGTTTGCTAGTTGTCTTTGCACTGGGATCTTTCCACATGACTTAGATATCCTTGCCATGGGGTCATTACCCGTCACCTTGCCATTTCACTTTTGTTTTTCTTTTCGATGCTACTGCTGTTTGACATAAGATCCAAGGATGAACTTCCATAATGGGTTATGGTTTCAGACTTGATTTACAGCCATGTGGCCATCGGGTTGCTTCCTTTTGATCCTAGAGGTTGATTAATCTATCCAGCAAGGCTTCCAGTACTTGATAGGTACATGCTGTCACAGCAGAGTTATACAGAATTCATATGCTGGCCTTCCTCTGATGGTGCTTACTTTGCCAAGTCCTCAAACAGGGCAGCACTTGGAAAAAAAACCCTGCAGGCAAAGAAATCATACATGTGGGTCTACCCCTGGCTCCTTGAGAAATGAAAGAGGAATATGGTCTTGGCTTACTGGAAGTCTTATCCCAAGACTAGGGAAGGGGACTCCAGAGAGCACTAAGCCTTCTCCTCATCCATCATAGTCTGTATAGCCTGTGGCTTTCCTGTGGTCAGTGTGGTGACCTTAAAATGTTCTAGGCATTTCTGCCATGTTCTGTCTCTATACCTAGACATGACCTCAGGTGTACAGTCACATTGGAAATATAAAAAGCCTTGCATCTGAATTGTGAAATTCAATGTGTGTTATATTTAAAATACCACAATAATTGAGTGGCCATTGCTACAGTAAATATTATTAGGGGGTTTCTACCCCACCATAGATCATTTAGTTCCCAAATAAAAGACACAAAACTTTTAGATTTAGAATAAGCCTTAAAGTACTAGAGCTGGGCAGACATCAACCTTCTGTGCTATTTTTTCTGCTTCCCTGTCAATAACCCCGAGGTATTGCTTGCCATGCTCTGCCTGGGCCACGCCTGTTCTGACAGGCTGGCCCTCATGGTAATACACTCACGATCCACCTACCCTATGGGGTGCTGTCTCCTTCCTTCTCCTCCATGTCTTTTCCCTCTCCTTGTGGACCCTGCCTGAGCCCCCAGGCCCAGAGAAACTTTGCTCTGTCCCCTCTCTTCTGCCCAGCCCTTGTTGTAAGGATTTTATTAACCAATCAGGGATAACTTAGGAGGCAAAAAAAAAAAAAAAAAAAAAAAAGAAAAGAAAATCTGGTATACATGAGGATCTCCTTGTCTTGGAGCAACCAGACCTTAAGGTACAGAATTTAGCATTTGAATATACAGCAGCAGTAGACACATTATAGGCCGATCTACTTTGTAGTTGGACTCAAAGCTTGGCTCTCACACCCATTGGATGTTCAACTGTGGAGAAGTTATTTTACCTTTGTGTGACTCAATTCCCTTATCAGCCCAGTGAGGATGATAAGGAGTGTTTAATTCACAGAGTTGTCTTTGGGACTGATGAGTCAATATATCTAGTATTTAAACATGAAACACCATCTACTTTGCATAATTAATAAAAGTCTGTGGAAAGGGCAAAATAATAAAGCCAGAAGAACATTTGATTTGGAAATGGGGCCATTCAACTACCTCTAATAACAAACTGAGAATCAGGGAATGGTGGAAGACTAAGGCCAGAGAATTGGGAAATCAAGGCCACCCTGGGCTGCGTAATAAGATCCTATCTCAAAATATCAAGTCAAGTCAAGTTTGTAGTAATAATAAATCATGAAATAGCCATTGTAAAGAATTTACAAAAAGCAAAGCAGTGGAGCAGAGTGGATGCTGTGTGTCAAATCCCTCTGCTGCCCATCTCTGGGACCAAGTATGTATCAGATCAGTGACAGGAATGGGGTGCTGAGAGCCTGGAGCAAAGGGATGCTGGCTGCATGGCCACATTTGAACAGCACTAAAGCAGGACTAAATGCTAAGAAAAAAAGCCATATGCAAAACTTGTAAATTTTAATGTCCTCCAGAAAGGCAAAACCACAATAATTTTACTGTTTCTCAAGCTGCTTGTGTCACCAAACTTCTAACATTGGTAAGGATGTGAAAATCTCTTGTGATGCAAACAAGCTGCCAATAAGAAGAGCAAACACTGTCCTGACCAAGGTGACCTGGATGCTGTCAAACAGGCCGAGGCAGCCTGGACAGCCATCAGAGTATGTTTAACACACAGATATCTGTCATTTCAAAAGGGGGAAAATGAAGCCTGACTTTTCCCCCCACTTTTTGCAAAACCAAGAATACTCCAGCATTGAGTCTTACAAATAAAAATATGCCAAGAAACTTCATAGAATATACATTTCTCTTTTGTGTGCTACTGAGTGTGTTTTGTATGTGTTTTGTGTGTATGTGTGTGTGTGTATGT
This sequence comes from Rattus norvegicus, assembly GCF_021556685.1. Classification (NCBI taxonomy): domain Eukaryota; kingdom Metazoa; phylum Chordata; class Mammalia; order Rodentia; family Muridae; genus Rattus; species Rattus norvegicus. Next base: position 25,382,435 of record NC_141542.1, read on the forward strand.
GTGTGTGCTTGTGTGTGTGTCTGTGTGTCTATGTGTGTATGTGTGTGAGTGTGTGCTTGTATGTGTGAGTGTGTGTGTATGCATGTGAGTGTGTGTGTTTTGTGTGTGTGTGTGTGTGACTGTGTGTATGAGTGTGTGTGTGTCTGTGTCTGTGTGCACTAATGCTTCAATTATCTGCTATGGTGAATACTGTCCCCAACTCAATTATGAAGGTTAGTATTAAGCTGTGAGAAGTATGTGGAGAGTGGTCACAAAGAATAATTAGGTGTGCTCTTCTGTTAAGTTGTCTGAGACTTCCAAATGCTGCATGCTGTGAGTGGGCCTCACATCTCAGCACACTAACTCTATAAGTACAATTCCCATGTGGTTTTCTTAAACAATTTTCTATGAAAACCTTTAATAATTTTTTCTCCTATTCATTTTTTGTGGGGGGCAAGGGTCTTTGTTTGGTTTTTGTTTTTTTGGGGGGGTTCTTTTGTTTGTTTGTTTTTTGCTTATTTTAGGTCTACAGGATTTTCTGTAGCCTTTGAGGAAGTCCTATACTTAGGACACTGGATCTGTACAGTTTAGAGAATTAACCAGTTCACTAAGAACATTTTTTGTTTGTTGGTTTCTGTTTTTCTTTTGAGATCTCACTGTGGGAACAGAGGAAGCCCTGAGGAAGTGCAGCCTTGAGTGGATGTGTGCTGTAAACATGATATGACCATGCCAAGGACCCAAAGCCATTTATCCATGGGGAAAAGGCAAAGGCCCCCATGCCCCTTGAGGCTCAGAGACATGACAAAGCCTTCTCAGGATGGTGTTGATAGTGTGTGCAGAAAAAGTCTACTCTACCTTTCTCCCTGGCCCCATCTGGACATTTAAAGCCTGAAGACTGCTCCCTGCAGAGACTGCTCCTACTGAGATTAGCTAAATCTGCCCCTTGTCAGTTACATATGCATAGTCCTCCCCTCCTTGTTTATCTGCATGTAATGCCCACCTCCTTGCTGCCCTGTGCAACAGCCCTGCTTCCTGGCCAACTCTATATAATAAACATGCTGAGCTTCTGGGATGCTGCATTTTCTCCAGCTCACGGACCCAGCCTTCCCCATGTATGTGTGTCCAATGTCATTCTTCATTTCCTCCTCACCCATGTCAGGCCCAAGTCCCTGGAGCCACACAAAGGACTTGGCAATCTCAGTCTGCTCCACTTTGAAGGAAGTGCTTTCTACACTGAAATCTAAAGCACACAGTGGGTTTAGCTCCCTCTCAAGTGTCTTTGGTGAGGGTTGGGGTAGGTGTGAGACCAGTTGCATTATGACTATTGCAGAAGAGTAAAGGATTCACAGTTTGCTTTTGGTGAATTTGAGCTCCCCAAGAGGCTATCATTGCCAACATTTTCCCAAGTCACTTCTAGGAGGTCAACTGACTCCTAGGTGAGTCTTTGGTTACACTGCTTCAGTTTTCTGTGGCTACACTGTCCAAATGGCACCCACTGGTCACACATGGCTATTTGAGATGAACTAAACTTAGAACTAAAATCTGCCTCTTTAGTCACAGCAGTAAAAACAGGAGGCAAACAGCCAGCCAGAATCCATAGCCAGAAACACCGCAGATATAGAATATTTCTATCATTATATTCGGTGCCGGCAGCAGCGCCTGTGCCTGGGCAAGTTTTCCTTCCGCAGGTGCCGGCAGCCAGGGCGCCACCGCCCAAGCTTACTCCTCTCTCTCCCTCTCCGACCCCTGCAGGGCCCAGAGGGGATTAAAGAACAAAATCCAAACATAAAACAGGAACAACAACGATGTAGAAACATTCTGCACGCTGGGTATGAAGGCATGTTACAACTTTAATCAGCTTTGTAGGTATTTCTAATAAACACAAAAGAAACAAATATCCTATCACAGTCCTAGCAGTTGCATCCAACAAAGAGAGAGCTGTGAGGTAGTGCCTGCTACTTCTTTCCCCAGATATCCCTGGGCCTCAGGCCTGCACCCAGTGAGCTGGACCAAGAGCAGCCAGGTTGAAATTCCTGCTGCCATGGCAGGATTCTGCAGGAACATTTCCCTTTGACAACAAGGAACCTGTGTGGAGGAGACCTCTTGGTGAGTCCTCAAGAACTCTACGTGTCCTATTCTACAGGGAGAAGCCCTGCCAGGTCTTTGGCAAGGCCAGCCAGTTGTTTGGGTAAGTCTCTGGTCCTGTGGCAGAGGGTGAGGAATGGCAGAAGAATGGCAGCTCCACTGAGAGCAAAGGCTACCCCTTCTAGGCCTATGACCTCCTAATTAATTTATCTTTTCACCTGATGCCCTATTCACATTTTCTTACTATCATACAACTGTGATCTTGATGAGCAGCTGGGCTCTTGTTTTCTTAATCAGTTCTTTGTTGTCACAGACCTTTTTAACTTATTCTAGCCCCTGACACTTATTCATACCTTCTGTATGCAGTAGGACCCTTGATGGGCCTGCCATCTCAAAAATAGAAGCTTCGGTAATCAAAAGATTGGACTCCAGTTTACCTCAGGCCAGGAAAGAAGTCAGCCACCATTAGTAAAAGAGCAAGGGAAAAATTACATAGGAAAAACAAGTGCCCTAATCAGAAGAGATCCTCAACTTCTAAGGGGTGCACATCTGCACCCCTTTCTTCTGAGCTTTGCATAGTGACGTTGTATAACTCCAGATGATAGTAAAAGACAGAGCTCTTCCCAGAAGGGTCATAAATGATTTTCACTCTTACATCTGTGAGGTTGGGTGGCATTATAGCACACATTCAGGTGGAATTATAACACCAAGGATAAGAATACAGAATCCATATATCACAATGCCAAATGGACTCCCTCCTGAACTTATGGACCCATTAAAATTGAGGTTCAACCTGAACTCAGGCCATTCCACTCCCTTCCCGTCCTCCTGATTCTTATGTTTTGTAGGAGTAAAGGATCATGGTGCAGCCCCCAATATTCTCATGCCTAGACCTGACTATTCAGGAAGAATGATAATGGAGAAGGGATGGCTATGTGGTTACAATGTAGTAACACAAGGTCCAGGTTGACATTTGCTCACTGATGTCCAATTTAATTGTCTTGTTATATTTGAGAAAGGGAAGATGTCTGAATAATATAAAAAAGGAACAGAAATTTATTATTTTATATATGCCCTATAGTTGATCCCTATGCTCCCAAGGAAAAGCAGTTTTTATTGCAAAAAATAGGATTATAGACCATTGATTTTGTGAAATACATGGATATGTAAATGGAAACAATGTCAGCTGTCAAGGACTGCACAGTAAGCAAATATTTCCAGGTTTTATACACTCAGAGGTATAGAAGAAATATATTGCCCTCCAGAAAAAGGGAAAACCTTAGGAATCGAAATGTGTGTCACATGCATTGTCTCGAGTAGTAGATTTACTTTTAAGAAAAATCTCCCTCCTCCTTGGTCCCTAGAGGTTTGGGTGCTAAGAAAAATCTGTTCTCCAATTCAGGGTTGTAAGCAACTATCCCCAGCAAAAGCATTGTTGACTTCTAATGAAACAGAGAGAAATATCTAGCTTTGAAATAGGTTGCCAAATGGTATTCCCAGTGACACATGAGAGACTGGAGGAAAGGGTCCCCACAGAAATTCATCAGTGTGGGGAAAGCTGGTTAGTAGGTAGGCCATAGAATTTTCCAGTGACATCACCCGTAAGCCGTTCACTGGACAATCTTTTGTATCTAAGAGCTCCCTAGAATCTTCTGTGATGTCACCAGTGTTGTGGTGACACCAACTGCCTTTGGGATATTCCTTCAGTTCCCTTTGGGTTCACAAGCAGGCATATTTCGCCAGCTGCTCAGGCTATTTCGGAAGGAAAGTGGAGATCAAGGAGAGACCACACCAAGGCAGAAGGAAGATGACCCCCTCTCTAGTGAAACAGGAAGGAGGAAATCATTCTGGGGAAGGCTTGGTGAGTTCTGGGCAGAGTTTGGGAACATCCTCAAGGAGGTAGTTTTGAGATGTGCCTTCTCAGACTAGGCCTTACAAGCAGGAGCCTTGGGATTTCTCAAAGGCAAACCAAGAGTCAGGAGTTCCTAATCTTTAATTTGAGAGAAAGCCATAAAGTGGTAAGCCTTCAGTGTCTTTTCTTGAAGCTTTTTAAATGTGAGTGTCAATGAATGGCAGGAGGAGGCACTGTGAGATTAACAATGTGACCATACATGATTGGGAGTTGAAGCACTTCATTCTCTAGATTACTGTAGATTACATAAAGTCTCCGATGGCGAGAACAAGGAAGGATGCACCCCTAGTCATGAATTGAGTTCTCAGACACTTTGGGCTGCAACACACATGATTAGAGCTTGATGGTGCTAATCATTATGAACTGCAGGATTGACTGCTCCACATCTGATATGAGATAACAATGTCCCAGATGTTTATGTATCAGTCAGGTTATACTGTTCAGGTTGAAGGGTCCTGTATTAGTGAGTGTGCTACGAGTATGGCATTAGAGGTTGGGAAGAGGGACATAGCTTAAGAATCCACCTTTAAGAAAGCTTTTCTGCTCTTTCAAGGATTCACCCAGACTCTACCATTTCCCCTTCCTCAACCTCCTTTTGGGATTCAGAATGATCTTTTCTGCCCATGGGCCATCAAATATGCAAATTCACTTGGGTTTATCTATCTACAGGTTTTGGTAGGAAGGCATCATCCCAAAATGTCATCAGTACCCAAGAGGAGTGTCTAAAGGAACTGGAGGAACTCAAATTTGAAATCCAGAAGTGTCAATTCGAGAGGGATGAACTTTACCAAATCCTGGATCTTTATATCTATGATGAGTGGGACCACAGGTAGTCATTATGCCCAGTAACCTGTTCACTGTCTTGTGCTCTCTCTCTGCTAACCCGAGATTTCCTCATAGCACGAGAGAGTTTCACCTCTCATCCTGGATTTTAAGGAGATTTGGCAGGCATTTGCTTGTGAGATAAGCTAGGTGCTGTGTGTTTAAGGTCAACCTTTTTGTACTTGACCCTGAGATCCTTGGATTAGCGTTGGTTCTGTCAGCAGCTGGAAGGACCTGGTCACACTTGCTGCAACTGTGTGTGTGAATGAAATGCCTGCACGTCATCACTCTTTCCTCCGAATTTGTTCATTATACACTGATTCTATGGCACCTCCATGCATGTAGTTGGCATTCTAAATGTGTTTGGATATGGGTTGGTATGTATGTATGTGGAAGTATATGTGGTGTTTACTCAGGATCAGGACGTCTGGGACCTTTGATGGGGTCTGAGGATTTGTTTGATCAACACTTTGTAGGTCATGATAGTGATGAGTACGTGGAGGCCCACACTGATCAACAGAGCACTTTGCTCCTTCTGTATACCTTGGTGGCACCCAGGACTCTCCTGAGGGGAGGAGGTGCTACAAATCCTCTTGCTGGTCAAACTTAGTTATGCCCTCTGGGAATTCATGTAACGATAGAAACCAAGGATTGAGTATACCTTCTTTCAAAACAAGAGAAATGTCATCACAGCTTTCTCTTGGGCCCAAGGCTGTGGCACAGACTGGAGGAATCTTCTTCCTGAACTAGTCAATTCCATCATGCTCACCTGGCCAGCTCTTGAAGGTCAGGTCCCTCCAACTGGTACCGTGGCTCTGTTGTCCTGTGCCCAGGATAATAAACTTAACCAGTACAAATACTTTGAAGGAGCAAGTATGTGGTACATACTGAGTTTAAGTAATAGAGAGAACAGTCTGTTTTTAACAAATTTGTTTCACCTGCTTTGATCTTTAGTTTTTTTATTTTTTTTAACTATCCAGGGATTGTTTATTGTGACCTAGAAATGGTCACTTTGGTCTTGACAGTTGTTATTCCCAAACAGGCAACTCTCAGGCTCTGCCCCCTCCTATATAGTGAGTCTTTGCAGAACCATATCTCTCAGGATTCCAAGGAGTCCTTATTTCAAAACAAATGTTTGCTTATTTACATAGAAATATTTTCTGTGGATTGAGTCTCACTGTTGGGTTTTGGTCTGGTTTTTGAGTTTGCCATTTTCTTCCCTTCCACCATTCCTTGAATTTGAAATTTTTTATTATATATTTTTATTTACATTCACCTAATTCTGAAATCGTGAGTTCAAAACATTATTTGTTCCTTTGGCCATGACCTAACCCAGGCTGCATGTCGAATTGCCAGTCCTTCAATCTGAACATGAGATGAGAATGATGGCTATGCAAATGATGACCAACTCAATAAGTGATGCCATGGAGAGGTACAAGGAGCTCATACAAGTGAACAGTTCCTACCGGTGAGTCGCTGACAGAGATGACGAACCCAGCACTAGGCAGGAAATGCTTCTGTCCTGTATGACTTTAACAAAAGTCAGGGCTCTGGTTCTGTAGTGTCTGACTCTTAACAAGAAGCCTGCCTCCTGGCAAGGGTCTTAGATTTGTAGCTCTTGGACTCATTTGTCGTACATGTGAAGGGTGTAGAAGACCCTCCAACTGTTATTTTCCCTGTTAAAGATCCTCTAGATAGAAAAGGTTTGCACCATGATGGGAATATCAATCAACTCTGAATCTCTAGGACTCTGACAGGAGATTTAAAGATCTGTGATCCATGAGAAACACATGGAAAGATTGTATAGCTATTGGGTCATCAACTAACCCTCAGAGGGGCTTTCCCCACAACGTGAAGATGGTTTCACCATACCATGGACATACAAGCTCCCTTATGGACCATTTCTTCTTCCTTGATTTATATAAACCGTCTTAGTGTCAGGATTTTCAGAAGTACTTTCAATCACAGGGAATGTGGATTCTGGATTTGACCTCCTCTAATTGGTGTTAACTTGGATAGTGTAGCCCTATTCTGGGGATGTCTGGGGCTGAGGGCCCTTGAAGGGATGGCTGGACTTGCAGGAGTGACAGGCAAATAGAAGCTGGCTGGGATTTACCAGTTTTTGTTTGTGGTTCAGCATCAAGCACTCCCAGCTCCTGCGTGAACAAGCTCAATTGAAGAACAATATACAGATTTTGCTGAATGAGAAGAGAGAACTGCTGGTGGAGCAGACTGAACTGCCAGCATCCTCTGTGGAGGCAAAGAGGCTCTGTGAAGAGGCCGGAATGAACATCTGTGACCCCAGAGCCAAGCAACAGCAGGTAGGGTTAGGGCTCAGGGTCAGGTTGTCCTCATGTCTTACCATAAACATAGACAACCAATGTAACTGTCTATTGACTGATCCATGTCCTGACCTAGGTCTCATCCAAGTGTTCATTCATGTGATGGTTTACAAGGCTTTCTGTGGAGATAGCCCCTCTTCAGGAAACTGCATGTTTGGAAAGCAAATGCTTCTGCTCTTCGAGAATCTGCACTTCATTAAGGGAGATAGGTTGATCACACAGCACAGCACTACATGCCATTATGTGTGGAGGGTGCTATGTGGGAGCCCCTCTTTAGACTAGAACAGGGCTTTGAGGGATGAAGCAAAAGCCCGGAGCTCATTTTCTTTACAGGGATCGTGTGAGACTCAGGAAGTAAGTAGTTTTCAAGGAGGAGAGCCTGGTGGAAATGCCAAAGAAATGGTTCTCATTGTCATTTGTGGTGGCTTTTGTTCTTCCTCCCCTCATGTCCCTGTATATGAAGATGGTGACTTCATGCTTCATAGATCTTGGGTAACTACAGAGCCTGTGTATCAGCATGTCAGTCTTGTCTTATTTGAGTGCTCCTGGAGAGTTCATATCTGGGCCTTACAACCTGAAGCTGGTAAGAAGAGCAAGGATGTGGAAAAGGTTTCTCAAAGGCTGAGGGTTGCCATGAGAGACTTGAGACTTCAAGAACAAAGTTATCCGTATGTACCCCCAATTCTCACCAAGAAAGGTGCATTGCTGTGCTGACCTGCATCTTAGGGAGCATGCGGGGAGGCCAGTTCATGACATGCAGTTTTGTCCAGTCATTATCTAACTTAGTCCTTTAAGCCTAGGTCTCTCAACAAACATGAAGCTTCCTGTTTTATGCTGGCCAGCAGTCTTTGCATCATTCGCCAAGTTCCAAGTGGAGCCCCCTCTCTTATTTGTCTCAACACATTCTTAAACCATTCAGCTATTTTAAAAATAAGGATTAGATTTCTTCACTTTACCTGATCAGAGTTATCCCCCGGGAAGATTCTGGATTGTCTTATTGGCTTCACCATGATATTGCATGGAATCCTAGAGTGCAACCCTCTGCTGACATTGCTTTGCTGACTATATCATGGGCACGGCATTCTTTCAGGATAGATTCCCTCTCAATATTGTACACAGTGCTGCATTTCAGAAAATTCACTGTATGTTATTTATTTAGCCTTTTTCTGACTGACATTGAGGTTGTTTTAATGTCACAGGAACTCTAATGTGATCAAATGTTCCTGGGAACTGACCATGAGTCACTGCCTTCTCTGATACTTCCAAAGTCTTCTATGAAGGAATCAGGGTAGTTTTAGTGAGGGGCCTATGATGAGTCAGCATAGAGCTTGATGGAGTCTTTTCCTAGAAATCTCTCTCTTGGGGATTTGATGTTGTGTTGTTTAGGCTATCTGTGCAGAACATGTAACTTACTTGTCGGACCAGCAAGTATCTGCATAGAAAGGTTTCCTGAAGTGGAAATGAGTACAGGCCAGGGCAGCACATCCTGCTTGTGTCTAAGAGACTTGTACACAGCATTGTTCCCACTAATTCCTCACTCAACAGGAAATGTGCTGCATAAGAGCAAAGTTTTCATTTGTGCATGCAAGTGTGTATCTGTGTGTCTGTGTTTGTGTGTGTGTTTGTGTGTGTGTGTGTGTGTGTGGTGTGTGTGTAGGTATATGTGCGTGTGGGTGTGTGTGTGTGTGTGTGTGTGTGTGTGTGTTTGCAGTAGTGAACGTGTGTTTCCCTCTATTTCCAAGTTTCATGAGAAAAGTACTCTAAGCGTTCACTTTACATCCATGAAACATGAAATAGAGCTGCCCAGTCATTTGGTTTCTCCATCTAGCTCTGTACAGCAAAAGGACACTTAAATTACTAATTTATTCTTTCCAAAAATTTCATAATGAATTATCGTGTGAAGTCTGGGGGAGGAGTGGAAATATGTTCAAGTGAGTCATGTTTCACAGGGGTAACAAATGGTACAGGCCTAGAGCTTGCAGGTCCCTTTTTGTTATAGTGTAGAAGCAGGACAATAAAATCCTTTAGAAATGCAACCCCCAAAAAGAGGACACAAAAACACCTGTAAAGTTAGACTTTCAAGTGAATAGGGGCAAAACTACTGATCTGCATTGAAATCCTTTGGAGCACATCAAAGGAATGGAGTACTGGGAGGTAAGGGAAAGGCTTCTCTAGAAAAATCCATGAGTTTATTCTGCTTCTCTGTTCTTTGTGAATTGTGAAAGCCCACTGGAAGGTTATGTCACTCACTGTGTCTTCTCCAAGGTTGCTTTCCACATTGCCTGCTACCATTTCTTTTGAGCTACCTTGGCACACTACAACTTCCCCATGGAGTTTGGCTTGGATTTTATTCATTGAGAATTTGAGTTGCTTGGAATTGTATCTTCATCCAGCAAAAGCCCCATAGCTATGCTGTGGTGCAAGAACAGGGCAGTTTCAGGAGCCCCTTTAGGTGCACAGATAATCCAAAGCTCTCCTCTATGTTATCTGTGTAGCATTCTGCAAGTGCTGTCGATCAACATCATTTTCTCTCAGTTAATTTCAGCATCAATGGGTTAGGAGAAATGATGAGCTTCAAATGGGTCTGACAGTGTAAGAACAGGTAGCCCTATGAGAAGCCATGTTCAGAAAGTGGAACAGAAGTTTTAGTTAACCCAGTGATTCCACAACAAGGAGTAGGTATTGCCATTGCAACTAGGGAGCATCAATGGTGTAGTGGTCCCAGAGTAACCTTGAAGGAGAATCTATCCAGACGTCCATCAGCCAAGGAGTAAAAGTGTACCATACGATGGAGCCCTTCCATAGATTCTGATTCAGTGTGAGATAATCCATGCAAGCTTTTACTTACTTATTCAAATTATCTGTGGAACAATCACATTACGGGGAGAAAATTTGTTGATTTGGATCCTGGTTATGGAGATTTCCTATGATTCTAGCTTTGGGCATGAAATCACTCAGGCTATGGTAAAGACAGCTCCGATTAGAAGAAGTTGCACACTTTGGGGAAAGTCTGAAAGAGTGAACAAGAACAAGAGTCTAGTCCACCACCAACATATGATCCTTTGCTGAGCAACAAGACAGCTCTACACAGCCTTTGGGACTTGCTAAGCCAGATTGTTAATGGGGAAAGAACCCTGAGTCTATGACGGTTTATGGGAGGACAGCACATCACTGACTGAGCTGTCTATAGGCTCTGGCCACTATGTACATATTCCACTCAACATTTTTTCTTTATGCCTCCAGCGAATCCTGGGAAATCTTTACATTAAGCATTAATGTTCAGGTAGGAACATAGGCTGGAAGAGGCCATTTGAATATCCTTCCCTATATAAATACCCTTTTTGGGTGGATGACCAACCCACCTGGATTTCAGCCTCAGGCAGTTAAAGAGCTACTCAGAGTATTGTTCTTGTACAGTTCATGTGAATTTTGCCCATGAAACAATATATATATGATCCTCTGGATTTCTTGCTATGTTCTACTCCTTTCTTCCTGTGATCTCTCTGGAAAGATCTGAGGACATTTTCTCTTCTGTCCTCTCACAAACTGCCTTGCACTAGCCATAGACTTACAGGGGTGCTGTTCTGTTTCTACATCACAATCACCTTTAATGTCCATGTGTACGCTGGGAAGATTTGCATGGAGCACATTCTCAGTGATTACAAGATCTGTGCGGTGAGCATGAATTTGAAGTGAGATGGCTTCTCTGTGTATTTGCAGATTCAGTGGTTACGAATGGAAACTAGACGGGTTCCATCAGTGCTGACATAATCAGAAATTTCACCTCAATTCTGGGCATGTTCTCCAGAAGGAATCCACATGGTATTCTAGGTTGCTCATACCTCTCTTGAACTCAGATTCAGACATAGCTAAAATGTTATTATTCAGTGTCATATACCTGTACCAGTGGGAAAAATGCTCATTTTTCTCTTAATCCCAGTACAGTGCATAGTCCACAGTTCAAATTCTAGCAGTTTGAAAGGTGAGATATAAATCCAAGCGCAGGAACTCTAGGACACTTGGGGATGCAGGGACTGACCTCAGCTGACAGGTCATGCTGGATTATCCAACTGAATAGAGCTGATGTAAGAGGGAGAGCTGAATTGACAACCACTCACTAAATCTTTATTCCCTTGCTCTGCTAGGTCTGAAATTCTCCAGCAGAAACTCGAACATGACACAGACCAGGACAAGATCTCCCTTGGAGAGAAGAACTACAGGAGGAGAACTAAGTGTGCACAGCAAATACACCACTATTGCGTCTCATCTGTAATGTCCATAGCAATTGTGGACTGCATTTTCCTCCTTTAGTTTAACTTCTTTGGATTGAATACGCTGTATTTTCACCCTGCCTCTCTCCAGCAAGTGTGCACTTTTTGAGGGACTCAGAGAAGTGCTGATGCACATCAATCAAGAGCTGCTGGTCATCCAGAAAGACCGTGCACGTGTAAATTTGTTCTTGTCCTGATGGGTCACCCAGAAGAGTTTCATGGAGATCAGTTCACAATATTGGAAAACTTTGTGACAAAGTCTGTAATATCATTTATACTCAGTGTTGGATGGCTTTTTCCTTAATACCCCCACTCCAACAAAACAGACCTACTTCCACTCCTCTTGAAAAGATGATTACCATCACTAACTGCTTGTCTACTATGTCTCCAAGGCAAGCCACAGGCTATAAGTCTATTCTGCAAAAGGAGCAGCAAAAAATGCTTAGTGCAATTCCTCTATTTAAAGTTTGGTTAATTTTTAATTGTTTTGGTTATTTGGTTTTCCTTCTATTCATTTGAAGATTTGTTATTTATCTGTTGTTGTTTTGTTCATTTGCTTTTCTATTTTGATAAGGATATAGACTGTATATATTGACTACCTGCATCTGGTTACTATCCAGTAAATTGGATGTATTCTGGTCAATAAAGGGGTAATCTCAAACTCTTCACTCTTAAGAACCTTCTTTATTGATCATTAGTGTCAACATCTGAAGTCCCACAGCTTTCAGGGAGGGATGGATCTCTGCATTCTCATGGGGACTGGGCATCAAATCACTTCCCAGTCAGACTGAGATTCACAGGCATTTATACAGTCACTGTGCACTGTGTTTCCAACTCTGAATTTCAACTTCATCATGCAACATTACCCACTGTGTATGCTTGCTGTCAAATATATAGTTACCTCTAAATTATACTCTGTCGATGAGAGTTTTGACCAAATTAATAGGATAAACATTAATTTTTCTGTAATACCTCCCAGGACATATAAACATGGTATAAGGGAGTTTAAAGCCATCGGGAATCCTGCACCCAAATCCTGGGGCAGAAAATGCTGAACACCCTGGAATGCAGATAATCCTGAGACCACAGGAAAGAAAGCCACTTCTGACCAGCTCTTCCCACATCTCTTGCCCAATATTAATCTACATGGTGCCTCTGGAAACAGGAATAGAGGAGCAGTCAGTGGCAGGAACCTGCTTGATTCAGCCTAGGCCCAGAACCTACCTGGGCCCCAAGCATATTTGAAGAAAACTAGAGGCATACAATTCTCTGTTTACTGACTGTGGCTTTTTTTGATTCGAAGCTCAAAATACCGTTTTGTTGTTGATGATTTTTAGTTGGATATTTTTCATTTCGAATTCAAATGTTATTCCTTCCTTGTTTTCCAGAAATAAGTCCGAATACCATCGCCCTCCACCTCTGCTATAAAATATTCCCTTCACCAGCCATCCACTTTCCCAGCCTAGGCAGGACCAAGAGCTGCTCATTCCATTTGTGCCCAAAAAGACCAACCTCTGATACACATGCAGATGGAGCCATGGCACAGTCCCTGTATAGTGGTTGGTACTGGTTTAGTCTCTGGGAACTCTGCTTGGCAGCCATGGTTGTTCTTATGGGGTTGCAAGTCCCTTCAGCTCTTTCAATCTTTCTGTAATTCCTCCAACTGAGGTCCAGTTCTCAGTTCAATGGTTTGCTGCTAGCATTCACCGCTGTATTTGACATGATCTGGCTGTGCCTCTCAGGAGACATCTATATCCAGTTCCTATCAGCCTGCACGTCTTAGCTTCATCCACCTTATCTAGTTTGAAGGCTGTATATGTATAGGCCACATGTGGGGTAGACTCTGAATGGACATTCCTCTAGGCTCTGTTTTAAACTTTGCATCCCTATCCCTTCAATAGGGATTCTTCTTCTCCTTTAAAGGAAGGAGTGAAGAATCAGCATTTTGGTCATCCTTCCTGAGTTTCATTTGGTCTGTGAATCTTGGAGAATTTGAGCATTTGTGGTAATATCCACTTATCAATGAGTGTATACCATGTGTGTGTTTCTGTGATTGGGTTAACTCATTCAGGATGATATGTTTTAGTTCATTCTCTTTGCCTATGAATTTCATGAAGTCATTGTTTTTGATATCTCTGTAGTACTCCATTGTGTACATGTACCACACTTTCTGTTTCCATTCCTCTGTTGAAGGGCATCTGGGATCTTTTCATTTTCTGACTATTATAAATAAGGCTGCTATGAACATGGTGGAGCATGTGCCCTGTTGTATGTTGGAGCATCTTTTGGGTATATGTGTAAGAGAGGTATAGCTGGGTCCTCCGCTAGTGCTATGTCTAATTTTCTGAGGAACCTCTAGACTGATATCCAGAATGGTTGTACCAGTCTGCAATCTCACCAACAATGGAGGATTGTTCCTCTTTCTCACATCCGTACAAGCGTCTTCTATAGCCTGAGTGTTTGATCTTAGCCATTCAGAGTGGTGTGAGGTGGAATCTCAGGGTTGTTTTGATTTGCATTTCCCACATACCTAAAGATGTTGAACATTTCTTTTGGTGCTTCTCAGCCACTCCATATTCCTCAGCTATGAATTCTTTGTTTAGCTCTGAACTGCAATTTTTAATAGGGTTATTAGTCTCCCTGCAGTCCAACTTCATGAGTTCTTGTATATTTTGGATATTAGCCCTCTATCAGTTGTAGGATTAGTAAAGGTCTTTTCCCAATCTGTTGGTTGCTGGTTTGTCGTAACGACAGTGTCCCTTGCCTTACAGAAGCTTTGTACCTTTATGAGGTCCCATTTGTCTATTCTTGATCATAGAGCATAAGCCATTCGTGTTTTGTTCAGGAAATTTTTTCCAGTGTCCTTGTGTTCAAGATTCTTCCCCGCTTTTGCTCAATTAGTTTGAGTGATCTGGTTTGATGTAGAGGTCCTTGATCCACCTGGACTTAAGCTTTACACAGGGCAATAAGAAGAGGATGATTTGTACTCCTCCATATGCTGACCTCCATTTGAACCAGCACCCTTTGCTAAAAATGCTATCCTTTTTCCACTGGATGCTTTTGTCTCCTTTGTCAAAAATCAAGGGACCATAGGTGTGCTGGTTCATTTCTGGGTCTGCAGTTCTATTCCACTGGTCTATCTTCCTGTCTCTGTACCAATACCATACAGTTTTATCTCTAATGCTTTGTAAACTGCTTGAGTTCAGGGATGGTGATTCCCAGGGAAGTCCTTTTATTGTTGAGGATTGTTTTAGCTATCCTGCGTTACTTGTTATTCCAAATGAATTTGCAAATTGTTCTGTCTAACCCTATGAAGAATTGCAATCGAATTTTGATGGAGAGTGCATTGCAACTGTAGGTCACTTTGGGAAAATGGCCATTTTTACTATCTTCATACTGCCAAACCATGAACATGGGAGATCTTTGCATTTTCTGAGATCTTCTTCAATTTTTTTCTTCAGATCATGAAGTTCTTGTCACACAGATCTTTCACTTGTTTGATAAAAGTCACACTGAGGTATTTTTATATGATTTGGGACTACTATGAAAGGTGTCATTTCCCTAATTTCTTTCTCAGCTTGTTTATCTTTTGTGTAGAGGAAGGCTACTGATTTGTTTGAGTTAATTTTATACCCAGCCACTTTGCTGAAGTTGTTTATCAGGCTTAGGAGTTCTCTGTTGTAACTTTTGGGGTGTCCCATGTATACTACCCTATCCTCTGCCACAGTGATATTTTGACTTCTTCCTTTCCAATCTGTATCCTTTTGACCTCCCTTTGTTGTCTGAGTTCTGGCTAATGCTGGGGACAACATACAATGGAGACATCGCAGTAGCCCGCAGTAGCTTTTTGTAAAAACTGGTTGTTTCCATTTCTCAAAACCTTAGCCCTGGACAACGGCTTTATAGATTTCATTTGTGTGTGACTGCCTATCAGTTGGCCTTGGTGTGCACAATTATTGTATTATATCTGACTTTCCTACTTCTTTCTCCTTCTGCTCTGGTGAATTCTGTGAAACTAGATGTTCCTTGATGTTATGATTCTTAGACAATTGGAAATTGATGCATAGGGGCACAGCACAGCACAGCCCTAGTGGCCCAGGTGGATACTGTGTATTCTCATCTTGGAAAAAATGTAATAACTGCAGAATTGTAGTTCTAGATTAGGGTTTGACTTGCAAAGACAGCTTGAAGAAAATAAGAGAAAATGAATTAGAGCCAACATTGGGACCCTAAGAAAGGAAAAAGTTATTGAAGTTAGGAAGTAAGTTTTACATAATATTATAGACTGGTTAAGGAAGTATAGAATATATAAAATAATATACTAGTAAACTAAGTCTAACTACTGGAACCCTTATGAGAGTCATTGTGTGCAAGGAACAGAACGCTAGTGGAATTACTGTGCTAAGGGTTACCTTGATTCTTTCTGGCCACTGCCTGGCAGTTTTGCCTATGTCATTTATCATTAGAGCTTCACAGGAAAATGCAATTAGCTGATCTCGGAGCTTTGGACTCTGAAGTATAAAAGTAAATGGTTAAAGTTTAAATCATGATAAGTTTACAATTATTATTATTATATTGGCCACAGGCCTGGGTATAGGGCAAGCCTGAAACTTTGGAGAACAGTTGTAATTCTTAGTTCTTGGTGGGATGTAGTCATTCTTTGCATTTGATTTGGCAATGATTATAAAATCTCTTTTTTCTACCCGCCTTTGGATTATTAATAAAGGACTGGGGCAAGAGAAAGGCTACAGAACATGTGAAGAGTAAATGAGAGAGAGCATGAGGGAGTGAATGAGAGAGTAAATGACAGAGCTAATGTGAGAACAAATGTGAGAGCGAATGAGAGAGCATGACAAGAGCATGTGAAGAGTGAGTGGAGAGAGAATGTGAAGAGTGAATGAGGGAGCTAATGAGGGAGCTAATGAGGGAGCAAGTCTGAGAACAAATGTGAGAGCCAGGGAGAGAGCATGAGGAGAGCATTTGAGAATGAGTGAGGAGAGAACTTGAGGTGTGTGTGAACACTGTGTGTGTGCATGACAGGAGAGTGCATGTGCTGTGTGTGAGATATGTGTGAGGCATGTGTGAAGACTGTGTGTGTGCGTGACAGGAGAGTGCATGTGCTGTGTGTGAGATATGTATGAGGTGTGTATGAAGACTGTGTGTGTGCGTGACAGGAGAGTGCATGTGCTGTGTGTGAGATATGTGTGAGGTATGTGTGAAGACTGTGTGTGTGCGTGACAGGAGAGTGCATGTGCTGTGTGTGAGATATGTGTGAGGTATGTGTGAAGACTGTGTGTGTGCATGACAGGAGAGTGCAAGTGGTGTGTGTGAGATATGTATGAGGTGTGTATGAAGATTGTGTGTACCTGACAGGAGAGTGCATATGGTGTGTGTGAGATATGTGTGAGGTGTGTGTGAAGATTGTGTGTGTGCATGACAGGAGAGTGCATGTGCTGTGTGTGAGATATGTATGAGGTGTGTATGAAGACTGTGTGTGTGCATGACAGGAGAGTGCATGTGCTGTGTGTGAGATATGTATGAGGTGTGTATGAAGACTGTGTGTGTGAGTGACAGGAGAGTGCATGTGGTGTGTGTGAGATATGTGTGAGGTGTGTGTGAAGATTGTGTGTGTGAGTGACAGGAGAGTGCATGTGGTGTGTGTGAGATATGTGTGAGGTGTGTATGAAGATTATGTGTATGTACGTGACAGGAGAGTGCATGTGCTGTGTGTGAGATATGTGTGAGGTGTGTGTGAAGATTATGTGTGTGTATGTGACAGGAGAGTGCATGTGGTGTGTGTGAGATATGTGTGAGGTGTGTATGAAGAGTGTGTGTGAGAATGAAAGGGTAATGAACAGACGTGTACATGATTGTGGGAGTTTGAGAAAAGAAAACTGCAATAAAAAAACCGGAATGTACAAAAGAATGCAGCGTGTGTGCAGCCTCAAGCTGAGAGAGAGAGAGAGAGAGAGAGAGAGAGAGAGAGAGAGAGAGAGACAATGACTTTAAGCCTTGAAGTTGCCTATCAGTTTGTACCCAAAGAGGAGTCTGTGGATATGTATTATGTGCCTTCCAGATAACCCTGCTTCCAGGTGAGAACTCTGATCCTGTGACCGAGGGCCAGGAAAGGCTGACAGAATGGCTGCTCCCCTGAGGGCAAAGGATAAAACTTTTAGGTCTATGACCTCCTAATTTATCTTTTCACCTGAAGACTTATTATTCAAATTTTCTTACTGGTATAAAACTATGATCCTGGTGAGCGTCTTGTCTCTTGGATGCTCAATCAGTTCTTTGTTGTCACAGACTGTTTGAGCTTACTCCAGTCACTGGGACTTATTCACACCTCAATTTTCCTGAACTTTTCAGATTTCTAACATTTGTGGCAAACTGCGTGGCGAAAGCAATGAATGTTGAGCACTTCCCTGGGGTCCAGTGCATATGGAGCTACGGGTGTATGGATATGGTAAATCCCTAGGAGTTACTCTAAGAATGTAGGACTGTGCTCTTAAGACCCCTGCGTGACCTCACTTCACTTTGCCAGCTTTGTGGGCTTCTACACTGCTGCTCTGAGAAGAACTGAAAACTAAGGGAATAGATGTGTAGCCTCCCATTACCTTTGTCATTGTTAGGATATTAGTAGGAGAGGTTTGATTGAAATATACTCTCAAAAATATTAACAAAACCATTGCCTCTTGTGTACCATCTGGATGAAGGACCAAGTTCACAGACATTTCTTCACAAACTTCCGAAAGCCAGCAAATTGGAGCATGAAGAAAGCCAAGTCCAAGGCATTCAAAACCAGCATCCTCACCAATGCAACCAGAAAAGGCTTTGGTAAAAGAAGGGAGGTACTGAGACAGTTGGCCCTCATACACTCAGAGAAGACTGTGCCAGGAGAATTGGGGAAAGATTGTGGGAGAGGAATTAAGTATCAGTAGTCAGTGAGCAGAATGTAAAGTGAAAAAGAAAAAATATATAAATAGAAATAAAACAAAGGTCTTTAACAAAATGGGACACAATGTATTACTGAACTAACTCTACTGTGTTTACATTTGCACATGCTTTAACAGATAGAGAGACTAGATGTGATAAAGTAGGATGCCCTTGTCATTTACATATATTATGTATACAAGATAAATGAGGTGGAGAACATGCAGTTCAAAGATCCATTGTTCCCTCACATCTATGTGCCTCTGCTTCCCTTTATCAGGACTGTGGAGGCCTCTGCTCATCCAGGTCTCAGGGCTCAACCAAAATGCAGTCCCCTATGATCTCTGGCCAAGTGCTCCAGTGTTCACAACAGAACTCTGCCTCAGGCTGCAGAGGCACTGAAGGGCCAGCCTTCACCTTCAAGGTGCAACCTCTCTTTCAGTCTTTCCAGGCTCTGTGTTACTCAACTGGAGGTTTCAACAGAGGCCTTTCATCTCAATAACAGAAATTTACCTAATCCAAAACATTGGGAAGCCATCCTACACTCCTGATTGGCTGGTTACCTGAGACCAAACAACATAGCTCTCTTCTTTATGCCTGTTTTCCTGATTTGAAAGTAAATAATGTGATCATCTGTGGTGTTGGTGGTAAGAATAAAATTCTTAACATGAATAATAGGACCATGCAGAGCATAGGCTTCACATTCTAGGTACAGAGTGAAGAGGTAGAGGGAATTACCAAAGAAAACAATAAGAATCCTAACAACAATTACAGAAATTATGAAATGAAATAAAACAAAAACAAAAGCAAAAACAAAAATACCTTGTGGGTGCTGGTATTAAAGGCACGTATTAATTTGGACCAGCTTTGTAGGTATTTCCAATAAAAAGCAAACAAACAAACAAACAGCCTTATTAAAAGTGCTGCAGGTGCAGGAGAGAAAGCTGGGAGATGTCCTGTGCTGCTGCCCCCATGCTGTGATTCTGCAGCAACAACTTCCTTGGGAATAGGAACCTGTATGCAGTGGGATCCCTTGCTGGGCCTGTCATCTCAAAAAGAGGGGCTTCCCTAATCCCAAACCTTGGAATCCAGTTGACTTCAGGCCAGGAATGAAGTCAACCATCATTAGTGAAAGAGCAAGGGAAAAATTACATAGGAAAAAATATGTGCCTTAATCAGAAAAGATCCTCAACTTCTAAGGCCTCCACAATCTCCACCCCTCTCTTCTGAGCTGTGCATAGTTATGTTGTATAACTCCAGATGGTAGTAAAAGGCAGAGTTCTTCCCAGAAAACTCATACATGATTTTCACCCTGACATCTGTGAGGTGAGGTGGCATCGTATCACAGAGTCAGCACACCCAGGATAAGGACACAGAAGCCACAGATGACAATGCCAAATGGACTCCCTCCTGAACTTATGGACCCATTAAAATTGAGGTTTAGCCTAACCTTAGGCCATTCCACTCCCTGCCCATCCGCCTGATTTTTATGTTTGCTCTGAATAAAAGATCAGCGTGCAGCCCCAAATATCCTCAGGATTGGACTTGGAAATTCAGGAAGAACGATATTGGAGAAGGGATGGCTATGTGGTTACAATGTGGTAACACAAGGTCCAGGTTGACGTTTGCTCGCTGATGTCCGATTTCACTGTCTTGTTATATTTGAGAAAGGGAGGATGTCCAACTTAATATATAAAAGGTACAGAAATTTATTATTTTATATATGCCCTGTAGTTGATCCCTATGTTTCAAGAAAAAAAGGAGTTTTTATTCTAAAAAAATAAGATAATAGACCATTGATTTTGTGAAATACATGGATATGTAAATAAAAACAATGTCAACTGTCAAGGACTGCACAGTAAGCAAATATTTCCAGGTTTTATACACTCAGAGGTCTAGAAGAAACATATTGGCCTCCATAAAAAGGAAAACCTTAGGAATCGAAATGTGTGTCACATGCATTGTCTCGAGTAGTAGATTTATTTTTAAGAAAAAACTCCCTCTTCCTTGGTCCCTAGAGATTTGGGTGCTAAGAAAAATCTGTTCTCTCATTCAGGTTGAGAGCAGCCCTCCCCAGCAAAAGCACTGTTGAGTTCTAATGATGCACAGAGAAACATCTAGCTTAGCAATAGAGGTTGCCAAATGCTATTCCCAGTGATGTATGAGAGACTGGAGGAAAGGATCCGCACAGAAATTGATCAATTTTTGGAGAGCTAGTTAGCAGGTAGGTCATAGAACTTCCCAGTGGCATCATCAGTAAGCCCTTCACTGGACAATATATTGTATCTAAGAGATCCCTAGAATCTTCTGTGATGTCATCAGTGTTGTGGTGACACCAACTGCCTTTGGGATATTCCTTCAGTTCCCTTTGGGTTCACAAGCAGGCATGTTTCGCCAGCCACTCAGGCTATTTCAGAAGGAAAGTGTTGATCAAGGAGAGACCACACCAAGGCTGAAGGAAGATGACCTCCTCTCATCTTCCTTGGAAGGATGGAAATCATTCTGGGGAAGGCTTGGTGAGTCCTGGGCAGAGTTGGGGAACATCCTCAAGGAGGTATGTTTGAGATGTGCCTTCTAAGACTAGGCCTTACAAGCAGGAGCCTTGGGATTTCTCAAAGGCAAACCAAGAGTCAGGAGTTCCTGATCTTTAATTTGAGAGAAAGCCAGAAAGTGGGAAGCCTTCAGTTTCTTTTCTGGAAGCTTTTTAATTGTGAGTGTCAATGCATGGCAGGAGGAGGCACAGTGAGATTAAAAATGTGACCATCCATGGTTGGGAGTTGAAGCATTTCTTCCTCTAGATTACTGTAGGTTACATAAGTGTCTGATGGTGAGAACAAGGAAGGATGCACCCCGAGAAATGAATTGAGTTCTCAGACACTTTGGGTGGAACACACATGATTAGAGCCTGATGGTGCTAAGCAGTATGAACTCCAGGATTAACTGAAACACATCTGATATGAGATAACAACGTCCCAGATGTTTATGTATCAGTCAGGTTATACTATTCAGGGTGAGGGGTCCTGTAATAGTGAATGTGGCACGTGTATGGCATTAGAGGTTGGGAAGAGGGACATAGCTTAAGAATCCACCTTTAAGAAAGCTTTTCTTCTCTTTAAGGGATTCACCCAGTCTCTACCATTTCCCCTTCCTCACCTCCTTTTCGGATTCAGAATGATCTTTTCTGCCCATGGGCCACCAAATATGCAAATTCACTTGGGTTTATCTATTTACAGGTTTTGGTAGGAAGGCATCATCCCAAAATGTCATCAGTAAGCAAGAGGAGTGTTTAAAGGAACTGGAGGAACTTAAATTTGAAATCCAGAAGTGTCAATTCGAGAGGGATGAATTTTATCAAATCCTGGACCTTTATATCTATGATAATTGGGACCACAGGTAGTCATTATGGCCAGTAACCTGTTCACTGTCTTGTGCTTTCTCTCTGCTAACCCAAGATTTCCTCTTAGCACAAGAGAGGTTTACCTCTCATCCTGGATTTTAAGGAGATTTGGAAGGCATTTGCTTGTGAGATAAGCTAGGTCCTGTGTGTTTAGGGTCAACCTCTTTTGTACTTGACCCTGAGCTCCTTGGATTAGCATTGGTTCTGTCAACAGCTAGAAGGACCTGGTCACACTTGCTGCCTCTAAGTGAGGGGATGAAATGCCTGCACGTCATCCCTCTTTTCCTCTAATTTTTTTCATTATACACTGATTCTATGGCACCTCCATGCATGTAGTTGGGATTCTGCTTGTGTTTGTATATTGATTGGTATGTAAGTATGTGAAAGTGTTTGTGGGTATTAAGCTCTCGGTCAGGGAGTCTGGGGAGTTTCATGGGATCTTAGGATATGTCTGATGGACAGTTTGCAGGTCATGATAGTGGGGATGCCCACATGGATCAACTGAGCACTTTGCATCTTCTGTTTACTTAGGTGGTAGATAGGACTCTCCTGAGGGAAGGAGGGGTTACAAATCCTCTTCCCTGTCAAAGTAGTTATGCCCTCTGGGAATTCATGGAACAGTAGGAAACAAGGTTTGAGAATCCCTGTTTTCAAAACAAAAGAAATATCATCACAACTATCTGTTAGACCCAAGCCACTGCAGTACAGTTGGTCTTGGGGGAACCATATCTCCACAGTCTTAGAAAATGTCCATATTTCAAAATAACTCTTTGCTGATTTGCGTAGAAATATTTCCTTGAAAGAATTGTTGGAGTCTCACTGTTGTGTTTTTGCTCTGGTCTTTGTGTTTGCCACATTCTTCCCTCCCCCCACATTTCTTAAATTTCAATTTTTTATTGGGTTTTTTTAATTTACAATTCACTTAATTCTGAAATCCTGAGTTCAGATGGTTATTTTTTTCTTGGGCCATGCCCCACAACAGGCTGGATGTCGAATTGCCAATACTTCAATCCGAACATGAGATGAGAATGATGGCTATGCAAATGATGACCAGTTCAATAAGTGAGGCCATGGAGAGGTACAAGGAGCTCATACAAGTGAACAG
Organism: Rattus norvegicus; assembly: GCF_021556685.1. Classification (NCBI taxonomy): domain Eukaryota; kingdom Metazoa; phylum Chordata; class Mammalia; order Rodentia; family Muridae; genus Rattus; species Rattus norvegicus. Next base: position 25,405,278 of record NC_141542.1, read on the forward strand.
TTCCTACCGGTGAGTCGCTGACAGAGATGAGAACCCAGCACTAGGCAGGGAATGTTCCTGTCCTGTATGACATTGAACCAAAGTCAGGGCACTGGTTCTGTAGTGTCTGACTTTTAACAAGAAGCCTGCCTCCTGGCAAGGGTCTTATGTTTGTAGCTCTTGGACTCAGTTGTCCTACATGTGAAGGGTATAGAAGACCCTCCAATTGTTATTTTCCCCATTAAGGATCCTCTAGATAGAAAGTTTTGTACTGTGATGGGAATATCAATCAACTCTGAATCTCTAGGACTCTGACAGAAGATTTAAAGATCTGTGATCGATGAGAAACACATGGAAAGATTGTATATCTATTGGGACTTCAATTACCCCTCAGAGGGGATTTTCCCACTACGTGAAGATGGTTTTAGCATATCATGGACATATAAGCACCCATATGGACCATTTCTTCTTCCTGGATTTATATAAACCGTCTTAGTGTCAGGATTATCAGAAGTACTTTGATTCATGTTGAATGTGGATTCTGGATTTGACCTCCTCTAATTGGTGCTAACTTGTATAGTGTGGCTCTGTTCTGGGGATGTCTGGGGATGAGGTATTCCTTGAAGGGATGATTTGACTTGCAAGAGTGACAGGCAAATAGAAGCTGGCTGGGTTTACCTTTTTTGTTTGTGGTTCAGCATCAGGTACTCCCAGCTTCTGCGTGAACAAACTCAATTGAAGAACAATATACAGATTTTGCTGAATGAGAAGAGAGAACTGCTGGTGGAGCAGACTGAACGGCCAGCATCCTGTGTGGAGGCAAAGAGGCTCTGTGAAGAGGCCGGAATGAACATCTGTGTCCCCAGTGCAAAGGAACAGCAGGTAGGATTAGGCCTACAGGTCAGGTTGTCCTCAGGTCTTTCCATGAACATAGACAAACCAATGTAACTGTCTATTGACTGATCCATGTCCTGACCTAGGTCTCATCCAAGTGTTCATTCATGTGATGGTTTACAAGGCTTTCTGTGGAGATAGCCCCTCTTCAGGAAACTGCATGTTTGGAAAGCGAATGCTCCTGCTCTTCGAGAATCTGCATTTTATTAAGGGAGATGGGTTGATCACATATCACAGCACTACATGCCATGTGTGTGGAGGGTGCTATGTGGGAGCCCCTCTTTAGACTAGAACAGGGCTTTGAGGGATGAAGCAAAAGCCTGGAGCTCATTTTCATTACAGGGATCTTGTGAGACTCCAGGAAGTAAGTAGTTTTCAAGGAGGAGAGGCTGGTGGAAATGGCAAAGAACCGGTTCTCATTTGTGGTGGCTTTTGTTCTTCCTCCCCTCATGTCCCTGTATATGAAGATGGTGACTTCATGCTTCATAGATCTTGGGTAACTACAGAGCCTGAGGAGCAGCATGTCAGTCCTGTCTTATTTGAGTGCTCCTGGAGAGTTCATATGTGGGCCTTACAATCTGAAGCTGGATAGAAGACCAAGGATGTGGAAAAGGTTTCTCAAAGGCTGAGGGTTGGCATGAGAGATTTGAGACTTCAAGAACAAAGTTATCCGTATATACCCCCAATTCTCACCAAGAAAGGTGCATTGCTGTGCTGATCTGCATCTTAGGGAGCATGCGGGAAGGCCAGTTCATGACATGCAGTTTTGTCCAGTCATTATCCAACTTCGTCCTTTAAGCCTAGGTCTCTCAACAAACTTGAAGCTTCCTTTTTTTGTGCTGTCCAGCAGTCTTTGCATCACCGGTCCAGTTCCAGGTGGAGCCCTGTCTCTTATTTGTCTCAACACATTCTTAAACCATTCAACTATTTTCAAAATAAGGATTAGATTTCTTCACTTTACCTGAACAGAGGTATCCCCCGGGAAGATTCTGGATTGTCTTATTGGCTTCACCATGATCTTGCATGGAATCCTAGAGTGCATCCCTCTGCTGACATTGCTTTGCTGACTATATCATGGGCATGGCATTCTTTAAGGATAGATTCCCTCTCAATATTGTACACAGTGCTGCATTTCAGAAAAGTCAGGGTATGTTATTTCTTTAGCCTCCTTCTGACTGACATTGAGGTTGTTTTAACATCACATGAACTCTAATGTGATGAAAAGTTCCTGGTAAATGACCATGAGTCCCTGTCTTGTCTGATGGTTCCAAGGTCTTCTATGAAGGAAACAGGGTAGTTTTAGTGAGGGGCCTATGATGAGTCAACATAGAGCTTGATAGATTCTTTTCCTAGAATCTCTCTCTTGGGAATTTGATGTTGTATTGTTTAGGCTATCTGTGCAGAACATGTAACTTACTTGTAAAACCAACAAGTATCTGCATAGAAAGGTTTCCTGAAGTGGAAATGAGTACAGGCCAGGGCAGCACAGCCTGCTTGAGTCTAAGAGACTTGTACACAGCATAGCTCCCACTAATTCCTCACTCAACAGGAAATGTGCTGCACAAGATCAAAGTTTTCATTTGTGCGTGCAAGTGAGTATCTGTCTATTTCTGTGTGTTTGTGTGTGTTTGTGTTTGCAGTAGTGAATGTGTTTCCCTCTATTTCCAAGTTTCATGAGAAAAGTACTCTAAGAGTTCACTTTACATCCATGAAACATGAAATACAGCTGCCCAGTCATTTGGCATCTCCATCCAGCTCTGTACAGCAAAAGGACACTTAAGGTATTAATTTATTCTGTTTTCAAAAATACCGTAACAGAATTATCTCGTGAAGTCTGGGGGAGGAGTGGGAAATATGTTCAAGTGAGTCGTGTTTCACAGTGGTAACAAATGGTACAGGCCTGGAGCTTGCAGGTCCCTTTTAGTTATGGTGTAAAAGAAGGACAATCAAGTCCTGTAGAAATGCAGCCCCCCAAAAAGAGGACACAAAAACACCTGTAAAGTTAGATTTTCAAGTGATTAGGGGTAAAACTACTGGTCTGCATTGAAATCCTTTGGAGCACATCAAAGGAAAGGAGTACAGGGAGGTAAGGGGGGCTTCTCTCTAAAATCCATGAGTTTATGCGGCTTCTCTGTTCTTTGTGAATGGTGAAAGCCCACTGGAAGGGTGTGTCACTCACTGTGTCTTCTCCAAGGTTGCTTTCCACATGGCCTGCTGCCATTTCTCTCCAGCTACCTTGGCACACTACAGCTTCCGCTGGGAGTTTGGCTTGGATTTTATTCATTGAGAATTTGAGTTGCTTGGAGTTGTATTGTCATCCAGCAAAAGCCCCATAGCTATGCTGTGGTGCAAGAACAGGGCAGTGTCAGGAGCCCCTTTGGTGCACAGATAATCTAAAGCGCTCCCCTATGTTATCTGTGTAGCATTCTGCAAGTGCTGTCAATCAACATCATTTTCTCTCCCTTAATTTCAGCCTCAATGGAGTTAGGAGAAATGATGAATTTCAGATGAGTCTGGGAGTGTAAGAACAGGTAGCCCTATGAGAAGCCATGTTCAGAAAGTGGAACAGAAGGTTTAGTTAACCCAGTGATTCCACAACAAGGAGTAGGTGTTGCCATTGCAACTAGGGCACATCAGTGTTGTAGTGGTCCCAGAGTAGCCCTGAAGGAGAATCTATCCAGACGTCCATCAGGCAAGAAGTAAAAGTGTACCATAGGGTGGAGCCCTTCCATAGATTCTGATTCAGTCTGAGAAAATCCATGCAAGCTTTTACGTACTTACTCAAAATATCTGTGGCACAATCACATTACGGGGAGAAAAATTGTTGATTTCGATCCTGGTTATGGAGATTTCCTATGATTCTAGCTTTGGGCATGAAGTCACTCAGGCTATGGTAAAGACAGCTCAGATTAGAAGAAGCTGCACACTTTGGGGAAAGTCTGAAACAGTGAACAAGAACAAGAGTCTAGTCTACCACCAACATATGATCCTTTGCTGAGCAACAAGACAGCTCTACACAGCCTTTGGGACTTGCTAAGCCAGATTGTTAATGGGGAAAGAACCCTGAGTCTATGTCGGTTTATGGGAGGACAGCACATCACTGACTGAGCTGTCTGTAGGCTCTGGCCACTATGTACATATCCCACTCAACATTTGTTTTTATGCCTCCAGCGTATACTGGGGAGTCTTTACATTAAGCATTAATGTTCAGGTAGGAACACAGGCTGGAAGAAGCCATTTGAATATCCTTTCCCTATATAAGTACCCGTTTTGGGTGAATGACCACCTACATGGATTTCAGCCTCAGGCAGCTAAAGAGCTACTCAGAGTATAGTTCTGGTACAGTTCATGTGAATTTTGCCCATGAAACAATATATATGATCCTCTGTATTTCTTGCTATGTTCTACTCCTTTCTTCCTGTGATCTCTCTGGAAAGATCTGAGGACATTTTCTCTTCTGTCCTCTCACAAATTGCCTTAAACTAGCCATAGACTTACAGGGGTGCTGGTGTGTTTCTACATCACAATCACCTTTAATGTCCGTGTGTACGCTGGGAAGATTTGCATGGAGCACATTCTCAGTGATTACAGGATCCATGCAATTCCCATGGATTTGATGTGAGATGGCTTCTCTGTGCATTTGCAGGTACAGTGCTTAAAATGGAACCTAGGCAGGTTCCTACACTGCAAACATAATCAGAACTTTCACCTCAATTCTAGGCATCTTCTCCAGAAGGCATCCACATGGTATTGTAGGTTGCTCATCCCTCTCTTGAACTCAGATTCAGACATAGGTACAATGTTATTATTCAACATAATATATCTGGACCAGTGGAAAAATACGCTCATTTTTCTCTAAATTCCAATACAGTGTATAGTCCACAGTTCAAATTCTAGCAGTTTTAAAAGCTGAGATACAAATCCAAGAGCAGGTACTCTATGACACTTGGGGATGCAGGGACTGACCTCAGCTGACAGGTCATGCTGGATTGTCCAACTGAATAGAGCTGATGTAAGAGGGAGAGTTGAAAGACTGAAACCCCCAGTGAACTAGACTGTGGGGGGGAGGGCAGCAATCGGGGGAGGGTTGGAAGGGGAACACCAATAAGGAAGGGGAGGGGGTAGGGGGATGTTTGCCCGGAAACCGGGAAAGGGAATAACACTCAAAATGTATACAAGAAATACTCAAGTTAATAAAAAAAAAAAAAGAGGGAGAGCTGAATTGACAACCACTCACTAAACCTTTATTCCTTTGCTCTGCTAGGTCTGAAATTCTCCAGGAGAAACTCGAACAAGACACAAACCAGGGCAAGATCTCCCTTGGAGAGAAGTGCTACAGGAGGAGAACTAAGTGTGCACAGCAAATACACCACTATTGCATCTCATCTGTAATGTCCATAGCAATTGTGGACTGCATTTTCCTCCTTTAGTTTTATTTCTTTGGATTGAATAGGCTGTACTTTCACCTCCCCACCCTCCAGCAAGTGTAAACTTTTGGAGGGACTCAGAGAAGTGCTGATGCACATCAATCAAGAGGTGCTGGTCATCCAGAAAGACTGTGCACGTGTAAATGTGTACTTGTCCTGATGGGTCATCCAGAAGAGTTTCATGGAGATCAGTTCACAACATTGGAAAGACTTTGAGATAAAGTCTGTAATATCATTTCTACTCAGTATTGGATGGCTTTGTCCTTAATACCCCCACTCCAACAAAACAGACCTACTTCCACTCCTCTTGGAAAGATTATTACCATCAGTAACTGCTGGTCTACTGTGTCTCCAAGGAAAGACACAGGCTATAAATCTATTCTGCAGAAGGAGCAGCAAAAAATGCTTAGCGCAGCTCCTCTATTTAAAGTGTGGCTGAGTTTTGATTATTTTGGTTATTTGGTTTTCCTCCTATTCATTTGAAGTTTTGTTATTTATGTGTTGTTGTTTTGTTCATTTGCTTTTCTATTTTGATAAGGATATAGACTGTATATATTGACAACCTGCATCTGGTTACTATCATGTAAATTGGATGTATCCTGGTGAAAAAAAGAGTAATCTCAAACTCTTCACTCTTAAGAACCTTCTTTATTGATCATTAGTGTCAACATCTGAAGTCCCACAGCTATCAGGGAGGGATGGATCTCTGCATTCTCATGGGGACTGGGCATCAAAATCACTTCCCAGTCAGACTGAGATTCAAAGGCAATTATACAGTCACTGTTCACTGTGTTCCAAACTCTGTGAATTTCAACTTCATATTGCATATATTACCCACTGTGTATGCTTACTGTCAAATATATAGTTACCTCTAAATTATACTCTGTGGATGAGAGTGTTGAACAAATTAATGGGATAAATATTAATTTCTCTGTAATATCTCCCAGGACATATAAACGTGGCATAAGGGAGTTTAAAGCAATCAGGAAGCCTGCACCCAAATCCCGTGGTGGAGAGTGCTGAACACCCAGGAATGCAGATACTCCTGATGCCACAGGACAAAAAGCCACTTCTGCCCAACTTTGCCCACATCTCTTGCCCAATATTAATCTGCATGATGCCTCTGGAAACAGGAATATAGGAGCAGTCAGTGGCAGGAACCTGCTTGGTTCAGCCTGGGTCCAAAACCAACCCAGGCCCTGAGCATATTTGAAGAAAACCAGAGGCATACAATTCTGTTTCCTGATTGTGGCTTTTTTTTATTTGAAGTTCTAAACACCATTTTGTTGTTGTTGAATTTTAATTGGATATTTTTCATTTTGAATTCAAATGTTATTCCTTCCTTGTTTTCCAGAAATAAGTCTGAATACCATCGCCCTCCCCCTCTTCTATAAAGGTGTTCCCTTCACCATCCATCCAATTTCCCAGCCTAGGCAGGACCAAGGGCTGTTCATTCCATTTGTGCCCAAGAGGACCATCCTCTGATACACATGCAGATGGAGCCATGGCACAGTCCCTGTATAGTGATTGGGTAGTGGTTTAGTCTCTGGGAACTTTGCTTGGCAGTCATGGTTGTTCTTATGGGGTTGTTAGTCCCTTCAGCTCTTCCAATCTTTCTGTAATTCCTCCAACTGAGGTCCAGTTCTCAGTTCAATGGTTTGCTGCTAGCATTCTCCACTGTATTTGACATGCTCTGGCTGTGCCTCTCAGGAGACATCTATATCCAGTTCCTGTCAGCCTGCACCTCTTAGCTTCATCCACCTTATCTAGTTTGAAGGCTGTATGTGTATAGGTCACTCGTGGGGTAGACTCTGAATGGACATTCCTCCAGGCTCTGTTGTAAACTTTGTCTCCCTATCCTTTCAATAGGGATTCTTCTTCTCCTGTAAAGGAAGGAGTGAAGCATCAGCATGCTCAGGAAATTTTTTCCAGTGTCCTTGTGTTCAAGATTCTTCCCCACTTTTGCTTCTCTTTGTTTGAGTGTATCTGGTTTGATGTAGAGGTCCTTGATCCACCTGGACTTAAGCTTTGTCCAGGGCAATAAGCAGGGGATGATTTGGACTCTTCCATATGCTGACCTCCAGTGGAACTGGCACCATTTGCTGAAAAAGTATATTTTTTCCACTGGATGGTTTTGTCTCCTTTGTCAAAAATCAAGTGATCATAGATAGGTGTGTGGGTTCATTTCTGTGTCTGCAATTGTATTCCACTGGTATATCTTCCTGTCTCTGTACCAATACCACACAGTTTTTATCACCAATGCTCTGTAATACTGCTTGAGTTCAGGGATGGTGATTCCCAGGGAAGTCCTTTATTGTTGGGGATAGTTTTAGCGATCCTGTGTTCTTTTGTTATTCCAAGTGAATTTGCAAATTGTTCTGTCTAACCCTATGAAGAATTGGATTGGAATTTTGATGGGGATTGCATTGAATCTGTAGGTCACTTTGGGTAAAATGGCCATTTTTACTATCTTCATCCTGACAAGCCATGAGCATGGAAGATCTTTCCATTTTCTGAGATCTTCTTCAATTTCTTTCTTCAGATCATGAAGTTCTTATCACACAGATCTTTCACTTGTTTGATAAAAGTCACACTGTGGTATTTTTATATTATTTGGGACTGTTATGAAAGGTGTCATTTCCCTAATTTCTTTCTCAGCTTCTTTATCTTTTGTGTAGAGGAAGGCTACTGATTTGTTTGAGTTAATATTATACCCAGGCACTTGCTGAAGTTGTTTATCAGGCTTAGGAGTTCTCTGGTGTGACTTTTGGGGTGAATCAAGTGTACTCTTCTGTCGTCCGCAATAGTGATATTTTGACATCTTCCTTTCCAATCTGTATCCCTTTGACCTCCTCTTGTTGTCTGCTTGCTCTGGCTAATGCTGGGGACAACATACAATGACAGGGACTGCAGGCAGTAGGCCGGGATGGAGACATCTCAGAAGCCTGCAGCAGCTCCTTGTAAAGTAGGGTGGCTTCTTGGAACCCTGAGAAGCAGGAGACACATCTCTCCATGAACCCACCATCTGAACTAAGAGGCTGCTTGCAGCAGTCCGGGATGGAGACATCTCAGTAGCCCACAGTAGCTCTTTTTAAAAACTGGTTGTTTCCATTTCTCCAAACCTTATCCCTGGACAAGGGCGGTATAGATTTCATTTGTGTGTGACTGCTTATCAGGTGGCCTTGGTGTGCACAATTATTCTATTATGTCTGACTTTCCTACGTCTTTCTACTTCTGCTCTGGTGAATTCTGTGAAACTAGATGTTCCTTGAGGTTATGATTCTTAGACAATTGGAAATTGATGCATAGGGGCACAGCACAGCATATCCCTAGCGGCCCAGGTGCATATTGTGTATTCTCATCTTGGAAAATATGTAATAACTGCACAATTGAAGTTCCAGATTAAGGTTTGACTTGCAAAGACAGCTTGAAGAAAATAAGAGAAAATGAATTAGAGCCAACAATCGGGCGCTAGGAAAGGAAAAGGTTATTGAAGTTAGGAAATAAGTCTTATATAATATTACAGACTAGTTAAGGAAATATAGAATATATAAAATTATATACTAGTAAACTAAGTCAAACTACTGGAACTCTTATGAGAGTCATTGTGTGCAAGGAACAGAAAGCTAGTGGAATTACTGTGCTAAGGGTTACCTTGATTCTTTCTGGCCACTGCCTGGCAGTTTTGCCCATGTCATTTATCATTAGAGAGTCTCAGGAAAATGCAATTAGCTGACCTCGGAGCTTTGGACTCTGAAGTATAAAAGTAAAGAATTAAAGTTTAAATAATGATAAGTTTACAATTATTATTATATTGGCCACAGGCCTGGGTATAGGGGAAGCCTGAAACTTTGGGGAACAGTTGCAATTCTTAGATCTTGGTGGGATGTAGTCATTCTTTGCATCTGATTTGTCAATGATTAAAAAATGTCATTTTTCTACCCGCTTTTGCATCATGAATAAAGGACTGGGGCAAGAGAAAGGCTACAGAACATGTGAAGAGTAAATGAGAGAGAGCATGAGGGAGTGAATGAGAGAGTAAATGACAGAGCAAATGTAAGAACAAATGTGAGAGCGAATGAGAGAGCATGAGAAGAGCATGTGAAGAGTGAGTGGAGTGAGAATGTGAAGAGTGAATGAGGGAGCTAATGAGAGAGCGATTCTGAGAACAAATGTGAGAGCCAGGGAGAGAGCATGAGGAGAGCATGTGAGAATGAGTGAGGAGAGAATGTGAGGTGTGTATGAAGATTGTGTGTGTGCGTGACAGGAGAGTGCATGTGGTGTGTGTGAGATATGTGTGAGGTGTGTATGAAGACTGTGTGTGTGCGTGACAGGAGAGTGCATGTGGTGTGTGTGAGATATGTATGAGGTGTGTATGAAGATTGTGTGTGTGTGTGACAGGAGAGTGCATGTGGTGTGTGTGAGATATGTGTGAGGTGTGTATGAAGACTGTGTATGTGCGTGACAGGAGAGTGCATGTGGTATGTGTGAGATATGTATGAGGTGTGTGTGAAGATTGTGTGTGTGCGTGACAGGAGAGTGCATGTGGTGTGTGTGAGATATGTGTGAGGTGTGTATGAAGACTGTGTATGTGCGTGACAGGAGAGTGCATGTGGTATGTGTGAGATATGTATGAGGTGTGTGTGAAGATTGTGTGTGTGCGTGACAGGAGAGTGCATGTGGTGTGTGTGAGATATGTATGAGGTGTGTATGAAGATTGTGTGTGTGCGTGACAGGAGAGTGCATGTGGTGTGTGTGAGATATGTCTGAGGTGTGTATGAAGAGTGTTTGTGTAAGTGACAGGAGAGTGCATGTGGTGTGTGTGAGATATGTATGAGGTGTGTATGAAGATTGTGTGTGTGCGTGACAGGAGAGTGCATGTGGTGTGTGTGCGATATGTGTGAGGTGTGTATGAAGACTGTGTGTGTGCGTGACAGGAGAGTGCATGTGGTGTGTGTGAGATATGTATGAGGTGTGTATGAAGATTGTGTGTGTGCGTGACAGGAGAGTGCATGTGGTATGTGTGAGATATGTATGAGGTGTGTATGAAGAGTGTGTGTGAGAATGAAAGGGTAATGAACAGACGTGTGCATGATCGTGGGAGTATGAGAAAAGAAAATTGCAATTAAAAAGGCAGAGTGCACAAAAGAATGTTAAGTGTGTATAGCCACAAAATGTGTGTGTGTGTGTGTGTGTGTGTGTGAGAGAGAGAGAGAGAGAGAGAGACAGAGAGAGAGACAGAGAGAAAGACAGAGAGACAGAGAGAGAGACAGAAACAGAGAGAGAGAGAGAATGACTTTAAGCCTTGAAGTTGCCTGTCATTTTGTACCCAAAGAGTAGTCTGTGGATATGTATTATGTGCCTTCCAGATATTCCTGCTTTCAGGTGAGAACTCTGATCCTGTGAGAGGCCAGGAAGGGCTGAAAGAATGGCTGCAACCCTGAGGCCAGAGGATAAAACTTTTTGGCCTAGAACTCCTAATTTATCTTTTCATCTGAAGCCTTAATATTAAAATTTTCTTACTGGGAAAAGACTATGATCCTGGTGAGCGTCTTGTCTCTTGGATGCTCAAGCAGTTATTTGTTGTCACAGACTGTTTGAGCTTACTCCAGTCACTGGGACTTATTCACACCTTCAAATTTGGTGAACTTTTCAGATATCTAACATTTGAGGCAAACTGAGTGACAAATGCAATGAATGTTGAGCACTTCGCTGGGGTCCAGTGCATATACAGCTATGGGTGTATGGATATGGTAAGTCCCTTTGAGTTACTCTAAGAAAGTAGGACTGTGCTATTAGGACCTGTCCTGCGTGCGACTTTTCGCCAGCAAGGAGCACGCGGACATTTAGAAATCCTTACTGTGACCACTTTATTAATCTTAGAAGAGGAAAAACCATGCCGCGCCAACATGGCGCGCTTATAAAACCCTAGTGCGGCGCACCCACACCTGGTTGGTTGTTACCCATGATCTCATAAGGCACGCCCCGGAGTGGGCAAAGACCTGGCACAAAGGCACTCTTGCACATGCGCACAGTTAACTTCCTGAAAGGGGGCCGGCTGGTGCGGCGAAGGCTGGCGCCATCTTGCAATGGCAGAGTCTATCCTAGCCTACCACGTGGGGCGCAGTGGAAGCCAGCGCCATCTAGTGCTGGCGAATGTTATTGCAGCCCTCTACATCTCACCCTTATAATTTATATAATTTATAGCATTCATGATCACCCTATCGCGTGCAATAAGGAAACCTCAGCGATGTGCAAGGGCTGATCAAAGGAACACTGAGTCTCTCTCAATCCCAGTGCAATGGATCCACAGATCCATGGGGTGCAGGAGCAGAGAACTCAGATACAGAGAGAGTCCCTCTCCTCCCAGTGCAATGGACCCACAGATCCATGGGGTGCAGGAGCAGGGAACTCAGATACAGAGTAAATCCTGAACAAGATAACCAAATTCCAGGTGAGGCCCTTTGTACAATGGCCACAAGTGCTTGAGTGATAACGGCCTTGTCACGTTACTGTTGAGATCTGAGTTTGCAAACCAACCATGGTATGAATACTGATCCACAGCATAGGGCTGCATCAAACAGAGCCACTCCCGCTAAGTAGTGGGTACCTCATTTGGTCCTCCTCAGCTGTTACCACCAAGGACCGTAGTCAAGCTGCTCCTATAATAAAATTTAGAACTCCCAATTGTTAGTAACTACTCCAGAAAGTTCACCCACTGTACTTGTCTAACAATAGATTGGGGGAGGATAACTCCAGACACTGCAGACACAATGTCTGCAGCAGTAAAGGCTGCTACAATAGCAGCGAAAGTGTCAAGGTCTTTTCCAGGACAGAGTTCTCCAGTCACTGTAGCTTTACACAGGTGGCTTTCTGTGAAGCTACAGTCTGTAAAATGACAACACCAGTTACCAGTTAAGGCAGAAAGAGTCACCAGAGAAATGAAGGGACAGGGGTAACAGTTGGAGTCAGCAAGCAGCAGTGTACAGAGTCTGAGCATAGGCCACAGTGGAACGGGAACACACGCAGCGGTAACACTGACTGCAGCAACGGCAAAATCTCTGTGATGACAAAGGATGAAGGAGAATCTTCTATCTTCCTCTCAGGGCAGAGGAATGACTCCGGGGACCCGAACCAGGAGAGCTGAATAACCAGGATCAGCAAGTCTCAGCAACCACTCAGGCAGCTGGCACACTCTTGTAGCATCCTGTAGAAAAAACACAAACATTCCCTCTTCCCCATATAAAATATCTGGACAGGAACATGTCAATAAGTGGATCTCTCTATTTCACCTAGGCAGAAGTATGCCTAGTTGTAGGGTGCCATAAACTTTGGCATCCATAATTTTAAAACTGAAATAAAAGGAGCATTATTTAGCATACAGGGATAACTCCCCCTTTTTATTTATTAAGATATAGTAAATATATTATTTATTAAGGTAAGTCCTCGAGGATTAAATTGAGGACACTGAGCACTTGTATTTATAAATTGACCTGTATACCAAATTATTGTCTCCAGCATAATTGTATTGGATATATAAAGAATGAGATTTTTTTACTAATTGTTCTTATGTAAGGACTATAATCTGTCTGGTATCTGTCCTCCCTTGCTAAAGAGCCCAGGCAATCCAGTTTGAGTTCTTAAATGTCCTATAAAAGAACAGTATTTAGTGCTCTTAACCACTAAGCCATTTCTCTAGCACCTCACAAACTTTATTTACCTAAACATAAGCATTAATTAGAAATGTCAAATCTTGTAAATATTGTCCAGATTCAGTCTTACTAGAAATCCCTGAGCTTGCAGGGTGAAGCTGGGAGTTGAAAGTAAGCAAATGTAGTTTTCCTCTTTTCGTGAGGGTGTGTTAGCAACTCTATTACCATTTTTAAAGAGCTGGGTCTATGGTTTTGTTTAGTTGTCTGAGCCAGAGCACTGAAGGGACAGTGAGTTGTCAGACATTTACACTGAAATCACTCACTGATTTCATGTAGAAAACTTGTCTCTAATAAAGCATTAAGTAATTGAAATCAATTGTAAACCACAAACCACACATTGGCTATCAGTATATGAATTGAAAGCTTGATTTTTTAACATTTTAAAAACAGCGGCTAAAGCATGGAATTTAATAATCTGTGTTGAAGCAGCAGAAACTCAGGAGAATAAACAAGTGATCTAATCATATATGTAGCCTTTTCATTAGATGAACCACCTATAAATGCACTAAGCGCATTTCCTATGGGTTGTACGCACAAATATGCAGGAAGTACAAAAGCATGTAAAGAGTAAAATTATCAATTTTGCCTGAAAAAGTTGTATATGTAATAGGCCAAATATCAGTATTTAGTAGTAACCAATTAACTGTTGTTTGGAATAAGATATGTTTTACCAGGTTTCTATTCAAAATACTTCCATGACTCTAGTCCACAACTCTGTACTAACACAGCTGAAGCTTTATCTCCAATGTGCATAACAAAGACCGAAGTCCTCTGGTAAGGTGAGGTACTTAGCCAATTGACATATCTTTAAAAGCTTAAAATTAGCTTCAAATATTCTTATCTGGAGTAGTGTGACAGCTACTCCCCAAATATTAAAGCTCATTTTAAGAGCAAAGGTTTGTAGTAAAAATTTCTATATACATTGAAAGATTTAAGTTCTAACTTCTTACACTGAAGAAGCAACAAAATTATCTAACATGAGGCTGTTAGCAATCCTCTAAATCTATCCTGAAATGGCAGTTGGAGTAAGTAAACTGGCTGTAATGCTCTCACAAGTTCCAAAACCTCATCAATCCTTCGTAAATCTTGTAACAATCTCTACCTGTATGATTTTTCCTTAATTAAAAATATGTTTGAGTTAGTCAATGTAACACTGGCAATCCTAAATCACAATCTTTAAGTTCTCTTTGTAACACCAGAGCACAGCCACGAGGTCACCTGAGTTCTGAGTACGTGACTAGGCAGCTGTTCTCTGGGCAGTGGAAATTAGCATTAGAATATGGATAACTTCAGGGCAAGCCACAACTTTGGAAAGCAAAACTCAACCTCCAACAAACAATCTAGTCTCCAAGGCACCCCAAGTCTATCTATTATGTTACAAAGTTTGACTGTCAATTCTTACATTTGGACGCACAATGGTGCGGTCTCCAATACCTCAAGGGACAATGTCCTAAATTCTTTTAGAAGCCTGGTTTCTAGGATAAGAGTTCCGTAAAAATATTACCTCAATTTAGACCTGTTTCCCTAGGTTGGCTCATGTCACATGTTATCTAGAATGACTCCATCCAGATTACCAGCTTTATGTCAACTTTCTGTTACCAATATTATACCTTTTTAACCATATCCAATAACTTGAAAGCCAATAGTCCATAACCAAGGCAAGTAGAGCATATTTACACATTTAAAACCAATGAGAAACAAAATTGAAGTGGCTACACCTATCTTTAATATTTAGACCAAACACCATTTTTACCCTTTTAGCTATGATTTTAAGAGAAGCACCTTGTCACCTGTTGAGTCAAGTAATAAGTCAGGGATTTTTCTAAGAGAAACAGCTATCAACTCTTGTATGAAGAAGCTGTTGGCGCTTTTAAGATCAGCTCGTGTAGACGCTTAGCTTCTGGGCAGCTTCTCCAGCTGACCTATGTTCCTAGCTACAGGTGCAGGGCTCTAAAGGCCTGATTGAAACTGTTTTTTATTCATTTGTTCCTTTTTGAAACGAGTTAAAACCAAGTCAAGGTGTGCACGACCAGCAGGTAAAGTTTTTACCATTTTTTCTTTTGAACATGAAACATAAAACATTTAGACAACGAGGAACAAAAACCACAGACATACACTGACAGACATGGGGACATCCTGGTGCACCAGAGACAAACAATAGACAAAGAGGGGAAAAAGCCAGATGGTGTTCACGGTGACTATCCACTCGAGTGGAGTTGATATGGGCGATGGATTGTCTCAATTCCTGGACTAGTCCACCAACGTGTTGAAACCCAATTCCTGTAAGATACTGAGATATATTATCTGAGCGGCACAACCAACATTTGCCAATGGTATGGAAGTGAAACACAGCCCTGAGTATTTTTACTCACAACCCAATTATATTAACTCTATCAGGCTGTGCATGGGCACTGAAATGTCCTTTTGCTTGATTCTCCTGAATAAATTTTCAGGCGGTCTGCCTCTATCAAATCTGATCAGTATGACTCTGTAAAGCTGTCGAGTCAGCGCCCGGATGCCGCGGCGTCCCCAGAGCCGGCGCGGGAGCTTAATAACACCTTTTATAAGCACCAAGACAAAGTTTTTCTCCCAAAATACTGTGTTCCTTTTACCTCCTCCCTTCTCACCCGGGACGTTCTTTCCCCAATCTTTCACCTCTGGCAGTGGTAAGACCGCAGGGGGGCCTGGTCCTTGAGATCGATCAGGATCCTTTTCTCCTTGCAACTTTTCACTACCCTCTGTTTCTGACCCTTTGTCGCTTCGCCCTTCCCCCAACACTCTCCGCTTTGCTGTTATAGCTGGGCAGTTCCCACGCGAACTCTGATGCCGTTTGGCGATAGCTAGAAACTCAAAGGTCAATAGAAACAACTCGAGCGTTGCCAGAGCAACCATAGCCGCACCTGCCGCGTCTGGCAGGGGACTGAGCTGGAGCAGATCAAGGCTAAACATAGTCTCTCAGAGTTTTTTACCTGCATTCCACAGTTTCTGGATTTCTTCCGTGAAATGGAGGCTTCCTCTTGGCACCGGCGATGATGTAGCTTTCTGGGTCCCGGGTTCTCGGCACCAAATGTCCCTCGCGCGACTTTTCGCCGGCAAGGAGCACGCGGACATTTAGAAATCCTTACTGTGACCACTTTATTAATCTTAGAAGAGGAAAAACCATGCCGCGCCAACATGGCGCGTTTATAAAACCCTAGTGCGGCGCACCCACACCTGATTGGTTGTTACCCATGATCTCATAAGGCACGCCCCGGAGTGGGCAAAGACCTGGCACAAAGGCACTCTTGCACATGCGCACAGTTAACTTCCTGAAAGGGGGCCGGCTGGTGCGGCGAAGGCTGGCGCCATCTTGCAATGGCAGAGTCTATCCTAGCCTACCACGTGGGGCGCAGTGGAAGCCAGCGCCATCTAGTGCTGGCGAATGTTATTGCGGCCCTCTACAAGGACCCCTGCCTGACCTCACTTAACTTTGCCAGCTTTGTGGGCTTCTACAGTGCTGCTCTGAGAAGAACTGAAAACTAATGGAATAAATGTGTAGCCCCCCATTACCTTTGTCATTGTTAGGATATTAGTAGGAAAGGTTTGATTCAAATATACTCTCAAGAATATTAACAAAACCATTGCCTCTTGTGTACCATCTGGATAAAGTACCAAGTTCCTAGATAGTTCTTCACCAACTTCCAAAAGCCAGCAAACTGGAGCATGAAGAAAGCCAAGTCCAAGGCATTCAAAACCAGTATCCTCACCAATGCTACCAGGAAAGGCTTTGGTAAAAGGAGGGAGGTACTGAGACAGTTGGCCCTCATACACTCAGAGAAGACTGTGGCAGGAGAATTGGGGAAGGATTGTGGGAGAGTAATTAGGTATCAGTAGTCAAGAAAAAGAAAAAAAATATATAAATAGAAATAAAATAAAGGTCTTTAACAAAATGGGACACAATGTTTTGCTGAACTAACTCTACTCTGTTTACACTTGCACATGCTTTAACATCTAGAGAGACTAGATGTGATAAAGTAGGATGCCCTTGTCATTTACATATACTATGTATACAGAAAAGATTATGGTAGCAGAGAACAGGCAGATCAAAGATCCATTGTTCCCTCACATCTATGTGGCTCTGCTTCCCTTTATCAGGACTATGGAGGACTCTGCTCATTAAGGTCTCACGGTTCAACCAAAATGCAGTCCCCTATGATCTCTGGCCAAGTGCTCTTCTGTTCCCAGTAGAACTCTGCCTCAGGCTGCAGAGGCACTGAAGGGCCAGCCTTCACCTTCAAGGTACAACCACTCTTTCAGCCTTTTCAGGCTCCCTGTTACTCAACTGGAGGCTTCAGCAGAGGCCTTTCATCTCAATAACAGAAGCTTACCTGATCCAAAACATTGGGAAGCCATCCTACACTCCTCATTGTTTGGTTACCTGAGACCAAACAACACAGCTCTCTTCTTTCTGCCTGTTTTCCTGATTTGAAAGTAAATATTGTGCTCATCTGTGCTGTTGGTGGTAAGAATAAAATCCTTAACATGAATAAGAAGACCATGCAGAGCATGGCTTTACATTCTACTTGCAAATTGAATAGCTAGAGGGAATTACCAAAGAAAACAATAAGAATCCTAACAACAATTACAGCAATAATGAAATGAAATAAAACAAAAACAAAAGCAAAAACAATATTTTGTGGGTGCTGGAATTTAAGGCATGTATTAATTCTGACCAGCTTTGTAGGTATTTCCAATAAAAAGCAAGCAAACAAACAAACAGCCTTATTAAAAGTGCAGCAGGTGCAGGAGAGAAAGCTGGGAGACATCCTGTGCTGCTGCCCCCATGCTGTGATTCTGCAGCAACAACTTCCTTGGGAATAGGAACCTGTATGCAGTGGGATCCCTTGCTGGGACTGTCATCTCAAAAAGAGGGGCATCCCTAATCCAAAACCTTGGAATCCAGTTTACTTCAGGCCAGGAATGAAGTCAGCCATCATTTGTGAAAGAGCAAGGGAAAAATTACATAGGAAAAAATATGGGCCTCAATCAGAAAAGATCCTCAAATTGTAAGGCCTCCACAATCTCCACCCCTCTCTTCTGAGCTGTGCATAGTGATGTTGTATAACTCCAGATGGTAGTAAAAGGCAGAGTTCTTCCCAGAAAAGTCATACATGATTTTCAACCTGACATCTGTGAGGTGAGGTGGCATCGTTTCTCAGAGTCAGCATACCCGGGATAAGGACACAGAAGCCACAGATGACAATGCCAAATGGACTCCCTCCCGAAATTATGGACCCATTAAAATTGAGGTTTAGCCTAACCTTAGGCCATTCCACTCCCTGCCCATCTGCCTGATTTTTATGTTTGCTCTGAGTAAAGGATCAGAGTGGAGCCCCAAATATCCTCATGATTGGACTTGGAAATTCAGGAAGAATGATATTGGAGAAGGGATGGCTATGTGGCTACAATGTAGTAACTAGGTTCTGGCCAGGAACCTCGTCCTTAGCCAATGGGGACTTTAAGGCCAGGCCTCCTGCTTGTTCCAGTGCAGGCTAAGACTTCAGGGTCAGGCCAGCTCCTGAGCCCCACACAGGGCCGCCTGCATACCCTTGTGACTGCATTAGAGCCAGAGTGCTCTCCACCCTATCCTCTTCTCTCCTCTTTGTCAAAGCCATGGTCCCCAAGAGCACTTGTCAAACACCTTTATACATGTATCTCTATCTTAAGGTCAGGTTCCCAGAGAACCAATCCACATAACTGAGTATAAATGAGTATTCAATGTGTGTGTATATATAATGTTTTAGAACACAGAATGGGGATTCTTGGTGACAGCTTCGTGGACATGTGTCTTTGCTAGATGTCTTTGCACTGGGATCTTTCCAGATGACTTAGATATCCTTGCCATGAGTTCATTACCCATCCCCTTTCCATTTCAGTTTCTTTTTTCTTGTGGATGCTAATGCTCTTTGACATAAGATCCAAGGCTGAACTTCCATACTGGGCTATGGTTTCAGACTTGATTTACAGCTATGTGGCCCTCAGGTTGCTGCCTTTTGATCCTAGAGGTTGATTAATCTTTCCAGCAAGGCTTCCAGTACTTGATAGGATTGTGCTACATGCTGTCAGAGCAGAGTTATACAGAATTCATATGCTGGCCTTCCTCTGATGGTGCTTACCTTTGCCAAGTCCTCAAACAGGGCAGCGCTTGGAAAAAATCACTGCAGGCAAAGAAATCATATATGTGGGTCTACCCCTGGCTCCTTGAGAAATGAAAGAGGAATATGGTCTTGGCTTACTGGAAGTCTTATCCCAAGACTAGGGAAGGGGACTCCAGAGAGCACTAAGCCTTCTCCTCATCCATCATATTCTGTATAGCCTGTGGCTTTCATGTGGTCAGTGTGATGACCTTAAAATGTTCTAGGCATTTCTGCCATTTTCTGTCTCTATACCTAGACATGACCTCAGGTGTACAGTCACATTGGAAACATAAAAAGCCTTGCATCTGAATTGTGAAATTCAATGTGTGTTTTATTTAAAATACCACAATAAATGAGTGGCCATTGCTACAGTAAATATTATTAGGGGCTTTCTCCCCCACCGTAGATCATTTAGTTCCCAAATAAAAGACAGAAAACTTTTAGATTTAGAATAAGCCTTAAAGTACTAGAACTGGGCAGACATCAACCCTCTGTGCTATTTTTTCTGCTTCCCTGTCCATAACCCCGAGGTATTGCTTGCCATGCTCTGCCTGGGCCACTCCTGTTCTGACAGGCTGCCCCCCATGGTAATACACTCACGATCCACCTACCCTATGGGGTGCTGTCTCCTTCCTTCTCCTCCATGTCCTTTCCTTCTCCTCATGGACCCTGCCTGAGCCCCCAGGCCCAGGGAAACTTTGTTCTGTCCCCTCTCTTCTGCCCAGCCCATGTTGTAGGGATTTTATTAACCAATCAGGGATAACTTAGGAGGCAAAAAAAAAATCTGGTATACATGAGGATCTCCTTGTTTGGAGCAACCAGGTGTTAGGGTACAGAATTTAGCATTTGAATATACAGCAGCAGCAGACACATTATAGGCCAATCTACTTTGTAGTTGGACTCAAAGCTTGGCTCTCACACCCATTGGATGTTCAACCCTGGAGAAGTTATTTTACCTTGTGTGACTCAATTCCCTTATCTGCACAGTGAGGATGATAACGAGTGTTTAATTCACAGAGTTGTCTTTGGGACTGATGAGTCAATATATTTAGTAGTTAAACATTAAACACCATGTACTTTGCATAACTAATAAAAGTCTGTGGAAAGGGCAAAGTAATAAAGCCAGAAGAACATTTGATTTGGAAATGGGGCCATACAACTACTTCTAATAACAAACTGAGAATCACGGAATGGTGGAAGACTAAGGCCAGAGATTTGGGAAATCAAGGCCACCCTGGGCTGCATAATAAGATCCTATCTCAAAATATCAAGACAATTCAGGTTCATAGTAATAATAAATCAAGAAATAGCCATTGTAAAGAATTTACAAAAAGCAAAGCAGTGGAGCAGAGTGGACGCTGTGTGTCAAGTCCCTCTGCTGTCCATCTCTGGGACCAAGTATGCATCAGATCAGTGAGTGGAATGGGGTGCTGAGAGCCTGGAGCAAAGGGATGCTGGCTGCATGGCCACATTTGAACTGCACTAAAGCAGGACTAAATGCTAAGAAAAAAAGCCATATGCAAAACATGTAAATTTTAATGTCCTCCAGAAAGACAAAACCACAATAATTTTACTGTTTGTCAAGCTGCTTGTGTCACTAAACTTCTAATATTGGTAAGGATGTGAAAAACTCTTGTGATGCAAACCAGTTGCCAATAAGAAGAGCAACCAGTGTCCTGACCAAGGTGACCTGGATGCTGTCAAATAGGCCGAGGCAGCCTGGACAGCCGTCAGAGTATGTTTAACACACAGATATCTGTCATTTCAAAACGGGGAAAATGAAGCCTGACTTTCCCCCCACTTTATGCAAAACCAAGAATACTCCAGCATTGAGGCTTACAAATAAAAATATGCCAAGAAACTTCATAGAATATGCATTTCTCTTGTGTGTGCTCCTGAGAGTGTGTGTGTTTTGTATGTGTTTGGTGTGTGTTTTGTGTGTGTTTTGTGTGTGTGTATGTGTGAGTGTGTGTGTATGCGTGTGTGCTTCTGTGTATGAGTGTGTTTGAATATGTGTGTGAGTGTGTGTGAATATGTGTGTGAGTGTGTGTGTTTTGTGTGTGTTTTGTGTGTAAGTGTGTGTTTTGTGTGTGTGTGAGTGTGCATGTTTTGTGTGTGTGTGTGTGTGTGTTTTGTGTGTTTCTGTGTCTGTGTGCACTAATGCTTCAATTATCTGCTATGGTGAATACTGTCCCCAACTCAATTAAGAAGGTTAATATTAAACTGTGAGTAGTATGTGGAGAGTGGTCACAAAGAATAATTAGGAGTCCTCTTCTGTTACGTTGTCTGAGACTTCCAAATGCTGCATGCTGTGAGTGGGTCTCACATCTCAGCACACTAATTCTATTAAGTACAATTCCCGTGTGTTTTTCTTAAACAATTTTCTATGAAAACCTTTAATAGTTTTTTTCTCCCTTTCATTTTTTTGGGGGGGTAAGGGTCTTTTTTTTTTTTGCTTATTTTCAGTCAACAGGATTTTCTGTGGCTTTGGAGGAAGTCCTAGACTTAGGACACTGGATCTGTACAGTTTAGGGAATTAACCAGTTCACTGAGCACATTTCTTCTTTGTTTGGTTTCTGTTTTTCTTGTGAGATCTCACTGTGGGAGCAGAGGAAGCCCTGAGGAAGTGTAGCCGTAAGTGGATGTGTGCTATAAACCTGATATGACTATGCCATGGACCCAAAGCCATCTATCCACGGGGAAAAGGCAAAGGCCCCCATGCCCTTGAGGCTCA
Source organism: Rattus norvegicus (assembly GCF_021556685.1). Taxonomy (NCBI): domain Eukaryota; kingdom Metazoa; phylum Chordata; class Mammalia; order Rodentia; family Muridae; genus Rattus; species Rattus norvegicus. The sequence goes on from NC_141542.1 coordinate 25,427,200, forward strand.
GAGACATGACAACGCCTTCTCAGAATGGCATTGATAATGTGTGCAGAAAAAGTCTACTCTACCTTTCTCTGTGGCCCCATCTGGATATTTACAGCCTGAAGACTGCTCCCTGCAGAGACTGCTCCTACTGAGATTAGCTAAATCTGCCCCTTGTCAGTTACATATGCATAGTCCTCCCCTCCTTGTTTATCTACATGTAATGCCCACATACTTGCTGCCCTGTGCAACAGCCCTGCTTCCTGGCCAGCTCTATATAATAAACATGCTGAACTTCTGGGATGCTGCATTTTCTCCAGGTCATGGACCCAGCCTTCCCCATGTATGTTTGTCCAATGTCATTCTTCATTTCCTCCTCACCCCTAGTCAGGCCCAAGTCCCTGGAGCCACACAAAGGACTTGGCAATCTAAGTCTGCTCCACTTTGAAGGAAGTGCTTTGTACACTGAAATCTAAAGCACACAGTGGGTTCAGCTCCCTCTCAAGTGTCTTTGGTGAGGGTTGGGGTGGGTGTGAGACCAGTTGCATTCTGACTACTGCAAAAGAATAAAGGATTCACAGTTTCCTTTTGGTGAAGGTGAGCTCCCCAAGAGGCTATCATTGCCAACGTTTTCCCAAGTCACCTTCTAGGAGGTCAACTGACTCCTAGGTGAGTCTTTGGTTACACTGCTTCAGTTTTCTGTGGCTACACTGTTCAAATGGCACCCACTGGTCACACAGGGCTATTTGAGATGAACTGAACTTAGAACTAAAATCTGCCTCTTAAGTCACAGCAGGCAAACCAGGAGGCAAACAGCCAGCCAGAATCCATAGCCAGAAACACAGCAGATATAGAATATTTCTATCATCTAGAAATTTCTCCTGGACAGCAGTGGTCTAGGTTCTTGGTGTCTGGTTTTTCCTTCAGGGAGAATTACTTGCCGTACTAATATCCAACGGTTTATTTTTAAAGCAACTTTAACAAAATACGACTTACTCATCCCCAAATTAATCCAGTTTAAGTCTACAGTGCAATGGTTCCCCATAAATCCACCCGAGTTCCCCATAAATCTACCCGAGTTCGTTGCTAGACCACGGAACAAAAGAATGAGAGTATATGCAGTTATGTAAAATGGTATGCAACAGTATTGACCACTGCATAATTATACTGCACTACTTTTGAATTCTTCAAAATTCAGGCCTTTTATTGATAGTTGTACAAAAATACATTATCCTAGAGTTGAGAAAATATACAGTATTTCATCTGGGCTTTTTTTTCATTGAGATTTTAATATTTTTGCATCTTTTGCTAGTATCGTTAGATTCTTTATAAGAGTTTAATTTTTTTGGAGTTTTTTTTATTTTTGTTTTTTGTTTTTTTTTTTTTTTACCAGTCTGGTCAGTATTTGATGCCCTCTTCTGGTGTGTCTGAAGACAGATGCATTGTCTGACATATAAATAAATAAATCTTACAAAAGATTGTCATCTACTGCAGTTTCTATGTGGACAGGGCACAGTTGAAGGGCTTAAAGATCAAGTACATTGTCTGTCTTTAAAGATCAAGTGTATCACCTAATTTTTAAACCAAGAAATGTAGTGTCTTTTTTGCTGCTTCTGTACCTTTTAATGATGTATCTTTTCTCCTAGTACGTCATTTGTTTCCATGATAGTTGTTTTCAAGTGTATATGATCATTGATCCTATTTGCAGAGCTATTCAATATTTCTGTTTTCATTGGTTAAATATTTGTGGTGATCAATCCCCAGCCCTGAAAAAAATATTTGTGGTGAATTTGCATTGTGATATCAGTGAAATGTCATGTGAAAATTTTAGAGAATATACCGGTTTGGGTAATTGTAATAACATTTCCCCTCAAGTGGTGGCCTGTTTTCACATTGAAAAGACTGGAATGTATTACCATCCATAGCAGGATTGATAGGGAAACACAATGGACAGCGACAGTGTTGTTCCCTTTGACAGTTGTGGGAGCCAAGAAAGAAGTGTGACTTGCTTTTTGTGTCTTACAAAATCGAGACTGAGTATCATTACTGTGGAAGCCCATGGAAAAAATGATGAAGTTTTCAGAAATCACCAGTTAAAGAAATGGTGGTTTTGCTTATATTGAATTCTGAGTTTCAAAGTTACGTTTCATTTTTCTTTATTCCTTAATGAGGCTTTTTATTAAGTTTTTTATTCACCATTACACCCTGAGATGCACAGTGCTAGAATCGTAGTAGATGCTCAATAAAGCTCTGACCATCGGGGAGGAGGAATGATAAGAAAGTATGTATTTTCTGTAAATTCTCTTAGTTTTGGGAACAGGTGGTTTTAGGTTTACCATCATAGCTTGGTATCTTGTCCCACATAAGACAACTTGACAGAACCCCCTTTCTGGCCATTATGTTCAACTTATTTTTCTCTTAATCATTCTTGAAAATCATGGAAGTAGTGTGGAAAATTGATTGTACCTGCAGTATAGCAAAAGAGGCCAGTCTAGATAGGTAAGCAGTTATGTTTCTCCATGAGCTGATGTCTTAAAACATCTAGATTTAGGAATTTGGTGTTGTGTTTTCTAAACATACATTGTACAGCATACAGATAACATCGTAATAGAATAAAGGAATCTTTTGATTTAGCACCAAATTCCATAAAGCAGTGACTACTGCACAGTTCTCTTGGCCATATGAATAGCCGAAATTACATTTCACTCTTTTAAAAAATAATGAAAGCACTTAAGATTAAGCAAAGCCAATGGAAAAGGTCCCTATGGTGTTTCTCTTTGGTTCCTTGTGCTCTTTCTAGAGAATGACTTTAAGAAGTCAGGGAGGTCAGGTGGTCAGTGTGGTCAGGCAGTCATGAGCAGATGGTTAAGCGATGTGCTGGGGCCCCATAGGCCAGTGAGCCCAGCTGAAGAGTGCAGTCTAGGCAGTGAGCCTGAGTGAAGAGCAGAGGCTAGCCAGTGAGACAGGCTGAAGAACAGAGGCTAGCCAGTGAGCCTGACTGAAGAGCAGAGGGTAGCCAGTTAGCCAGGCTGAAGAGAAGAGGCTAGCCAGTAAGCCTGACTGAAGAGCAGAGGCTAACCAGTGAGCCAGGCTGAAGAGCAGAGGCTAGCCAGTGAGCCTGACTGAAGAGTAGAGGCTAGCCTGTGAGCCTGACTGAAGAGCAGAGGCTAGCCAGTGAGCCAGGCTGAAGAGCAGAGGCTAGCCAGTGAGCCTGACTGAAGAGTAGAGGCTAGCCTGTGAGCCTGACTGAAGAGCAGAGGCTAGCCAGTGAGCCAGGCTGAAGAGCAGAGGCTAGCCAGTGAGCCTGACTGAAGAGCAGAGGCTAGCCACTGAGCCTGACTGAAGAGCAGAGGCTAGCCAATGAGCCTGACTGAAGAGCAGAGGCTAGCCACTGAGCATGACTGAAGAGCAGAGGCTAGCCACTGAGCCATGCTGAAGGCTGATGAGCAGTGATTTTAACCTTTATTTCTAAGTTCTTCAGTTTTCCTAAAAGTTTCTACAAAAGTTTGCCTCCATACAGTTTGGTTTACAAGGTTCTCCGTGCTCCCTTCTTCTTATCTCCATTCCTCTTGCTCTTATGACCCAATAATTTTCTTACTCTCAATGCCTTACTCTCAACGCTATGCCTTTACCTCTAAGTTCTTCTTGAGTTCTGTTCCCTTCTATTCTCTTCAGTTCTGTTCTGTCTGAAAAGCTTTCTCTCTCTTTGTCCTCAGCATTTGTATATCTTTCTGAACACAGCATCACATGGTGAAAAGTTCACCACAAGTTTGCACAGGAATTAAAATCATAAGTTGGATAATCAGTTTACGACAGAGAATGTTTACATGCATATCCATGAAGAGTAATCATCAGGATAAACCTCATCTGTCACTAGCTCTGCACGTTCATGGAGAGTTAAAAGCTGTAATTTTTATGAGAAAAGAATAAGTGAAATTACCTATAGGCAAATCCAGTCAATTATTTATGTTCAGTCCTTGTACCTATAGTAAATCATTAGTTCTCTTTATGAACTTTGGTTAATTGGTTTATACCCTCTTAGGATGGGCTCTAATTTGTAGATGCCTGCTTGGTTTGGCAGAAGCAATTCACTCGTGACACTTTAAGAATGGCAGAGTTCTCAATGCAATTTTGATTACCAGAGAAAACATAATAGCAGTCCCATTATAAAGGAGCTTAAAATTACTAATCTAATTTTAGGAATTCTTATAGAACCATCATTAGGAAATAAGAAATCATCTATTTGTCTGTACATCATCATGCCAAGACAATACATCTTCGTTGCTCTGTGGTGATGTGCTGAAAAGAGTGGGGTAAAGAGCATGACAAATACAGAGGCAGATGCTTGCAGCCAACCATTTAGCTGAGATCAGGGTCCCCAATGGAGAAGTACGAGAAAGGATTGAGGGAGCTGAAGGGGTTTACAGCCACATAAGAACAACACTAAAAATACCCAGAGCTCACAGGGCTGAAACCACCATCCAAAGTGTACACATGGACAGACCCATGGCTACAGCGGCATATGTAGAAGAGGATGACCTTCTTGGGCACAAATGGGAGGAGAAGCCCTTGGTCTTGTCAAGGCTTGATGCCCCACTGTAGGGGAAACCAGAACAAGGAGGCAGGTAGGCCTTGGTGTTTGGGTGGGTGTGGTAACACCCTCAGAGTAGAAGGGGGAGGGGGTTTTATAAGGGGTTTTGTGGAAACCAGGAAAAGGGATAACATTTGAAATGTAACAAAGGCCCTCTCTGGGGATGGACAGTGGCTAAGGTGCTCTGAGCCCACACCCCCTTTGATCTGAGCCTGCTGCCTCCCTTTGTACACAACTGTGATGCAAGGTGTCAGCCTGGGACTCCCCATGGGCTGCTGCTGGCACTGGTCTTGGCGTTCAGGGCCAAGAGCATGATGAGCAAGGAGCACATGGTTTGTCATGATTCAGAGCAGGGCCAGTGGCCACCAGAGAACAAGCACAGCTTCCTGTACGATCATGAGGTCTTCCTGGGCAAGGAGGACTCCAAGACCTTTGATAGCTAAGCCTGGACGAGAGCAGGAGAGGCTGGGGAAAATTGTTGATCCAATTGACAGTGATGGAGGCAGCCTTGTTACTACTGAAGACCTGAAAGTTTGGATCAAACAGGTACAGAAAAGATACAGCAACCATAATGTGGCTAAACTCTGGAAGGATTATGATAGGGACATAGAGGAAAAAATCTCCTGGGAGGAATACAAGCAGGCTACCTCTAGCTACTACCTGGGAAACCTTGCTGATTTCCAAGATAGCTCTGATCATCACAACTTTAAAAAGATGCCTCCACGAGATGAGAGGAGGTTTAAGGCCTTGATGGTGACCTGACAGCTACTCAGGACGGGTTCATTGCTTTTCTGCACTAAGAGGATTTAGAACATATGAAGGAGATTGTAGTTCTGGAAATCCTGGAGAATATCGACAATAACGGGGATTGTTTTGTGGACCAGGATGAGTACATTGTGGACATCTTTTTCCCATGAGGACAATTGCCCTAAGACATACTGGGTTTTGTCTAGGGAGCAGTTCAATGGTTTCCCAGATCTGAACAAGGATGGGAAGCTGGATTAAGATGAGATTCACCACTGGACCCTCAGGACTATGACCATGCACAGGGTGAGGACCGGCATCTGGTGTATGAGTCAGACAAATACAAGCATGAGATGCTGTCCAAGGAGGAGATTCTAGACAACTGGACCATGTTTGTGGGAAGCCAAGCCACCAATGATGAGGAAGATCTTACCAAAAATCATGATGAACTTTGAAAGACACTCATCCTCATGTGGCCAACGGTCACAGGCTTCCTGCGGATGTTCTGGGTTATTGCTATATTTGTCAAGTATATAGCAGTTGTGTCCCCAATGAGAAACCTTTCTAAAGCTCAAAAAATCGTACATTGCACCACAAACCATAATAGTAGGCGATTTAAACACCCCACTTTCATCAATGGACAGATCAGGGAAACAGAAATTAAACAGAGACATAGAAAGACTAACAGAAGTTATGAACCAAGTGGATTTAACATATATTTATAGAACACTCCACCCTAAAACCAAAGGATATACTTTCTTCTCAGCATCCCATGGTACCTTCTCCAAAATTGAGCATATAATCAGTCACAAAACAGGCCTCAACAGATACAGGAAGATAGAAATAATCCCATGCATCCTATCAAAAAACCACGGACTAAGGCTGCTGATCAATAACAACAAATAGGACAGAAAGTCCACATATATATGGAAGTTGAAGGCAATGACAACTTGGTCATTGGAGACATAAGAAAGAAATTAAAGACTTCTTAGAATTTAACGAAAATGAAGATACAACATACCCAAACTTATGGGACACAATAAAAGCAGTGCTAAGAGGAAAACTCACAGCTCTGAGTGCCTGCAAAAAGAAACAGGAGAGAGCATATGTTTGCAGCTTGACAGCACACCTAAAAGCTCTAGAAGAATATTAAATAAACCCTAGAGGAGTAGAAGGCAGGAAATAATCAAACTCAGGGCTGAAATCAAACAAGAAGAAACAAAACCGAGTATCAAAAGAATCAGCAAACCCAGGAGCTGATTCTTTGAGAAAATCAACAAGATAAATAAACACATAGCCATACTAACCAGAGGTCACAGAGAGAGTATCCAAAGTAATAAAATCAGAAATAAAAGGGAGACATAACTACAAAATCTGAAGAAATTAAAAAGATCATCAGATCCTACTACAAAAACATATTCAACAAAACTAGAAAATGTGGAGGAAATGGACAATTTTCTATACAGATACCAGGTACCACAGTTAAATCAGGAACAAATAAACCATCTAAACAACGACATAACTCCTAAAGAAATAGAAACTGTTATTATACATCTCCAATCCAAAAAGAGCCCAGGACCAGATGGATTTAGTGCAGAATTCTATCAGACCTTCATAGAAGAATTCATACCAATACTGCCCAAACTATTCTGCAAAATAGAAACAGACAGAGCACTACCAAATTCCTTCTATGAAGCCACAATTACTCTTATACCTAAACCACACAAAGATACAACAAAGATAGAGTAATTCAGACCTATTTAATTTATGAATATTGATGCAAAAATGCTCAATAAAATTCTTGCAAACTGAATCCAAGTACACATCCAAACAATCATCCATCATGATCAAGTAGGCCTCATGGCAAGGATGCAGGGATGGTTTAATATACAGAAATCCATCAACGAAATTCACCATATAAACAAACTCAAAGGAAAAAAAAACCCACATGACCATTTTATTAGATGCTGAGAAATCATTTGGTAAAATTCAATACCCTTTCATTAATAAAGTCCTGGAAAGATCAGGAATTGAAGGCCTGAATCTAAATATAGGATAATGCAGAATACATCAAACCAGTAGCTAACATCATACTAAACTGAGAAAATTGAAGGAATCCCACTAAAATCAGGGACTAGACAAGGCTGCCCACTCTCTCCCTACTTTTTCAATGTGGTACTTAAAGTTCTAGCCATAGCAACCAAACAATGAAAGTAGGTTAAAGGGATGAAAATTAGAAGGGATGAAGTCAAAACACTAATATTTGAAGATGATATTATAGTATATTTAAGCAACACCAAAATTCCATCAGAGAACTACTTAACCTGATCAACAATTTCAGCAAACTGTCCAAGTATAAAATTAACTCAAACAATTCAGTAGCCTTTCTCTACTTAAAGGGTAAACAGGCTGAGAAAGAAATTAAGGAAATGACACCCTTCACAATAGTCCCAAATAATATAATATAACTTGCTGTTACTTGAACCAAGCAAGTAAAAAATTTGTATAACAAGAACTTTGACAAATTCTGTATGACAAAGAATGTTGACAAGAACTGTATGACAAATCTCTGAAGAAATTGAAGAAGATCTCAGAAGACGGAAAGATCTCCCATGCTCATAGATTGGCAGGATGAATATGGTAAAAAATGGCCATTTTGCCAAACACAATCTACAGATTCAATGCCATCACCACCAATATTCCTACTCAATTCTTTATAAAGGTAGAAAGTGCAATTTGCCGTCATTTGGTAAAACATAAAACCCAGGATAGCAAAAACTTTACTCAACAATAAAAGAACTTCTGGGGGAATCACCATCTCTGACCTCAAGCAGTATTACAGAGCAATAGTTTGTATGGTATTGGCATACAGACAGGCCGATCAGTGGAACATAATTGAAGACACAGAAATGAACCCACACACCTATGGTCATTTGATCTTTGACAAAGGAGTTAAAGCATCCAATGGAAGAAACATAGCATTTTTAACAAATGGTGCTGGTTCAACAGGAGGTCAGCATGTACAAGAATGCAAGTTGACCCATTCTTATTACCCTGTACAAAGCTTAAGTCCAAGTGGATCAAGGGCCTCCACATCAAACCAGATACACTAAAATTAATAGAAAAAAGTAGGGAAGAATCTGGAAGACATGAGCACTAAGGAAAATTTCCTGAACAAAATACCAATGGCTTATGCTTTAAGATCAAGAATCGACAAATGGGACCTCATAAAACTGAAAAGCTTCTGTAAGGCAAAGGAGAGTGTCATTAGAACAAAAAGGCAACCAAGAGATTGGGAAAGAATCTTTACCAATCCTGCATCTGATGGAGGGCTAATATCCAAAGTATACACAAAACATAAGAAGTTAGAGTACGGAGAGCCAAACACCCCTGTTAATAAATGGGGTTCGGAGCTAAAGAAAACATTCTCAGCTGAGGAAGATCGAACAGCTGAAAAGGACCTAAAGAAATGCCCAACATCCTGAGTCATCAGGGAAATTCAAATCAAAACAACCCTAAGAATCCACCTCACACCAGTCAGGATGGCTAAGATCAAAAACTCAGGTGAGAACAGATGCTGGCGAGGATGTGGAGATGAGGAACACTCCTCCATTGTTGCTGGGATTGCAAACTGGTACAAGCACTCTGGAAATCAGTCTGAAGGTTCCTCAGAAAATTGGGTATTGCACTACCTGAGCTCACAGCTATACCTGTCCTGGGCATGTACCCAAAAGATGCTCCAACATATAACAGCATACATGCTGCACTAAGTTTATAACAGCCTTATTCATAATACCCAGAAACTGGAATGAACCCAGATGCCCTTCAACAGAGGAATGGATTCGAAAAATGTGGTACATCTACACAATGGAGTACCACTCAGCTATCAAAAACAATGCTACGTTCAATTCATAGGCAAATGGAAAGAACTAGAAAATATCATCCACAGTAAGGTAATCCAATCACAGAAAAACACACTTGGTATGCTGTTGGGAGCGATGGCCTTGAAGCCCTCCATTATTGATGTTATTATTATGGTTAGCATTAAGTATGACTGGGTTCATGGAAAATCCCCAGCCACCTCAGAAGACTAATACAAATGTTGTGGTCAAGATGAATAATCATATGATAACGTGTGACATTAAGATACCTAATGTCATGACCTGTAACCTTTCTGAAAAACCAACATCCTGCTGACTAATAGATATGACAAACCTGTGACTTTTCTGACAACTTGTCAACATCAGCCAATTCCCTGACCACATGAATATTGTGTCCTTGGCGTGGGTAAATGTTTCTTACTTCTCTCCTCTCTGTTACCCATTTTATGGTACAAATTCAGCCTTGGGGAAAAATAAAATTGTCACCTTGATCAGACTCTTGTCTTGGAGTCCTTCACATCTCTTGTCCCTCATTCTCTTCCAGGTACTCAGCACCCCTCATTAACAGTATGCACTCATTGATAAGTGGATATTGACCAAAACCTCGAATTACCCAAGATGCAATCTACAGATCTCAGGAAACTCCAGAAGAAGGATGACCAAAGTACAGATGCTCCCACTCCTTCTTAAAATAGGGGAACAAAAATATCCATAGGAGGGGATATGGAGGCCAAATCTAAAGCAGAGACTGAAGGAACAGCCATTCAGAGTCTGCCCCACATGTGGCCCATATATATACAGTCACCAAAACTAGGCAAGATTGATGAAGCTAAAAAGTGCTTACTGAAAGGGACCGGATATACATCTCCCCTGAGAGACACATCCAGGGAATGTCAAATAAAGAGGTCAGTGCTGGCAGTAAACTACTGAACTGAGAACAGGACGCCCTTTATGGGAATTAGAGGAAGGATTCAAAGAGCCGAAGGGCTTGCAACCTCATAAGAACAGCAATGCCAACCAAATAAAGCACTAGCAAAAGACTATACATGGACTGACCCAGGGGTCCAACTGCATATGTAGGAGAGAATAGCCTTGTTGGGGCACCTGCGGAAGGGGAAGCCCTTGTTCTTAACAAGGTGGGACTGTCAGTGCAGGGGAATGTCCAGGAAGTGGTTTCTAAGTGGCGTGGATTGGGGGACCATAGATATGGGGGAGGGCACGGCAGGGTGGCTCCTGAACCAAAAGCTGGGAAAGGGAATAATGTTTGAATGAAAAATATATATCTATTAAAAAACTAAAACTTTAAAAATGATAATAATACTAAGAAATAATCAAAAAAAGAAAATGTGAATAAAAAGAAATTTTAGGATTTGGAAAAAGATGAATGCCAGGTATTTGAAAAACTGTATGACCATGTAAACACTTTAATATACTTGAGAAAATTTTTACACGTTAATGAACCGCATCTTTTTTTTTAAATAGTGAATGGAAATACAGCTAGGTATCCAGATGTAGTGGAATTCATTATTTGTTGAGTCCTGAACCTTTGAGTCTGCTTCTAACTCAGCTTATGCCAAGGAAACTAGGCCAGGGTGATATCTAAGCCATTGACCAAACTATCTGACTAACAATCACAGGTGAAATTCCACCTTGTAAATGGCATGAGAGGAATAAAAGATACCTTTAAGGATTTAGAAAAAAATGAAATGTACCCAAAAAATCCAATAAAAAGGTTTAAAATAAAGATAACTTAGGAAATACAAAATACTGGGGTTCCACTCCACAATCATGATGTGTTTCTTCTGTGATAGCTTACAGGTTAATTTACTTCTCTATAACTGTTTTCTTATTTGAAAGTAAGTAATGGCAACATCTGTGGAGTGGATATTGAGAACAAAAGCCTTGCCAAACTTGAATAATCGATCCTTCCCGAGCACATGCTTAACATTCTAAGTACAGGGAAATTTCCTGAGGGGATGAAAAAACAAAATCCAAACATAAAACAGGAACAACAACGATGTAAAAACATTCTGCACGCTGGGTATGAAGGCATGTTACAACTTTAATCAGGTTTGTAGGTATTTCTAATAAACACACAAAGAAACAAAAATCCCATCTCAGTCCTAGCAGTTGCATCCAACAAAGAGAGAGCTGTGAGGTAGTGCCTGCTGCTTCTTTCCCCAGATACCCCTGGGCCTCAGGCCTGCATCCAGTGAGCTGGACCAAGAGCAGCCAGGTTGAAATTCCTGATGCAATGGCAGGATTCTGCAGGAACATTTCCCTTTGACAACAAGGAACCTGTGTGGAGGAGACCTCTTGGTGAGTCCTCAAGGACTCTGCATTTCCTATTCTACAGGGAGAAGCCCTTCCAGGTCTTTGGCAAAGCCAGCCAGTTGTTTGGGGAAGTCTCTGGTCCTGTGGCAGAGGGCGAGGAATGGCAGAAAGAATGGCAGCTCCACTGAGAGCAAAGGCTACCCCTTCTAGGCCTATGACCTCCTAATTAATTTATCTTTTCACCTGATGCCTATTCACATTTTCTTACTATCATACAACTGTGATCTTGATGAGCAGCTGGTCTCTTCTTTTCTTAATCAGTTCTTTGTTGTCACAGACCTTTTTAACTTACTCCAGCCCATGAGACTTATTCATACATTCTGTATGCAGTAGGACCCTTGGTGGGCCTGTCATCTCAAAAACAGAAGCTTCGGTAATCCAAAAGATTGGACTCCAGTTTACCTCAGGCCAGGAAAGTAGTCAGCCATCATTAGTAAAAGAACAAGGGAAAAATTGCATAGGAAAAACAAGTGGCTTAATCAGAAGAAAAGATCCTCAACTTCTAAGGCCTGCACATCTGCACCCCTCTCTTCTGAGCTTTGTATAGTGATGTTGTATAACTCCAGATGGTAGTAAAAGGCAGAGCTCTTCCCAGAAAGGTCAGACATGATTTTCACTCTTACATCTCTGAGGTGGGCTGGCATTATAGCACACATTCATGTTGAATTATTATAACACCTATGATAAGAAGACAGAATCCATATATCACAATGCCAAATGGACAACCTCCTGAACTTATGGACCCATTAAAATTGAGGTTCAACCTGAACTCAGACCATTCCACTCCCTTCCCGTCCTCCTGATTCTTATGTTTGCTAGAAGGAAATGATCATGGTGCAGCCCCCAATATTCTCATGCCTAGACTTGGCTATTCAGGAAGAATGATATTGGAGAAGTGATGGCTATGTAGTTACAATTTAGTAACACAAGGTCCAGGTTGACATTTGCTCACTGATGTCCAATTTAATTGTCTTGTTATATTTGAGAAAGGGAGGATGTCCTACATAATATATAAAAGAAAGAGAAATTTATTATTTTATATATGCCCTGTAGTTGATCCCTATGTTCCCAAGGAAAAGGAGTTTTTATTGCAAAAAAAAAATAGGATTATAGACCATTGATTTTGTGAAATACATGGATATGTAAATGGAAACAATGTTGGCTGTCAAGGACTGCACAGTAAGCAAATATTTCCAGGTTTTATACACTCAGAGGTATAGAATATATTGGCCTCCAGAAAAAGGGAAATGCTTAGGAATGGAAATGTGTGTCACATGCATTGTCTCAAGTAGTTGATTTACTTTTAAGAAAAATCTCCCTCTTCCTTGTTCCCTAGAGATTTGGGTGCTAAGAAAAATCTGTTCTCCAATTCAGGGTTGTAAGCAACCCTCCCCATCAAAAGCATTGTTGACTTCTAATGAAGCAGAGAGACATATCTTGATTTGAAATAGAGGTTGCCAAATGGTATTCCCAGTGACACATGGGAGACTGGAGGAAAGGGTCCCCACATAAAATCATCAGTGTGGTGAGAGCTGGTTAGTAGGTAGGCCATAGAACTTTCCAGTGACATCACCAGTAAGCCGTTCACTGGACACTCTATTGTATCTAAGAGATCCCTAGAATCTTCTGTGATGTCACCAGTGTTGTGGTGACACCATCTGCCTTTGGGATATTACTTCAGTTCCCTTTGGGTTCACAAGCAGGCATGTTTCGCCAGCTGCTCAGGCTATTTCGGAAGGAAAGTGTTGATCAAGGAGAGATCACACCAGGTCAGAGAGAAGCTGACCCCCTCTCTAGTGAAACAGGAAGGAGGAAATCATTCTGGGGAAGGCTTGGTGAGTCGTGGGCAGAGTTGGGGAACATCCTCAAGGAGGTAGGTTTGAGATGTGCCTTCTAAGACTAGGCCTTACAAGCAGGAGCCTTGGGATTTTTCAAAGGCAAACCAAGAGTCAGGAGTTCCTGATCTTTAATTTGAGAGAAAGCCATAAAGTTTTAAGCCTTCAGTGTCTTTTCTTGAAGCTTTTTAACTGTGAGTGTCAACGAATAGCAGGAGGAGGCACTGTGAGATTAACAATGTGACCATCCATGGTTGGGAGTTGAAGCACTTCATCCTCTAGATTACTGTAGGTTACATAAGTGTCTGATGGCGAGAACAAGGAAGGATGCACCCCTAGTCATGAATTGAGTTCTCAGACACTTTGGGCTGGACCACACTTGGTTAGAGCTTGATGGTGCTAAGCATTATGAAGTCATTATGAACTCCAGGATTATCTGCACCACATCTGATGTGAGATAACATTGTCGCAGATGTTTATGTCTCAGTCATATTATAACTTTCAGTGCCGGGGGTTGTGTAATAGTGAGTGTGGCACGTGTATGGCATTAGAGGTTGGGAAGAGGGACATAGCTTAAGAATCAACTTTAAGAAAGCTTTTCTGCTCTTTCAGGGATTCACCCAGTCTCTACCATTTCCCCTTCCTCAACCTCCTTTTCAGATTCAGAATGATCTTTTCTGCCCATGGGCCATCAAATATGCAAATTCACTTGGGTTTATCTGTCTACAGGTTTTGGTAGGAAGGCATCATCCCAAAATGTCATCAGTAAGCAAGAGGAGTGTCTAAAGGAACTGGAGGAACTCAAATTTGAAATCCAGAAGTGTCAATTCGAGAGGGATGAACTTTATCAAATCCTGGATCTTTATATCTATGATGATTGGGACCACAGGTAGTCATTATGGCCAGTAACCTGTTCACTGTCTTGTGCTCTCTCTCTGCTACCTCAAGATTTAGTCATAGCACAAGAGAGTTTCACCTCTCATCCTGGATTTTAAGGAGATTTGGCAGGCATTTGCTTGTGAGATAAGCTAGGTGCTGTGTGTTTAGGGTCAACCTCTTTTGTACTTGACCCTGAGCCTCTTGGATTAGCGTTGGTTCTGTCATCAGCTGGAAGGACCTGGTCACACTTGCTGCAACTGTGTGTGTGAATGAAATGCCTGCACGTCATCACTCTTTCCTCTGAATTTGTTCATTATACACTGATTCTATGGCACCTCCATGCATGTAGTTGGCATTCTAAATGTGTTTGGATATGGGTTGGTATGTATGTATGTGGAAGTATATGTGGTGTTTACTCAGGATCAGGACGTCTGGGACCTTTGATGGGGTCTGAGGATTTGTTTGATCAACACTTTGCAGGTCATGATAGTGATGAGTACGTGGAGGCCCACACTGATCAACAGAGCACTTTGCTCCTTCTGTATACCTTGGTGGCACACTGGACTCTCCTGAGGGGAGGAGGTGCTATAAATCTTCTTCCCTGTCAAACTTAGTTATGCCCTCTGGGAATTCATGTAACGATAGAAACCAAGGATTGAGTATACCTGCTTTCAAAACAAGAGAAATGTCATCACAGCTTTCTCTTGGGCCCAAAGCTGTGGCACAGACTGGAGGAATCTTCTTCCTGAACTAGTCAATTCCATCATGCTCGCCTTGCCAGCTCTTGAAGGTCAGGTCCCTCCAACTGGTACCGTGGCTCTGTTGTCCTGTGCCCAGGATAATAAACTTAACCAGTACAAATACTTTGAAGGAGCAAGTATGTGGTACATAGTGAGTTTAAGTAATAGAGAGAACAGTCTGATTTTACCTAATTTGTTTCACCTGCTTTGGTCTTTAGTTTTTTATTTTTTTAACTATCCAGGGATTGTTTATTGTGACCTAGAAATGGTCACTGTGGTCTTGACAGTTGTTATTACCAAACAGGCAGCTCTCAGGCTCTGCCCCCTCCTATATAGTGAGTCTTTGCAGAACCATATCTCTCAGGATTCCAAGGAGTCCTTATTTCAAAACAAATGTTTGCTTATTTACATAGAAATATTTTCTGTGGATTGAGTCTCACTGTTGGGTTTTGGTCTGGGTTTTGACTTTGCCATTTTCTTCCCTTCCACCATTCCTTGAATTTGAAATTTTTTATTATACATTTTTATTTACATTTCACCTAATTCTGAAATCGTGAGTTCAAAACATTATTTGTTCCTTTGGCCATGACCTAACCCAGGCTGCACGTCGAATTGCCAGTCCTTCAATCCGAACATGAGATGAGAATGATGGCTATGCAAATGATGACCAACTCAATAAGTGATGCCATGGAGAGGTACAAGGAGCTCATACAAGTGAACAGTTCCTACCGGTGAGTCGCTGACAGAGATGAGAACCCAGCACTAGGCAGGGAATGCTTCTGTCCTGTATGACTTTAACAAAAGTCAGGGCTCTGGTTCTGTAGTGTCTGACTCTTAACAAGAAGCCTGCCTCCTGGCAAGAGTCTTGGATTTGTAGCTCTTGGACTCAGTTGTCCTACATGTGAAGGGTGTCGAAGACCCTCCAATTGTTATTTTCCCCATTAAAGATCCTCTAGATAGAAAAGGTTTGCACCATGATGGGAATATCAATCAATTCTGAATCTCTAGGACTCTGACAGGAGATTTAAAGATCTGTGATCCATGAGAAACACATGGAAAGATTGTACAGCTATTGGGTCATCAACTACCCCTCAGAGGGGCTTTCCCCACAACGTGAAGATGGTTTCACCATACCATGGACATACGAGCTCCCTTATGGACCATCTCTTCTTCCTTGATTTATATAAACCGTCTTAGTGTCAGGATTTTCAGAAGTACTTTGATTCATGTGGAATGTGGATTCTGGATTTGACCTCCTCTAATTGGTGCTAACTTTATAGTGTGGCTCTATTCTGGGGATTTCTGAGGATGAGGACCCTTGAAGGGATGATTGTACTTGCAGGAGTGACAGGCAAATAGAAGCTGGCTGGGATTTACCATTTTTTGTTTGTGGTTCAGCATCAGGCACTCCCAGCTCCTGCGTGAACAAGCTCAATTGAAGAACAATATACAGATTTTGCTGAATGAGAAGAGAGAACTGCTGGTGGAGCAGACTGAACTGCCAGCATCCTCTGTGGAGACAAAGAGGTTTTGTGAAGAGGCCGGAATGAACATCTGTGACCCCAGAGCCAAGCAACAGCAGGTAGGGTTAGGGCTCAGGGTCAGGTTGTCCTCAGGTCTTACCATAACCTAGACAAACCAATGTAACTGTCTATTGACTGATCCATGTCCTGACCTAGGTCTCATCCAAGTGTTCATTCATATGATGGTTTACAAGGCTTTCTGTGGAGATAGCCCCTTTTAAAGAAACTGCATGTTTGGAAAGCAAATGCTCCTGCTCTTCGAGAATCTGCAGTTCATTAAGGGTGATAGGTTGATCACACAGCACAGCACTACATGCCATTATGTATGGAGGGTGCTATGTGTGAGTCCCTTTTAGACTAGAACAGGGCTTTGAGGGATGAAGCAAAAGCCTGGAGCTCATTTTCTTTTCAGGGATGGTGTGAGACTCAGGAAGTAAGTAGTTTTCAAGGAGGAGAGCCTGGTGGAAATGCCAAAGAAATGGTTCTCATTGTCATTTGTGGTGGCTTTTGTTCTTCCTCCCCTCATGTCCCTGTATATGAAGATGGTGTCTTCATGCTTCATAGATCTTGGGTAACTACAGAGCCTATGTATCAGCATGTCAGTCCTGTCTTATTTGAGTGCTCCTGGAGAGTTCATAACTGGGCCTTACAACCTGAAGCTGGTTAGAAGAGCAAGGATGTGGAAAAGGTTTCTCAAAGTCTGAGGGTTGGCATGAGAGACTTGAGACTTCAAGAACAAAGTTATCTGTATGTACCCCCAATTCTCACCAAGAAAGGTGCATTGCTGTGCTGACCTGCATCTTAGGGAGCATGCGGGGAGGCCAGTTCATGACATGCAGTTTTGTCCAGTCATTATCTAACTTAGTCCTTTAAGCCTAGGTCTCTCAACAAACATGATGCTTCCTGTTTTGTGCTGGTCAGAAGTCTTTGCATCATTCGTCCAGTTCCAAGGGGAGCCCCCTCTCTTATTTGTCTCAACACATTCTTAAACCATTCAGCTATTTTAAAAATAAGGATTAGATTTCTTCACTTTACCTGAACAGAGTTATCCCCCGGGGAAGATTCTGGATTGTCTTATTGGCTTCACCATGATATTGCATGGAATCCTAGAGTGCAACCCTCTGCTGACATTGCTTTGCTGACTATATCATGGGCACTGCATTCTTTCAGGATAGATTCCCTCTCAATATTGTACACAGTGCTGCATTTCAGAAAATTCACTGTATGTTATTTATTTAGCCTTTTTCTGACTGACACTGAGGTTGTTTTAATAACACAGGAACTCTAATGTGATGAAATGTTCCTGGTAACTGACCGTGAGTTACTGTCTTCTCTGATGCTTCCAAAGTCTTCTATGAAGGAAACAGGGTAGTTTTAGTGAGGGGCCTATGATGAGTCAGCATAGAGCTCGATGGAGTCTTTTCCTAGAAATCTCTCTCTTGGGGATTTGATGTTGTGTTGTTTAGGCTATCTGTGCAGAACATGTAACTTACTTGTCGGACCAGCAAGTATCTGCATAGAAAGGTTTCCTGAAGTGGAAATGAGTACAGGCCAGGGCAGCACATCTTGCTTGAGTCTAAGAGACTTGTACACAGCATTGTTCCCACTAATTCCTCACTCAACAGGAAATGTGCTGCATAAGAGCAAAGTTTTCATTTCTGCATGCGAGTGTGTATCTGTGTGTCTGTGTTTGTGTGTGTGTGTGTGTGTGGTGTGTGTGTGGGTATGTGTGTGTGTGTGTGTGTGTGTGTGTGTGTTTGCAGTAGTGAACGTATGTTTCCCTCTATTTCCAAGTTTCATGAGAAAAGTAATCTAAGCGTTCACTTTACATCCATGAAACATGAAATAGAGCGGCCCAGTCATTTGGCATCTCCATCTAGCTCTGTACAGCAAAAGGACTCTTAAATTACTAATTTATTCTATTTCCAAATATTTCAGAACAGAATTATCTTGTGAAGTCTGTGGGAGGAGCGGAAATATGTTCAAGTGAGTCCTGTTTCACAGGGGTAACAAATGGTGCAGGCCTAGAGTTGCAGGTCCCTTTTTGTTATGGTGTAGAAACAGGACACTACAATCCTTTAGAAATGCAACCCCCAAAAAGAGGACACAAAAACACCTGTAAAGTTAGATTTTCAAGTGTTTAGGGGCAAAACTACTGATCTGCATTGAAATCCTTTGGAGCACATCAAAGGAATGGAGTACTGGGAGGTAAGGGCAAGGCTTCTCTATAAAATCCATGAGTTTATGTTGCTTCTCTGTTCTTTGTGAATTGTGAAAGCCCACTGGAAGGTTATGTCACTCACTGTGTCTTCTCCAACGTTGCTTTCCACATTGCCTGCTACCATTTCTTTCGAGCTACCTTGGCACACTACAACTTCCCCTAGGAGTTTGGCTTGGATTTTATTCATTGAGAATTTGAGTTGCTTGGAATTGTATCGTCATCCAGAAAAAGTCCCATAGCTATGCTGTGGTGCAAGAACAGGGCAGTTTCAGGAACCCCTTTAGGTGCACAGTTAATCCAAAGCGCTCCTCTATGTTATCTGTGTAGCATTCTGCAAGTGCTGTCGATCAACATCATTTTCTCTCAGTTAATTTCAGCCTCAATGGGTTAGGAGAAATGATGAGCTTCAAATGGGTCTGACAGTGTAAGAACAGGTAGCCCTATGAGAAGCCATGTTCAGAAAGTGGAACAGAAGTTTTAGTTAACCCAGTGATTCCACAACAAGGAGTAGGTATTGCCATTGCAACTAGGGAGCATCAATGTTGTAGTGGTCCCAGAGTAACCTTGAAGGAGAATCTATCCAGACGTCCATCAGCCAAGGAGTAAAAGTGTACCATACGATGGAGCCCTTCCATAGATTCTGATTCAGTGTGAGATAATCCATGCAAGCTTTTACTTACTTATTCAAATTATCTGTGGAACAATCACATCACGGGGAGAAAATTTGTTGATTTGGATCCTGGTTATGGAGATTTCCTATGATTCTAGCTTTGGGCATGAAGTCACTCAGGCTATGGTAAAGACAGCTCCGATTAGAAGAAGTTGCACACTTTGGGGAAAGTCTGAAAGAGTGAACAAGAACAAGAGTCTAGTCCACCACCAATATATGATCCTTTGCTGAGCAACAAGACAGCTCTACACAGCCTTTGGGACTTGCTAAGCCAGATTGTTAATGGGGAAAGAACCCTGAGTCTATGACGGTTTATGGGAGGACAGCACATCACTGACTGAGCTGTCTATAGGCTCTGGCCACTATGTACATATCCCACTCAACATTTGTTTTTATGCCTCCAGCGAATCCTGGGGAATCTTTACATTAAGCATTAATGTTCAGGTAGGAACACAGGCTGGAAGAAGCCATTTGAATATCCTTCCCTATATAAATACCCTTTTTGGGTGGATGACCACCCCACCTGGATTTCAGCTTCAGGCAGCTAAGGAGCTACTCAGAGTATTGTTCTGGTACAGTTCATGTGAATTTTGCCCATGAAACAATATATATGATCCTCTGTATTTCTTGCTATGTTCTACTCCTTTCTTCCTATGATCTCTCAGGAAAGATCTGAGGACATTTTCTCTTATGTCCTCTCACAAATTGCCTTACACTAGCCATAGACTTACAGGGGGGCTATTCTGTTTCTACATCACAAGCACCTTTAATGTCCGTGTGTACGCTGGGAAGATTTGCATGGAGCACATACTCAGTTATTACAGGATCTATGCAATTCCCATGGATTTGAGGTGAGATGGCTTCTCTGTGTATTTGCAGATACAGTGGTTACAAATGGAAACTAGACGGGTTCCTTCAGTGCTAACATAATCAGAAATTTTACCTCAATTCTGGGCATGTTCTCCAGAAGGAATCCACATGGTATTCTAGGTTGCTCATACCTCTCTTGAACTCAGATTCAGACCCAGCTACAATGTTATTATTCAATGTCATATACCTGGACCAGTGGGGAAAAATGCTCATTTTTCTCTTAATCCCAGCACAGTGCATAGTCCACAGTTCAAATTCTAGCAGTGTTAAAAGCTGAGATATAAATCCAAGCGTAGGTACTCTATGTCACTTGGGGATGCAGGGACTGACCTCAGCTGACGGGTCATGCTGGATTGTCCAACTGAATAGAGCTGATGTAAGAGGGAGAGCTGAATTGACAACCACTCAATAAATCTTTATTCCCTTACTCTGCTAGGTCTGAAATTCTCCAGCAGAAACTCGAACATGACACGGACCAGGACAAGATCTCCCTTGGAGAGAAGAGCTACAGGAGGAGAACTAAGTGTGCACAGCAAATACACCACTATTGTATCTCATCTGTAGTGTCCATAGCAATTGTGGACTGCATTTTCCTCCTTTAGTTTAACTTCTTTGGATTGAATAGGCCGTACTTTCACCTCAGCCTCTCCAACAAGTGTGCACTTTTTGAGGGACTCAGAGAAGTGCTGATGCACATCAATCAAGAGCTGCTGGTCATCCAGAAAGACTGTGCACGTGTAAATTTGTACTTGTCCTTATGGTTCATCCAGAAGAGTTTCGTGGAGATCAGTTCACAATATTGGAAAGACTTTGTGACAAAGTCTGTAATATCATTTATACTCAGTATTGGTAGGCTTTTTCCTTAATACCCCCACTCCAACAAAACAGACCTACTTCCACTCCTCTCGAAAAGATTGTTACCATCACTAACTGCTTGTCTACTATGTCTCCAAGGCAAGCCACAGGCTATAAGTCTATTCTGCAAAAGGAGCAGCAAAAGAATGCTTAGCGCAATTCTTCTATTTAAAGTTTGGTTAATTTTTAATTGTTTTGGTTATTTGGTTTTCCTTCTATTCATTTGAAGATTTGTTATTTATCTGTTGTTGTTGTTTTGTTCATTTGCTTTTCTATTTTGATAAGGATATAGACTGTATATATTGACTACCTGCATCTTGTTACTATCAAGTAAATTGGATGTATTCTGGTCAATAAAGGAGTAATCTCAAACTCTTCACTCTTAAGAACCTTCTTTATTGATCATTAGTGTCAACATCTGAAGTCCCACAGCTATCAGTGATGGATGGATCTCTGAATTCTCATGGGGACTGGGCATCAAATCACTTCCCAGTCAGACTGAGATTCACAGGCATTTATACAGTCACTGTGCACTGTGTTTCCAACTCTGAATTTCACCTTCATCATGCATAAATTACCCACTGTGTATGCTTGCTGTCAAATATATAGTTACCTCTAAATTATACTCTGTCGATGAGAGTTTTGACCAAATTAATAGGATAAACATTAATTTTTCTGTAACACCTCCCAGGACATATAAA
The DNA here is from genome assembly GCF_021556685.1 of Rattus norvegicus. Taxonomy (NCBI): domain Eukaryota; kingdom Metazoa; phylum Chordata; class Mammalia; order Rodentia; family Muridae; genus Rattus; species Rattus norvegicus. Next base: position 25,449,020 of record NC_141542.1, read on the forward strand.
CATGGTATAAGGGAGTTTAAAGCCATCGGGAATCCTGAACCCAAATCCCGGGGCAGAAAATGCTGAACACCCAGGAATGCAGATAATCCTGAGACCACAGGAAAGAAAGCCACTGCTGACCAGCTCTGCCCACATCTCTGGTCCAATATTAATCTGCATGGTGCCTCTGGAAACAGGAATAGAAGAGCAGTCAGTGGCAGGAACCTACTTGGTCCAGCCTGGACCCAGAAACTACCTGGGCCCTGAGCATATTTGAAGAAAACCATAGGCATACAATTCTCTGTTTCCTGACTGTGGCTTATTTTGATTCAAAGCTCAAAGTACCATTTTGTTGTTGTTGATTTTTAGTTGGATATTTTTCATTTCGAATTCAAATGTTATTCCTTCCTTGTTTTCCAGAAATAAGTCTGAATACCATCGCCATCCACCTCTGCTATAAAAGTATTCCCTTCACCAGCCATCCACTTTCCCAGCCTAGGCAGGACCAAGGGCTGTTCATTCCATTTGTGCCCAAGAAGACCATCCTCTGATACACATGCAGATGAGGCCATGGCACAGTCCCTGTATAGTGATTGGGTAGTGGTTTAGTCTCTGGGATCTCTGCTTGGCAGGCATGGTTGTCCTTATGGGGTTGCAAGTCCCTTCAGCTCTTTCAATCTTTCTGTAATTCCTCCAACTGAGGTCCGGTTCTCAGTTCAATGGTTTGCTGCTAGCATTTGCCAGTGTATTTGACATGATCTGGCTGTGCCTCTCAGGAGACATCTATATCCAGTTCCTATCAGCCTGCACTTCTTAGCTTCATCCACCTTATCTAGTTTGAGGCTGTATATGTATAGGCCACATGTGGGGTAGACTCTGAATGGACATTCCTCTAGGCTCTGTTTTAAACTTTGCATCCCTATCCCTTCAATAGGGATTCTTCTTCTCCTTTAAAGGAAGGAGTGAAGAATCAGCATTTTGGTCATAGTTCCTGAATTTCATTTGGTCTGTGAATCTTGGAGAATTTGAGCATTTGGGCTAATATCCACTTATCAATGAGTGCATACCATGTGTGTATTTCTGTCCTTGGGTTAACTCACTCACGAGGATATGTTTTAGTTCGTTCCCTTTGTCTATGAATTTCATGAAGTCATTGTTTTTGAAATATCTGTAGTAGTCCATTTTGTAGATGTACCACACTTTCTGTTTCCATTCCTCTGTTGAAGGGCATCTGGGATCTTTTCATTTTCTGACTATTATAAATAAGGCTGCTATGAACATGGTGGAGCATGTGCCTGTTGTATGTTGGAGCATCTTTTGGGTATATGTGCAAGAGAGGTATAGCTGGGTCCTCAGCAAGTGCAATGTCTAATTTTCTGAGGAACCTCCAGACTGATATCCAGAATGGTTGTACCAGTCTGCAATCTCACCAATAATGGAGGAGTGTTCCTCTTTTTCACATCCGCAAAAGCATCTTCTGTCACCTGAGTGTTTTATCTTAGCCGTTCAGACTGGTGTGAGGTGGAATCTCAGGGTTGTTTGATTTGCATTTCCCACATAACTAAAGATGTTGAACATTTCTTTTGGTGCTTCTCAGCCACTCCATATTCCTTAGCTATGAATTCTTTGTTTAGCTCTGATCTGCAATTTTTAATAGGGTTATTAGTCTCCCTGCAGTCCAACTTCATGAGTTCTTTGTATATTTTGGATATTAGCCCTCTATCAGTTGTAGGATTAGTAAAGGTCTTTTCCCAGTCTGTTGGTTGCTGTTTTGTCCTAACCACAGTGTCCTTTGTCTTACAGAAGCTTTGTAGCTTTAAGAGGTCACATTTGTCTATTCTTGATCTTAGAGCATAAGCCATTCGTGTTTTGTTTAGGAAATTTTTTCCAGTGTCCATGTGTTCAAGATTCTTCCCCGCTTTTGCTTCTATTAGTTTGAGTGATCTGGTTTGATGTAGAGGTCCTTGATCCACCTGGACTTAAGCTTTACACAGGGCAATAAGTAGGGGATGATTTGTACTCCTCCATATGCTGACCTCCATTTGAACCAGCACCCTTTGCTAAAAATGCTATCCTTTTTCCACTGGATGCTTTTGTCTCCTTTGTCAAAAATCAAGGGACCATAGGTGTGCTGGTTCATTTCTGGGTCTGCAGTTCTATTCCACTGGTCTATCTTCCTGTCTCTATACCAATACCATACAGTTTTATCACTAATGCTCTGTAAACTGGTTGAGTTCAGGGATGGTGATTCCCAGGGAAGTCCTTTTATTGTTGAGGATAGTTTTAGCTATCCTGCGTTACTTGTTATTCCAAATGAATTTGCAAATTGTTCTATCTAACCCTATGAAGAATTGGAATTGAATTTTGATGGAGATTGCATTGCAACTGTAGGTCACTTTTGGAAAATGGCCATTTTTACTATCTTCATACTGCCAACCCACGAGAATGGGAGATCTTTCCATTTTCTGAGATCTTCTTCAATTTCTTTCTTTATATCATGCAGTTCTTGTCACACAGATCTTTCACTTGTTTGATAAAAGTCACACTGAGGTATTTTTATATGATTTGGGACTGTTATGAAAGGTGTCATTTCCCTAATTTCTTTCTCAGCTTGTTTATCTTTTGTGTAGAGGAAGGCTACTGATTTGTTTGAATTAATTTTATATGCAACCACTTTGCTGAAGTTGTTTATCAGGCTTAGGAGTTCTCTGTTGTAACTTTTGGGGTGTCCCATGTATACTACCCTATCCTCTGCAACAGTGATATTTTGGCTTCTTCCTTTCCAATCTGTATCCTTTTGACCTCTCTTTGTTGTCTGAGTTCTGGCTAATGCTGGGGACAACATACAATGGAGACATCTCAGTAGCCCGCAGTAGCTTTTTGTAAAAACTGGTTGTTTCCATTTCTCCAAACCTTAGCCCTGGACAAGGGCTGTATAGATTTTATTTGTGTGTGACTGCCTATCAGTTGGCCTTGGTGTGCCCAATTATTGTATTATATCTGACTTTCCTACTTCTTTCTCCTCCTGCTCTGGTGAATTCTGTGAAACTAGATGTTCCTTGATGTTATGATTCTTAGACAATTGGAAATTGATGCATAGGGGCACAGCACAGCACAGCCCTAGTGGCCCAGGTGGATACTGTGTATTCTCATCTTGGAAAAAATGTAATAACTGTAGAATTGTAGTTCCAGATTAGGGTTTTACTTGCAAAGACAGCTTGAAGAAAATAAGAGAAAATGAATTAGAGCCAACATTAGGACCCTAAGAAAGGAAAAAGTTATTGAAGTTAGGAAGTAAGTTTTACATAATATCATAGACTAGTTAAGGAAGTATAGAATATATAAAATAATATACTAGTAAATTAAGTCTAACTACTGGAACCCTTATGAGAGTCATTGTGTGCAAGGAACAGAACGCTAGTGGAATTAGTGTGCTAAGGGTTACCTTGATTCTTTCTGGCCACTGCCTGGCAGTTTTGCCTATGTCATTTATCATTAGAGTGTCACAGGAAAATGCAATTAGCTGATCTCGGAGCTTTGGACTCTGAAGTATAAAAGTAAAGAATTAAAGTTTAAATAATGATAAGTTTACAATTATTATTTGGTCTCTGAAGTATATAAGTAAAGAGTTAAAGTTTAAATAATGATAAGTTTACAATTATTATTATTATATTGGCCACTGGCCTGGGTATAGGGCAAGCCTTAAACTTTGGAGAACAGTTGTAATTCTTAGTTCTTGGTGAGATGTAGTCATTCTTTGCATTTGATTTGGCAATGATTACACAATGTCTTTTTTCTACCTGTTTTTGGATTATTAATAAAGGACTGGGGCAAGAGAAAGGCTACGGAACATGTGAAGAGTAAATGAGAGAGAACATGAGCTAGTGAATGAGACAGTAAATGACAGAGCAAATGTAAGAACAAATGTGAGAGCGAATGAGAGAGCATGAGAAGAGCATGTGAAGAGTGAGTGGAGAGAGAATGTGAAGAGTGAATGAGGGAGCTAATGAGAGAGCGAGTCTGAGTACAAATGTGAGAGCCAGGGAGAGAGCATGAGGAGAGCATGTGAGAATGAGTGAGGAGAGAATGTGAGGTGTGTATGAAGATTGTGTGTGTGAGTGACAGGAGAGTGCATGTGGTGTGTGTGAGATATGTGTGAGGTGTGTATGAAGAGTGTGTGTGTGTGCGTGAAAGGATAATGAAAAGACGTGTGCATGATTGTGGGAGTTTGAGAAAAGAAAACTGCAATAAAAAAAGGCAGAGTGCACAAAAGAATGCAGAGTGTGTGCAGCCTCAAGCTGAGAGAGAGAGAGAGAGAGAGAGAGAGAGAGAGAGAGAGAGAGAGAGAGAGAATAACTTTAAGCCTTGAAGTTGCCTGTCAGTTTGTACCCAAAGAGTCGTTTGTGGATATGTATTATGTGCCTTCCAGATAACCCTGCTTCCAGGTGAGAACTCTGATCCTGTGAGAGGCCAGGAAAGTCTGACAGAATGGCTGCTCCCCTGAGGGCAAAGGATAAAACTTTTAGGTCTATGACCTCCTAATTTATCTTTTCACCTGAAGACTTATTATTCAAATTTTCTTACTGGGATAAAACTATGATCCTGGTGAGCGTTTCGTCTCTTGGATGCTCAATCAGTTCTTTGTTGTCACAGACTGTTTGAGCTTACTCCAGTCACTGGGACTTATTCACATCTTCAATTTTCCTGAACTTTTCAGATTTCTAACATTTGTGGCAAACTGCATGGCAAAAGCAATGAATGTTGAGCACTTCCCTGGGGTCCAGTGCATATGGAGCTATGGGTGTATGGATATGGTAAATCCCTAGGAGTTACTCTAAGAAAGTAGGACTGTGCTCTTAAGACCCCTGCCTGACCTCACTTCACTTTGCCAGCTTTGTGGGCTTCTACACTGCTTGTCTGAGAAGAACTGAAAACTAATGAAATAGATGTGTAGCCTCCCATTACCTTTGTCATTGTTAGGATATTAGTAGGAAAGGTTTGATTGAAATATTCTCTCAAAAATATTAACAAAACTACTGCCTCTTGTGTACAATCTGGATGAAGTACCAAGTTCACAGACAGTTCTTCACAAACTTCTCAAAGCCAGCAAACTGGAGCATGAAGAAAGCCAAGTCCAAGGCATTCAAAACCAGCATCCTCAACAATGCCACCAGGAAAGGCTTTGGTAAAAGACGGGAGGTACTGAGACAGTTGGCCCTCATACACTCAGAGAAGACTGTGCCAGGAGAATTGGGGAAGGATTGTGGGAGTAATTAATATCAGTAGTCAGTGAGCAGAACGTAAAGTGAAAAAGAAAAATATATAAATAGAAATAAAGTAAAGTTCTTTAACAAAATGGGACACAATGTAATGCTGAACTAACTCTACTGTATTTACACTTGCACATGCTTTATATCTAGAGAGACTAGATGTGATAAAGTAGGATGCCCTTGTCGTTTACATATATGATGTACACTGCAAAGATAAATGAAGTGGATAACATGCAGATCACAGATCCATTGTTCCCTCGCATCTATGTGACTCTGCTTGCCTTTTCAAAACTGTGGAAGCCTCTGCTCATCCAGGTCTCAGGGCTCAAGCAAAATGCAGTCCCCTATGATCTCTGGCCAAGTGCTCTTGTGTTCTAAAAATTACTCTGCCTCAGGCTGCAGAGGCACTGAAGGTCCAGCCTTCACCTTCAAGGTGCAACCACTCTTTCAGTCTTTCCAGGCTCCCTGTTACTCAACTGAAGTTTTCAGCAGAGGCCTTTCATCTCCATAACAGAACCTTACCTAATACAAAACATTGGGAAGCCATCCTACATTCCTGATTGCCTGCAAACCTGACACCAAACAACATGCCTCTCTTCTTTATGCCTGTTTCCCTGATTTGAATGTAAATATTGTGTTCATCTGTGGCATTGGTGGTAAGAATAAAATCCTTAACATGAATAAGAGGACCATGCAGAGCATGGCTTTACATTCTATATACAAATTGAATAGCTAGAGGGAATTACCAAAGAAAACAATAAGAATCCTAACAACAATTATAGAAATTATGAAATGAAATAAAACAAAAACAAAAGCAAAAACAAAAATACCTTGTGGGTGCTGGTATTAAAGGCATGTATTAACTCTGCCAGCTTTTAGGTATTTCCAAAAAAAGCAAACAAACAAACAGCCTTATTGCAGTTGCAGCAGGTGCAGGAGAGAAAGCTGGGAGGTATCCTGTGCTGCTGCCCCCATGCTGTGATTCTGCAGCAACAACTTCCTTGGGAATAGGAACCTATATGCAGTGGGATCCCTTGCTGGACCTGTCATCTCAAAAATGGGGGCTTCTCTAATCCAAAACCTTGGAATCCAGTTTACTTCAGGCCAGGAATGAAGTCAGCCATCATTAGGGAAAGAGCAAGGGAAAAATTACATAGGAAAAAATATGTGCCTTAATCAGAAAAGATCCTCAACTTCTAAGGCCTCCACAATCTCCACCCCTCTCTTCTGAGCTGTGCATAGAGATGTTGTATAACTCCAGATGGTAGGAAAAGGCAGAGTTCTTCCCAGAAAACCCATACATGATTTTCCCCCTGATATCTGTGAGGTGAGGTGGCATCATTTCACAGAGTCAGCTCACCCGGGATAAGAACAGAGAAGCCACAGATGACAATGCCAATGGACTCCCTCCTGAACTTATGGACCCATTAAAATTGAGGTTTAGCCTAACCTTAGGCCATTCCACTCCCTGCCTATCCACCTGATTTTTATGTTTGGTATGAGTAAAAGATCAGAGTGGAGCCCCAAATATCCTCATGATAGGACTTGGAAATTCAGGAAGAATGATAATGGAGAAGGGATGGCTATGTGGTTACAATGTGGTAACTGGGTTCTGACCAGGAAACTCGTCCTTAGCCAATGGAGACTTAAAGCCAGGCCTCCTGCTTGTTCTAGTGCAGGCTAAGACTTCAGGGTCAGGCCAGCTCCTGACCCCCACACAGGGCTGCCTGCATACCCTTGTGACTGCATTAGAGCCAGAGTGCTCTCCGCCCCATCCTCTTCTCTCCTCTTTGTCACAGCCTTGGTCCCCAAGAGCACTTGTCAAACACCTTTATACATCTATGTCAATCTCAAAGTCAGATTCCCAGAGAATCAATCCCCATAGCTGACCATAAATGAGTATTCTTTGTGTGTGTATATATATAATGTTGTAGAACACAGAATAGGGATTCTTGGTGAAAGCTTCGTGGACATGTGTCTTTGCACTGGGATCTTTCCACATGACTTAGATATCCTTGCCATGAGGTCATTACCAGTCACCTTGCCATTTCAGTTTCGTTTTTCTTTTGGATGCTATCGCTGTTTGATGTAAGATCCAAGGCTGAACTTCCATACTGGGCTATGGTTCCAGACTTGCTTTACAGCCATATGGCCCTCGGGTTGTTTCCTTTTGATCCTAGAGGTTGATTAATATTTCCAGCAAGGCATCCAGTACTTGATAGGTACATGCTGTCACAGCAGAGTTATACAGAATTCATATGCTGGCCTTCCTCTGATGGTGCTTACCTTTGCCAAGTCCTCAAACAGGGCAGCTCTTGGAAAAAAAAACACTGCAGGGAAAGAAATCATGTATGTGGGTCTACCCCTGGCTCCTTGAGAAATGAAAGAGGAATATGGTCTTGGCTTACTGGAAGTCTTATCCCAAGACTAGGGAAGGGGATTCCAGAGAGCACTAAGCCTTCTCCTCATCCACCATAGTCTGTATAGCCTGTGGCTTTCATGTGGTCAGTGTGATGACCTTAAAATGTTCTAGGCATTTCTGCCATTTTATGTCTCTATACCTAGACATGACCTCAGGTGTACAGTCACATTGGAAACATAAAAAGCCTTGCATCTGAATTGTGAAATTCAATGTGTGTTATATTTAAAATACCACAATAATTGAGTGGCCACTGCTACAGTAAATATTATTAGGAGGTTTCTACCCCACCGTAGATCATTTAGTTCCCAAAAAAAGACACAAAACTTTTAGATTTAGAATAAGCCTTAAAGTACTAGGGCTGGGCAGACATCAACCCTCTGTGCTATTTTTTCTGCTTCCCTGTCCATAACCCCGAGGTATTGCTTGCCATGCTCTGCCTGGGTCACTCCTGTTCTGACAGGCTGGCCCTCATGGTAATACACTCACGATCCACCTACCCTATGGGGTGCTGTCTCCTTCCTTCTCCTCCATGTCTTTTCCCTCTCCTTGTGGACCCTGCCTGAGCCCCCAGGCCCAGGGAAACTTTGCTCTGTACTCTCTCTTCTGCCCAGTGCATGTTGTAGGGATTTTATTAGCCAATCAGGGATAACTTAGGAGGCAAAAAAAAAAAAAAAGAAAGAAAGAAAGAAAGAAAGAAAGAAAGAAAGAAAGAAAGAAAGAAAGAAAATCTGGTATACATGGGGATCTCCTTGTCTTGGAGCAACCAGACCTTAGGGTACAGAATTTACCATTTGAATATACAGCAGCAGCAGACACATTATAGGCCGATCTACTTTGTAGTTGGACTCAAAGCTTGGCTCTCACACCCATTGGATGTTCAACCCTGGAGAAGTTATTTTACCTTTGTGTGACTCAATTCCCTTATCTGCACAGTGAGGATGATAACGAGTGTTAATTCACAGAGTAGTCTTGGGGACTGACGAGTTAATATATCTAGTATTTAAACATTAAACACCATCTACTTTGCATAATTAATAAAAGTCTGTGGAAAGGGCAAAGTCATAAAGCCAGAAGAACATTTGATTTGGAAATGGGGCCGTACAACTACATCTAATAACAAATTGAGAATCAGGGAATGGTGGAAGACTAAGGCCAGAGAATTGGGAAATCAAGGCCAGCCTGGGCTGCATAATAAGATCCTATCTCAAAATATCAAACAAGTCAAGTTCGTAGTAATAATAAATCAAGAAATAGCCATTGTAAAGAATTTACAAAAAGCAAAGCAGTGGAGCAGAGGGACGCTGTGTGTCAAGTCCCTCTGCTGTCCATCTCTGGGACCAAGTATGCATCAGATCAGTGACAGGAACGGGGTGCTGAGAGCCTGGAGCAAAGGGATGCTGGCTGCATGGCCACATTTGAACAGCACTAAAGCAGGACTAAATGCTAAGAAAAAAAGCAATATGCAAAACATGTAAATTTTAATGTCCTCCAGAAAGGCAAAACCACAATAATTTTACTGTTTCTCAAGCTGCTTGTGTCACCAAACTTCTAATATTGGTAAGGATGTGAAAAACTCTTCTGATGCAAACCAGTTGCCAATAAGAAGAGCAACCAGTGTCCTGACCAAGGTGACCTGGATGCTGTCAAATAGGCCGAGGCAGCCTGGACAGCCATGAGAGTATGTTTAACACACAGATATCTGTCATTTCAAAAGGGGGAAAATGAAGCCTGACTTTCCCCCCTCCCCACTTTATGCAAAACCAAGAATACTTCTGCATTGGGACTTACAAATAAAAATATGCCAAGAAACTTCATAGAATATGCATTTCTCTTGTGTGTGCTCCTGAGTGTGTGTTTTGTGTGTGTTTTGTGTGTGTGTCTGTGTGTGTGTGTGTGTGTGTGTGTGTGTGTGTGTGTGTGTGTGTGCACAAATGCTTCAATTATCTGCTATGGTGAATACAATCCCCAACTCAATTATGAAGGTTAGTATTAAGCTGTGAGTAGTATGTGGAGAGTGGTCACAAAGAATAATTAGGAGTCCTCTTCTGTTAAGTTGTCTGAGACTCCCAAATGCTGCATGCTGTGAGTGGGCCTCACATCTCAGCACACTAATTCTATTAAGTACAATTCCCGTGTGTTTTCTTAAAAAATTTTCTGTGAAAACCTTTAATAATTTTTTCTCCCATTCATTTTTTTGTGTTGGTGACAAGGGTCTTTGTTTTTTTTTCTTTTTTTCTTTTTTTTTTTCTTGCTTATTTTAGGTCCACAGGATTTTCTGTAGCTTTTGAGGAAGTCCTAGGCTTAGGACACTGGATCCATATACTTTAGGGAATTAGCCAGTTCACTGAGCACATTTTTTGTTTGTTTGGTTTCTGTTTTTCTTTTGAGATCTCACTGTGGGAACAGAGGAAGTCCTGAGGAACTGCAGCCCTAAGTGGATGTGTGTTGTAAACATGATATGACCATGCCATGGACCCAAAGCCATTTATCCATGGGGAAAAGGCAAAGGCCCCCATACCCCTTGAGGCTCAGAGACATGACAAAGCCTTCTCAGGATGGTGTTGATAGTGTGTGCAGAAAAAGTCTACTCTACCTTTCTCTCTGGCCCCATTTGGATATTTATATCCTGAAGACTGCTTCCTGCAGAGACTGGTCCTACTGAGATTAGCTAAATCTGCCCCTTGTCAGTTACATATGCATAGTCCTCCCCTCCTTGTTTATCTGCATGTAATGCCCACCTCCTTGCTGCCCTGTGCAACAGCCCTGCTTCCTGCCAACTCTATATAATAAACATGGTGAGCTTCTGGGATGCTGCAGCCCATGGACCCAGCCTTCCCCATGTATGTATGTCCAATGTCAATCTTCATTTCCTACTCACCCACATCAGGCCCAAGTCCCTGGAGCCACACAAAGGACTTGGCAATCTCAGTCTGCTCCACTTTGAAGGAAGTGCTTTCTACACTGAAATCTAAAGCACACAGTGGGTTCAGCTCCCTCTCAAGTGTCTTTGGTGAGGGTTGGGGTGGGTGTGAGACCAGTTGCATTCTGACTATTGCAGAAGAGTAAGGATTCACAGTTTGCTTTTGGTGAAGGTGAGCTCCCCAAGAGGCTATCATTGCCAACGTTTTTCCAAGTCACTTCTAGGACGTCAACTGACTCCTAGGTGAGTCTTTGGTTACACTGCTTCAGTTTTCTGTGGCTACACTGTCCAAATGGCACCCACTGGTCACACATGGCTATTTGAGATGAACTGAACTTAGAACTAAAATCTGCCTCTTTAGTCACAGCAGGCAAACCAGGAGGCAAACAGCCAGCCAGAATCCATAGCCAGAAACACAGCAGATATAGAATATTTCTATCATCTGGAGAAGCAGCACTCTTAACCACCAAGCCATCTCTCCAGCCTGATAAAAAAGATTTTAAATTTCATTCTTTTTGTGTTTGTTTGCATCTTTCTTCTTGAGAACACTGTGATGGAATGTCCAAATGGTGATTAGTGGCGGTTGGTAGAAGGAGCCATATGTGTGATGCTGCCATATGTGTGAGGGGCTGGCAACAAGGTGCAGACCCAAGACCATGGCCCCCTGCCCTGAGGCTCCCCTGCTGGATGTGGGCTCTCAGCCCCATCAGGATGCCTTCAGGTGAGGACAGCAGGTGGTGGCTTGTGCCCTGCTGAGCCAGCCTAGGAGAGTGGCAACCACAATCGCCCTGACCAAGTCTCCAGCCTGGGGCACCTGGAAGCTCCAGAGGTGATGGCCCCGGGTAGGTCATAGTGGGCCTTTAGGCCCGAAGAAGCCGCCCCGGCCTCCGCGGGCCCTGAGAGGGGACTGACTGGCCTGAGAGGAGCCGAGAGCTCCGCACCACGTGCCTCCCGGTGTCGCGCCTCCCGGTGTTGTCTGCCCCACGGAGTGGGCACACGTGTCCTTCCCACCCCGCAGCTCGACCGCGCCGGAGCCGGGCCTCAGGGCACGCGGAGCTCGTGGGTGAGCGCGGGGCCTGAGCGGGCGGGGCGCTCGCGTTATATTTGGCGCCGGCAGCAGCGCGTGTGCCTGGGCGAGTTTTCCTTCCGCGGGTGCCCGCAGCCGGGGCGCCGCCGCCCAAGCTGACTCCTCTCTCTCCCTCTCCGACCCCGGCAGGGCCCAGAGGTGATTCTGTCCGCACGATGTCCTCCTTCCTGGAGACGAGCTCTTCGCAGGCGCCACGTCGCGAACAAAAAGAGAAAAGAAAAAAAAGAAAAGAAAAATCAGAAGAAGCTGACAGAGAAGGGGGCGATAACGGCGTTGGGGGTCACCTCGGCCACGGGAGGGCGCGCTAAGACAGTGGCGGGGTTTCCAACGGCGACTCCACCCTGCAGTTTCCAGGGAAGAAGCTCAGGCTAGTCCTGCCAGGGAACCTGGAGGCCTGGCGCCCGCGCGGACCCCTAGCCCGACCTCCGGTCTCCTCCCCAGGGACAGCAAGCAGCAAGCAGCGCTGGCTGCAACTTAAGAGCAGCATCATCAAGGTAGGTAGGAGACCCACGTCCCTCCTTAGGCTCCTTCTGGGCCCCCCTACCCCCGCCCTGGGAAAGCAGTGGCAGAAGGAGGCAATGCAAAGTGAGCCCACTGGGTAGGGGAAGGGAGGGTTCAGGAATGTATGGAGAGCTGAAGCAGGGATTGGAAAGCCTATGGCATTGGGAAAGAGTGGAGAGGTGCTTTGGAGTGTGCATGAGAGCTGTGCTCTGACATCCCCAGAGCAACTTGGGGCTGTCACACCTCTCCAGATGACTTGGAATTAAATGACCTGTACCTGCCAGGGCAGGACAGGCTTTTCACAGGCAGCTTAGCCTGGTGGCACATCCCTGTAATGTTTCCATTGTATGTTAAAGGACGGGGATCATGGGAAAATATTTCCTTAAAACCTCAGGCAATAAATGTATTATTTAATAGATTTCTTCTGATCTACTTTGTAATTGGTTGCCCCTTGCAAGAGATTGTATTTGGAGGATGTAAAATACCCTCCTTCAATTACTTGGAAAAAGGGAACATAAACAGAGATTTCCTCTTTTTTAGCCTCCAAAGCTCTGAGAGATTACAGTTCTGCATAATTTAATTCTTTCCTGCCTGCTATGAGCAGCCCTCCAGATCAGCAAGTTCCTTTGGAATGGTTTTGCTTGTTTTTGTTTATTTTCCATGGTGCTGATTAGAAAGCCACGAATTGTTTTGTGAATTTTAAATTTCAAGAGGTGACACCCAGAGTTGATGGTGGTTTCCTTCAAACACTGCAGTGTAGTTGCAGCATAAAAAAATACTTCTTGTGACAAGAAGTGGAAAAAAAAAGTTGATGAGCTAAGAAAAGTAGAGCATTGAGCCAGATCAACCATTTGGCTTCCTCAAATATGGAGCAAGCATGGAATGTGGCTTTTTCGGAATCAAGGGGGTTTTTAGGACTGGGCAGTGAATGCTGTCTGGGGCTAACCCGTCCCTTTTGTGGCTGACAACCCTTAGGAGAAGGTCAGAATGTGCCAACAGCACAGAGTGGGCACTGGTGGTGTTTGAACTCAGAAGTGCTCAGGAACTGTGAAAGTTTCTCTGTTATCACCCTGGAGATATCTAGTGAAATAGACCACTGTGATGCTGTGTAAGAGGCCATTGTGAGGGCTGGAGAGATGGCTCAGTGGGTAAGAGCACCAAGTGTTCTTCCAGACGTCCTGAGTTCAAATGCCCGCGACCACATGGTGGCTCACAACCATCTGTAATGAGTACTGATGCCCTCTTCTGGTGTGTCTGAAGACAGCTGCATTGTCTGACATATAAATAAATAAATCTTACAAAAGATTGTCATCTACTGCAGTTTAATGTGGACGGCACACAGTTGAAGGGCTTAAAGATCAAGTACATTGCCTGTCTTTAAAGATCAAGTGTATCACCTAACTTTCAAACCAAGAAATGTAGTGTCTTTTTTTGCTGCTTGTGTAGCTTTTAGTGATGTATCTTTTCTCCTAGTACGTCCTTTGTTTCCATATTAGTTGTTTTCAAGTATATATGATTATCGCTCCTATTTGCAGAGCTATTCAATATTTTCATTGGTTAAATATTTGTGGTGAATTTGCACTGTGATATCAGTAAAATGCTATGTGAAAATTTTAGAGAATATACCGGTTTGGGTAATTTTAATAACCTTTCCCCTCAAGTGGTGGCCTGTTTTCATATTGAAAAGAGTGGAATTCATTACCATCCATAGCAGGATTGATAGGGAAGCAAAATGGACAGTGACAGTTCTGTTCTCTTTGACAGTTGTGGGAGCCAAGAAAGAAGTGTGACTTGCTTTTTGTGACTTACAAAATCAAGACTGAGTATCATTACTGTAGAAGCCCATGGAAAAAATGATGAAGTTTTCAGAAATCACCAGTTAAAGAAATGGTGGTTTTGCTTATATTGAATTCTGAGTTTCAAAGTTATGTTTCATTTTTCTTTATTCCTTACTGAGGCTTTTTATTAAGTTTTTATTCACCATTACACCCTTAGATGCACAGTGCTAGGATTGTAGTAGGTGCTCAATAAATCACTGACCATTGGGGAGGAGGAATGATAAGAAAGTATGTATTTTCTGTAAGTTCTGTTAGTTTTGGGAACAGGTGGTTTTAGGCTTACCAGTCAAAGTTTGGTATCTTGTCCAATATAAGACAACTTGACAGAACCCCCTTTCTGGCCATTATGTTCAACTTATTTTTCTCTTAATCATTCTTGAAAATCATGGAAGTAGTGTGGAAAATTGATTGTACCTGCAGTATAGCAAAAGAGGCCAGTCTAGATAGGTAAGCAGTTATGTTTGTCCATGAGGTGATGTCTTAAAACATCTAGATTTTAGGATTTTAGTGTTGTGTTTTCTAAACATACATCGTACAGCAAACGGATAACATCGTAATAGAATAAAGGAATCTTTTGATTTAGCACCAAATTCCATAAAGCAATGACTACTACACAGCTCTCTTGGCCATATGAATAGCAGAAATTATATTTCACTTTTTTAAAGAAATAGCAAAAGTACTAAAGGTTGAAAAAAGCCCATTGGAAAAGGTCCCTGTGGTGTTTCTCTTTGGTTTCTTGTCCTCTTTCTAGAGGACAACTTTAAGAAGTCAGGGCAGTCAGGTGGTCAGTGTGGTCAGGCAGTCATGAGCAGATGGTTAAGCGATGTGCTAGGGCCCCATAGGCCAGTGAGCCTCACTGAAGAGCAGAGGCTAGCCAGTGAGCCAGTCTGAAGAACAGAGGCTAGCCAGTGAGCCTGAATGAAGAGCAGAGGCTGGCCAGTGAGCCAGTCTGAAGAACAGAGGCTAGCCAGTGAGCCAGTCTGAAGAGCAGAGGCTAGCCAGTGAGCCTGACTGAAGAGCAGAGGCTACCCAGTGAACCTGACTGAAGAGCAGAGGCTAGCCAGTGAGCCTGACTGAAGAGCAGAGGCTAGCCAGTGAGCCTGACTGAAGAGCAGAGGCTACCCAGTGAGCCTGAATGCAGAGCAGAGGCTAGCCAGTGAGCCTGACTGAAGAGCAGAGGCTAGCCAGTGAGCCTGACTGAAGAGCAGAGGCTACCCAGTGAGCCTGACTGAAGAGCAGAGGCTAGCCAGTGAGCCTGACTGAAGAGCAGAGGCTAGCCAGTGAGTCTGAATGAAGAGCAGAGGCTAGCCAGTGAGCCTGACTGAAGAGCAGAGGCTAGCCACTGAGCCTGACTGAAGAGCACAGGCTAGCCAGGGAGCCAGGCTGAAGGCTGAAGAGCAGTGATTTTAACCTTTATTTCTAAGTTCTTCAGTTTTCCTAAAAGACAAAAGTTTGCCTCCATAAAGTATGGCTTAAAAAGTTCTCCTTGCTCTCTTCTTCTTATCTCCTTTCCTCTTGCTCTTATGACACAATAATTTCCTTACTCTCAATGCCTTACTCTCAACGCTATGCCTTTACTTCTAAGTTCTTGAGTTCTGTTCTCTTCAGCTCAGTTCTGTCTAAAAAGCTTCTCTCTCTTTGTCCTCAGCATTTGTATATCTTTCTGAACACAGCATCACATGGTGAAAAGTTCACCACAAGTTTGCACAGGAATTCAAATCATAAGTTGGATAATCAGTTTACGACAGAGAATGTTTACATGCACATCCATGAAGAGTAATCAACAGGATAAACCATCATCATCTGTCACTAGCTCTGCACGTTCATGGAGAGTTAAAAGCTGTAATTTTTATGAGAAAAGAATAAGGAACATTACCTATAGGCAAATCCAGTCAATTATGTTAAGTCCTTGTACCTATAGTAAATCATTAGTTCACTTTTTATGAACTTTGGTTAATTGGTTTATACCCTCTTAGGATGGGCTATAATTTGTAGATGCCTGCTTGGTATTGCAGAAGCGATTCACTCATGACTCTTTAAGAATGGCAGGGTTCTCAATGCAATTTTGATTACCAGAGAAACATAATAGCAGTCCTATTTTAAAAACTTAAAATTACTAATCTAATTTTAGGAATTCTTATAGAACCATCATTAAGAATTAAGAAATCATCTATTTGTCTGTACATCATCACGCCAAGACAATACATCTTCGTTGCTCTGTGGTGATCTGCTCAAAAGAGTGGGGTAAAGAGCATGACAAATACAGAGGCAGATGCTTGCAGCCAACCATTTGGCTGAGAGCAGGGTCCCCAATGGAGGAGTAAGAGAAAGGATTGAGGGAGCTGAAGGGGTGTACAGCCCCATAAGAACAACAATAAGAAACACCCAGAGCTCCCAGGACTGAAACCACCATCCAAAGAGTACACATGGACAGACTCATGGCTACAGCTGCACATGTAGAAGAGGATGGCCTTCTTGGGCACAAATGGGAGGAGAAGCCCTTGGTCTTGTCAAGGCTTGATGCCCCAGTGTAGGGGAAACCAGAACAGGGAGGCAGGTAGGCCTGGGTGGTTGGGTGGGTGGTAACACCCTCATAGTAGAAGGGGGAGGAGGTATTATAAGGGGTTTTGTGGATGGGAAACCAGGAAAAGGGATAACATTTGAAATGTAACAAAAGCCCTCTCTGGGGATGGACAGCAGATAAGGTGCTCTGAGCCCCTACTTCCCTGATGCCTCCCTTTGATCGCAACTGTGGTGCATGGTGTCAGCCTGGGGCTCTCCATGGGCTGCTGCTGGCACTGGTCCTGGTGTTCAGGGCCAAGAGTATGATGAGCAAGGAGCACATGGTTTGTCTCGATTCAGAGCAGGGCGAGTGGCCACCAGATGACAAGCACAGCATCCTGTACGATCATGAGGTCTTCCTGGGCAAGGAGGACTCCAAGACCTTTGATAGCTAAGCCTGGACGAGAGCAGGAGAGGCTGGGGAAAATTGTTGATCCAATTGACAGTGATGGACGTGGCCTTGTTACTACTGAGGACCTGAAAGTTTGGATCAAACAGGTACAAAAAAGATACATCTACCATAATGTGGCTAAACCCTGGAAGGATTATGATAGGGACATATTTGTAAAATCTCCTGGGAAAAATACAAGCAGGCCACCTATGGCTACTACCTGGGACACCTTGTTGATTTCCAAGACGGCTGTGATGATCACAACTTTAAAAAGATGCCTCCACGAGATGAGAGGAGGTTTAAGGCCTTGACCGTGACCTGACAGCTACTCAGGTCGGGTTCATTGCTTTTCTGCACTAAGAGGATTTAGAACATATGAAGGAGATTGTAGTTCTGGAAACCCTGGAGGATATCGACAAGAACGGGGATGGTTATGTGGACCAGGATAAGTACATTGTGGACATCTTTTTCTCATTAGGACAATTGCCCTAAGACAGACTGGGTTTTGTCTGGGGAGCAGTTCAATGATTTCCCAGATCTGAACAAGGATGGGAAGCTGGACTAGGATGAGATTCACCACTGGATCCTCCCTCAGAACTATGACCATGCACAGGCTGAAGCCCAGCATCTGGTGTATGAGTCAGACAAAAACAAGCATGAGATGCTGTCCATGGAGTAGATTCTAGACAACTGGACCTTGTTTGTGGGAAGCATGCCACCAATGATGAGGAAGATCTTACCAAAAATCATGATGAATTTTGAAAGAAACTCATCCTCATGTGGCCAACGGTCACAGGCTTCCTGCGGATGTTCTGGGTTATTGCTGTATTTGTCAAGTATATAGCAGTTGTGTCCCTAAACAATGAGAAACCTTTCTAAAAAAATCATAAATTGCACCAAACAATAATAGTAGGAGATTTAAATACCCTACTTTCATCAATGGACATATCAGGGAAACAGAAATTAAACAGAGACATAGAAAGACTAACAGAAGTTATGAAACAAATGGATTTAACATATATTTTTAGAACATTCCACCCTTAAACAAAAGGATATAACTTCTTCTCAGCATCTCATGGTACCTTCTCCAAAATTGACCATATTATCGGTCACAAAAGAAGCCTCAACATGTACAGGAAGATAGAAATAATCCCATGCATCCTTTCAAAAAACCACGGACTAAGGCTGCTGATCAATAACAACAAATAAGACAGAAAGCCCACATATACGTGGGAGTTGAAGTCAATGACAACTTGGTCATTGGAGACATAAGAAAGAAATTAAAGATTTCTTAGAATTTAATGAAAATGAAGATACAACATACCCAAACTTACGGGACACAATAAAAGCAGCGCTAAGAGGAAAACTCATAGCTCTGAGTGCCTGCAAAAAGAAACAAGAGAGAGCATATCTCAGCAGCTTGACAGCACACCTCAAAGCTCTAGAAAACAATTAAATAAACCCTAGAGGAGTAGAAGGCAGGAAATAATCAAACTCAGGGCTGAAATCAAACAAGAAGAAACAAAACCGAGTATCAAAAGAATCAGCAAACCGAGGAACTGGTTCTTTGAGAAAAACAACAAGATAAATAAACACTTAGCCATACTAACCAGAGGTCACAGAGAATATATCCAAATTAATAAAATCAGCAATAAAAGGGAGACATAACAACAAATTCTGAAGAAATTAAAAAGATCATCAGATCCTACTACAAAAACATAT
The DNA here is from genome assembly GCF_021556685.1 of Rattus norvegicus. Lineage (NCBI taxonomy): Eukaryota > Metazoa > Chordata > Mammalia > Rodentia > Muridae > Rattus > Rattus norvegicus. The sequence continues at coordinate 25,467,712 of NC_141542.1, forward strand.
ATTCAACAAAACTGGAAAATGTGGAGGAAATGGACAATTTTCTATACAGATACCAGGTACCACAGTGAAATCAGGAACAAATAAACCATCTAAACAACCCCATAACTCATAAAGAAATAGAAACTGTTATTAAACATCTCCCATCCTAAAGGAGCCCAGAACCAGATGGATTTAGTGCAGAATTCTATCAGACCTTCATAGAAGAATTCATACCAATACTGCCCAAATTATTCCGCAAAATAGAAACAGACAGAGCACTACCAAATTCCTTCTATAAAGCCACAATTACTCTTATACCTAAACAACACAAAGATACAACAAAGATAGAATAATTCAGACCCATTTGATTTATGAATATTGATGAAAAAAATGCTCAATAAAATTCTTGCAAACTGAGTCCAAGAACACATCCAAAGAATCATCCATCATGATCAAGTAGGCCTCATGGCAAGGATGCAGGGATGGTTTAATATACAGAAATCCATCAACAAAATTCACCATATAAACAAACTCAAAGGAAAAAAACCCACATGATCATTTCATTAGATGCTGAGAAATCATTTGACAAAATTCAGTACCCTTTCATTAATACAGTCCTGGAAAGATCAGGAATTCAAGGCCCATATCTAAATATAGGAAAATGCAAAATACATCAAACCAGTAGCTAATATCAAACTAAACTGAGAAAATTGAAGGAATCCCACTAAAATCAGTGACTAGACAAGGCTGCCCACTCTTTCCTTACTTTTTCAATATGGTACTTAAAGTCCTAGCCATAGCAATCAAACAATGAAAGTAGGTCAAAGGGATAAAAATTAGAAGGGATGAAGTCAAAACACTGATATTTGAAGATGATATGATAGTCTACTTAGGCAACACCAAAATTCAACCAGAGAACTACTTAACCTGATCAACAACTTCAGCAAACTGTCCGAGTATAAAATTAACCCAAACAATTCAGTAGTCTTCCTCTACTCAAAGGGTAAACAGGCTGAGAAAGAAATTAGGGAAATGGCACCCTTCACAATAGTCCCAAATAATATAAAATAACTTGCTGTTACTTGAACCAAGCAAGTAAAAAATCTGTATGACAAAAACTTCAAATCTCTGAAGAAATTGAAGAAGGTCTCAGAAGATGGAAAGATCTCCCATGCTCATAGATTGGCAGGATGAATATGGTAAAAAATGACCATTTTGCCAAAGGCAATCTACAGATTCAATGCCATCACCAACAATATTCCTACTCAATTCTTTATAAAGGTAGAAAGTGCAATTTGCCGTCATTTGGTATAACATAAAACCCAGGATAGCAAAACTATACTCAACAATAAAAGACCTTCTGGGGGAATCACCATCTCTGACCTCAAGCAGTATTACAGAGCAATAGTTTGTATGGTATTGGCATACAGACAGGCAGCTCAGTGGAAGATAATTGAAGACACAGAAAAGAACCCACACACCTATGGTCATTTGAACTTTGACAAAGGAGTTAAAACATCCAATTGAAGTAACATAGCATTTTTAACAAATGGTGCTGGATCAAGTGGAGGTAAGCGTGTAGGAGAATGCAAGTTGACCCATTCTTATTGCCCTGGACAAAGATTAAGTCCAAGTGGATCAAGGACCTCCACATCAAACCAGATACACTGAATGTAATAGATAAAAAGTAGGGAAGAGTCTCGAAGACATGAGCACTAAGGAGATATGGAGGCCAAATCTAAAGCAGAGACTGAAGGAAAAGCCATTCAGAGTCTGCCCCACATGTGGCCCATATATATACAGCCACCAAAACAAGGTAAGATTGATGAAGCTAAAAAGTGCTTACTGAAAGGGACTGGATATGCATCTCCCCTGAGAGACACATCCAGGGCATGTCAAATAAAGAGGTCAGTGCTGGCAGTAAACTACTGAACTGAGAACAGGACGCCCTTTATGGGAATTAGAAGAAGGATTCAAAGAGCTGAAGGGCTTGCAACCCCATAAGAACAGCAATGCCAACCAAATAAACCACTAGCAAAAGACTATACGTGGACTGACCCAGGGGTCCAACTGCATATGTAGAAGAGAATAGCCTTGATGGGGCACCTGTGGAAGTGGAAGCCCTTGTTCTTAACAAGGTTGGACCCTCAGTGCAGGGGAATGTCCGGGAAGGGGTTTCAAGGGGCGTGGATTGGGGGACCGTACATATTTGGAAGGGTCCCGGGAGGGTGGCTTATGGACCAAAAACTGGGAAAGGGAATAAGGTTTGAAATGTAAATAAAAAGTATATATCTATTAAAACCAAAATTTTAAAAAATGATAATAATAGTAAGAAATAATCAAGAAAAAAAGAAAATGTGAATAAGAAAGAAATTTTAGGACTTGGAAAAAGATGAATGCCAGGTATTTGAAAAACTGTATGACCATGGTAAACACTTTAATATATGTGAGAAATTTTTTACATGTTACTGAATTACATCTTTTTTTTAAATAGTGAATGGAAATACAGTCCCTTCCTGGGTGTGAGGCTGGGTATCCAGATATAGTGGAATTCATTATTTGTTGAGTCCTGAACCTTTGAGTCTGCTTCTAACACAGCTTATGCCAAGGAAACTAGGCGAAGGTGATATCTAAGCCATTGACTATCTGGACTATCTGGACTAACAATCACATGTGAAATTCCCCCTTGTAAATGGGACGAGCGGAATAAAAGATACCTTTAAGGATTTAAAAAAAATGAAATGTACCCAAAAAATCCAATAAAAAAGTTTCAAATAAAAATAACTTAGGAAATTCAAAATACTGCGGTGCCATTCCACAATCATGATGTGTTTCTTCTGTGATAGCTTACAGGTTAATTTACTTCTCTATGACTGTTTTCTTATTTGAAAGTAAGTAATGGCATCATCTGTGGAGTGATGGTGAGAACAAAAGCTTTGCCTAACTTGAATAATCGATCCCTCCTGAGCATGTGCTTAACATTCTAAGCACAGGGAAATTTCCTGAGGGGATTAAAAAACAAAATCCAAACATGAAACAGGAACAACAATGATTTAAAAACATTCTGCACGCTGGGTATGAAGGCATGTTACAACTTTAATCAGCTTTGTAGGTATTTCTAATAAACATCCCAAGAAACAAAAATCCCATCACAGTCCTTGCAGTTGCATCCAACAAAGAGAGAGCTGTGAGGTAGTGCGTGCTGCTTCTTTCCCCAGATACCCCTGGGCCTCAGGCCTGCATCCAGTGACCTGGACCTAAGAGCAGCCAGGTTGAAATTCCTGCTGCCATGGCAGGATTCTGCAGGAACATTTCCCTTTGACAACAAGGAACCTGTGTGGAGGAGACCTCTTGGTGAGTCCTCATGGACTCTACATGTCCTATTCTACAGGGAGAAGCCCTGCCAGGTCTTTGGCAAGGCCAGCCAGTTGTTTGGGTAAGTCTCTGGTCCTGTGGCAGAGGGCTAGGAATGGCAGAAAGAATGGCAGCTCCACTGAGAGCAAAGGTTAACCCTTCTAGGCCTATGACCTCCTAATTAATTTATCTTTTCACCTGATGCCCTATTCACATTTTCGTACTATCATACAACTGTGATCTTGATGAGCAGCTGGGCTCTTGTTTTCTTAATCAGTTCTTTGTTGTCACAGACGTTTTTAACTTACTCCAACCCATGAGACTTATTCATACCTTCTGTATGCAGTAGGACCTTTGGTGGGCCTGTCATCTCAAAAATAGAAGGTTCAGTAATCCAAAAGATTGGACTCCAATTTACCTCAGGCCAGGTAAGAAGTCAGCCACCATTAGTAAAAGAGCAAGGGAAAAATTACATAGGAAAAACAAGTGGCTTAATTAGAAGAGATCCTCAACTTCTAAGGGGTGCACATCTGCACCCCTCTCTTCTGAGCTTTGTAAAGTGATGTTGTATAACTCTAGATGGTAGTAAAAGGCAGAGCTCTTCCCAAGAAGGTCAAACATGATTTTCACTCTTACATCTGTGAGGTGGGGTGGCATTATAGCACACATTCAGGTAGAATTATAACACCAAGGATAAGAAGACAGAATCCATATATCACAATGCCAAATAGACTCCCTCCTCAACTTATGGACCCATTAAAATTGAGGTTCAACCTGAACTGAGGCCATTCCACTCCCTTCCCATCCTCCTGATTCTTATGTTTAGTAGGAGTAAAGGATCATGGTGCAGCCCCCAATATTCTCATGACTAGACTTGCCTATTCAGGACGAATGATATTGGAGAAGTGATGGCTATATAGTTACAAGCTCCAAGTTGACATTTGCTCACTGACGTCCAATTTAATTGTCTTGTTATATTTGAGAAAGGGATGATACCCTACTTAATATATAAAAGGGAAAGAAATTTATTATTTTATATATGCCCTGTAGTTGGTCTCTATGTTCCCAAGAAAAAGGAGTTTTTATTGCAAAAAAAATAGGATTATAGACCATTGATTTTGTGAAATACATGGATATGTAATTGGAAACAATGTCAGCTGTCAAGGACTGCACACTAATCAACTATTTCTCGGTTTTATACACTCAGAGGTATAGAAGAAACATATTGGCCTCCACAAAAAGGGAAAAGCTTAAGAATCGAAATGTATGTCACATGCATTGTCTCGGCTAGTAGATTTACTTTTAAGAAAAAACTGCCCCCTCCTTGGCCCCTAGAGATTTGGGTGCTAAGAAAAATCTGTTCTCCAATTCAGGGTTGTAAGCAACTCTCCCCAGCAAAAGCATTGTTGACTTCTAATGAAGCAGAGAGACATATCTAGCTTTGAAACAGAGGTTGCCAAATGGTATTCCCAGTGATACATGGGAGACTGGAGGAAAGGGTCCACACAGAAATTCATCACTTTGTGGAGAGCTGGTTAGTAGGTAGGCCATAGAACTTTCCAGTGACATCATCAGTAAGCCCTTCACTGGACACTCTATTGTATCTAAGAGATCCCTAGAATCTTCAGTGATGTCACCAGTGTTGTGGTGAAACCAACTGCCTTTGGGATATTACTTCAGTTCCCTTTGGGTTCACAAGCAGGCATGTTTCGCCAGCTGCTCAGGCTATTTCGGAAGGAAAGGGGAGATCAAGGAGAGACCACACCAGGTCAGAGGGAAGCTGACCCCCTCTCTAGTGAAACAGGAAGGAGGAAATCATTCTGTGGAAGGCTTGGTGAGTCCTGGGCAGAGTTGGGGAACATCCTCAAGGAGGTAGGTTTGAGATGTGCCTTCTAAGGCTAGGCCTTACAAGCAGGAGCCTTGGGATTTCTCAAAGGCAAACCAAGAGTCAGGAGTTCCTAATCTTTAATTTGAGAGAAAGCCAGAAAGTGGTGCCTTCAGTGTCTTTTCTTGAAGCTTTTTAAATGTGAGTGTCAATGAATGGCAGCAGGAGGCACTGTGAGATTAACAATGTGACCATCCATGGTTGGGAGTTGAAGCACTTCATCCTCTAGATTACTGTAGGTGACATAAGTCTCTGATGGCGAGAACAAGGAAGGATGCACCCCTAGTCATGAATTGAGTTCTCAGACACTTTGGGCTGAAACACAGATGATTAGAGCTTGATGGTGCTAAGCATTATGAACTCCAGGGTTAACTGCACCACATCTGATATGAGGGAACAATGTCCCAGATGTTTATGAATCAGTCAGGTTATACTGTTCAGGGTGAGGGGTCCTGTAATAGTGAGTATGGCACGTGTATGGCATTAGAGGTTGGGAAGAGGGACATAGCTTAAAAATCCACCTTTAAGAAAGCTTTTCTGCTCTTCCAGGGATTCACCCAGTCTCTACTATTTCCCCTTCCTGAAACTCCTTTTTGGATTCAGAATGATCTTTTCTGCCCATGGGCCATCAAATATGCAAATTCACTTGGGTTTATCTATCTACAGGTTTTGGTAGGAAGGCATCATCCCAAAATGTCTTCAGTAAGCAAGAGGAGCTTCTAATGAAACTGGAGGAACTCAAATTTGAAATCCAGAAGTGTCAATTCGAGAGGGATGAACTTTACCAAATCCTGGACCTTTATATCTATGATGATTGGGACCACAGGTAGTCATTATGCCCAGTAACCTGTTCACAGTCTTGTGCTCTCTTTCTGCTAACCCGATATTTCCTCATAGCACGAGAGAGTTTCAACTCTCATCCTGGATTTTAAGGAGATTTGGCAGGCATTTGCTTGTGAGATAAGCTAGGTGCTGTGTGTTTAGGGTCAACCTCTTTTGTACTTGACCCCAAGCCTCTTGGATTAGCGTTGGTTCTGTCAGCAGCTGGAAGGACCTGGTCACACTTGCTGCAACTGTGTGTGTGAATGAAATGCCTGCACGTCATCACTCTTTCCTCTGATTTTGTTCTCTATACACTGATTCTATGGCACCTCCATGCATGTAGTTGACATTCTAAATGTGTTTGGATATGGGTTGGTATGTGTGTATGTGGCAGTATATGTGGTGTTTACTCAGGATCAGGACGTCTGGGACCTTTGATGGGGTCTGAGGATTTGTTTGATCAACACTTTGCAGGTCATGATAGTGATGAGTACGTGGAGGCCCACACTGATCAACAGAGCACTTTGCTCCTTCTGTATACCTTGGTGGCACCCAGGACTCTCCTGAGGGGAGGAGGTGCTATAAATCCTCATCCCTGTCAAACATAGTTATGCCCACTGGGAATTCATGTAACGATAGAAACCAAGGATTGAGTATACCTGCTTTCAAAACAAGAGAAATGTCATCACAGCTTTCTCTTGGGCCCAAAGCTGTGGCACAGACTGGAGGAATCTTCTTCCTGAACTAGTCAATTCCATCATGCTCACCTGGCCAGCTCTTGAAGGTCAGGTCCCTCCAATTGGTACCGTGGCTCTGTTCTCCTGTGCCCAGGATAATAAGGTTAATCAGTACAACTACTTCAAAGGAGCAAGTATGTGCTATATACTGGGTTTAAGTAATTGAGAGAACAGTCTGATTTCACCTAATTTTTTTTACCTGCTTTGATCGTTAGTTTTTTATTTTTTTAACTATCCAGTGATGGTTTATTGTGACCTAGAAAGGGTCACTGTGGGAATAAATTCTTGACAGTTCTTATTCCAAACAGGCAGGTCTCAGGCTCTGCCCACTCCTATATAATAAGTCTTTGCAGAACCATATCTCCCCAGGCTTCTAAGGAGTCCTTATTTCAAAACAAAATTTGCTTATTTACATGGAAATATTTTCTGTGGATTGAGTCTCACTGTTGGGTTTCGGTCTGGTTTTTGAATTTGCCAATTTCTTCCCTTCTACCATTTCTTGAATTTGAACTTTTTTATTATATATTTTTTATTTACATTTCTCCTAATTCTGAAATCGTGAGTTCAAAACATTATTTGTTCCTTTGGCCATGACCTAACCCAGGCTGGATGTCGAATTGCCAGTCCTTCAATCCGAACATGAGATGAGAATGATGGCTATGCAAATGATGACCAACTCAATAAGTGATGCCATGGAGAGGTACAAGGAGCTCATACAAGTGAACAGTTCCTACCGGTGAGTCGCTGACAGAGATGAGAATCCAGCACTAGGCAGGGAATGCTTCTGTCCTGTATGACTTTAACAAAAGTCAGGGCTCTGGTTCCAAGGTGTCTGACTCTTAACAAGAAGCCTGCCTCCTGGCAAGAGTCTTGGATTTGTAGCTCTTGGACTCAGTTGTCGTACATGTGAAGGGTGTAGAAGACCCTCCAATTGTTATTTCCCCCGTTAAGGATCCTCTAGATAGAAAAGGTTTGCACCATGATGGGAATATCAATCAATTCTGAATCTCTAGGACTCTGATAGGAGATTTAAAGATCTGTGATCCATGAGAAACACATGGAAAGATTGTACAGCTATTGGGTCGTCAGCTACCCCTCAGAGGGGCTTTCCCCACAACGTGAAGATGGTTTCACCATACCATGGACATACGAGCTCCCTTATGGACCATGTCTTCTTCCTTGATTTATATACACCATCTTAGTGTCAGGATTTTCAGAAGTACTTTGATTCATGTGGAATGTGGATTCTGGATTTGACCTCCTCTAATTGGTGCTAACTTGTATAGTGTGGCTCTATTCTGGGGATTTCTGAGGATGAGGACCCTTGAAGGGATGATTGGACTTGCAGGAGTGACAGGCAAATAGAAGCTGGCTGGGATTTACCATTTTTTGTTTGTGGTTCAGCATCAGGCACTCCCAGCTCCTGCGTGAACAAGCTCAATTGAAGAACAATATACAGATTTTGCTGAATGAGAAGAGAGAACTGCTGGTGGAGCAGACTGAACTGCCAGCATCCTCTGTGGAGACAAAGAGGTTCTGTGAAGAGGCCAGAATGAACATCTGTGACCCCAGAGCCAAGCAACAGCAGGTAGGGTTAGGGCTCAGGGTCAGGTTGTCCTCAGGTCTTACCATAACTATAGACAAACCAATGTAACTGTCTATTGACTGATCCATGACTGTCCTAGGTCTCATCCAAGTGTTCATTCATGTGATGGTTTACAAGGCTTTCTGTGGAGATAGCCCCTTTTAAAGAAACTGCATGTTTGGAAATCAAATGCTCCTGCTCTTCGAGAATCTGCACTTCATTAAGGGAGATAAGTTGATCACACAGCACAGCACTACATGCCATTGTGTATGGAGGGTGCTATGTGGGAGCCCCTCTTTAGACTAGAACAGGGCTTTGAGGGATGAAGCAAAAGCCTGGAGCTCATTTCTTTTACAGGGATCGTGTGAGACTCAAGAAGTAAGTAGTTTTCAAGGAGGAGAGCCTGCTGGAAATGCCAAAGAAATGGTTCTCATTGTCATTTGTGGTGGCTTTTGTTCTTCCTCCCCTCATGTCCTTGTATATGAAGATGGTGACTTAATGCTTCATAAATCTTGGGTAACTACAGAGCCTGTGTATCACCATGTCAGTCCTGTCTTATTTGAGTGCTCCTGGAGAGTTCATAACTGGGCCTTACAACCTGAAGCTGGTTAGAAGAGCAAGGATGTGGAAAAGGTTTCTCAAAGGCTGAGGGTTTGCATGAGAGACTTGAGACTTCAAGAACACAGTTATCCGTATGTACCCCCAATTCTCACCAAGAAAGGTGCATTTCTGTGCTGACCTGCATCTTAGGGAGCATGTGGGGAGGCCAGTTCATGACATGCAGTTTTGTCCAGTCATTATCTAACTTAGTCCTTTAAGCCTAGGTCTCGCAGCAAACATGAAGCTTCCTGTTTTGTGCTGGCCAGCAGTCTTTGCATCATTTGTCCAGTTCCAAGTGGAGCCCCCTCTCTCATTTGTCTCAACACATTCTTAAACCATTCAGCTATTTTAAAAATAAGGATTAGATTTCTTCACTTTACCTGAACAGAGTTATCCCCCGGGGAAGATTCTGGAATGTCTTCTTGGCTTCACCATGATCTTGCATGGAATCCTAGAGTGCCACCCTCTGCTGACATTGCTTTGCTGACTATATCATGGGCACTGCATTCTTTCAGGATAGATTCCCTCTCAATATTGTATACAGTGCTGCATTTCAGAAAATTCACTGTATGTTATTTATTTAGCCTTTTTCTGACTGAAACTGAGGTTGTTTTAATATCACAGGAACTCTAATGTGATGAAATGTTCCTGGTAACTGACCATGAGTTACTGTCTTCTCTGATGCTTCCAAAGTCTTCTATGAAGGAAACAGGGTAGTTTTAGTGAGGGGCCTATGATGAGTCAGCATAGAGCTCGATGGAGTCTTTTCCTAGAAATCTCTCTCTTGGGGATTTGATGTTGTGTTGTTTAGGCTATCTGTGCAGAACATGTCACTTACTTGTCAGACCAGCAAGTATCTGCATAGAAAGGTTTCCTGAAGTGGAAATGAGTACAGGCCAGGGCAGCACAGCCTGCTTGAGTCTAAGAGACTTGTACACAGCATTGTTCCCACTAATTCCTCACTCAACAGGAAATGTGCTGCATAAGAGCAAAGTTTTCATTTGTGCATGCGAGTGTGTATCTGTGTGTCTGTGTTTGTGTGTGTGTTTGTGTGTGTGTGTGTGTGTGTGTGGTGTGTGTGTGTATGTGTGTGTGTGTGTGTGTGTGTGTTTGCAGTAGTGAACGTGTGTTTCCCTCTATTTCCAAGTTTCATGAGAAAAGTACTCTAAGCATTCACTTTACATCCATGAAACATGAAATAGAGCTGCCCAGTCATTTGGCATCTCCATCTAGCTCTGTACAGCAAAAGGACACTTAAATTACTAATTTATTATATTTCCAAAAATTTCAGAACAGAATTATCTTGTGAAGTCTGGGGGAGGAGTGGAAATATGTTCAAGTGAGTCGTGTTTTACAGGGGTAACAAATGGTACAAGCCTAGAGCTTGCAGGTCCCTTTTTGTTATGGTGTAGAAGCAGGACAATAAAATCCTTTACATATGCAACCCCCAAAAAGAGGACACAAAAACACCTGTAAAGTTAGATTTTCAAGTGATTAGGGGCAAAACTACTGATCTGCATTGAAATCCTTTGGAGCACATCAAAGGAATGGAGTACTGGGAGGTAAGGGCAAGGCTTCTCTAGAAAAATCCATGAGTTTATGTTGCTTCTCTGTTCTTTGTGAATTGTGAAAGCCCACTGGAAGGTTATGTCACTCACTGTGTCTTCTCCAAGGTTGCTTTCCACATTGCCTGCTACCATTTCTTTCGAGCTACCTTGGCACACTACAACTTCCCCTGGGAGTTTGGCTTGGATTTTATTCATTGAGAATTTGAGTTGCTTGGAATTGTATCGTCATCCAGAAAAAGTCCCATAGCTATGCTGTGGTGCAAGAACAGGGCAGTTTCAGGAACCCCTTTAGGTGCACAGTTAATCCAAAGCGCTCCTCTATGTTATCTGTGTAGCATTCTGCAAGTGCTGTCGATCAACATCATTTTCTCTCAGTTAGTTTCAGCCTCAATGGTTTAGGAGAAATGATGAGCTTCAAATGGGTCTGACAGTGTAAGAACAGGTAGCCCTATGAGAAGCCATGTTCAGAAAGTGGAACAGAAGTTTTAGTTAACACAGTGATTCCACAACAAGGAGTAGGTATTGCCATTGCAACTAGAGAGCATCAATGTTGTAGTGGTCCCAGAGTAACCTTGAAGGAGAATCTATCCAGACGTCCATCAGCCAAGGAGTGAAAGTGTACCATACGATGGAGCCCTTCCATAGTTTCTGATTCAGTGTGAGATAATCCATGCAAGCTTTTACTTACTTATTCAAATTATCTGTGGAACAATCACATTACGGGGAGAAAATTTGTTGATTTGGATCCAGGTTATGGAGATTTCCTGTGATTCTAGCTTTGGGCATGAAGTCACTCAGGCTATGGTAAAGACAGCTCCGATTAGAAGAAGTTGCACACTTTGGGGAAAGTCTGAAAGAGTGAACAAGAACAAGAGTCTAGTCCACCACCAATATATGATCCTTTGCTGAGCAACAAGACAGCTCTACACAGCCTTTGGGACTTGCTAAGCCAGATTGTTAATGGAGAAAGAACCCTGAGTCTATGACGGTTTATGGGAGGACAGCACATCACTGACTGAGCTGTCTATAGGCTCTGGCCACTATGTACATATCCCACTCAACATTTTTTTTTATGCCTCCGGCGAATCCTGGGGAATCTTTACATTAAGCATTAATGTTCAGGTAGGAACACAGGCTGGAAGAAGCCATTTGAATATCCTTCCCTATATAAATACCCTTTTTGGGTGGATGACCACCCCACCTGGATTTCAGCCTCAGGCAGTTAAAGAGCTACTCAGAGTATTGTTCTGGTACAGTTCATGTGAATTTTACCCATGAAACAATATATATGATCCTCTGGATTTCTTGCTATGTTCTACTCCTTTCTTCCTGTGATCTCTCCGGAAAGATCTGAGGACATTTTCTCTTCTGTCCTCTCACAAATTGCCTTACACTACCCATAGACTTATAGGGGTGCTATTCTGTTTCTACATCACAAGCACCTTTAATGTCCATGTGTACGCTGGGAAGATTTGCATGGAGCACATTCTCAGTGATTACAGGATCTATGCAATTCCCATGGATTTGATGTGAGATGGCTTCTCTGTGTATTTGCAGATACAGTGGTTACAAATGGAAACTAGACGGGTTCCTTCAGTGCTAACATAATAAGAAATTTCACCTCAATTCTGGGCATGTTCTCCAGAAGGAATCCACATGGTATTCTAGGTTGCTCATACCTCTCTTGAACTCAGATTCAGACCCAGCTACAATATTATTATTCAATGTCATATACCTGGACCAGTGGGGAAAAATGCTCATTTTTCTCTTAATCCCAGCACAGTGCATAGTCCACAGTTCAAATTCTAGCAGTGTTAAAAGCTGAGATATAAATCCAAGCGTAGGTACTCTATGTCACTTGGGGATGCAGGGACTGACCTCAGCTGACAGGTCATGCTGGATTGTCCAACTGAATAGAGCTGATGTAAGAAGGAGAGCTAAATTGACAACCACTCACTAAATCTTTATTCCCTTGCTCTGCTAGGTCTGAAATTCTCCAGCAGAAACTCGAACATGACACGGAACAGGACAAGATCTCCCTTGGAGAGAAGAGCTACATGAGGAAAACTAAGTGTGCACAGCAAATACACCACTATTGCGTCTCATCTGTAGTGTCCATAGCAATTGTGGACTGCATTTTCCTCCTTTAGTTTAACTTCTTTGGATTGAATAGGCCGTACTTTCACTTCAGCCTCTCCAACAAGTGTGCACTTTTTGAGGGACTCATAGAAGTGCTGATGCACATCAATCAAGAGCTGCTGGTCATCCAGAAAGACTGTGCACGTGTAAATTTGTACTTGTCCTGATGGATCATCCAGAAGAGTTTCGTGCAGATCAGTTCACAATATTGGAAAGACTTTGTGACAAAGTCTGTAATATCATTTATACTCAGTATTGGTAGGCTTTTTCCTTAATACCCCCACTCCAACAAAACAGACCTACTTCCACTCCTCTCGAAAAGATTGTTACCATCACTAACTGCTTGTCTACTATGTCTCCAAGGCAAGCCACAGGCTATAAGTCTATTCTGCAAAAGGAGCAGCAAAAAATGCTTAGCGCAATTCTTCTATTTAAAGTTTGGTTAATTTTTAATTGTTTTGGTTATTTGGTTTTCCTTCTATTCATTTGAAGATTTATTATTTATCTGTTGTTGTTTTGTTCATTTGCTTTTCTATTTTGATAAGGATATAGACTGTATATATTGACTACCTGCATCTGGTTATTATCAAGTAAATTGGATGTATTCTGGTCAATAAAGGAGTAATCTCAAACTCTTCACTCTTAAGAACCTTCTTTATTGATCATTAGTGTCAACATCTGAAGGCCCACAGCTATCAGGGAGGGATGGATCTGTGAATTCTCATGGGGACTGGGCATCAAATCACTTCCCAGTCAGACTGAGATTCACAGGCATTTATACAGTCACTGTGCACTGTGTTTCCAACTCTGAATTTCAACTTCATCATGCATAAATTACCCACTGTGTATGCTTGCTGTCAAATATATAGTTACCTCTAAATTATACTCTGTCGATGACAGTTTTGACCAAATTAATAGGATAAACATTAATTTTTCTGTAACACCTCCCAGGACATATAAACATGGTATAAGGGAGTTTAAAGCCATCGGGAATCCTGAACCCAAATCCCGGGGCAGAAAATGCTGAACACCCAGGAATGCAGATAATCCTGAGACCACAGGAAAGAAAGCCACTTCTGACCAGCTCTGCCCACATCTCTGGTCCAATATTAATCTGCATGGTGCCTCTGGAAACAGGAATAGAAAGCAGTCAGTGGCAGGAACCTACTTGGTCCAGACTGGACCCAGAACCTACCTGGAACCTGAGCATATTTGAAGAAAACCATAGGCATACAATTCTCTGTTTCCTGACTGTGGCTTATTTTGATTCAAAGCTCAAAATACCATTTTGTTGTTGTTGATTTTTAGTTGGATATTTTTCATTTCGAATTCAAATGTTATTCCTTCCTTGTTTTCCAGAAATAAGTCTGAATACCATCGCCCTCCACCTCTGCTATAAAAGTATTCCCTTCACCAGCCATCCACTTTCCCACCTAGGCAGGACCAAGGGCTGTTCATTCCATTTGTGCCCAAGAAGACCATCCTCTGATACACATGCAGATGAGGCCATGGCACAGTCCCTGTATAGTGGTTGGGTACTGGTTTAGTCTCTGGGAACTCTGCTTGGCAGGCATGGTTGTCCTTATGGGGTTGCAAGTCCCTTCAGCTCTTTCAATCTTTCTGTACTTCCTCCAACTGAGGTCCGGTTCTCAATTCAATGGTTTGCTGCTAGCATTCACCACTGTATTTGACATGATCTGGATGTGCCTCTCAGGAGACATCTATATCCAGTTCCTATCAGCCTGCACTTCTTAGCTTCATCCACCTTATCTAGTTTGAAGGCTGTATATGTATAGGCCACATGTGGGGTAGACTCTGAATGGACATTCCTCTAGGCTCTGTTCTAAACTTTGCATCCCTATCCCTTCAATAGGGATTCTTCTTCTCCTTTAAAGGAAGGAGTGAAGAATCAGCATTTTGGTCATACTTCCTGAATTTCATTTGGTCTGTGAATCTTGGAGAATTTGAGCATTTGGGCTAATATCCACTTATCAATGAGTGCATACCATGTGTGTATTTCTGTCCTTGGGTTAACTCACTCACGAGGATATGTTTTAGTTCGTTCTCTTTGTCTATGAATTTCATGAAGTCATTGTTTTTTATATATCTGTAGTAGTCCATTGTGTAGATGTACCACACTTTCTGTTTCCATTCCTCTGTTGAAGGGCATCTGGGATCTTTTCATTTTCTGACTATTATAAATAAGGCTGCTATGAACATGGTGGAGCATGTGCCCTGTTGTATGTTGGAGCATCATTTGGGTATATGTGCAAGAGAAGTATAGCTGGGTCCTCAGCTAGTGCAATGTCTAATTTTCTGAGGAACCTCCAGACTGATATCCAGAATGGTTGTACCAGTCTGCAATCTCACCAACAATGGAGGAGTGTACCTCTTTTTCACATCTGCAAAAGCATCTTCTGTCACCTGAGTGTTTTATCTTAGCTGTTCAGACTGGTGTGAGGTGGAATCTCAGGGTTGTTTTGATTTGCATTTCCCACATAACTAAAGATGTTGAACATTTCTTTTGGTGCTTCTCAGCCACTCCATATTCCTCAGCTATGAATTCTTTGTTTAGCTCTGAACTGCAATTTTTAATAGGGTTATTAGTCTCCCTGCAGTCCAACTTCATGAGTTCTTTGTATATTTTGGATATTAGCCCTCTATCAGTTGTAGGAGTAGTAAAGGTCTTTTCCCAGTCTGTTGGTTGCTGTTTTGTCCTAACCACAGTGTCCTTTGTCTTACAGAAGCTTTGTAGCTTTATGACGTCCCATTTGTCTATTCTTGATCTTAGAGCATAAGCCATTCGTGTTTTGTTCAGGAAATTTTTCCCAGTGTCCATGTCTTCAAGATTCTTCCCCGCTTTTGCTTCTATTAGTTTGAGTGATCTGGTTTGATGTAGAGGTCCTTGATCCACCTGGACTTAAGCTTTACACAGGGCAATAAGATGGGGATGATTTGTACTCCTCCATATGCTGACCTCCATTTGAACCAGCACCCTTTGCTAAAAATGCTATCCTTTTCCCACTGGATGCTTTTGTCTCCTTTGTCAAAAATCAAGGGACCATAGGTGTGCTGGTTCATTTCTGGGTCTGCAGATCTATTCCACTGGTCTATCTTCCTGTCTCTATACCAATACCATACAGTTTTATCACTAATGCTCTGTAAACTGCTTGAGTTCAGGGATGGTGATTCCCAGGGAAGTCCTTTTATTGTTGAGGATAGTTTTAGCTATCCTGCGTTACTTGTTATTCCAAATGAATTTGCAAATTGTTCTATCTAACCCTATGAAGAATTGGAATTGAATTTTGATGGAGATTGCATTGCAACTGTAGGTCACTTTGGGAAAATGGCCATTTTTACTATCTTCATAATGCCAACCCATGAGAATGGGAGATCTTTCCATTTTCTGAGATCTTCTTCGATTTCTTTCTTCATATCATGAAGTTCTTGTCACACAGATCTTTCACTTGTTAGATAAAAGTCACACTGAGGTATTTTTATATGATTTGGGACTGTTATGAAAGGTGTCATTTCCCTAATTTCTTTCTCAGCTTGTTTATCTTTTGTGTAGAGCAAGGCTACTGATTTGTTTGAATTAATTTTATACGCAACCACTTTGCTGAATTTGTTTATCAGGCTTAGGAGTTCTCTGTTGTAACTTTTGGGGTGTCCCATGTATACTACCCTATCCTCTGCAACAGTGATATTTTGGCTTCTTCCTTTCCAATCTGTATCCTTTTGACCTCCCTTTGTTGTCTGAGTTCTGGCTAATGCTGGGGACAACAGACAATGGAGACATCTCAGTAGCCCGCAGTAGCTTTTTGTAAAAACTGGTTGTTTCCATTTCTCCAAACCTTAGCCCTAGACAACGGCTGTATAGATTTCATTTGTGTGTGACTGCCTATCAGTTTTCCTTGGTGTGCACAATTATTGTATTATATTGACTTTCCTACTTCTTTCTCCTTCTGCTCTGGTGAATTCTGTGAAACTAGATGTTCCTTGATGTTATGATTCTTAGACAATTGGAAATTGATGCATAGGGGCACAGCACAGCACAGCCCTAGTGGCCCAGGTGGATACTGTGTATTCTCATCTTGGAAAAAATGTTATAACTGCAGAATTGTTGTTCTAGATTAGGGTTTGACCTCCAAAGACAGCTTGAAGAAAATAAGAGAAAATGAATTAGAGCCAACATTGGGACCCCAAGAAAGGAAAAAGTTATTGAAGTTAGGAAGTAAGTTTTACATAATATTATAGACTGGTTAAGGAAGTATAGAATATATAAAATAATATACAAGTAAACCAAGTCTAACTACTGGAACCCTTATGAGAGTCATTGTGTGCAAGGAGCAGAACGCTAGTGGAATTAGTGTGCTAAGGGTTACCTTGATTCTTTCTGGCCACTGCCTGGCAGTTTTGCCTATGTCATTTATCATTAGAGTGTCACAGGAAAATTCAATTAGCTGATCTCGGAGCTTTGGACTCTGAAGTATAAAAGTAAAGAATTAAAGTTTAAATAATGATAAGTTTACAATTATTATTTGGTCTCTGAAGTATAAAAGTAAAGAGTTAAAATTTAAATAATGATAAGTTTACAATTATTATTATTATATTGGCCACAGGCCTGGGTATAGGGCAAGCCTGAAACTTTGGGGAACAGTTGTAATTCTTAGTTCTTGGTGAGATGTAGTCATTCTTTGCATTTGATTTGGCAATGATTACACAATGTCTTTTTTCTACCTGTTTTTGGATTATTAATAAAGGACTGGGGCAAGAGAAAGGCTACAGAACATGTGAAGAGTAAATGAGAGAGAACATGAGCGAGTGAATGAGAGAGTAAATGACAGAGCAAATGTTAGAACAAATGTGAGAGCGAATGAGAGAGCATGAGAAGAGCATGTGAAGAGTGAGTGGAGAGAGAATGTGAAGAGTGAATGAGGGAGCTAATGAGAGAGCGAGTCTGAGAACAAATGTGAGAGCCAGGGAGAGAGCATGAGGAGATTATGTGAGAATGAGTGAGGAGAGAATGTGAGGTGTGTATGAAGATTGTGTGTGTGAGTGACAGGAGAGTGCATGTGGTGTGTGTGAGATATGTATGAGGTGTGTATGAAGAGTGTGTGTGTGCGTGACAGGAGAGTGCATGTGGTGTGTGTGAGATATGTATGAGGTGTTTATGAAGACTGTGTGTGTGAGTGACAGGAGAGTGCATGTGGTGTGTGTGAGATATGTGTGAGCTGTGTATGAAGAGTGTGTGGGTGCGTGAAAGATAATGAACAGACGTGTGCATGATTGTGGGAGTTTGAGAAAAGAAAACTGCAATAAAAAAGGCAGAGTGCACAAAAGAATGCAGAGTGTGTGCAGCCTCAAGCTGAGAGAGAGAGAAAGAGAGAGAGAGACAGAGAGAGAGAGAGAGAGAGAGAGAGAGAGAGAGAGAGAGAGAGAGAGAATAACTTTAAGCCTTGAAGTTGCCTGTCAGTTTGTACCCAAAGAGTAGTCTGTGGATATGTATTATGTGCCTTCCAGATATTCCTGCTTCCAGGTGAGAACTCTGATACTGTGAGAGGGCCAGGAAAGTCTGACAGAATGGCTGCAACCCTGAGGGCAGAGGACAAAATATTTGGCCTAGACCTCCTAATTTATCTTTTCACCTGAAGCCTTATTATTAAATTTTCTTACTGGAATAGGACTACGATCCTGGTGAGGGTCTTCTCTCTTGGATACTTAATCATTTCTTCGTTGTCACAGACTGTTTGAGCTTACTCCAGTCACTGGGAGTTATTCACACCTTCAAATTTGCTGAAATTTTCAGATTTCTACCATTTGTGGCAAACTGAGTGACAAAAGCAATGAATGTTGAGTACTTCCCTGGGGTCCAGTGCATATGGAGCTACGGGTGTATGGATATGGTAAGTCCCTATGAGTTATTCTAAGAAAGTAGGACTGTGCTCTTAGGACCCCTGCGTGACCTCACTTAACTTTGCCAGCTTTGTGGGCTTCTACACTGCTTGTCTGAGAAAAACTGAAAACTAATGAAGTAGATGTGTAGCCTCCCATTACCTTTGTCATTGTTAGGATATTAGTAGGAGAGGTTTGATTGAAATATACTCTCAAAAATATTAACAAAACCACTACCTCTTGTGTACCATCTGGATGAAGTACCAAGTTCACAGACAGTTGTTCACAAACTTCTCAAAGCCAGGAAAATGGAGCATGAAGAAAGCCAAGTCCAAGGCATGCAAAACCAGCATCCTCAACAATGCCCCAGGAAAGGCTTTGGTAAAAGACAGGAGGTACTCAAACAGTTGGCCCTCATACACTCAGAGAAGACTGTGCCAGGAGAATTGGGGAAGGATTGTGGGAGAGAGTAATTAAGTATCAGGAGTCAGTGAGCAGAACGTAAAGTGAAAAAGAAAAAATATATAAATAGCAATAAAATAAAGGTCTTTAACAAAATGGGACACAATGTATTGCTGAACTAAATCTACTGTGTTTACACTTGCACATGCTTTATATCTAGAGAGACTAGATGTGATAAAGTAGGATGCCCTTGTCGTTTACATATATGATGTACACTGCAAAGATAAATGAAGTGGATAACATGCAGATCACAGATCCATTGTTCCCTCGCATCTATGTGACTCTGCTTCCCTTTTCAAAACTGTGGAAGCCTCTGCTCATCCAGGTCTCAGGGCTCAACCAAAATGCAGTCCCCTATGATCTCTGGCCAAGTGCTCTTGTGTTCCCAACAGAACTCTGCCTCAGGCTGCAGAGGCACTGAAGGGCCAGCCTTCACTTTCAAGGTGCAACCACTCTTTCAGTCTTTCCAGACTCTCTGTTACTCAACTGAAGGTTTCAGCAGAGGCCTCTCATCTCAATAACAAAAGCTTACCTAATCCAAAACATTGGGAAGCCATCCTATACTCCTGATTGCCTGCTTACCTGAGACCAAACAACATAGCTCTCTTCTTTATGCCTGTTTCCCTGATTTGAAAGTAAATATTGTGTTCATCTGTGGCATTGGTGGTAAGAATAAAATCCTTAACATTAATAAGAGGACCATGCAGAGCATGGCTTTACATTCTATATACAAATTGAATGGCTAAAGGGAATTACCAAAGAAAACAATAAGAATCCTAACAACAATTACAGAAATTATGAAATGAAATAAAACAAAAACAAAAGCAAAAACAAAAATACCTTGTGGGTGCTGGTATTAAAGGCATGTATTAACTCTGACCAGCTTTTAGGTATTTCCAATAAAAAGCAAACAAACAAACAAACAAACAGCCTTGTTACAGTTGCAGCACGTGCAGGAGAGAAAGCTGGGAGATATCCTGTGCTGCTGTCCACATTCTGTGATTCTGTAGCAACAACTTCCTTAGGAATAGGAACCTGTATGCAGTGGAATCCCTTGCTGGCCCTGTCATCTCAAAAATGGGGGCTTCTCTAATCCAAAACCTTAGAATCCAGTTTACTTCAGGCCAGGAATGAAGTCAGCCATCATTAGGGAAAGAGCAAGGGAAAAATTACATAGGAAAAAATATGTGCCTTAATCAGAAAAGATCCTCAACTTCTAAGGCCTCCACAATCTCCACCCCTCTCTTCTGAGCTGTGCATAGAGATGTTGTATAACTCCAGATGGTAGGAAAAGGCAGAGTTCTTCCCAGAAAAGTCATACATGATTTTCACCCTGATATCTGTGAGGTGAGGTGGCATCGTATCACAGAGTCAGCTCACCCGGGATAAGAACACAGAAGCCACACATGACAATGCCAATGGACTCCCTCCTGAACTTATGGACCCATTAAAATTGAGGTTTAGCCTAATCTTAGGCCATTCCACTCCCTGCCCATCCACCTGATTTTTATGTTTGCTATGAGTAAAAGATCAGAGTGGAGCCCCAAATATCCTCATGATAGGACTTGGAAATTCAGGAAGAATGATAATGGAGAAGGGATGGCTATGTGGTTAAAATGTGGTAACTGGGTTCTGACCAGGAACCTCGTCCTTAGCCAATGAAGACTTTAAGGCCGGGCCTCCTGCTTGTTCCAGTGCAGGCTAAGACTTCAGGGTCAGGCCAGCTCCTGCGCCCCACACAGGGCTGCCTGCATACCCTTGTGACTGCATTAGATCCAGAGTGCTCTCCGCCCCATCCTCTTCTCTCCTCTTTGTCACAGCCATAGTCCCCAAGAGCACTTGTCAAACACCTTTATACATCTATGTCAATCTCAAAGTCAGATTCCCAGAGAATCAATCCCCATAGCTGACCATAAATGAGTATTCTTTGTGTGTGTGTATATAATGTTGTAGAACACAGAATAGGGATTCTTGGTGACAGCTTCGTGGACATGTGTCTTTGCACTGGGATCTTTCCACATGACTTAGATATCCTGGCCATGAGGTCATTACCAGTCACCTTGCCATTTCAGTTTCGTTTTTCTTTTGGATGCTATCGCTGTTTGATGTAAGATCCAAGGCTGAACTTCCATACTGGGCTATGGTTTCAGACTTGCTTTACAGCCATATGGCCCTCGGGTTGTTTCCTTTTGATCCTAGAGGTTGATTAATATTTCCAGCAAGGCTTCCAGTACTTGATAGGTACATGCTGTCAGAGCAGAGTTATACAGAATTCATATGCTGGCCTTCCTCTGATGGTGCTTACCTTTGCCAATTCCTTAAAAGGGCAGCGCTTTGAAAAAAAAACCCTGCAGGGAAAGAAATCATATATGTGGGTCTACCCCTGGCTCCTTGAGAAATGGAAGAGGAATATGGTCTTGACTTACTGGAAGTCTTATCCCAAGTCTAGGGAAGGGGACTCCAGAGAGCGCTAAGCCTTCTCCTCATCTGTCATAGTCTGTATAGCCTGTGGCTTTCATGTGGTCAGTGTGATGACCTTAAAATGTTCTAGGTATTTCTGCCATGTTCTGTCTCTATACCTAGACATGACCTCAGGTGTACAGTCACATTGGAAACATAAAAAGCCTTGCATCTGAATTGTGAAATTCAATGTGTGTTATATTTAAAATACCACAATAATTGAGTGGCCATTGCTACAGTAAATATTATTAGGGGGTTTCTACCCCACCGTAGATCATTTGGTTCCCAAATAAAAGACACAAAACTTTTAGATTTAGAATAAGGCTTAAAGTACTAGAGCTGGGCAGACATCAACCCTCTGTGCTATTTTTTCTGCTTCCCTGTCCATAACCCCGAGGTATTGCTTGCCATGCTCTGCCTGGGCCACGCCTGTTCTGACAGGCTGCCCCTCATGGTAATACACTCACGATCCACCTACCCTATGGGGTGGTGTCTCCTTCCTTCTCCTCCATGTCTTTTCCCTCTCCTTGTGGACCCTGCCTGAGCCCCCAGACCCAGGGAAACTTTGCTCTGTCCCCTCTCTTCTTCCAAGCCCATGTTGTAGGGATTTTATTAACCAATCAGGGATAACTTAGGAGGCAAAAAAGAAAGAAAGAAAGAAAGAAAGAAAGAAAGAAAGAAAGAAAGAAAGAAAGAAAGAAAGAAAATCTGGTATACATGAGGATCTCCTTGTCTTGGAGCAACCAGACCTTAGGGTACAGAATTTACCATTTGAATATACAGCAGCAGCAGACACATTATAGGCCGATCTACTTTGTAGTTGGACTCAAAGCTTGGCTCTCACACCCATTGGATGTTCAACCGTGGAGAAGTTATTTTACCTTTGTGTGACGCAATTCCCTTATCTGCACAGTGATGATGATAACGAGTGTTAATTCACAGAGTTGTCTTGGGGACTGACGTGTTAATATATCTAGTATTTAAACATTAAACACCATCTACTTTGCATAATTAATAAAAGTCTGTGGAAAGAGCAAAGTCATAAAGCCAGAAGAACATTTGATTTGGAAATGGGGCCATACAACTACCTCTAATAACAAATTGAGAATCAGGGAATGGTGGAAGACTAAGGCCAGAGATTTGGGAAATCAAGGCCAGCCTGGGCTGTGTAATAAGATCCTATCTCAAAATATCAAGAAAAGTCAGGTTCATAGTAATAATAAATCAAGAAATAGCCATTGTAAAGAATTTACAAAAAGCAAAGCAGTGGAGCAGAGTGGACGCTGTGTGTCAAGTCCCTCTGCTGTCCATCTCTGGGACCAAGTATGCATCAGATCAGTGACAGGAATGGGGTGCTGAGAGCCTGGAGCAAAGGGATGCTGGCTGCATGGCCACATTTGAACAGCGCTAAAGCAGGACTAAGTGGTAAGAAAAAAAGCCATATGCAAAACATGTAAATTTTAATGTCCTCCAGAAAGGCAAAACCACAATAATTTTACTGTTTGTCCAGCTGCTTGTGTCACCAAACTTCTAATATTGGTAAGGATGTGAAAAACTCTTGTGATGCAAACCAGTTGCCAATAAGAAGAGCAACCACTGTCCTGACCAAGGTGACCTGGATGCTGTCAAATAGGCCGAGGCAGCCTGGACAGCCATCAGAGTATGTTTAACACACAGATATCTGTCATTTCAAAAGGGGTAAAATGAAGCCTGACTTTTCCCCCCACTTTTTGCAAAACCAAGAACACTCCAGCATTGAGGCTTACAAATAAAAATATGCCAAGAAACTTCATAGAATATGCATTTCTCTTGTGTGTGCTCCTGAGTGTGTGTGTTTTGTTTGTGTTTTGTGTGTGTTTTGTGTGTGTGTATGTGTGAGTGTGTGTGTATGTGTGAGTGTGTGTGAGTGTGTGTTTTGTGTGCATGTGTGTATTTCTGTGTGTATGTGTGTGAATGTGTGTGTGTGTTTTGTGTGCATGTGTGTGTCTGTGTGTATGTGTGTGAGTGTGTGTGAGTGTGTGTGTTTTGTGTGCATGTTTGTGTGTGTGTGTGTGTATGTGTGTTTGTGTCTGTGTGCACAAATGCTTCAATTATCTGCTATGGTGAATACTATCCCCAACTCAATTATGAAGGTTAGTATTAAGCTGTGAGTAGTATGTGGAGAGTGGTCACAAAGAATAATTAGGAGTCCTCTTCTGTTAAGTTGTCTGAGACTTCCAAATGCTGCATGATGTGAGTGGGCCTCACATCTCAGCACACTAATTCTATTAAGTACAATTCCCGTGTGTTTTTCTTAAACAATTTTCTATGAAAACCTTTAATAATTTTTTCTCCCATTCATTTTTTGTGGAGGGGACAAGGGTCTTTGTTTTTTTTTTCCTTTTTTCTCTTTTTTTTCTTGCTTATTTTAGGTCCACAGGATTTTCTGTAGCCTTTGAGGAAGTCCTAGACTTAGGACACTGGATCTGTATAGTTTAGGGAATTAACCAGTTCACTGAGCACATTTTTTCTTTGTTTGGTTTCTGTTTTTCTTTTGAGATCTCACTGTGGGAGCAGAGGAAGTCCTGAGGAACTGCAGCCCTAAGAGGATGTGTGTTGTAAAAATGATATGACCATGCCATGGACCCAAAGCCATTTATCCATGGGGAAAAGGCAAAGGCCCCCATAACCCTTGAGGCTCAGAGACATGACAAAGCCTTCCCAGGATGGTGTTGATAGTGTGTGTAGATAAAGTCTACTCTACCTTTCTCCCTGGCCCCATCTGGATATTTACAGCCTGAAGACTGCCCCCTGCAGAGACTGCTCCTACTGAGATTAGCTAAATCTGCCCCTTGTCAGTTACATATGCATAGTCCTCCCCTCCTTGTTTATCTGCATGTAATGCCCACCTCCTTGCTGCCCCTTGCAACAGCCCTGCTTCCTGGCCAACTCTATATAATAAACATGCTGAGCTTCTGGGATGCTGCAGCCCATGGACCCAGACGTCCCCATGTATGTGTGTCCAATGTCATTCTTCATTTCCTCCTCACCCCTGGTCAGGCCCAAGTCCCTGGATCCACGCAAAGGACTTGGCAATCTCAGTCTGCTCCACTTTGAAGGAAGTGCTTTCTAAACTGAAATCTAAAGCACACAGTGGGTTCAGCTCCCTCTCAAGTGTCTTTGGTGAGGGTTGGGGTGGGTGTGAGACCAGTTGCATTCTGACTATTGCAGTAGAGTAAGGATTCACAGTTTGCTTTTGGTGAAGGTGAGCTCCCCAAGAGGCTATCATTGCCAACGTTTTCCCAAGTCACTTCTAGGAGGTCAACTGACTCCTAGGTGAGTCTTTGGTTACACTGCTTCAGTTTTCTGTGGCTACACTGTCCAAATGGCACCCACTGGTCACACATGGCTATTTGAGATGAACTGAACTTAGAACTAAAATCTGCCTCTTTAGTCACAGCAGGCAAACCAGGAGGCAAACAGCCAGCCAGAATCCATAGCCAGAAACACAGCAGATATAGAATATTTCTATCATCTAGAAATTTCTCCTGGACAGAAGTGGTCTAGGTTCTTGGTGTCTGGTTTTTCCTTCAGGGAGAATTACTTGCTGAACTAATATCCAACGGTTTATTTTTAAAGCAACTTTAACAAAATACGACTTACTCATCCCCAAATTAATCCAGTTTAAGTCTACAGTGCAATGGTTCCCCATAAATCTACCCGAGTTCGTCGCTAGACCATGGAACAAAAGAACGAGAGTGTATGCAGTTATGTAAAATGGTATGCAACAGTATTGTCCAGTGCATAATTATACTGCGCTACTTTTGAATTCTTCAAAATTCAGGCCTTTTATTGATAGTTGTACAAAAATACATTATCCTAGAGTTGAGAAAATATACAGTATTTCATCTGGGCTTTTTTTTTCATTGAGACTTTAATATTTTTGCATCTTTTGCTAGTATCGTTAGATTCTTTATAAGAGTTTTATTTTTTGGAGTTTTTTTTTCTTTTTGTTTTTTGTTTTGTTTTTTTTTTTTTTGTTTTTTGCCAATCTGGTCAGTATTTGATGCCATTTCAATGTTCTCAGGATTTTGATGAAAATAATACTACAATGATAAAGTGATACTCATTTTCTTGAGCCATTTACATATGTATATACACACATATATGGGAAGTTATATATACATATTTCTATGCTATACTGTGTAGAATACAATTCTATTATACGTCAACATATACATTTTGCTCAATATGATTTCTGTGAATGTTATCAGTCATGGGGAAATATTAAGAGCCTGAATAAACATGGACAATATTTGCAGAATGCACATAAAATTGAAGATGGTATATAAGAAAAATGTGAAGTATATCACTTACACTTTCATATCGAATGCACTTTAAAATTTTTAATAGATTAAAAAATTTAAATCATCTTTACCCAGTTCCTTGTTTTTTTTCGAAATGTGTATCCTGGATGATTTGAATTATATATGCTGTTTAAGATCCTTTTAACAACAGTGACCTAATGCCTTAAATGTGTTTCTGATATTTCCATTCACTTGATCACTATTCAATAATTGTACCATGTTGATAACCGTACTTTCTTTTTTATCACTTTAAGAATGTAACTTTCATGTGTGAGTATACACTTTTGATCCTAACACTTTGAAGGCATAAGCAGGTGGATCTGTTTTTTGAAGTCGACCTGGTCTATATAGGAAAACCCTATCTTAAAAAAAATCAATCAATAAATAAGCAAATAAATAAAAAGAATTTAAAACATTTCTAATTAATATGAACACAACCACATCTTTAATAACATTTGATTTTTATTGCTGATAATTCATATAATCAATTTACAAAATGTTACATAGTGTCATATGGGAACTCAATTTCATCGTAAAATAAACCTGCTTTTCTCTTTTCATTGCTTGCTCTTAGTTTCCATATTCATACACATATATAATTTATTCTGATTATTCTCTCCCCCACATCGTCCCATTCCCTCCCCTGTGACTTAAACATATACAGTCTTCTAAATTTAGGTTTCCGATGTCTGATTTCTCTTTTATTTATTATACATTCCTTTACTTTTCCATCTATAGTTTATGATATCTTAATAAGAAACCCATTCTGTCATTAGCACTCTCTGTGCTTGATAGGAGACATTCACATTCTTCAGTAGCTTGTCATCAGTGCAGGAAATGACATCAAGCTCTCTCTCTCTCTCTCTATCTCTGTCTCTCTGTCTCTGTCTCCCTCTCTGTCTCTCTGTCTCTCTGTCTCTTCTGTCTCTCTGTCTCTCTGTCTCTCTCTCCATCCCCTCCCCAATTGTTCTGTTTTCTAGTACAAGGACTCACACTTTAGTCTAGCCTTGAACTCAAGGCAATCCACCTACCTCAGCCTTGTGAGTGTTGGGATTGCAGGTATACACCATCTTGCCCAGTGAATTTTGTGACTCTCGTACATCCCTTTACTATTTCTGAGTTATTTTTAATATTGCTGTGACCCTTTTCTAGCTTCTAGATGTAGATACATTAACTGATTAGAAGGTTTTATTTTTAAAGATTTATTTATTTATGTACATCAACACTCTGTTTGCGAGTGTGCCTGCATCTCAGAAGAGAGATTCAGACAGAAGAGGGCATTGGATCCCACTACAGATAGTTGTAGGTCACCATGTGGTTGCTGGGAATTGAACTTGGGAGCAATGGAGAAGCAGCGCTCTTAACCACCAAGCCATCTCTCCAACCTGATAAAAAAGATTTTAAATTTCATTCTTTTCGTGTTTGTTTGCAATCTTTCTTCTTGACAACACTGTAATGGAATGTCCAAATGGTAATTAGTGGCGGTTGGTAGAAGGAGCCATGTGTGTGATGCTGCCATATGTGTGAGGGGCTGGCAACAGGGGGCAGAGCCAAGACCATGGCCCCGTGTCCTGAGGCTCGCCTGCTGGACATGGGCTCTGAAGCACCATCAGGATGCCTTCAGGTGAGGAAAGGTGGTGGTGGCTTGCGCCCTGCTGAGCCAGCCTAGGAGAGTGGCAACCACAATCACAATGTCCAAGCCTCCAGCCTGGGGCAGCGCGAAGCTCCGGAGGCAATGGCCTCGGGTAGGTCACAGTGGTCCCGGGGCCCCCAGAAGCCGCCCTGGGCCACTGCAGAGCCCTGAGGGGGGACTGACGGGCCTGGGCGGAGCCCGGAGCTCCACACCACACGCCTCGCCATGTCCCGCCTCCCGGTGTTGCCTGCACCGCGGAGTGGGCACACGTGTCCTTCCCACGCCGCCGCTCGACCGCGCCCAGGCCCGGCCTCAGGGCACGCGGAGCTCGTGGGTGAGCGCGGGGCCTGAGGGGGCGGGGCGCGTGCGTTATATTTAGCGCCATCAGCAGCGCGTGTGCCTGGGCGAGTTTTCCTTCCGCAGGTGCCTGCAGTCAGGGCGCCCCCGCCCAAGCTGACTCCTCTCTCTCCCTCTCCGACCCCGGCAGGGTCCAGAGGTGATTCTGCCTGCACGATGTCCTCCTTGCTGGAGGCGAGCTCTTCGCAGGAGCCACATCGTGAACAAAAAGAGAAAAGAAAAAAAGAAAAGAAAAAGCAGAAGAAGCGGCCAGGGAAGGGGGCGGTAAGGGCGTTGGGGGTCACCTCGGCCACGGGAGGGCGCGCTATGACAGCGGCGGGGTTTCCAACGGAGACTGAAGCCTTGCAGTGTCCAGGAAGAAGCCCAGGCAAGCCCTGCCAGGGGACCTCGAGGCGTGGTGCTCCTGCGGACCCCGAGCTGCTAGATAACACATACTCCTTGCTGATGTCATTTTGCGCCGAAAGTAACCGTGCACCTTTTGAATTGACCAATCATGTGTAACCTCGCAAATGCCCCTATATAAACCCCCGAGTTTGGAAGCTCGGGGTCGATTCCTCTGTCTCCTGTGTGAGATACGTGTCTACCCGGGATCCAGCTAAGACCCGGGATCTCCTTAACAAAAGCTACCTCTTGCTGTTACATCAAGAATGGCTACTCTTGATTTCTGGGGGCACCCCACCCCGCGATCAGAGCGAGAGACGCGGCTCCCCGTTTAGGGGTACGCTCTTTCAGTTTCAATTGTATGTTAAAGGATGGGGATCGTGGGAAAATATTTTCTTAAAACCTCAGGCAATGAATGTATTATTTAATAGATTTCTTCTGATCTACTTTGTAATTGGTTGCCCCTTGTAAGAGATTGTATTTAGAGGATGTAAAATACCCTCCTTCAATTACTCGGAAAAAGGGAACATAAACAGAAATTTCCTCTTTTTTAGCCTCCAAAGCTCTGAGAGATTACAGTTCTGCATAATTTAATTCTTTCCTGCCTGCTATGAGCAGACCTTCAGATCAGCAAGTTCCTTTGGAATGGTTTTGCTTGTTTTTGTTTATTTTTCATGGTGCTGATTAGAAAGCCACGAATTGTTTTGTGAATTTTAAATTTCAAGAGGTGACACCCAGAGTTTATGGTGTTTTCCTTCAAACACTGCAGTGTAGTTGCAGCATAAAAAAAATACTTCTTGTGACAAGAAGTGGAAAAAGAAAGTTGATGAGCTAAGAAAAGTAGAGCCTTGAGCCAGATCAACCATTTGGCTTCCTCAAATATGGAGCAAGCATGGAATGTGGCTTTTTCAGAATCGAGGGGGTTTTTAGGATTGGGCAGTGAATGCTGTCTGGGGCTAACCCGTCCCTTTTGTGGCTGACAACCCTTAGGAGAAGGTCAGAATGTGCCAACAGCACAGAGTGGGCACTGGTGGTGTTTGAACTCAGAAGTGCTCAGGAACTGTGAAAGTTTCTCTGTTATCATCCTGGAGCCATCTAGTGAAATAGACCACTGTGATGCTGTGTAAGAGGCCATTGTGAGGGCTGGAGAGATGGCTCAGTGGGTAAGAGCACCAAGTGTTCTTCCAGAGGTCCTGAGTTCAAATGCCAGCAACCACATGGTGGCTCACAACCATCTGTAAGGAGTACTGATGCCCTCTTCTGGTGTGTCTGAAGACAGCTGCGTGGTCTCACATATAAATAAATAAATCTTACAAAAGATTCTCATCTACTGCAGTTTCTGTGTGGACGGGGCTTAAAGATCAAGTACATTGCCTGTCTTTAAAGATCAAGTGTATCACCTAACTTTCAAACCAAGAAATATAGTGTCTTTTTTGCTGCTTCTGTACCTTTTAGTGATGTATCTTTTCTCCTATTACGTCGTTTGTTTCCATGATAGTTGTTTTCAAGTGTCTATGATTATCAATCCTATTTGCAGAGCTATTCAATATTTCTGTTTTCATTGGTTAAATATTTGTGGTGAATTTACATTGTTATATCAGTAAAATGCTATGTGAAAATTTTAGAGAATATACCGGTTTGGGTAATTGTAATAACCTTTCCCCTCAAGTGGTGTCCTGTTTACACATTAAAAAGACTGGAATGTATTACCATCCATAGCAGGATTGATAGGGAAGCACAATGGACAGCGACAGTGTTGTTCCCTTTGACAGTTGTGGGAGCCAAGAAAGAAGTGTGAGTTGCCTCTTTGTGACTTATAAAATCGAGACTGAGTATCATTACTGTAGAAGCCCATGGAAAAAATGATGAAGTTTTCAGAAATCACCAGTTAAAGAAATGGTGATATTGCTTATATTGAATTCTGAGTTTCAAAGTTATG
The DNA here is from genome assembly GCF_021556685.1 of Rattus norvegicus. Taxonomy (NCBI): domain Eukaryota; kingdom Metazoa; phylum Chordata; class Mammalia; order Rodentia; family Muridae; genus Rattus; species Rattus norvegicus. The sequence continues at coordinate 25,497,854 of NC_141542.1, forward strand.
TTTCATTTCTCTTTATTCCATAATGAAGCTTTTTATTAATTTTTTTATTCACCATTACACCCTTAGATGCACAGGGCTAGGATTGTAGTAGGTGCTCAATAAATCTCTGACCATCGGGGCAGAGGAATGATAAGAAAGGATGTATTTTCTGTAAGTTCTGTTACTTTCGGGAACAGGTGGTTTTCGGCTTACCAGTCATAGCTTGGTATCTTGTCCCACATACGACAACTTGACAGAATCCCCTTTCTGGCCATTATGTTCAACTTATTTTTCTCTTTTTTTTTTTTTTTTGGTTCTTTTTTTCGGAGCTGGGGACCGAACCCAGGGCCTTGCGCTTCCTAGGCAAGCACTCTACCACTGAGCTAAATCCCCAACCCCAACTTATTTTTCTCTTAATCATTCTTGAAAATCATGGAAGTAGTGTGGAAACTTGATTGTACCTGCAGTATAGCAAAAGAGGCCAGTCTAGATAGGTAAGCAGTTAAGTTTCTCCATGAGGTGATGTCTTAAAACATCTAGACTTTAGGAATTTAGTGTTGTGTTTTCTAAAGATACATCGTACAGCATACAGATAACATCATAATAGAATAAAGGAGTCTTTTGATTTAGCCCCAAATTCCATAAAGCAATGACTACTGCACAGTTCTCTTGGCCATATGAATAGCGGAAATTATATTTCACTTTTTTAAAGAAATAATGAAAGTACTTAATCTTAAGCAAAGCCCATGGGAAAAGTTTGCTGTGGTGTTTCTCTTTGGTTTCTTGTGCTCTTTCTAGAGGACGACTTTAAGAAGTCAGGGCGGACAGGTGGTCAGCGTGGTCAGGCAGTCATGAGCAGATGGTTAAGCAATGTGCTAGGGCCCCATAGGCCAGTGAGCCAGGCTGAAGAGCAGAGGCTAGCCAGTGAGCCTGACTGAAGAGCAGAGGCTAGCCAGTGAGCCTGACTGAAGAGCAGAGGCTAGCCAGTGATCCAGGCTGAAGAGCAGAGGCTAGCCAGTGAACCTGACTGAAGAGCAGAAGCTAGCCAGTGAGCCTGACTGAAGAGCAGAGGCTAGCCAGTGAGCCTGACTGAAGAGCACAGGCTAGCCAGTGAGCCAGGCTGAAGGCTGAAGAGCAGTGATTTTAACCTTTATTTCTAAGTTCTTCAGTTTTCCTAAAAGACAAAAGTTTGCCTCCATAAAGTATGGCTTAAAAAGTTCTCCTTGCTCTCTTCTTCTTATCTCCTTTCCTCTTGCTCTTATGACACAATAATTTCCTTACTCTCAATGCCTTACTCTCAACGCTATGCCTTTACTTTACTCAAGTTCTTCTTGAGTTCTGTTCTCTTCAGCTCAGTTCTGTCTTAAAAGCTTCTCTCTCTTTGTCCTCAGCATTTGTATATCTTTCTGAACACAGCATCACATGGTGAAAAGTTCACCACAAGTTTGCACAGGTATTCAAATCATAAGTTGGATAATCAGTTTACGACAGAGAATGTTTACATGCACATCCATCAAGAGTAATCATCAGGATAAACCATCATCATCTGTCACTGGCTCTGCACGTTCATGGAGAGTTAAAAGCTGTAATTTTTATGAGAAAAGAATAAGGAACATTACCTATAGGCAAATCCAGTCAATTATGTTAAGTCCTTGTACCTATAGTAAATCATTAGTTCTCTTTTTATGAACTTTGGTTAATTGGTTTACACCCTCTTAGGATGGGCTCTAACTTGTAGATCCTGCTTGGTATTACAGAAGCAATTCACTCATAACACTTTAAGAATGGCAGAGTTCTCAATGCAATTTTGATTATGAGAGAAAACATAATAGCAGTCGTATTATAAAAGCTTAAAATTACTAATCTAATTTTAGGAATTCTTATAGAACCATCCTTAGGAATTAAGAAATCATCTATTTGTCTACAGATCATCACTCCAAGACAATACATCTTCGTTGCTCTGTGGTGATCTGCTCAAAAGAGTGGGGTAAAGAGCATGACAAATACAGAGGCAGATGCTTGCAGCCAACAATTCAGCTGAGATCAGGGTCCCCAATGGAGAAGTAAGAGAAAGAATTGAGGGAGCTGAAGGGCTGTACAGCCCCATAAGAACAACAGTAAGAAACAACCAGAGCTCCCAGAGCTGAAATCACCATCCAAAGAGTACACATGGACAGACCCATGGCTACAGCTGCATATGTAGAAGAGGATGGCCTTCTTGGGTACAAATGGGAGGAGAAGCCCTTAGTCTTGTCAAGGCTTGATGGCCCAGCGTAGGGGAAAACAGAACAGGGAGGCAGGTAGGCCTCGGTGTTTGGGTGGGTGTGGTAACACCCTCATAGTAGAAGGGGGAGGCATGTTATAAGGGGTTTTGTGGATGGGATACCAGGAAAAGGGATAACATTTGAAATGTAACAAAAGCCCTCTCTGGGGGATGGACAGCGGCTAAGGTGCTCTGAGCCCCTACTTCCCTGCTGCCTCCCTTTGATCACGACTCTGGTGCCAGATGTCAGCCTGGGACACTCCATGGGCTGCTGCTGGCACTGGTCTTGGCGTTCAGGGCCAAAAGCATGATGAGCAAGGAGCACTTCGTTTGTCCCGATTCAGAGCAGGGCTAGTGGCCACCAGAGAACAAGCACAGCTTCCTGTACAATCATGAGGTCTTCCTGGGCAAGGAGGACTCCAAGACATTTGATAGCTAATCCTGGACGAGAGCAGGAGAGGCTGGGGAAAATTGTTGATCCAATTGACAGTGATGGAGGCGGCCTTGTGACTTCTGAAGACCTGAAAGTTTGGGTCAAACAGGTACAGAAAAGATACATCTACCAAAATCTGGCTAAACTCTGGAAGGATTATGATAGGGACATAGATGAAAAATCTCCTGGGAAGAATACAAGCAGGCTACCTATGGCTACTACCTGGGAAACCTTGCTGAATTCCAAGATAGCTCTGATCATCACAACTTTAAAAAGTTGCCTCCACGAGATGAGAGGAGGTTTAAGGCCTTGACGGTGACCTGACAGCTACTCAGGACAGGTCCATTGCTTTTCTGCACTAAGAGGATTTAGAACATATGAAGGAGATTGTAGTTCTGGAAACGCTGGAGAATATCGACAAGAACGGGGATGGTTTTGTGGACCAGGATGAGTACATTGTGGACATCTTTTTCAAAACAACCCTGAGATTTCACCTCACACCAGTGAGAATGGCTAAGATCAAAAACTCAGGTGACAGCAGATGCTGGCGAGGATGTGGAGAAAGAGGTACACTCCTCCATTGTTGGTGGGATTGCAGACTGGTAAAACCATTCTGGAAATCAGTCTGGAGGTTCCTCAGAAAATTGGACATTGAACTGCCTGGGGATCCAGCTATACCTCTCTTGGGCATATACCCAAAAGATGCCCCAACATATAAATAAGACACGTGCTCCACTATGTTCATCGCAGCCTTATTTATAATAGCCAGAAGCTGGAAAGAACCCAGATGCCCTTCAACAGAGGAATGGATACAGAAAATGTGGTACATCTATACAATGGAATATTACTCAGCTATCAAAAACAACGGCTTTATGAAATTCGTAGGCAAATGGTTGGAACTGGAAAATATCATCCTGAGTGAGCTAACCCTATCACAGAAAGACATACATGGTATGCACTCACTGATAAGTGGCTATTAGCCCAAATGCTTGAATTACCCTAGATGCCTAGAACAAATGAAACTCAAGACGGATGATCAAAATGTGAATGCTTCACTCCTTCTCTAAAAGGGGAACAAGAATACCCTTGGCAGGGAAGAGAGAGGCAAAGATTAAAACAGAGACTGAAGGAACTCCCATTCAGAGCCTGCCCCACATGTGGTCCATACATATACAGCCACCCAATTATACAAGATGGATGAAGCAAAGAAGTGCAGACTGACAGGAGCCGGATGTAGATCGCTCCTGAGAGACACAGCCAGAATACAGCATATACAGAGGCGAATGCCAGCAGCAAACCACTGAACTGAGAATAGGTCCCCCGTTGAAGGAATCAGAGAAAGAACTGGAAGAGCTTGAAGGGGCTCGAGACCCCATATGTACAACAATGCCAAGCAACCAGAGCTTCCAGGGACTAAGCCACTACCTAAAGACTATACATGGACTGACCCTGGACTCTGACCTCATAGGTAGCAATGAATATCCTAGTAAGAGCACCAGTGGAAGGGGAAGCCCTGGGTCCTGCTAAGACTGAACCCCCAGTGAACTAGACTGTTGGGGGGAGGGCGGCAATGGGGGGAGGGTTGGGAGGGGAACACCCATAAGGCAGGGGAGGGGGAGGGGGATGTTTGCCCGGAAAACAAAGAATTATTATTAAGTATTAAATAAATTTAAAAAAAACTGAAAACAACAAAAAAATGTAAGTTAAAATTATCCAATAAAAAGATTCAAAGCCAAAAAAAAAAAAAAAAGGTGAAATGAGAGGAGGTTTAAGGCCTTGACGGTGACCTGACAGCTACTCAAGACTGGTTCATTGCTTTTCTACACTAAGAGGATTTAAAGCATATGAAGGAGATTGTAGTTCTGGAAACCCTGGAGGATATCGACAAGAACGGGGATGGTTTTGTGGACCAGGATGAGTACATTTTGGACATCTTTTTCCCATGTGGACAATTCCCCTATGACAGACTGGGTTTTGTCTGGGGAGCAGTTCAATGATTTCCTAGATCTGAACAAGGATGGGAAACTGGATTAGGATGAGATTCACCATTGGATCCTCCCTCAGGACTATGACCATGCACAGGCTGAGGCCTGGCATCTGGTATATGAGTCAGACAAAAGCAAGGATGAGATGCTAACCAAGGAGGAGATTCTAGACAACTGGACCATGTTTATGGGAAGCCAAGCCACCAATTATGCGGAAGATCTTACCAAAAATCATGATGAACTTTGAAAGACATTCATCTTCGTGTGGCCAATGGTCACAGGCTTCCTGCGGATGTTCTGGGTTATTGCTATATTTGTAAAGTATATAGCAGTTGTGTCCCTAAACAATGAGAAACCTTTCTAAAGCTCAAAAAAAAATCATATATTGCACCACAAACAATAATAGTTGGAGATTTAAACACACCACTTTCATCAATGGACAGATCAAGGGAACAGAAATTAAACAGAGACATAGAAAGACTAACAGAAGTTATGAAACAAATGGATTTAACTTATATTTATAGAACATTCCATACTAAAACGAAAGGATATACCTTCTTCTCAGCATCTCATGGAACCTATTCAAACATTGACCATATAATCGGTCACAAAACAAGCCTCAACAGGTACAGGAAGATAGATGTAATCCCATGCATTTATCAAAAAACCACAGACTAAGGCTGCTGATCAATAACAACAAATAGAACAGAAAGCCCACATATACATGGAAGTTGAAGTCAATAACAACTTGTTCATTGGAGACATAAGAAAGAAATTAAAGACTTCTTAGAACTTAATGAAAGTGAAGATACAACATACTCAAACTTATGGGACACAATAAAAGCAGTGCAAAGAGGAAAACTCACAGCTCTGAGTGCCTGCAAAAAGAAACAGGAGAGAGCATCTGTCATCAGCTTGACGGCACACCTAAAAGCACTAGAAAAAAAATTAAATAAACCCTAGAGGAGTAGAAGGCAGGAAATAATCAAACTCAGGGCTGAAATCAAACAAGAAGAAACAAAACTGAGTATCAAAAGTATCAGCAAACCCAGGAACTGGTTCTTTGAGAAAATCAACAAGATAAATAAACACTTAGCCATACTAACCAGAGGTCACGGAGAGTGTATCCAAATTAATAAAATCAGAAATAAAAGGGAGACATACAACAAAATCTGAAGAAATTAAAAAGATCATCAGATCCTACTACAAAAACATATATTCAACAAAACTGGAAAATGTGAAGGAAATGGACAATTTTCTATACAGATACCAGGTACCACAGTTAAATCAGGAACAAATAAACCATCTAAACAACCCCATAACTCCTAAAGAAATAGAAACTGCTATTAAACATCTCCCATCCAAAAAGAGCCCAGGACCAGATGGATTTAGTGCAGAATTCTATCAGACCTTCATAGAAGAGTTCATACCAATACTGTCCAAAATACTCCGCAAAATACAAACAGACAGAGCACTACCAAATTCCTTCCATGAAGCCACAATTACTCTTATACCTAAACCACCCAAAGATACAACAAAGATAAAGAAAATCAGATCAGTTTGCTTTATGAATATTGATGCAAAAATGCTCAATAAAATTCTTGCAAATTGAATCCAAGAACACATCCAAATGATCATCCATCATGATCAAGTAGGCCTCATGGCAAGTATGCAGGGATGGTTTAATATACAGAAATCCATCAACGAAATTCACCATATAAACAAACTCAAAGGAAAAAAAACACATGATCATTTCATTAGATGCTGAGAAATCATTTGACAAAATTCATTACCCTTTCATTAATAAAGTCCTGGAAAGATCAGGAATTAAAGGCCCATATCTAAATATAGGAAAATGCAAAATACATCAAACCAGTAGCTAACATCAAACTAAACTGAGAAAATTGAAGGAATCCCACTAAACCAGGGACTAGACACGGCTGACCACTCTTTCCCTACTTTTTCAATATGGTACTTAAAGTCCTAGCCATAGCAATCAAACAATGAAAGTAGGTCAAAGGGAAAAAATTAGAAGGGATGAAGTCAAAATACTAATATTTGAAGATGATATGATAGTCTACATAAGCACCACCAAAATTCCACCAGGGAACTACTTAATGTGATCAACTACTTCAGCAAACTGTCTGAGTATAAAATTAACTCAAACAATTCAGTACTCTTCCTCTACTCAAAGGGTAAACAGGCTGAGAAAGAAATTAGGGAAATGACAGCCTTCACAGTAGTCCCAAATAATGTAAAATAACTTGCTGTTACTTGAACCAAGCAAGTAAAAAATCTGTATGACAAGAACTTCAAGTTTCTGAAGAAATTGAAGAAGATCTCAGAAGATTGAAAGATCTCCCATGCTCATAGATTGGCAGGATGAATATGGTAAAAAATGGCTATTTTGCCAAAAGCAATCTACAGATTCAATGCCATCACCATCAATATTCCTACTCAATTCTTTATAAAGGTAGAAAGTGCAATTTGCCATCATTTGGTATACCATAAAACCCAGGATAGCAAAAACTATACTCAACAATAAAAGAACTTCTGGGGGAATCACCATCTCTGACCTCAAGCAGTATTACAGAGCAATAGTTTGTATGGTATTGGCATACAGACAGGCAGATCAGTGGAACATAATTGAAGACACAGAAATGAACCCACACACCTATGGTCATTTGATCTTTGACAAAGGAGTTAAATCATCCAATGGAAGAAACATAGCATTTTTAACAAGTGGTGCTTGTTCAACTGGAGGTAAGCATGTAGAAGAATGTAAGTTGACCCATCCTTATGGCCCTGGACAAAGATTAAGTCCAAGTGGATCAAGGGCCTCCACATCAAACCAGATACACTAAAATTAATCGAAAAAAAGTAGGGAAGAGTCCCGAAGACATAAGAACTAAGGAAAATTTCCTGAACAAAATACCAATAGCTTATGCTTTAAGATCAAGAATCGACAAATGGGCCCTCATAAAACTGAAAAGCTTCTGTAAGGCAAAGGACAGTGTCATTAGGACAAAAAGGCAACCCACAGATTGGGAAAAAATCTTGACCAATCCTGCATCTGAGAGAGGACTAATATCCAAAGTATACACAAAACACAAGAAGTTAGAGTACAGAGAGCCAAACACCCCTGTTAATAAATGGGGTTCGGAGCTGAAGAAAACATTCTCAGCTGAGGAATATCGAATAGCTGAAAAGCACATAAAGAAATGCTCAACATCCTTAGTCATCTGGGAAATGCAAATCAAACCACCCTAAGAATCCACCTCACACCAGTCAGGATGGCTAAGATCAAAAACTCAGGTGACAACAGATGCTAGCGAGGATGTGGAGAAAGAGGAACACTCCTCCATTGTTGCTGGGATTGCAAACTGGTACAAGCACTCTGGAAATCAGTCTGAAGGTTCCTCAGAAAATTGGACATTGCACTACCTGAGCACACAGCTATACCTGTCCTGGGCATATACTCAATAGATGCTCCAACATACAACAACACACATGCTGCACTAAGTTCATAGCAGCCTTATTCATAATAGCCAGAAGCTGGAATGAACCCAGATGCCCTTCAACAGAGGAATGGATTTGAAAAATGTGGTACATCTACACAATGGAGTACCACTCAGATATCAAAAACAATGACTACGTTCAATTCATAGGCAAATGGAAAGAACTAGAAAATATCATCCACAGTGAGGTAATCCAATCACAGAAAAACACACTTGGTATGCTGTTGGGAGCAATGGCCTTGAAGCCCTCCATTATTGATGTTATTATTATGGTTAGCATTAAGTATGACTGGGTTCATGGAAAATCCACAGCCACCTCAGAAGACTAATACAAATGTGGTGGTCAAGATGAATAATCATATGATAATGTGTGATGTTAAGACACCCAATGTCATGACCTGTAACCTTTCTGAAAAACCAACAGCCTGCTGACTAATAGATATGACAAACCTGTGATCTTTCTGACATCCTGTCAACATCAGCCGATTCCCTGACCACAAGAATATTGTGTCCTTGGCGTGCATAAATGTTTCTTACTTCACCCCTCTCTCTCTTACCTTTTTATGGTACAAATTCATCCTTGGGGAAAAATAAAATTGTCACCTTGATCAGACTCTTGTCTTGGCGTCCTTCTTCGCGTCTCTTGTCCCTCATTCTCTTCCAGGTACTCAGCACCCCTCATTGACAATATGCACTCATTGATAAGTGGATATTGACCAAAACCTCACATTACCCAAGATGCAATCTACAGATCTCAGGAAACTCAAGAAGAAGGATGACCAAAGTGCAGATGCTCCCACTCCTTCTTAAAATGGGGAACAAAAATATCCACAGGAGGCCAAATCTAAAGCAGAGACCGAAGGAACAGCCATTCAGAGCCTGCCCCATATGTGGCCCATATATATACAGCCACCAAAACTAGGTAAGATTGATGAAGCTAAAAAGTGCTTACTGAAAGGGACCGGATATACATCTCCCCTGAGAGACACATCCAGAGCATGACAAATAAAGAGGTCAGTGCTGGCAGTAAACTACTGAACTGAGAACAGGACGCACTTTATGGGAATTAGAGGAAGGATTCAAAGAGCTGAAGGGCTTGCAACCCCATATGAACAGCAATGCCAACCAAATAAACCACTAGCAAAAGACTATACGTGGACTGACCCAGGGGTCCAACTGCATATGTAGGAGAGAATAGCCTTGTTGGGGCACCTGTGGAAGTGGAAGCCCTTGTTCTTAACAAGGTGGGACCCTCAGTGCAGGGGATTGTCCGGGAAGGGGTTTCTAAGTGGCGTGGATTGGGGGACCATACATATGGGAGAGGGCACGGCAGGGGGGCTTAAGGACCAAAAGCTGCAAAACGGAATAAGTTTTGAATAAAAAATGTATATATATTTAAAAAACTAAAATTTTAAATAATGATAATAATACTAAGAAATATTCAGAAAAAGAAACTGTGAATAAGAAAGAAATTTTAGGATTTGGAAAAAGATGAATGCCAGGTATTTGAAAAACTGTATGATCATGGTAAACACTTTAATATACATGAGAAATTTTTTTACATGTTAATGAACTGCATCTTTTGTTTAAATAGTGAATGGAAATACAGTCCCTTCCTGGCTGTGAGTCTAGGTATCCAGATGTAGTGGAATTCATTATTTGTTGGTCCTGAATCTTTGAGTCTGCTTCTAACTCAGATTATGCCAAGGAAACTAGGCCAGGGTGATATCTAAGCCATTGACCAAACCATCTGGACTAACAATCACAGGTGAAATTCCACCTTGTAAATGGGAGGAGAGGAATAAAAGATACCTTTAAGGATTTAAAAAAGATGAAATGTACCCAAAAAAAATCCAATAAAAAAGTTTAAAATAAAAATAACTTAGGAAATACAAAATACTGGGGTGCCACTCCACAATCATGATGTGTTTCTTCTGTGATAGCTTACAGGTTAATTTACTTCTCTATAACTGTTTTCATATTTCAAAGTAAGTAATGCCATCATCTGTGGAGTGGATGGTGAGAACAAAAGCTTTGCCTAACTTGAATAATCCATCCCTCCTGAGCATGTGCTTAACATTCTAAGCACAGGGAAATTTCCTGAGGGGATTAAAGAACAAAATCCAAACATAAAACAGGAACAACAACGATGTAAAAACATTCTGCACTCTGGGTATGAAGGCATGTTGCAACTTTAATCAGCTTTGTAGGTATTTCTAATAAACACACAAAGAAACAAAAATCCTATCACAGTCCTAGCAGTTGCATCCAACAAAGAGAGAGCTGTGAGGTAGTGTGTGCTGCTTCTTTCCCCAGATACCCCTGGGCCTCAGGCCTGCACCCAGTGAGCTGGACCAAGAGCAGCCAGGTTGAAATTCCTGCTGCCATGGCAGGATTCTGCAGGAACATTTCCCTTTGACAACAAGGAACCTGTGTGGAGGAGACCCCTTGGTGAGTCGTCAAGGACTCTACATGTCCTATTCTACAGGGAGAAGCCCTGCCAGGTCTTTGGCAAGGCCAGCCATTTGTATGGGGAAGTCTCTGGTCCTGTGGCAGAGAACGAGGAATGGCAGAAAGAATGGCAGCGCCACTGAGATCAAAGGCTACCCCTTCTAGGCCTATGACCTCCTAATTAATTTATCTTTCACCCGATGCCCTATTCACATTTTCTTACTATCATACAACTGTGATCTTGATGAGAACTGGGCTCTTGTTTTCTTAATCAGTTCTTTGTTGTAACAGACGTTTTTAACTTACTCCAGCCCCTGAGACTTATTCATACCTTCTGTATGCAGTAGGACCCTTGGTGGGACTGTCATCTCGAAAATAGAAGGTTCGGTAATCCAAAAGATTGGACTCCAGTTTACCTCAGGCCAGGAAAGAAGTCAGCCACCATTAGTAAAAGAGCAAGGGAAAAATAACATAGGAAAAACAAGTGGCTTAATCAGTAGAAAAGATCCTCAACTTCTAAGGCCCGCACATCTGCACGCCTCTCTTCTGAGCTTTGTATAGTGATGTTGTATAACTCCAGATGGTAGTAAAAGGGAGAGTTCTTCCCAGAAAGGTCAGACATGATTTTCACTCTTACATCTCTGAGGTGGGCTGGCATTATAGCACACATTCATGTTGAATTATTATAACACCTATGATAAGAAGACAGAATCCGTATATCACAATGCCAAATAGACTCCCTCCTGAACGTATGGACCCATTAAAATTGAGGTTCAACCTGAACTCAAGCCATTCCACTCCCTTCCCGTCCTCCTGATTCTTATGTTTGCTACAAGTAAAAGATCATGTTGTAGTCCCCAATATTCTCATGCCTAGACTTGTCTATTCACGGAGAAGGATATTGGAGAAGTGATGGTTATATAGTTACAATGTAGTAACACAAGGTCCAGGTTGACATTTGCTCACTGATGTCCAATTTAATTGTCATGTTATATTTGAGAAAGGGAGGATGTCCTCCATAATATATAAAACAGACAGAAATTTATTGTTTTATATATGCTCTGTAGTTGATCCCTATGTTCCCAAGGAAAAGGAGTTTTTATTGCAAAAAAATAGGATTATAGACCATTGATTTTGTGAAATACATGGATATGTAAATGGAAACAAGGTCGGCTTTCAAGGACTGCACAGTAAGCAAATATTTCCAGGTTTTATACACTCAGAGGTATAGAAGAAATATATTGGCCTCCAGAAAAAGGGAAAAAGCTTAGAAATCGAAATACATGTCACATGCATTGTCTCGAGTAGTAGATTTACTTTTAAGAAAAGTCTCCCTCCTCCTTGGTCCCTAGAGATTTGGGTGCTAAGAAAAATCTGTTCTCCAATTCAGGGTTGTAAGAAACCCTCCGCAGCAAAAGCATTGTTGACTTCTAATGAAGCAGAGAGACATATCTAGCTTTGAAATAGAGGTTGCCAAATGGTATTCCCAGTGACCCATGGGAGACTGGAGGAAAGGGTCCCCACAGAAATTCATCAGTGTGGGGAGAGCTGGTTAGTAGGTAGGCCATAGAATTTTCCAGTGACATCACCAGTAAGCCCTTTACTGGACACTCTATTGTATCTAAGAGATCCCTAGAATCTTCTGTGATGTCACCAGTGTTGTGGTGACACCAATTGCCTTTGGGATATTACTTCAGTTCCCTTTGGGTTCACAAGCAGGCATGTTTCGCCAGCTGCTCAGGCTATTTCGGAAGGAAAGTGTTGATCAAGGAGAGACCGCACCAGGTCAGAGGGAAGCTGACCCCCTCTCTAGTGAAACAGGATGGAGGAAATCATTCTTGGGAAGGCTTGGTGAGTCGTGGGCAGAGTTGGGGAACATCCTCAAGGAGGTAGGTTTGAGATGTGCCTTCTAAGACTAGGCCTTACAAGCAGGAGCCTTGGGATTTTCCAAAGGCAAACCAAGAGTCAGGAGTTCCTGATCTTTAATTTGAGTGAAAGCCATAAAGTTGTAAGACTTCAGTGTCTTTTCTTGAAGCTTTTTAACTATGAGTGTCAATGATTGGCAGGAGGAGGCACTGTGAGATTAACTATGTGACCATCCATGGTTGGGAGTTGAAGCACTTCATCCTCTAGATTACTGTACGTTACATAAGTCTTGATGGTGAGAACAAGGAAGGATGCACCCCTAGTCATGAATTGAGTTCTCAGACACTTTGGGCTGGACCACACTTGGTTAGAGCTTGACGGTGCTAAACATTATGAAGTCATTATGAACTCCAGGATTATCTGCACCACATCTGATATAACAATGTCGCAGATGTTTATGTCTCAGTCATATTATATCTTTCAGTGCCGGTGGTTGTGTAATAGTGAGTGTGGCACGTGTATGGCATTAGAGGTTGGGAACAGGGACATAGCTTAAGAATCAACCTTTAAGAAAGCTTTTCTGCTCTTTCAGGGATTCACCCAGTCTCTACCATTTCCCCTTCCTCAACCTCCTTTTCGGATTCAGAATGATCTATTCTGCCCATTGGTTCAAATATGCAAATTCACTTGGGTTTATCTGTCTACAGGTTTTGGTAGGAAGGCATCATCCCAAAATGTCATCAGTCAGCAAGAGGAGTGTGTAAAGGAACTGGAGGAACTCAAATTTGAAATCCAGAAGTGTCAATTCGAGAGGGATGAACTTTATCAAATCCTGGATCTTTATATCTATGATGAGTGGGACCACAGGTAGTCATTATGCCCAGTAACCTGTTCACTGTCTTGTGCTCTCTCTCTGCTACCTCAAGATTTACTCATAGCACGAGAGAGTTTCACCTCTCATCCTGGATTTTAAGGAGATTTGGCAGGCATTTGCTTGTGAGATGAGCTAGGTGCTGTGTGTTTAGGGTCAACCTCTTTTGTACTTGACCCTGAGCCTCTTGGATTAGCATTGGTTCTGTCAACAGCTAGAATGACCTTGTCACACTTGCTGCAACTGTGTGTGTGAATGAAATGCCTGCACGTCATCACTCTTTCCTCTGAATTTGTTCATTATACACTGATTCTATGGCACCTCCATGCATGTAGTTGGCATTCTAAATGTGTTTGGATATGGGTGGTGTGTATATATGTGGCAGTATTTGTTGGTGGTTTACTCTGGATCAGGACGTCTGGGACCTTTGAATGGGTCTGAGGATTTGTTTGATCATCAGTTTGCAGGTCATGATAGTGATGAGTACATGGAGGCCCACACTGATCAACACAGCACTTTGCTCCTTCTGTATACCTTGGTGGCACACAGGACTCTCCTGAGGGGAGAAGGTGCTATAAATCCTCTTCCCTGTCAAACATAGTTATGCCCTCTGGGAATTCATGTAACGATAGAAACCAAGGATTGAGTATACCTGCTTTCAAAACAAGAGAAATGTCATCACAGCTTTCTCTTGGGCCCAAAGCTGTGGCACAGACTGTAGGAATCTTCTTCCTGAACTAGTGAATTCCATCATGCTTACCTGGCCAGCTCTTGATGGTCAGGTCCCTCCAACTGGTACCGTGACTCTGTTGTCCTGTGCCCATGATAATAAACTTAACCAGTACAAATACTTTGAAGGAGCAAGTATGTGGAACATACTGAGTTTAAGTAATAGAGAGAACAGTCTGATTTTACCTAATTTGTTTCCCCTGTTTTGATCTTTAGTTTTTTATGTTTTTAACTATCCAGGGATTGTTTATTGTGACCTAGAAATGGTCACTGTGGTCTTGACCGTTGTTATTCTCAAACAGGCAGCTCTCAGGCTCTGCCCCCTCCTATATAGTGAGTCTTTGCAGAACCATATCTCTCAGGATTCCAAGGAGTCCTTATTTCAAAACAAATGTTTGCTTATTTACATAGAAATATTTTCTGTGGATTGAGTCTCACTGTTGGGTTTTGGTCTGGTTTTTGAGTTTGCCATTTTCTTCCCTTCCACCATTCCTTGAATTTGAAATTTTTTATTATATATTATTATTTACATTTCACCTAATTCTGAAATCATGAGTTCAAAACATTATTTGTTCCTTTGGCCATGACCTAACCCAGGCTGCATGTCGAATTGCCAGTCCTTCAATCCGAACATGTCTTTTTTGAGTGCTCCTGGAGAGTTCATAACTGGGCCTTAGAACCTGAAGCTGTTTAGAAGAGCAAGGATGTGGAAAAGGTTTCTCAAAGGCTGAGGGTTGGCATGAGAGACTTGAGGCTTCAAGAACAAAGTTATCCATATGTACCCCCAATTCTCACCAAGAAAGGTGCATTGCTGTGCTGACCTGCATCTTAGGGAGCATGCGGGGAGGCCAGTTCATGACATGCAGTTTTGTCCAGTCATTATCTAACTTAGTCCTTTAAGCCTAGGTCTCTCAACAAACATGAAGCTTCCTGTTTTGTGCTGGCCAGCAGTCTTTGCATCATTCGTCCAGTTCCAAGATGAGCCCCCTCTCTTATTTGTCTCAACACATTCTTAAACCCTTCAGCTATTTTAAAAATAAGGATTAGATTTCTTCACTTTACCTGAACAGAGTTATCCCCCGGGAAGATTCTGGATTGTCTTATTGGCTTCACCATGATATTGCATGGAATCCTAGAGTGCAACCCTCTGCTGACATTGCTTTGCTGACTATATCATGGGCACTGCATTCTTTCAGGATAGATTCCCTCTCAATATTGTACACAGTGCTGCCTTTCAAAAAGTCACTGTATGTTATTTATTTAGCCTTTTTCTGACTGACATTGAGGTTGTTTTAATACCACAGGAACTCTAATGTGATCAAATGTTCCTGGGAACTGACCATGAGTCACTGTCTCCTCTGGTGCTTCCAAAGTCTTCTATGAAGGAAACAGAGTAGTTTTAGTGAGGGGCCTATGATGAGTCAGCATAGAGCTTGATGGAGTCTTTTCCTAGAAATCTCTCTCTTGGGGATTTGATGTTGTGTTGTTTAGGCTATCTGTGCACAACATGTAACTTACTTGTCGGACCAGCAAGTATCTGCATAGAAAGGTTTCCTGAAGTGGAAATGAGTACAGGCCAGGGCAGCACATCTTACTTTTGTCTAAGAGACTTGTACACAGCATTGTTCCCACTAATTCCTCACTCAACAGGAAATGTGCTGCATAAGAGCAAAGTTTTCATTTGTGCATGCAAGTGTGTATCTGTGTGTCTGTGTTTGTGTGTGTGTTTGTGTGTGTGTGTGTGTGTGTGTGTGTGGTGTGTGTGTGGGTATATGTGTGTGTGTGTGTGTGTTTGCAGTAGTGAACGTATGTTTCCCTCTATTTCCAAGTTTCATGAGAAAAGTACTCTAAGCATTCACTTTACATCCATGAAACATGAAATAGAGCTGCCCAGTCATTTGGCATCTCCATCTAGCTCTGTACAGCAAAAAGACAGTTAAATTACTAATTTATTGTTTCCAAAAATTTCAGAATGAATTATCTTGTGAAGTCTGGGGGAGGAGTGGAAATATGTTCAAGTGAGTCATGTTTCACAGGGGTAACAAATGGTACAGGCCTAGAGTTTGCAGGTCCCTTTTTGTTATGGTGTAGAAGCAGGACAATAAAATCCTTTACATATGCAACCCCCAAAAAGAGGACACAAAAACACCTGTAAAGTTAGATTTTCAAGTGATTAGGGGCAAAACTACTGATCTGCATTGAAATCCTTTGGAGCACATCAAAGGAATGGAGTACTGGGAGGTAAGGGCAAGGCTTCTCTAGAAAAATCCATGAGTTTATTCTGCTTCTCTATTCTTTGTGAATTGTGAAAGCCCACTGGAAGGTTATGTCACTCACTGTGTCTTCTCCAAGGTTGCTTTCCACATTGCCTGCTACCATTTCTTTCGAGCTACCTTGGCACACTACAACTTCCCCATGGAGTTTGGCTTGGATTTTATTCATTGAGAATTTGAGTTGCTTGGAATTGTATCGTCATCCAGAAAAAGTCCCATAGCTATGCTGTGGTGCAAGAACAGGGCAGTTTCAGGAACCCCTTTAGGTGCACAGATAATCCAAAGCGCTCCTCTATGTTATCTGTGTAGCATTCTGCAAGTGCTGTCGATCAACATCATTTTCTCTCAGTTAATTTCAGCCTCAATGGGTTAGGAGAAATGATGAGCTTCAAATGGGTCTGACAGTGTAAGAACAGGTAGCCCTATGAGAAGCCATGTTCAGAAAGTGGAACAGAAGTTTTAGTTAACCCAGTGATTCCACAACAAGGAGTAGGTATTGCCATTGCAACTAGGGAGCATCAGTGTTGTAGTGGTCCCAGAGTAACTTTGAGGGAGAATCTATCCAGACGTCCATCAGCCAAGGAGTAAAAGTGTACCATCCGATGGAGCCCTTCCATAGATTCTGATTCAGTGTGAGATAACCCATGCAAGCTTTTACTTACGTATTCAAATTATCTGTGGAACAATCACATTACGGGGAGAAAATTTGTTGATTTGGATCCTGGTTATGGAGATTTCCTATGATTCTAGCTTTGGGCATGAAGTCACTCAGGCTATGGTAAAGACAGCTCCGATTAGAAGAAGTTGCACACTTTGGGGAAAGTCTGAAAGAGTGAACAAGAACAAGAGTCTAGTCCACCATCAATATATGATCCTTTGCTGAGCAACAAGACTGCTCTACACAGCCTTTGGGACTTGCTAAGCCAGATTGTTAATGGAGAAAGAACCCTGAGTCTATGACGGTTTATGGGAGGACAGCACATCACTGACTGAGCTGTCTATAGGTCTGGCCACTATGTACATATCCCACTCAACATTTGTTTTTATGCCTCCAGCGAATCCTGGGGAATCTTTACATTAAGCATTAATGTTCAGGTAGGAACACAGGCTGGAAGAAGCCATTTGAATATCCTTCCCTATATAAATACCCTTTTTGGGTGGATGACCACCCCACCTGGATTTCAGCCTCAGGCAGTTAAAGAGCTACTCAGAGTATTGTTCTGGTACAGTTCATGTGAATTTTGCCCATGAAACAATATATATATGATCCTCTGGATTTCCTGCTATGTTCTACTCCTTTCTTCCTGTGATCTCTCCGGAAAGATCTGAGGACATTTTCTATTCTGTCCTCTAACAAACTGCCTTGCACTAGCCATAAACCTACAGGGGTGCTGTTCTGTTTCTACATCACAATCACCTTTAATGTCCATGTGTACGCTGGGAAGATTAGCATGGAGCACATTCTCAGTGATTACAAGATCTGTGCGGTGAGCATGAATTTGAAGTGAGATGGCTTCTTTGTGTATTTGCAGATTCAGTGGTTACAAATGGAAACTAGACGGGTTCCTTCAGTGCTGACATAATCAGAAATTTCACCTCAATTCTGGGCATGTTCTCCAGAAGGAATCCACATGGTATTCTAGGTTGCTCATACCTCTCTTGAACTCAGATTCAGACATAGCTACAATGTTATTATTCAATGTCATATACCTGGACCAGTGGGAAAATGCTCATTTTTCTCTTAATCCCAGTACAGTGCATAGTCCACAGTTCAAATTCTAGCAGTTTGAAAGGTGAGATATAAATCCAAGCACAGGTACTCTAGGACACTTGGGGATGCAGGGACTGATCTCAGGTGACAGGTCATGCTGGATTATCCAACTGAATAGAGCTGATGTAAGAGGGAGAGCTGAATTGACAACCGCTCACTAAATCTTTATTCCCTTGCTCTGCTAGGCCTGAAATTCTCCAGCAGAAACTCGAACATGACACAGTCCAGGACAAGATCTACCTTGGAGAGAAGAACTACAGGAGGAGAACTAAGTGTGCACAGCAAATACACCACTATAACATCTCATCTGTAATGTCCATAGCAATTGTGGACTGCATTTTCCTCCTTTAGTTTGATTTCTTTGGATTGAATACGCTGTATTTTCACCTTGCCTCTCTCCAGCAAGTGTACACTTTTGGAGGTACCCAGAGAAGTGCTGATGCATATCAATCAAGAGCTGCTGGTCATCCAGAAAGACTGTGCACGTGTAAATTTGTACTTGTCCTGATGGGTCACCCAGAAGAGTTTCATGGAGATCAGTTCACAATATTGGAAAGACTTTGTGACAAAGTCTGTAATATCATTTATACTCAGTGTTGGATGGCTTTTTCCTTAATACCCCCACTCCAACAAAACAGACCTACTTCCACTCCTCTTGAAAAGATTATTACCATCACTAACTGCTTGTCTACTATGTCTCCAACGCAAGCCACAGGCTATAAGTCTATTCTGCAAAAGGTGCAGCAAAAAATGCTTAGTGCAATTCCTCTATTTAAAGTTTGGTTAATTTTTAATTGTTTTGGTTATTTGGTTTTCCTTCTATTCATTTGAAGATTTGTTATTTACTGTTGTTGTTTTCTTCTTGCTTTTCTATTTTGATAAGGATATAGACTGTATATATTGACTACCTGCATCTGGTTACTATCCAGTAAATTGGATGTATTCTGGTCAATAAAGGGGTAATCTCAAACTCTTCACTCTTAAGAACCTTCTTTATTGATCATTAGTGTCAACATCTGAAGTCCCACAGCTATCAGGGAGGGATGGATCTCTGAATTCTCATGGGGACTGAGCATCAAATCACTTCCCAGTCAGACTGAGATTCACAGGCATTTATACAGTGACTGTGCACTGTGTTTCCAACTCTGAATTTCAACTTCATCATGCATACATTACCCACTGTGTATGCTTGCTGTCAAATATATAGTTACCTCTAAATTATACTCTGTCGATGAGAGTTTTGACCAAATTAATAGGATAAACATTAATTTTTCTGTAATACCTCCCAGGACATATAAACATGGTATAAGGGAGTTTAAAGCCATCGGGAATCCTGCACCCAAATCCCGGGGCAGAAAATGCTGAACACCCTGGAATGCAGATAATCCTGAGACCACAGGAAAGAAAGCCACTTCTGACCAGCTTTTCCCACATCTCTGGCCCAATATTAATCTACATGGTGCCTCTGGAAACAGGAATAGAAGAGCAGTCAGTGGCAGGAACCTGCTTGGTTCAGCCTAGGCCCAGAACATACCTGGGCCCCAAGCATATTTGAAGAAAACCAGAGGCATACAATTCTCTGTTTCCTGACTGTGGCTTTTTTTGATTCGAAGCTCAAAATACCATTTTGTTGTTGTTGATTTTTAGTTGGATATTTTTCATTTCGAATTCAAATGTTATTCCTTCCTTGTTTTCCAGAAATAAGTCCGAATACCATCGCCCTCCACCTCTGCTATAAAATATTCCCTTCACCAGCCATCCACTTTCCCAGCCGAGGCAGGACCAAGGGCTGCTCATTCCATTTGTGCCCAAAAAGACCATCCTCTGATACACATGCAGATGGAGCCATGGCACAGTCCCTGTATAGTGGTTGGTACTGGTTTAGTCTCTGGGAACTCTGCTTGGCAGCCATGGTTGTTCTTATGGGGTTGCAAGTCCCTTCAGCTCTTTCAATATTTCTGTACTTCCTCCAACTGAGGTCCAGTTCTCAGTTCAATGGTTTGCTGCTAGCATTCACCGCTGTATTTGACATGATCTGGCTGTGCCTCTCAGGAGACATCTATATCCAGTTCCTATCAGCCTGCACTTCTTAGCTTCATCCACCTTATCTAGTTTGAAGGCTGTGTATGTATAAGCCACATGTGGGGTAGACTCTGAATGGACATTCCTCTAAGCTCTGTTTTAAACTTTGCATCCCTATCCCTTCAATAGGGATTCTTCTTCTCCTTTAAAGGAAGGAGTGAAGAATCAGCATTTTGGTCATCCTTTCTGAGTTTCATTTGGTCTGTGAATCTTGGAGAATTTGAGCATTTGTGGTAATATCCACTTATCAATTAGTGCATACCATGTGTGTGTTTCTGTGATTGGGTTAACTCATTCAGGATGATATGTTTTAGTTCATTCTCTTTGCCTATGAATTTCATGAAGTAATTGTTTTTGATATCTCTGTAGTACTCCATTGTGTAGATGTACCACACTTTCTGTTTCCATTCCTCTGTTGAAGGGCATCTGGGATCTTTTCATTTTCTGACTATTATAAATAAGGCTGCTATGAACATGGTGGAGCATGTGCCCTGTTGTATGTTGGAGCATCTTTTGGGTATATGTGCAAGAGAGGTATAGCTGGGTCCTCAGCTAGTGCAATGTCTAATTTTCTGAGGAACCTCCAGACTGATATACAGAATGGTTGTACCAGTCTGCAATCTCACCAACAATGGAGGAGTGTTCCTATTTCTCACATCCGTGCAAGCATCTTCTATAGCCTGAGTGTTTGATCTTACCCATTCAGACTGGAGTGAGGTGGAATCTCAGGGTTGTTTTGATTTGCATTTCCCACATAACTAAAGATGTTGAACATTTCTTTTGGTGCTTCTCAGCCACTCCATATTCCTCAGCTATGAATTCTTTGTTTAGCTCTGAACTGCAATTTTTAATAGGGTTATTAGTCTCCCTGCAGTCCAACTTCATGAGTTCTTGTATATTTTGGATATTAGCCCTCTATCAGTTGTAGGATTAGTAAAGGTCTTTTCCCAATCTGTTGGTTGCTGTTTTGTCCTAACCACAGTGTCCTTTGTCTTACAGAAGCTTTGTACCTTTATGAGGTCCCATTTGTCTATTTTTGATCATAGAGCATAAGCCATTCGTGTTTTGTTCAGGAAATTTTTTCCAGTGTCCATGTGTTCAAGATTCTTCCCCGCTTTTGCTTCTATTAGTTTGAGTGATCTGGTTTGATGTAGAGGTCCTTGATCCACCTGGACTTAAGCTTTACACAGGGCAATAAGAAGAGGATGATTTGTACTCCTCCATATGCTGACCTCCATTTGAACCAGCACACTTTGCTAAAAATGCTATCCTTTTTCCACTGGATGCTTTTGTCTCCTTTGTCAAAAATCAAGGGACCATGGGTGTGCTGGTTCATTTCTGGGTCTGCAGTTCTATTCCACTGGTCTATCTTCCTGTCTCTGTACCAATACCATACAGTTTTATCACTAATGCTCTGTAAACTGCTTGAGTTCAGGGATGGTGATTCCCAGGGAAGTCCTTTTATTGTTGAGGATAGTTTTAGCTATCCTGCGTTACTTGTTATTCCAAATGAATTTGCAAATTGTTCTGTCTAACCCTATGAAGAATTGGAATCGAATTTTGATGGAGAGTGCATTGTAACTGTAGGTCACTTTGGGAAAATGGCCATTTTTACTATCTTCATAATGCCAAGCCATGAACATGGGAGATCTTTCCATTTTCTGAGATCTTCTTCAATTTCTTTCTTCAGATCATGAAGTTCTTCTCACACAGATCTTTCACTTGTTTGATAAAAGTCACACTGAGGTATTTTTATATGATTTGGGACTATTATGAAAGGTGTCATTTCCCTAATTTCTTTCTCAGCTTGTTTATCTTTTGTGTAGAGGAAGGCTACTGATTTGTTTGAGTTAATTTTATACCCAGCCACTTTGCTGAAGTTGTTTATCAGGTTAGGAGTTCTCTGTTGTAACTTTTGGGGTGTCCCATGTAATCTACCCTATCCTCTGCAACAGTGATATTTTGACTTCTTCCTTTCCAATCTGAATCCTTTGACCTCCCTTTGTTGTCTGAGTTCTGGCTAATGCTGGGGACAACATACAATGGAGACATCGCAGTAGCCCGCAGTAGCTTTTTGTAAAAACTGGTTGTTTCCATTTCTCCAAACCTTAGCCCTGGACAACGGCTGTATAGATTTCATTTGTGTGTGACTGCCTATCAGTTGGCCTTGGTGTGCACAATTATTGTATTATATCTGACTTTTCTACTTCTTTCTCCTTCTGCTCTGGTGAATTCTGTGAAACTAGATGTTCCTTGATGTTATGATTCTTAGACAATTGGAAATTGATGCATAGGGGCACAGCACAGCACAGCCCTAGTGGCCCAGGTGGATACTGTGTATTCTCATCTTGGAAAAAAATGTAATAACTGCAGAATTGTAGTTCTAGTTTAGGGTTTGACTTGCAAAGACAGCTTGAAGAAAATAAGAGAAAATGAATTAGAGCCAACATTGGGACCCTAAGAAAGGAAAAAGTTATTGAAGTTAGGAAGTAAGTTTTACATAATATTATAGACTAGTTAAGGAAGTATAGAATATATAAAATAATATACTAGTAAACTAAGTCTAACTACTGGAACCCTTATGAGTGTCATTGTGTGCAAGGAGCAGAACGCTAGTGGAATTAGTGTGCTAAGGGTTACCTTGATTCTTTCTGGCCACTGCCTGGCAGTTTTGCCTATGTCATTTATCATTAGAGTGTCGCAGGAAAATGCAATTAGCTGATCTCGGAGCTTTGGACTCTGAAGTATAATAGTAAAGAGTTAAGTTTAAATAATGATAGGTTTACAATTATTATTATTATATTGGCCACAGGCCTGGGTATAGGGCAAGCCTGAAACTTTGGAGAACAGTTGTAATTCTTAGTTCTTGGTGAGATGTAGTCATTCTTTGCATTTGATTTGGCAATGATTATAAATCTCTTTTTTCTACCCGCTTTTGGATTATTAATAATGGACTGGGGCAAGAGAAAAGCTACAGAACATGTGAAGACTAAATGAGAGAGCATGAGGGAGTGAATGAGAGAGTAAATGACAGAGCTAATGTAAGAACAAATGTGAGAGCGAATGAGAGAGCATGACAAGAGCATGTGAAGAGTGAGTGGAGAGAGAATGTGAAGAGTGAATGAGGGAGCTAATGAGGGAGCGAGTCTTAGAACAAATGTGAGAGCCAGGGAGAGAGCATGAGGAGAGCATTTGAGAATGAGTGAGGAGAGAATGTGAGGTGTGTGTGAAGACTGTGTGTGTGCATGACAGGAGAGTGCATGTGCTGTGTGTGAGATATGTGTGAGGTGTGTGTGAAGACTGTGTGTGTGCGTGACAGGAGAGTGCATGTGCTGTGTGTGAGATATGTGTGAGGTGTGTGTGAAGATTGTGTGTGTGCATGACAGGAGAGTGCATGTGGTGTGTGTGAAATATGTATGAGGTGTGTATGAAGATTGTGTGTGTGCGTGACAGGAGAGTGCATGTGCTGTGTGTGAGATATGTATGAGGTGTGTATGAAGACTGTGTGTGTGAGTGACAGGAGAGTGCATGTGGTGTGTGTGAGATATTTGTGAGGTGTGTATGAAGATTATGTGTGTGTACATGACAGGAGAGTGCATGTGGTGTGTGTGAGATATGTACAAGGTGTGTATGAAGAGTGTGTGTGAGAATGAAAGGGTAATGAACAGACGTGTGCATGATTGTGGGAGTTTGAGAAAAGAAAACTGCAATAAAAAAGCAGAGTGCACAAAAGAATGCAGCGTGTGTGCAGCCTCAAGCTGAGAGAGAGAGAGAGAGAGAGAGAGAGAGAGAGAGAGAGAGAGAGAGAGAATGACTTTAAGCCTTGAAGTTGCCTATCAGTTTGTACCCAAAGAGGAGTCTGTGGATATGTATTATGTGCCTTCCAGATAACCCAGCTTCCAGGTGACAACTCTGATCCTGTGACCGAGGGCCAGGAAAGGCTGACAGAATGGCTGCTCCCCTGAGCGCAAAGGATAAAACTTTTAGGTCTATGACCTCCTAATTTATCTTTTCACCTAAAGACTTATTATTCAAATTTTCTTACTGGGATAAAACTATGATCCTGGTGAGCGTCTTGTCTCTTGGATGCTCAATCAGTTCTTTGTTGTCACAGACTGTTTGAGCTTACTCCAGTCACTGGGATTACTCACATCTTCAATTTTCCTGAAGTTTTCAGATTTCTAACATTTGTGGCAAACTGCGAGGCAAAAGCAATGAATGTTGAGCACTTCCCTGGGGTCCAGTGCATATGGAGCTACGGGTGTATGGATATGGTAAATCCCTAGGAGTTACTCTAAGAATGTAGGACTGTGGTCTTAATACCCCTGCCTGACCTCACTTCACTTTTCCAGCTTTGTGGGCTTCTACACTGCTGCTCTGAGAAGAACTGAAAACTAAGGGAATAGATGTGTAGCCTCCCATTACCTTTGTTATTGTTAGGATATTAGTAGGATAGGTTTGAATGAAATATACTCTCAAAAATATTAACAAAACCATTGCCTCTTGTGTACCATCTGGATGAAGGACCAAGTTCACAGACATTTCTTCACAAACTCCCGAAAGCCAGCAAATTGGAGCATGAAGAAAGCCAAGTCCAAGGCATTCAAAACCAGCATCCTCACGAATGCCCCCAGGAAAGGCTTTGGTTAAAGAAGGGAGGTACTGAGACAGTTGGCCCTCATACACTCAGAGAAGACTGTGCCAGGAGAATTGGGGAAGGATTGTGGGAGAGTAATTAAGTATCAGTAGTCAGTGAGCAGAATGTAAAGTGAAAAAGAAAAAATATATAAATAGAAATAAAACAAAGTTCTTTAACAAAATGGGATACAATGTATTGCTGAACTAACTCTACTGTATTTACATTTGCACATGCTTTAACAGATAGAGAGACTAGATGTGATAAAGTAGGATGCCCTTGTCATTTACATATATTATGTATACAAGATAAATGAGGTGGAGAACATGCAGTTCAAAGATCCATTGTTCCCTCACATCTATGTGGCTCTGCTTCCCTTTATCAGGACTGTGGAGGCCTCTGCTCATCCAGGTCTCAGGGCTCAAGCAAAATGCAGTCCCCTATGATCTCTGGCCAAGTGCTCTTGTGTTCACAACAGAACTCTGCCTCAGGCTGCAGAGGCACTGAAGGGCCAGCCTTCACCTTCAAGGTGCAACCTCTCTTTCAGTCTTTCCAGGCTCTCTGTTACTCAACTGGAGGTTTCAACAGAGGCCTTTCATCTCAATAACAGAAGCTTACCTAACCCAAAACAATGGGAAGCCATCCTACACTCCTGATTGGCTGGTTACCTGAGACCAAACAACATAGCTTTCTTCTTTATGCCTGTTTTCCTGATTTGAAAGTAAATAATGTGATCATCTGTGGTGTTGGTGGTAAGAATAAAATTCTTAACATGAATAATAGGACAATGCAGAGCATAGGCTTCACATTCTAGGTAGAGAGTAAAGACTTAGAGGGAAATACCAAAGAAAACAATAAGAATCCTAACAACAATTACAGAAATAATGAAATGAAATAAAACAAAAATAAAAGCAAAAACAAATTACCTTGTGGGTGCTGGTATTAAAGGCATGTATTAATTCTGACCAGCTTTGTAGGAATTTCCAATAAAAAACAAACAAACAAACAAACAAACAAACAAACAGCCTTATTACACTTGCAGCAGGTGCAGGAGAGAAAGCTGGGAGACATCCTGTGCTGCTGCCCCCATGCTGTGAATCTGCAGCAACAACTTCCTTGGGAATAGGAACCTGTATGCAGTGGGATCCCTTGATGGGCCTATCATCTCAAAAAGAGGGGCTTCCCTAATCCAAACCTTAGACTCCAGTTTACTTCAGGCCAGGAATGAAGTCAACCATCATTAGTGAAAGAGCAAGGGAAAAATTATACAGGAAAAAATATGTGCCTTAATCAGAAAAGATCCTCAACTTCTAAGGCCTCCACAATCTCCACCCCTCTCTTCTGAGCTTTGCATAGTGATGTTGTATAACTCCAGATGGTAGGAAAAGGCAGAGTTCTTCCCAGAAAAGTCATACATGATTTTCACCCTGACATATGTGAGTTGAGGTGGCATCGTATCACAGAGTCAGCACACCCGGGATAAGGACACAGAAGGCACAGATGACAATGCCAAATGGACTCCCTCCTGAACTTATGGACCCATTAAAATTGAGGTTTAGCTTAACCTTAGGCCATTCCACTCCCTGCCCATCCACCTGATTTTTATGTTTCCTCTGAGTAAAAGATCAGAGTGGACCCCCAAATATCCTCATGATTGGACTTGGAAATTCAGGAAGAATGATATTGGAGAAGGGATGGCTATGTGGTTACAATGTGGTAACTAGTTTCTGACCAGGAACCTCGTCCTTAGCCAATGGGGAATTTAAAGCCGGGCCTCCTGCTTGTTCCAGTCTAGGCTAAGACTTCAGGGTCAGGCCAGCTCCTGAGCCCCACACAGGGCTGCCTGCATACTCTTGTGACTGTATTAGAGCCAGAGTGCTCTCCACCCTATCCTCTTCTCTCCTCTTTGTCACAGCCATGGTCCCCAAGAGCACTTGTCAAACACATTTATACATCTATCTCTATCTCTAAGTCAGGTTCCCAGAATCAATCCCCATAGCTGACCATAAATGAGGATTCACTCTGTGTGTGTGTGTGTATATATAGTATTTTAGAACACAGCATGGGGATTCTTGGTGAAAGCTTCATGGACATGTATTGCAGAACTAGAGTTTTAAAAAGGTTACTCATTGTCAGAGTCCAGATGTGCAGGGCCGGACGTGCCTGAGGGAGAGCCAGAGATAGGACTTGCCAAACCAGCTATCAGCCCCAAGGACATTGACCATCTATAGCCACCCCCTCCCCTTCCTTCACCCCCCTGAGTGAGATGAGCCACCCTACCTGCCTGCGAGCTGCTAGAGAGCACGTACTCCTTGCTGATGTAATTTCGCGCCGAACGTAACTGTGCACCATTTGAATTGACCAATCATGTGTAACCGAGAGAATGCCCCTAACCTCCCCTATATAAACCCTCGAGTTTGGAGGCTGGGGGTCGATTCCTCTATCTCCTGTGTGAGATACGTGTCGACCCGGGATCCTGCTAAGACCTGGGATCTTGTTAATTAAAGCTACCTCTTGCTGTTACATCAAGAATGGCTACTCGTGATTCCTGGGGGCACCCAGCCCGCGTTCGGAGCGAGAGACGGGGCTCCCCGTTTTGGGGTATGCTCTTTCATTTGGGGGCTCGTCCGGGATCTGAGCGTGACCCCCCCGGAACCAGGAATGCCACTTGGAGGTACGTTAGTGTGAGTGCTGGAAAGCGGCTGCTGTGTGTGAGTCTGTGTGAATTAAGTCTTGTAGTCTGTGTTTTTCAGTACCGGTTTAAGGTCTTGGTGCACTGTCTGGGCAGATGAAGGATTCCTGCCCTGTGCACGGGTGGAAGAAGGATTCCCACCCAGTAGAAAGCTAGCTTGAGAGTGCACTGTCTGGGCAGAAGAAGGATTCCTGCCCTGTGCACGGGTGGAAGAAGGATTCCCACCCCGTAGAAAGCTAGCTTGAGAGTGCACTGTCTGGGCAGAAGGAGGATTCCTGCCCTGTGCACGGGTGGAAGAAGGTTCCCCACCCCGATTAGGCGCCTGTGAGTAGATGAAGGATTCCTACTCCGAATAGTCTTTTTTTTTTCTTTTTCCTTTTTAGAAAGCGCACAGGGGGACGCCTCAATCGCGCAGGATCTGGGACGCATGAGAACGTTCCACGAGCTGAATTTTGCAGGGAGGACCCGGCAACTGACAGTCAAAAAGATCTGACTGTGTTTAAAATCTTGGACTGACGACTGTGTTTGAAATCATGTTTTGCTTTGTTGGTCGAAGAGTTTTACTTGGTCCCCTTAATGCTTAGTGAGTAAGAACTTAATCTTATGGACCCTGCTCTAGTGGCGGTGTGTTGGTTGATAGCCAAAGCTAATTTTTAAAACAGTGTTTTATCTGTGCTTGTCCTCGCAGCCAGCTGAGATAAGCTAGAGAAAGATTTAAATTTTGCTTGGGAGTAAGGAATCTTAAAGGCGGAGTTTCATCCGTTTTGACATTTAGTGAGTAGCTGCCTAAAGATCAGAAATGCTTTCAACAGGCTATCAAAAAAAAAGAGAGAGAGAAAGAAAGGCTGTGTTAGAAATGCTATAGGAGGAACTATCTGAAAAGGCTGAGAGCGAGGTGGGAGAGGAGTATAAGGAAAACAAGAACAAGAAAGGAATTTCTGACATTTGCTCACAGTAGGAGAGCGCTCATTTAGAGAAGTTCTTTAAGGGAGCCTGCCTTATCAGGCGGTGGCCAAGGTCAGGATTAATGTTTTCTTTTCCATGGGCCTTTAAACCCAGTGAGACAGTTTGGTAAAGGGCTGCTACTGAGGTCCTGATAGCCCCAGGTGAATTGGTTATGATTCTTTTGTCAGCCACCTGGCATCTAGCACCCAGGTTCTAACCATCTCTCCATCCTTTGGTTATACTCCTTGAGGGAAAAATCTAAGTCTAGAGAGATAGTTGATAACAGATCTGCTGCCTCTCTGCTCACCTTTTGGTTTCATAGACAAAGCTTGTGCTTATTTGTACAATGGCTTTTTGTCCAAGAAGGCCTCCTGGTTTAGCTGTGTGACTAAATGCTGTTTGCCCTCTTCATGCTTGTTAGTAACTGTTACAGGTTTTCTTTACCACTGAGGAAAGACGGGATCCTACTAGAGGCCAGAAAAAATGTTCCAGACACGGATAGAAGGCCCTCACTTCTGCCTGCTCTCTTCAGACGCCTGAAGGTAGGGAGTGCTCCAGGTCTGCCGCCAGGCTCCAAGGGTGGTCTCTGAGGGGCTGGAAAATGCCCCACCAATCTGGCTAAGATAAGGAAAGGATATGAAGAGAAAGTTACAGAAACTTGAAGGGTTAAGCTAAGTCACTGAGAGAGTTATTGTAAGTTGCAGAGAAAAATAGCTGTAGAAGAAGGTGCAGACAGAGAGATTGAAAAAAAGAAAGAAAGAAAGAGGATAAAAAGAGCAGGAAGCTAGGGAAGAAAAGAGACAAAAAGAAGAAGAAGTTAGAGAGCTAAAGAGAGATAAAAGATGAGAGAGGAACATATACTGGCCACAGTAGTTAGGGAACCTAGGAAGATAGTACCTGACAACAGAAGAGAATTCCTGGCTAAAGATCAGTGTGCCTAATGCAAAGAAAAAGGACACTGGGGCAGGGACTGCCCAAGAAAGAACAAGAGGGGCCACTGGAGAGCTTCTTGGTCCTAGAGTGCTGGACAGGGACCCAATGCTCTGTGCTCCTATGCCCCCCAGTGGGCCAATATCCAAAGACCTTGAGTGCAGTACCAGTACCTGATGCTGGGAGATGTGTGACTTAGTCCTGTTCTGCTTGGAACACACCGTTCCTGCCAGCCGGGCACTGGCAATTATCACCCAATCCAGGACTTAAACTGTGATAGAGTGGCTGATGTTTTGCCTTTAAATAGAGTGTCCCAAAAGATGGGACCACTGGTCAGCTGCCATGGACTAGATTCTCCACCGGTTGGGGACAATCTGGTCACCTTGCTGCCCAATCCAGACCTGGAGCCACCACAGCACGCGTGTCAAGCACTGACAGAAGCCCATGGGTGGAGGAAATACCTCTGCAACTGGCTGATTGACCCCTGCTGAAAGCCGAGGACCTTGTCCACAGACGGGAACAGTTCTCTTCATGAATGAAGGTCAGAGACAAGTGGGTGCTGCCATGGTGGACAACACGATGTCATCTGGGATGGCTGAACTTCTACCCCCCAGCACATCAGCACTTCAGATGCCTTTACCATCTCTTGGATGCCCTGGTGAAGCCAACAACTGCAAGAGATGGCCTCGATAGTCATCAAGAAGATACTGGAAGAAATCTTCCCCCAGTCTGGAGTACCCAAGGTAATCTGGTCAGACAACAGCCCTATTTTCGTTGCCAAGGTAAGCCAGGGTGTGGCCAAGTATTTAGAGGTCGATTGGAAATTACATTGTATCTACAGACCTCAAAGTTCAGGACAGGTAGAGTAAATAAATAAAACTCTAAAAGAGACCCTGTCCAAATTAAATTAACCATGGAGACTGGCGCAGACTGGGTGACACTCCTTCCCTCTTGCTCTCTTCAGAGCAAGAAATACCCCTTCCAGATTCAGCCTTACCCCCTTTGAGATCTTATATGGGGCCTCAGCCCCCCTGACTGTATTAGATGATGTTACTGAACCAACACGTCATAGTGCCATAGTAATAATGATTTGTGTGCCAGGCTAAAAGACATACAGGTGATACAGAAAGAAATCTGCTCACAGCTGACAGCAGCCTATGCCCCGGAGACCCCTGAGACATCCCATCAGTTCCAGGTCGGAGACTGCAGCTACACTGAGCCCAGACACTCGAGCCTCGCTGGAAAGGACCATACCTGGTGCTGCTGACCACCCTGACAGCTGTCAATTCTCAGCCCTCACCAGTCATGTACTAGCTGTGGGGGCTGAGAGCTGGGACCTAGAGGGAAATTCAGTCATGTTTGTCCTGGGTTCTATCAGGATAGGTGTGGGATAGGCTTGATTTCCATTACAAATGATGTAACATTGCATATGTTAGTACTCTTAATACTTCTTGGGACCGTGCCTCAGGGATCACAGTCTGTATAAGCTTAGAAGTTCTAAAAGCTAGTCATGACCTTGGTGTATAGGCTTAGATAGTGTCCAGATTAGAATCTTCATGTTAAGACAACAATACCAAGCTGTTATGCTAGATGAAGCTGAGTTCTCCATGAAGTTCTAAGATTAGAACTATTAACAAAAAAGGAGAAGGGAATGTAGAACTAGAGTTTTTAAAAGGTTACTCATTGTCAGAGTCCGGATGTGCAGGGCCGGATGTGCCTGAGGGAGAGCCAGAGATAGGACTTGCCTGACCAGCTACAAGCCCCAAGGACATTGTCCATCAGTAGCCACTCCCTCCCCTTCCTACACCCCCCTGAGTGGGATGAGCCACCCTACCTGCCTGCCGAGCTGCTAGGGAGCACGTACTCCTTGCTGATGTAATTTCGCGCCGAAAGTAACTGTGCACCATTTGAATTGACCAATCACGTGTAACCGTGCAAATGCCCCTAACCTCCCTATATAAACCCCCCAGGTTGGAGGCTCGGGGTCGATTCCTCTGTCTCCTGTGTGAGATACGTATCGACCCGGGATCCCGCTTAGACCCGGGATCTCCTTAATAAAAGCTACCTCTTGCTGTTACATCAAGAATGGCTACTCGTGATTCCTGGGGGCACCCCAGCCCGCGATTAGAGCAAGAGACGGGGCTCCCCGTTTTGGGGTACACTCTTTCAGTATCTTTGCTACATGTCTTTGCACTGGGATCTTTCCACATAACTTAGATATCCTTGCCATGGGGTCATTATCCGTCACCTTGCCATTTCAATTTTGTGTTTCTTTTGGATGCTAACGCTGTGTGACATAAGATCCAAGGATGAACTTCCACAATGGGCTATGGTTTCAGACTTGATTTACAGCCATGTGCCCCTCAGGTTGCTTCCTTTTAATCCTAGAGGTTGATTAATCTTTCCAGCAAGGCTTCCAGTACTTGATAGGATTGTGCTACATGCTGTCAGAGCAGAGTTATACCGAAGTCATATGCTGGCCTTCCTCTGACAGTGCTTAACCTTGACAAGTCCTCAAACAGGGCAGGGCTTGCAGAAAAAAAAAACCCTGCAGGCAATAAATCATATATCTGGGTCTACCCCTGGCTCCTTGAGAAATGAAAGAGGAATATGGTCTTGACTTACTGGTAGTCTTATCCCAAGACTAGGGAAGGGGACTCCAGAGAGCACTATGCCTTCTCCTCATCCATCATAGTCTGTATAGCCTGTGGCTTTCATTTGGTCGGTGGGGTGACCTTAAAATGTTCTAGGTATTTCTGCCATGTTATGTCTCTATACCTACACATGACCTCAGGTGTACAGTCACATTGGAAATATACAAAGCCTTGCATATGAATTGTAAAATTCAATGTGTGTTATATTTAAAATACCACAATAATTGAGTGGCCGTTGCTACAGTAAATATTATAAGGGGGTTTCTACCCGACCGTAGATCATTTAGTTCCCAAATAAAAGACACAAAACTTTTAGATTTGTAATAAGCTTTAAAGTACTAGAACTGGGCAGACATCAACCCTCTGTGCTATTTTTTCTGCTTCCCTGTCAATAACCCTGAGGTATTGCTTGCCATGCTCTGCCTGGGCCACTCCTGTTCTAACAGACTGGCCCTCATGGTAATACACACACGATCCACCTACCCTATAGGGTGGTGTCTCCTTCCTTCTCCTCCATGTCTTTTCCCTCTCCTTGTGGACCCTGCCTGAGTCCCCAAGCCCAGGGCAACTTTGCTCTGTCCCCTCTCTTCTTCCAAGCCCATGTTGTAGGGATTTCATTAACCAATTAGGGATAACTTAGGACGCAAAAAAAAAAAAATCTGGTATACATGAGGGTCTCCTTGTTTGAAGCAACCAGACCTTAGGGTACAGAATTTAGCATTTGAATATACAGCACCACTGGCCAGCCCATTATAGGCCAATCTACTTTGTAGTTGGACTCAAAGCTTGGCTCTCACACCCATTGGATGTTCAACCGTGGAGAAGTTATTTTACCTTGTGTGACTCTATTCCCTTATCTGCACAGTGAAGATGATAATGAGTGTTAAATTCACAGAGTTGTCTTGGGGACCGATGAGTTAATATATCTAGTATTTAAACATTAAACACCATCTACTTTGCATAATTAATAAAAGTCTGTGGAAAGGGCAAAGTAATAAAGCCAGAAGAACATTTGATTTGGAAATGGGGCCATACGACTACCTCTAGTAACAAACTGAGAATCAGGGAATAGTGGAAGACTAAGGCCAGAGAATTGGGAAATCAAGGCCAGCCTGGGCTGCATAATAAGATCCTATCTCAAAATATCAAGAAAAGTCATGTTCGTAGGAAAAATAAATCAAGAAATAGCCATTGTAAAGAATGTACAAAAAGCAAAGCAGTGGAGCAGAGTGGATGCTGTGTGTCAAGTCCCTCTGCTGCCCATCTCTGGGACCAAGTATGCATCAGATCAGTGACAGGAATGGGGTGCTGAGAGCCTGGAGCAAAGGGATGCTGGCTGCATGGCCACATTTGAACAGCGCTAAAGCAGGACTAAATGCTAAGAAAAAAAGCCATATGCAAACCATGTAAATTTTAATGTCCTCCAGAAAGGCAAAACCACAATAATTTTATGTTTCTCAAGCTGCTTGTGTCACCAACCTTCTAACATTGGTAAGGATGTGAAAATCTCTTGTGATGCAAACCAGCTGCCAATAAGAAGAGCAACCACTGTCCTGACCACGGTGACCTGGATGCTGTCAAATAGGCCGAGGCAGCCTGGACAGCCATCAGAGTATGTTTAACACACAGATATCTGTCATTTCAAAAGGGGGAAAATGAAGCCTGACTTTTCCCCCCTTTAAGCAAAACCAAGAATACTAAAGCATTGAGGATTACAAATAAAAATATGCCAAGAAACTTCATAGAATATACATTTCTCTTGTGTGTGCTCCTGAGTGTATGTGTTTTGTATGTGTTTTGTGTGTGTTTTATGTGTATGTGTGAGTGTGTGTGTATGTGTGTGTACTTGTGTGTGTGAGTGTCTGTGTGTCTGTGTGTGTATGCGTGTGAGTGTGTATGCATGTGTGAGTGTGTGTGTATGCGTGTGAGTGTGTGTGTTTTGTGTGTGTGTGAGTGTGTGTATGAGTGTGTGTGTGTCTGTGTCTGTGTGCACTAATGCTTCAATTATCTGCTATGGGGAATACTGTCCCCAACTCAATTATGAACGTTAGTATTAAGCTGTGAGTAGTATGTGGAGAGTGGTCACAAAGAATATTTAGGAGTCCTCTTCTGTTAAGTTGTCTGAGACTTCCAAATGCTGCATGATGTGAGTGGGCCTCACATCTCAGCACACTAACTCTATTAAGTAAATATCCGTGTGTTTTTCTTAAACAATTTTTATGAAAACCTTAATAATTTTTTCTCCCATTCATTTTTTGGGGGGGGCAAGGGTCTTTGTTTGGTTTTTGTTTTTGTTTTTTTTTTTTTTTTGGTTTTCTTTTTGTTTGTTTGTTTGTTTTTTGCTTATTTTAGGTCCACAGGATTTTCTGTAGCCTTGGAGGAAGTCCTAGACTTAGGACACTGGATCTGTACAGTTTAGGGAATTAACCAGTTTACTAAGCACATTTTTTGTTTGTTTGGTTTCTGTTTTTCTTTTGAGATCTCACTGTGGGAGCAGAGGAAGACCTGAGGAAGTACAGCCCTAAGTGCATGTGTGCTGTAAACATGATATGACCATGCCTTGGACCCAAAGCCATTTATCCATGGGGAAAAGGCAAAGGCCCCCATGCCCCTTGAGGCTCAGAGACATGACAACGCCTTCTCAGGATGGCATTGATAGTGTGTGCAGAAAAAGTCTACTCTACCTTTCTCCCTGGCCCCATTTTGATATTTACATCCTGAAGACTGCTCCCTGCAGAGACAGCTCCTACTGAGATTAGCTAAATCTGACCCTTGTCAGTTACATATGCATAGTCCTCCCATCCTTTTTTATCTGCATGTAATGCCCACCTCCTTGCTTTCCTGTGCAACAGCCCTGCTTTCTGGCCAGCTCTATATAATAAACATGCTGAGCTTCTGGGATGCTGCATTTTCTCCAGCCCACGGACCCAGCCTTCCCCATGTATGTGTGTCCAATGTCATTCTTCATTTCCTCCTCACCCATGTCAGGCCCAAGTCCCTGGAGCCACGCAAAGGACTTGGCAATCTCAGTCTGCTCCACTTTGAAGGAAGTGCTTTCTACACTGAAATCTAAAGCACACAGTGGGTTCAGCTCCCTCTCAAGTGTCTTTGGTGAGGGTTGGGGTGGGTGTGAGACCAGTTGCATTCTGACTATTGCAGAAGAGTAAGGATTCACAGTTTGCTTTTGGTGAAGGTGAGCTCCCCAAGAGGCTATCATTGCCAACGTTTTCCCAAGTCACCTTCTAGGAGGTCAACTGACTCCTAGGTGAGTCTTTGGTTACACTGCTTCAGTTTTCTGTGGCTACACTGTTCAAATGGCACCCACTGGTCACACATGGCTATTTGAGATGAACTGAACTTAGAACTAAATTCTGCCTCTTTAGTCACAGCAGGCAAACCAGGAGGCAAACAGCCAGCCAGAATTCATAGCCAGAAACACTGCAGATATAGAATATTTCTATCATCTAGAAATTTCTCCTGGATAGCAGTGGTCTAGGTTCTTGGTGTCTGGTTTTTCTTTCAGGGAGAATTATTTGCTGTACTAATATCCAACAGTTTATTTTTAAAGCAACTTTACCAAAATATGACTTACTCACCCCCAAATTAATCCAGTTTAAGTCTACAATGTAATGGTTCCCCATGAATCTATCTGAGTTCGACGGTAGACCACGGAACAAAAGAAAGACAGTTTATGCAGTTATGTAAAATGGTATGTATCAATATTGACCACTGCATAATTATACTGTACTACTTTTGATTTCTTCAAAATTCAGGCCTTTTATTGATAGTTTTACAAAAATACATTATCCTAGATTTGAGAAAATATTATACAATATTTCATCTGGGCTTTTTATTTCATTGAGACTTTAATATTTTTGCATCTTTTGCTAGTATCGTTAGATTCTTTATAAGAGTTTTATTTTGTGGATTTTTTTGCCGATCTGGTCACTATTTGATGCCATTTCAATGTTCTCAGGATTTTGATGACAATAATATCACAATGATAAAGTGATACTCATTTTCTTGAGCCATCTACATATGTATATACATACATATGGGAAGTTATGTATACATATTTCTATGCTATACTGTGTAGAATACAATTCTATTATACGTCAACATATACAGTTTGCTCAATATGATTTCTGTGAATGTTATCAGTCATGGGGAAATAATAAGAGCCTGAATAAACATGGACAATATTTGCAGAATGCACATAAAATTGAAGATGGTATATAAGCAAAACTGTGAAGTATATCACTTAGAGCTTTCATATCGAATGCACTTTAAAATTTTTAATAGATTAAAAAAATTTAAATCATCTTTATCCAGTTTCATTTTTTTTTCACAATGTATCTCCTGGATGATTTGAATTATATATGCTGCTCAAGATCCTTTTAACAACAGTAACCTAATGCCTTACATGTGTTTCTGATATTTCTATTCACTTGATCACTGTTCAATAATTGTACCAAGTTGATAGCTGTAATTTTTTATCACTTTAAGAATGTAAATTTCATGTGTGTGTATACACTTTTGATCCTAACTCTTTGGAGGCATAGGCAGGTGGATCTCTTTTTTGAATTAACCTGGTCTACATAGAAAAACCCTATCTTAAAAAAAATCAATCAATAAATAAGCAAATAAAAAAAGAATTTAAAACACTTGAAATTAATATGAACACAACCACATCTTTAATAACAATTGATTTTTTTATTGCAGATAATTCATATAATCCAAAATGTTATATAGTGTCATATGGGAACTCAATTTCATCGTAAAATAAACCTGCTCTTCTCTTTTCATTGGTTGCTCTTAGTTAACATTTTCATACACATATATAATTTATTGTGATTATTCTCTCCCCCACATCATCTCATCCCCTCCCCTATGACTTAAACTTATACAGTCTTCTAAATTTAGGCTTTCCAAATTTAGGATTTCTCTTTTATTTATTATACATTCCTTTACTTTTCCATCTACATTTTATGATATCTTAATAAGAAACCCATTCTATCATTGGCATTATCTCAGTGTTTGGTAGGAGACATTCACATTCTTCAGTAGCTTGTCATCAGTGCAAGAAATGATGTCGAGGTCTCTCTCTCTCTCTCTCTCTCTCTCTCTCTCTCTCTCTCTCTCTCTCTCTCTGTCTCTGTCTCTCTCTGGCGCTGGCTCTCTGTCTCTGTCTCCCTCTCCGTCTTTCTCTGTCTCTCTGTCTCTCTCTCCATCCCCTCCCCAATTGTTTTGTTTTCTAATACAAGGTCTCACACTTTAGTCTAGCCTTGAACTCAAGGCAATCCACGTACCTCAGCCTTGTGAGTGTTGGGATTCCAGGCATACACCATCTTGCCCAGTGAATTTTGTGACTCTCGTACATCCCTTTACCATTTCTGAATTATTTTTAACATTGCTGTGACCCTTTTCTAGCTTCTAGATGTAGATACATTAACTGATTAGAAGGTTTTATTTTTAAAGATTTATTTATTTATGTACATGAGCACTCTGTTTGCGAATGTGCCTGCATGTCAGAAGAGAACTTCAGACAGAAGAGGGCATTGGATCCCACTACAGATAGTTGTTGGTCACCATGTAGTTGCTGGGAATTGAACTTGGGAGCAATGGAGAAGCAGCGCTCTTAACCACCAAGCCATCTCTCCAGCCTGATAAAAAAGATTCTAAATTTCATTCTTTTTGTGTTTGTTTGCATCTTTCTTCTTGAGAACACTG
The DNA here is from genome assembly GCF_021556685.1 of Rattus norvegicus. NCBI lineage: Eukaryota > Metazoa > Chordata > Mammalia > Rodentia > Muridae > Rattus > Rattus norvegicus. The sequence goes on from NC_141542.1 coordinate 25,535,662, forward strand.
TGATGGAATGTCCAAATGGTAATTAGTGGCGGTTGGTAGAAGGAGCCATATGTGTGATGCTGCCATATGTGTGAGGGGCTGGCAACAAGGTGCAGACCCAAGACCATGGCCCTGTGCCCTGAGGCTCCCCTGCTGGATGTGGGCTCTCAGGATGCCTTCAGGTGAGGACAGCAGGTGGTGGCTTGTGCCCTGCTGAGCTGGCCTAGGAGAGTGGCAACCACAATCGCCATGCCCAAGCCTCCAGCCTGGGGCAGCTGGAAGCTCCGGAGGCTATGGCCACAGTTAGGTCACACTGGGCCTGGGGGCCGCAGAAGCCGCCCTGTGCCTCCTCAGAGCCCTGAGAGGGGACTGACCCGCCTGTACAGAGTCCGGAGCTCCGCACCACAAGCCTCCCGCTGTCGTGCCTCGCCCTGTTGTCTGCCCCACGGAGTGGGCACACGTGTCCTTCCCAACCCGCCATTCGACCGGGCCCGAGCCGGGCCTCAGGGCACGCGGAGCTCGTGGGTGAGCGCGGGGCCTGAGGGGACGGGGCGCCCGCGTTATATTTGGCGCCCGCAGCAGCGCGTGTGCCTGGGCGAGTTTTCCTTCCGCGGGTGCCCGCAGCCAGGGCGCCCCCGCCCAAGCTGACTCCTCTCTCTCCCTCTCCGACCCCGGCAGGGCCCAGAGGTGATTCTGCCTGCAAGATGTCCTCCTTCCTGGAGACGAGCTCTTCGCAGGCGCCAGGTCGCGAACAAAAAGAGAAAGAAAAAAAGAAAAGAAAAAGCAGAAGAAGAGACCAGGGACGGGGACCTTAGCGGCTTTGGGGGTCAGCTCCGCCTGGGGCAGGCGCGCTATGACAGTGGTGGGGTTTCCAACAGAGACTGCAGCCTCGCAGTGTCCAGGGAAGAAGCCCAGGCCAGCCCTGCCAGGGGACCTCAAGGCCTGGCGCTTGCCCGGACCCCTAGCTGGACCTCGGTCTGGTCCCCAGGGACAGCAAGCAGCAAGCAGGGCGGGCTGCACCGCCAGAGCAGCAGAATCAAGGTAGGTAGGAGACCCGTGTCCCTCCTTGGCTGGTTCTGGCCCTGCCCCCCCCCGCCCCCCTTCCCCCTGTCCTGGGAAAGCAGTGGCAGAAGGAGGCAATGCAAAGTGAGCCCATTGGGTAGGGGAAGGGAGGGTTCAGGGATGTATGGAGAGCTGAAGTAGGGATTGGAAAGCCCATGGCATTGGGAAAGAGTGGAGAGGTAATCTGGAGTGTGCTGTTAAAGGACTGGGATCGTGGGAAAATATTCTCTTGAAACCTCAGGCAATGAATGTATTATTTAATAGATTTCTTCTGATCTACTTTGAAATTGGTTGCCCCTTGCAAGAGATTGTATTTGGAGGATGTAAAATACCCTCCTTCAATTACTCGGAGAAAGGGAACATAAACAGAGATTTCCTCTTTTTTAGCCTCCAAAGCTCTGAGAGATTACAGTTCTGCATAATTTAATTCTTTCCTACCTGCTATGAGCAGGCCTCCAGATCAGCAAGTTCCTTTGGAATGGTTTTGCTTGTTTTTGTTTATTTTCCATGCTGCTGATTAGAAAGCCATGAATTGTTTTGTGAATTTTAAATTTCAAGAGGTGACACCCAGAGTTGATGTTGGTTTTCTTCACACATTGCAGTGTAGTTGCAGCATAAAAAAAAAATACTTCTTGTGACAAGAAGTGGAAAAAGAAAGTTGATGAGCTAAGAAAAGAAGAGCCTTGAGCCGGATCAACATTTGGCTTCCTCAAATATGGAGCAAGCATGGAATGTGGCTTTTTCAGAATCGAGGGGGTTTTTAGGATAGGGCAGTGAATGCTGTCTGGTGCTAACCCGTCCCTTTTGTGGCTGACAACCCTTAGGAGAAGGTCAGAATGTGCCAACAGCACAGAGTGGGCACTGGTGGTGTTTGAACTCAGAAGTGCTCAGGAACTGTGAAAGTTTCTCTGTTATCACCCTGGAGCCATCTAGTGAAATAGACCACTGTGATGCTGTGTAAGAGGCCATTGTGAGGGCTGGAGAGATGGCTCAGTGGGTAAGAACACCAAGTGTTCTTCCAGAGGTCCTAAGTTCAAATGCCAGCAACCACATGGTGGCTCACAACCATCTGTAAGGAGTACTGATGCCCTCTTCTGGTGTGTCTGAAGACAGCTGCATTGTCTCACATATAAATAAATAAATCTTACAAAAGATTGTCATCTACTGCAGTTTCTATGTGGACAGGGCACAGTTGAAGGGATTAAAGATCAAGTACATTGCCTGTCTTTAAAGATCAAGTGTATCATCTAACTTTTAAACCAAGAAATGTAGTGTCTTTTTTGCTGCTTGTGTAGCTTTTAGTGATGTATCTTTTCTCCTAGTACGTCCTTTGTTTCCATAATAGTTGTTTTCAAGTATATATGATTATCGCTCCTATTTGCAGAGCTATTCAATATTTTCATTGGTTAAATATTTGTGGTGAATTTACATTGTGATATCAGTAAAATGCTATGTGAAAATTTTAGAGAATATACCGGTTTGGGTAATTTTAATAACCTTTGCCCTCAAGTGGTGGCCTGTTTTCACATTGAAAAGACTGGAATTCATTACCATCCATAGCAGGATTGATAGGGAAGCACAATGGACGGCAACAGTGTTGTTCCCTTTGACAGTTGTGGGAGCCAAGAAAGAAGTGTGACTTGCTTTTTGTGATTTACCAAATCAAGACTCAGTATCATTACTATAGAAGCCCATGCAAAAAATGATGAAGTTTTCAGAAATCACCAGTTGAAGAAATGGTGGTGGTCTTGCTTATATTGAATTCTGAGTTTCAAAGTTATGTTTCATTTTTCTTTATTCCTTAATGAGGCTTTTTATTAAGTTTTTTAATCACCATTACACACTTAGATGCACAGTGCTAGGATCGTAGTAGGTGCTCATTAAATCACTGATCATTGGGGAGGAGGAATGATAAGAAAGTATGTATTTTCTGTAAGTTCTGTTAGTTTTGGGAACAGGTGGTTTTAGGTTTACCATCATACTTTGGTATCTTGTCCCACATAAGACAACTTGACAGAACCCCCTTTCTGGCCATTATGTTCAACTTATTTTTCTCTTAATCATTCTTGAAAATCATGGAAGTAGTGTGGAAAATTGATTGTACCTGCAGTATAGCAAAAGAGCCCAGTCTAGATAGGAAGCAGTTATGTTTCTCCATGAGCTGATGTCTTAAAACATCTAGATTTTAGGAATTTGGTGTTGTGTTTTCAAACATACATCTTACAGCATACAGATAACATCGTGATAGAATAAAGGAATCTTTTGATTTACCACCAAATTCCCTAAAGCAATGACTACTGCACAGCTCTCTTGGCCATATGAATAGCCGAAATTATATTTCACTCTTTTAAAGAAATAATGAAAGCACTTAAGGTTAAAGAGGAGCCCATGGGAAAAGTTTGCTGTGGTGTTTCTCTTTGGTTTCTTGTGCTCTTTCTAGAGAATGACTTTAAGACGTCAGGGCGACCGGTCAGGTGGTCAGTGTGGTCAGGCAGTCATGAGCAGATGGTTAAGCGATGTGCTAGGGCCCCATAGGCCAGTGAGCCCAGCTGAGAAGCAGAGTCTAGCCAGTGAGCCTAACTGAATAGCAGAGGCTAGACAGTGAACCTGACTGAAGAGCAGAGGCTAGCCAGTGAGCCAAGCTTAAGAGCAGAGGCTAGCCAGTGAGCCTAGCTGAAGAGCAGAGGCTAGCCAGTGAGCCTGACTGAAGAGCAGAGGCTAGCCAGTGAGCCCAGCTGAAAAGCAGAGTCTAGGCAGTGAGCCAGGCTGAAGAGCACAGGCTAGCCTGTGAGTCTGACTGAAGAGCAGAGGCTAGCCAGTGAGCCAGGCTGAAGAGCAGAGGCTAGCCAGTGAGCCTAACTGAAGAGCAGAGGCTAGTCAGTGAGCCTAACTGAAGAGCAGAGGCTAGCCAGTGAGCCAGGCTGAAGAGCAGAGGCTAGCCAGGGAACCTGACTGAAGAGCACAGGGTAGACAGTGAGCCTGACTGAAGAGCACAGGCTAGCCAGTGAGCCTGACTGAAGAGCAGAGGCTAGCCAGTGAGGCTGACTGAAGAACAGAGGCTAGCCAGTGAGCCTGACTGAAGAGCACAGGTTAGCCAGTGAGCCAGGCTGAAGAGCAGAGGCTAGCCCGTGACCCTGACTGAAGAGCAGAGGCTAGCCAGTGAGCCAGGCTGAAGAGCAGAGGCTAGCCAGGGAACCTGACTGAAGAGCAGAGGCTAGCCAGTGAGCCTGACTGAAGAGCACAGGCTAGCCAGTGAGCCAGGCTGAAGACTGAAGAGTAGTGATTTTAACCTTTATTTATAAGTTCTTCCGTTTTCCTAGAATTTCTACAAAGGTTTGCCGCCATAAAGTTTGACTTATAAGGTTCTCCTTGCTCTCTTCTTCTTATCTCCTTTCCTCTTGCTCTTATGACACAATAATTTCCTTACTCTCAATGCCTTACTCTCAACGCTATGCCTTTACTTCTAAGTTCTTCTTGAGTTCTGTTCTATTCAGTTCAGTTCTGTCTAAAAAGCTTTCTCTCTCTTTGTCCTCAGCATTTGTATATCTTTCTGAACACAGCATCACATGGTGAAAAGTTCACAAGTTTGCACAGGAATTCGAATCATAAGTTGGATAATCAGTTTACGACAGAGAATGTTTACATGCATATCCATGAAGAGTAATCATCAGGATAAACTTTCACCATCTGTCACTGGCTCTGCATGTTCATGGAGAGTTAAAAGCTGTAATTTTTATGAGAAAAGAATAAGTGAAATTGCCTATAGGCAAATCCAGTCAATTATTTACGTTCAGTCTTGCACCTATAGTAAATCATTAGTTCTCTTTTAATGAACTTTTCTTAACTGGTTTATACCTTCTTAGAATGGGTTCTAATTTGTAGATGCCTGCTTGGTATTGCAGAAGCAATTCACTTGTGAAAGTTTAAGAAGGAAGAGTTCTCAATGCAATTTTGATTACCAGAGAAAACATAATAGCTGTCCCATTATAAAGGAGCTTAAAATTACTAATCTAATTTTAGGAATTCTTATGGAACCATCATAAGAATTAAGAAATCATCTATTTGTCTGTACATCATCAGGCCAAGACAATACATCTTCGTTGCTCTGTGGTGATCTGCTCAAAAGAGTGGGGTAAAGAGGATGACAAATACAGAGGCAGATATTTGCAGCCAACCATTCAGCTGAGAGCAGGGTCCCCAATGGAGGAGTAAGAGAAAGGATTGAGGCAGCTGAAGGGGTTTACAGTCCCATAAGAACAACACTAAGAAACACCCAGAGTTCCCAGGACTGAAACCACCATCCAAAGAGTACACATGGACAGACCCATGGCTACAGCTGCATATGTAGAAGAGGATGGCCTTCTTGGGCACAAATGGGAGGAGAAGCCCTTGGTCTTGTCAAGGCTTGATTCCTCAGTGTAGAGGAAACCAGAACAGGGAGGCAGATAGGCCTGGGTGTTTGGGTGGGTGTGGTAACACCCTCACAGTAGAAGGGGGAGGGGGTTTTATAAGGGGTTTTGTGGAAACCAGGAAAATGGATAATATTCGAAATGTAACAAAAGCCCTCTCTGGGGAAGGGACAGCGGATAAGCTGCTTTGAGCCCCTACTTCCCTGCTGCCTCCCATTGATCGCAACTGTGGTGCATGGTGTCAGCCTGGAACTCTCCATGGGCTGCTGCTGGCACTGGTCCTGGCGTTCATGCCAAGAGCATGATGAGCAAGGAGCACATGGTTTGTCCCGATTCAGAGCAGGGCGAGTGGCAACCAGAGAATAAGCACAGCTTCCTGTACGATCATGAGGTCTTCCTGGGCAAGGAGGACTCCAAGACCTTTGATAGCTAATCCTGGACGAGAGCAGGAGAGGCTGGGGAAAATTGTTGATCCAATTGACAGTGATGAAGGCAGCCTTGTTACTACTGAGGACCTGAAAGTTTGGATCAAACAGGTACAGAAAAGATACATCAACCAAAATGTGGCTAAACTCTGGAAGGATTATGATAGGGACATAGATGAAAAATCTCCTGGGAAGAATACAAGCAGGCTACCTATGGCTACTACCTGGGAAACCTTGCTGAATTCCAAGATAGCTCTGATCATCACAACTTTAAAAAGTTGCCTCCACGAGATGAGAGGAGGTTTAAGGCCTTGACGGTGACCTGACAGCTACTCAGGACGGGTTCATTGCTTTTCTGCACTAAGAGGATTTAGAACATATGAAGGAGATTGTAGTTCTGGAAACGCTGGAGAATATTGACAAGAATGGGGATGGTTTTGTGGACGAGTATGAGTACATTGTGGACATCTTTTTCTCACGAGGACAATTGCCCTGATACCGACTGGGTTTTGTCTGTGGAGCAGTTCAATGATTTCCCAGATCTGAACAAGGATGGGAAACTGGATTAGGATGAGATTCACCATTGGATCCTCCCTCAGGACTATGACCATGCACAGGCTGAGGCCCAGCATCTGGTGCATGAGTCAGATAAAAACAAGGATGAGATGCTGACCAAGGAGGAGATTCTAGACAACTGGACCATGTTTGTGAGAAGCCATGCCACCAATTACAGGGAAGATCTTACCAAAAATCATGATGATCTTTGAAAGAAACTCATCCTCATGTGGCCAACAGTCACATGCTTTCTATTCTGGCTGATTGCTATATTTGTCAAGTATATAGCAGTTGTGTCCCTAAACAATAAGAAACCTTTCTAAAGCTCAAAAAAATCATGCATTACACCACAAACAATAATAGTAGGAGACTTAAACACGCCACTCTCATCAATGGACAGATCAGGGAAACAGAAATTAAACAGAGACACAGAAAGACTAACAGGTTATGAAACAAATGGATTTAACATATATTTATAGAACACTCCACCCTAAAACCAAAGGATATACCTTCTTCTCAGCATCCCATTGTACCTTCTCCAAAATTGACCATATAATCGGTCACAAAACCGGCCTCAACAGATACAGGAAGATAGAAATAATCCCATGCATCCTATCAAAAAACCACGGACTAAGGCTGCTGATCAATAACAACAAATAAGACAGAAAGCCCACATATACATGGAAGTTGAAGTCAATGACAACTTGGTCATTGGAGACATAAGAAAGAAATTAAAGACTTCTTAGAATTTAATGAAAATGAAGATACAACATACCCAAACTTATGGGACACAATAAAAGCAGCGCTAAGAGGAAAACTCATAGCTCTGTATGCCTGCAAAAAGAAACAGGAGAGATCATATGTCAGCAGCTTGACAGCACACCTAAAAGCTCTAGAAAAAATTAAATAAACCCTAGAGGAGTAGAAGGCAGGAAATAATGAAACACAGGGCTGAAATCAAATAAGAAGAAACAAAACCGAGTATCAAAAGAATCAGCAAACCCAGGAGCTGGTTCTTTGAGAAAATCAACAAGATACATAAACGCTTAGCCATATTAACCAGAGGTCACAGAGAGTGTATCCAAATTAATAAAATAGGAAATAAAAGGGAGACATAACAACAAAATCTGAAGAAATTAAAAAGATCATCAGATCCTACTACAAAAACATATATTCAACAAAACTGGAAAATGTGGAGGAAATGGACAATTTTCTATACAGATACCAGGTACCACAGTTAAATCAGGAACAAATAAACCATCGAAACAACCCCATAACTCATAAAGACATAGAAACTGCTATTAAACATCTCCCATCCAAAAAGAGCCCAGGACCAGATGGATTTAGTGCAGAATTCTATCAGACCTTCATAGAAGACTTCATACCAATACTGTCCAAACTATTCCGCAAAATAGAAACAGACAGAGCACTGCCAAACTCCCTCTATGAAGCCACAATTACTCTTATACCTAAACCACACAAGGATACAACAAAGATAGAGAAATTCAGACCTATTTGATTTACGAATATTGATCAAAAATGCTCAATAAAATTCTTGCAAACTGAATCCAAGAACACATCCAAACAATCATCCATCATAGTCAAGTAGGCCTCATGGCAAGGATGCAGGGATGGTTTAATATACGGAAGTCCATCAACGAAATTCATCATATAAACAAAGTCAAAACCACATGATCATTTCATTAGATGCTGAGAAATCATTTGACAAAATTCATTACCCTTTCATTAATAAAGTCCTGGAAAGATCAGGAATTGAAGGCCTGAATCTAAATATAGGAAAATGCAAAATACATCAAACCTGTACCTAACATCAAACTAAACTTAGAATATTGAAGGAATCCCACTAAAATCAGGGACTAGACAAGGCTGCCCACTCTTTCCCTACTTAAGTACAATATGGTACTTAAAGTCCTAGCCATAGCAATCAAACAATGAAAGTAGGTCAAAGGGAAAAAATTAGAAGGGATGAAGTCAAAACACTAATATTTGAAGATGATATGATAGTCTACTTAAGCAACACCAAAATTCCACCAGAGAACTACTTAACCTGATCAACAACTTCAGCAAACTGTCCGAGTATAAAATTAACCCAAACAATTCAGTAGTCTTCCTCTACTCAAAGGGTAAACAGGCTGAGAAAGAAATTAGGGAAATGACACCCTTCACAACAGTCCCAAATAATATAAAATAACTTGCTGTTACTTGAACCAAGCAAGTAAAAAATCTGTATGACAAGAACTTCAAATCTCTGAAGAAATTGAAGAAGATCTCAGAAGATTGAAAGATCTCCCATGCTCATAGATTGGCAGGATGAATATGGTGAAAAATGACCATTTTGTCAAAGGCAATCTACAGATTCAATGCCATCACCAACAATATTCCTACATAATTCTTTATAAAGGTAGAAAGTGCAATTTGCCGTCATTTGGTATAACATAAAACCCAGGATAGCAAAATTCTACTCAACAATAAAAGAACTTCTGGGGGAATCACCATCTCTGACCTCAAGCAGTATTACAGAGCAATAGTTTGTATGGTATTGGCATACAGACAGGCAGCTCAGTGGAACATAATTGAAGACACAGAAAAGAACCCATACACCTATGGTCATTTGATCTTTGACAAAGGAGGTAAAACATCCAATGGAAGAAGGTAGTATTTTTAACAAATGGTGCTGATTCAACTGGAGGTCAACATGTAGAAGAATGCAAGTTGACCCATTCTTATTACCCTGTACAAAGCTTAAGTCCAAGTGGATCAAGGACCTCCACATCAAACCAGATACACTAAAAGTAATGGATAAGAAGTAGGGAAGAGTCTAGAAGACATGAGCACTAAGGAAAATTTCCTGAACAAAATACCAATGGCTTATGCTTTAGGATCAAGAATCGACAAATGGGACCTCATAAAACTGAAAAGCTTCTGTAAGGCAAAGGACAGTGTCATTAGGACAAAAAGGCAACCCAGAGATTGGGAAAAAATCTTTACCAATCCTGCATCGGATGGAGGGCTAATATCCAAAGTATACACAAAACAGAAGAAGTTAGAGTACAGAGAGCCAAACACCCCTGTTAATAAATGGGGTTCGGAGCTAAAGAAAACATTCTCAGCTGAGGAATATAGAATAGCTGAAAAGCACCTAAAGAAATGCTCAATATCCTTAGTCATCAGGGAAATGCAAATCAAAACAACCCTAAGAATCCACCTCACACCAGTCAGGATGTCTAAGATAAAAAAATCAGGTGACAACAGACGCTGGCGAGGATGTGGAGAAAGAGGAACACTCGTCCATTGTCGCTGGGATTGCAAACTGGTACAAGAACTCTGGAAATCAGTCTGAACGTTCCTGGAAAATTGGACATTGCACTACCTGAGCACACAGCTATACCTCTCCTGGGCATATAGTCAAAAGATGCTCCAACATACAACAACACATATGATCCACTATGTTCACAGCAGCCTTATTCATAATAGCCAGAAGCTGGAATGAACCCAGATGCCCTTCAACAGAGGAATTTATTCGAAAAATGTGGTACATCTACACAATGGAGTACCACTCAGCTATCAAAAACAATGACTACGTTCAATTCATAGGCAAATGGAAAGAACTAGAAAATATCATCCACAGTGAGGTAATCCAATCACAGAAAAGCACACTTGATATGCTCTTGGGAGCGATGGCCTTGAAGCCCTCCATTATTGATGTTATTATTATGGTTAGCATTAAGTATGACTGGGTTCATGGAAAATCCCCAGCCAGCTGCAGAAGACTAAGACAAATGTGGTGGTCAAGATGAATAATCATATGATAACGTGTGACGTTAAGATACCCAATGTGATGACCTGTAACCTTTCTGAAAAACCAACATCCTGCTGACTAATAGATATTACAAACCTGTGAGTTTTCTGACAACCTGTCAACATCAGCCGATTCCCTGACCACACGAATATTGTGTCCTTGGCGTGGGTAAATTTTCTTACTTCTCTCCTCTCTCTGTTACCCTTTTTATGGTACAAATTCAGCATTGGGGAAAAATAAAATTATCACCTTGATATGACTCTTGTCTTGGCGTCCTTCTTCGCGTCTCTTGTCCCCCATTATCTTCCAGGTACTCAGCACCCCTCATTGACGATATGCACTCATTGATAAGTGGATATTGACCAAAACCTCAAATTACCCAAGATGCAATCTACAGATCTCAGGAAACTCAAGAAGAAGGATGACCAAAGTGCAGATGTTCCCACTCCTTCTTAAAATGGGGAACAAAAATATCCGTAGGAGGGGATATGGAGGCCAAATCTAAAGCAGAGACCGAAGGAACAGCCATTCAGAGTCTGCCCCACATGTGGCCTATATATATACAGCCACCAAAACTAGGTAAGATTGATGAAGCTAAAAAGTGCTGACTGAAAGGGACAGAATATGCATCTCCCCTGAGAGACACATCCAGAGCATGTCAAATAAAGAGGTCATTGCTGGCAGTAAACTACTGAACTGAGAACAAGACGCCCTTTATGGGAATGAGAGGAAGGATTCAAAGAGCTGAAGGGCTTGCAACACCATAAGAACAGCAATGCCAAACAAATAAACCACTAGCAAAAGAATATACATGGACTGACACAGGGGTCCAACTGCATATGTAGGAGAAAATATCCTTGTTGGGGCACCTGTGGAAGGGGAAGCCCTTGTTCTTAACAAGGTTGGACCCTGAGTGCAAGGAAATGTCCGGGAAGGGGGTTCTAAGGGGCATGGATTGGGGGACCATTCATATGGGAGAGGGCAAGGCAGGGGGGCTTATGGACCAAAAGCTGGGAAAGGGAATAACGTTTGAATAAAACATATATATCTATTAAAAAAACTGAAATTTAAAAAAAATGATACTAGTACCAAAAAATAATCAAAAAAATGTGAATAAGAAAGATATTTTAGGTTTTGGAAAAAGATGAATGCCAGGTATTTGAAAAACTGTATGACCATGTAAACACTTTAATATACTTGAGAAATTTTTTACATGTTAATGAACTGCATCTTTTTTTAAAATAGTGAATGGAAATCCAGTCCCTTCCTGGCTGTGAGGCTAGGGATCCAGATGTAGTGGAATTCATTATTTGTTGTTCCTGAACCTTTGAGTCTGCTTCTAACTCAGCTTATGCCAAGGAAACTAGGCCAAGATGATATCTAAGCCATTGACTAAACTATCTAGACTAACAATTACAGGTGAAATTCCACCTTGTAAATGGGACGATAGGAATAAAAGATACCTTTAAGGATTTAAAAAAGATGAAATGTACCCAAAAAAATCCAATAAAAAAGTTTAAAATAAAAATAACTTAGGAAATACAAAATACTGGGGTGCCATTCCACAATCATGATGTGTTTCTTCTGTGATAGCTTACAGGTTAATTTACTTCTCTATAACTGTTTTCTTATTTCAAAGTACGTAATGGCATCATCTGTGGAGTGATGGTGAGAACAAAAGCTTTGCCGAACTTGAATAATTGATCCCTCCTGAGCATGTGCTTAACATTCTAAGCACAGGGAAATTTCCTGAGGGGATTAAAAAGCAAAATCCAAACATAAAACAGGAACAAAAATGATGTAAAAACATTCTGCATGCTGGGTATGAAGGCATGTTGCAACTTTAATCAGCTTTGTAGGTATTTCTAATAAACACACAAGAAACAAAAATCCCATCACAGTCCTAGCAGTGGCATCCAACAAAGGAGAGCTGTGAGGTAGTGCCTGCTACTTCTTTCCCCAGATACCCCTGGGCCTCAGGCCTGCACCCAGTGAGCTGGATCAAGAGCAGCCAGGTTGAAATTCCTGCTGCCATGGCAGGATTCTGCAGGAACATTTCCCTTTGACAGCAAGGAACCTGTGTGGAGGAGACCTCTTGGTGAGTCCTCAAGGACTCTACGTGTCCTATTCTACAGGGAGAAGCCCTGCCAGGTCTTTGGCAAGGCCAGCCAGTTGTTTGGGGAAGTCTCTGGTCCTGTGGCAGAGGGTGAGGAATGGCAGAAAGAATGGCAGCTCCACTGAGAGCAAAGGATAACCCTTCTAGGCCTATGACCTCCTAATTAATTTATCTTTCACCGATGCCCTATTCACATTTTCTTACTATCATACAACTGTGATCTTGATGAGCAGCTGGGCTCTTGTTTTCTTAATCAGTTCTTTGTTGTCACAGACCTTTTTAACTTACTCCAGCCCCTGAGACTTATTCATACCTTCTGTATGCAGTAGGACCCTTGGTGGGACTGTCATCTCAAAAATTAGAAGGTTCTGTAATCCAAAAGATTGGACTCCAGTTTACCTCAGGCCAGGAAAGAAGTCAGCCACCATTAGTAAAAGAGCAAGGGAAAAATTACATAGGAAAAACAAGTGCCCTAATCAGAAGAAGAGATCTTCAACTTCTAAGGCCCGCACATCTGCACCCCTCTCTTCTGAGCTTTGTATAGTGATGTTGTATAACTCCAGATGGTAGTAAAAGGCAGAGTTCTTCCCAGAAAGGTCAGACATGATTTTCACTCTTACATCTCTGAGATGGGGTGGCATTATAGTACACATTCATGTTGAATTATTATAACACCTATGATAAGAAGACAGAATGAATATATCACAATGCCAAATAGACTCCCCCTGAACGTATGGACCCATTAAAATTGCGGTTCAACCTGAACTCAGGCCATTCCACTCCCGTCCCATCCTCCTGATTCTTATGTTTGCTACAAGTAAAAGATCATGGTGTAGTCCCCAATATTCTCATGCCTAGACTTGTCTATTCACGAAGAATGATATTGGAGAAGTGATGGCTATATAGTTACAATGTAGTAACAAAAGGTCCTGGTTGACATTTGCTCACTGATGTCCAATTTAATTATCTTGTTATATTTGAGAAAGGGCGGAGGTCCTACATAATATATAAAACGGACAGAAATTTATTATTTTCTATATGCCCTGTAGTTGATCCCTATGTTCCCAAGTAAAAGGAGTTTTTATTGAAAAAAATAGGATTATAAACCATTGATTTTGTGAAATACATGGATATGTAAATGGAAACAAGGTCGGCTTTCTAGGACTGCACAGTAAGCAAATATTTCCAGGTTTTAAACACTCAGAGGTATAGAAGAAATATGTTGCCCTCCAGAAAAAGGGAAAAGCTTAGGAATCGAAATACATGTCACATGCATTGTCTCGAGTAGTAGATTTACTTTTAAGAAAAATCTCCCTCCTCCTTGGTCCCTAGAGATTTGGGTGCTAAGAAAAATCTGTTCTCCAATTCAGGGTTGTAAGCAACCCTCCCCAGCAAAAGCATTGTTGACTTCTAATGAAGCAGAGAGACATATGTAGCATTGAAATAGAGGTTGCCAAATGGTATTCCCAGTGACACATGAGAGACTGGAGGAAAGGGTCCCCACAGAAATTCATCAGTTTGGGGAGAGCTGTTTAGTAGGTAGACCATAGAACTTTCCAGTCACATCATCAGTAAGCCCCTCACTGGACAATCTATTGTATCTAAGAGATCCCTAGAATCTTCTGTGATGTCACCAGTGTTGTGGTGACACCAACTGCCTTTGGGATATTACTTCAGTTCCCTTTGGGTTCACAAGCAGGCATGTTTCGCCAGCTGCTCAGGCTATTTCGGAAGGAAAGTGTTGATCAAGGAGAGACCGCACCAGGTCAGAGGGAAGCTGACCCCCTCTCTAGTGAAACAGGAAGGAGGAAATCATTCTGGGGAAGGCTTGGTGAGTCGTGGGCAGAGTTGGGGAACATCCTCAAGGAGGTAGGTTTCAGATGTGCCTTCTAAGTCTAGGCCTTACAAGCAGGAGCCTTGGGATTTCTCAAAGGCAAACCAAGATTCAGGAGGTCCTGATCTTTAATTTGAGAGAAAGCCATAAAGTTGTAAGACTTCAGTGTCTTTTCTTGAAGCTTTTTAACTGTGAGTGTCAAAGATTGGCAGGAGGAGGCACTGTGAGATTAACAATGTGACCATCCATGTTTCGGAGTTGAAGCACTTCATCCTCTAGATTACTGTACGTTACATAAGTCTCTGATGGAGAGAACAAAGAAGGATGCACCCCTAGTCATGAATTGAGTTCTCAGACACTTTGGGCTGGACCACACTTGGTTAGAGCTTGATGGTGCTAAGCATTATGAAGTCATTATGAAATCCAGGATTATCTGCTACACATCTGATATGAGATAACAATGTCGCAGATGTTTATGTCTCAGTCAGATTATAAGTTTCAGTGCCGTTGGTTGTGTAATAGTGAGTGTGGCACGTGTATGGCATTAGAGATTGGGAAGAGGGACATATCTTAAGAATCAACCTTTAAGAAAGCTTTTCTGCTCTTTCAGGGATTCACCCAGTCTCTACCATTTCCCCTTCCTCCACCTCCTTTTCGGATTCAGAATGATCTATTCTGCTCATTGGTTCAAATATGCAAATTCACTTGTGTTTATCTATCTACAGGTTTTGGTAGGAAGGCATCATCCCAAAATGTCATCAGTCAGCAAGAGGAGTGTCTAAAGGAACTGGAGGAACTCAAATTTGAAATCCAGAAGTGTCAATTCGAGAGGGATGAACTTTATCAAATCCTGGATCATTATATCTATGATGAGTGGGACCACAGGTAGTCATTATGCCCAGTAACCTGTTCACTGTCTTGTGCTCTCTCTCTACTACCTCAAGATTTACTCATAGCACGAGAAAGTTTCACCTCTCATCCTGGATTTTAAGGAGATTTGGCATGCATTAGCTTGTGAGATAAGCTACGTGCTGTGTGTTTAAGGTCAACCTCTTTTGTACTTGACCCTGAGCCTCCTGGATTAGTCTTGGTCCTATCAACATCTGGAAGGACCTGGTCACACTTGCTGCAACTGTGTGTGTGAATGAAATGCCTGCACGTCATCACTCTTTCCTCTGAATTTATTCATTATACACTGATTTTATGGCACCTCCATGAATGTAGTTGGCATTCTAAATGTGTTTGGATATGGGTTGCTATGTATGTATGTGGATGTATATGTGGTGTTTTACTCAGGATCAGGAGGTCTGGGACCTTTGATGGGGTCTGAGGATTTGTTTGATCAACACTTTGCAGGTCATGATAGTGATGAGTATGTGGAGGCCCACACTGATCAAAAGAGCACTTTGCTCATTCTGTATACCTTGGTGGCACCCAGGACTCTCCCGAGGGGAGGAGGTGCTATAAATCCTCTTCCCTGTCAAACTTAGTTATGCCCTCTGGGAATTCATGTAACGATAGAAACCAAGGATTGAGTATACCTGCTTTCAAAACAAGAGAAATGTCATCACAGCTTTCTCTTGGGCCCAAAGCTGTGCACAGACTGGAGGAATCTTCTTCCTAAACTAGTGAATTCCATCATGCTCAGCTGGCCAGCTCTTGAAGGTCAGGTCCCTCCAACTGGTACCGTGGCTCTGTTGTCCTGTGCCCAGGATAATAAACTTAAGCAGTACAAATACTTTGAAGTAGCAAGTATGTGGTACATACTGAGTTTAAGTAATAGAACAGTCTGATTTTACCTAATTTGTTTCACCTGCTTTGATCTTTAGTTTTTTATTTTTTTAACTATCCAGGGATGATTTATTGTGACCTAGAAATGGTCACTGTGGTCTTGACCGTTGTTATTCCCAAACAGGCAGCTCTCAGGCTCTGTCCCCTCCTATATAGTGAGTCTTTGCAGAACCATATCTCTCAGGATTCCAAGGAGTCCTTATTTCAAAACAAATGTTTGCTTATTAACATATTAATATTTTCTGTGGATTGAGTCTCACTGTTGGGCTTTGGTCTGGTTTTTGAGTTTGCCACTTTCTTCCCTTCCACCATTCCTTGAATTTGAACTTTTTTATTATATATTTTTTATTTACATTTCACCTAATTCTGAAATCATGAGTTCAGATGGTTATTTGTTCCTTTGGCCATGACCTAACCCAGGCTGCACGTCGAATTGCCAGTCCTTCAATCCGAACATGAGATGAGAATGATGGCTATGCAAATGATGACCAACTCAATAAGTGATGCCATGGAGAGGTACAAGGAGCTCATACAAGTGAACAGTTCCTACCGGTGAGTCGTTGACAGAGATGAGAACCCAGCACTAGACAGGGAATGCTCCTGTCCTGTATGACATTGAACCAAAGTCAGGGCTCTGGTTCTGTAGTGTCTGACTCTTAACAAGAAGCCTGCCTCCTGGCAGGAGTCTTGGATTTGTAGCTCTTGGACTCAGTTGTCCTACATGTGAGGGGTGTAGAAGACCCTCCAATTGTTATTTTCCCCGTTAAAGATCCTCTAGATAGAAAAGGTTTGCACCATGATGGGAATATCAATCAACTCTGAATCTCTAGGACTCTGACAGGAGATTTAAAGATCTGTGATCCATGAGAAACACATGGAAAGATTGTACAGCTATTGGTTCTTCAACTAACCTTCAGAGGGGCTTTCCCCAAACGTGAATATTGTTTCACCATACCATGGTCATACGAGCTCCCTTATGGTCCATCTCTTCTTCCTTGATTTATATAAACTGTCTTAGTGTCAGGATTTTCAGAAGTACTTTGATTCATGTGGAATGTGGATTCTGGATTTGATCTCCTCTAATTGGTGCTAACTTGTATAGTGTGGCTCTATTCTGGGGATTTCTAAGGATGAGGACCCTTGAAGGGATTATTGGACTTGGAGGAGTGACAGGCAAATAGAAGCTGGCTGGGATTTACCATTTTTTGTTTGTGGTTCAGCATCAGGCAATCCCAGCTCCTACGTGAACAAGCTCAATTGAAGAACAATATACAGATTTTGCTGAATGAGAAGAGAGAACTGCTGGTGGAGCAGACTGAACTGCCAGCATCCTCTGTGGAGACAAAGAGGTTCTGTGAAGAGGCCGGAATGAACATCTGTGACCCCAGAGCCACACAACAGCAGGTAGGGTTAGGGCTCAGGGTCAGGTTGTCCTCAGGTCTTACCATAAATATAGACAAACCAATGTAACTGTCTATTGACTGATCCATGTCCTGACCTAGGTCTCATCCAAGTGTTCATTCATGTGATGGTTTACAAGGCTTTCTGTGGAGATAGCCCCTTTTCAAGAAACTGCATGTTTGGAAAGCAAATGCTCCTGCTCTTCGAGAATCTGCAGTTTATTAAGGGAGATAGGTTGATCACACAGCACAGCACTACATGCCATTATGTATGGAGGGTGCTATGTGGGAGCCCCTGTTTATACTAGAACAGGGCTTTGAGGGATGAAGCAAAAGCCCAGAGCCCATTTTCTTTACAGGGATCGTGTGAGACTCAGGAAGTAAGTAGTTTTCAAGGAGGAGAGCCTGGTGGAAATGCCAAAGAAATGGTTCTCATTGTCATTTGTGGTGGCTTTTTTTCTTCCTCCCCTCATGTCCCTGTATATGAAGATGGTGACTTCATGCTTCATAGATCTTGGGTAACTACAGAGCCTGTGTATCAGCATGTCAGTCCTGTCTTATTTGAGTGCTCCTGGAAGTTCATAACTGGGCCTTACAACCTGAAGCTGGTTAGAAGAGCAAGGATGTGGAAAAGGTTTCTCAAAGGCTGAGGGTTGGCATGAGAGACTTGAGACTTCAAGAACAAAGTTATCCGTATGTACCCCCAATTCTCACCAAGAAAGGTGCATTGCTGTGCTGACCTGCATCTTAGGGAGCATGCGGGGAGGCCAGTTCATGACATGCAGTTTTGTCCAGTCATTATCTAACTTAGTCCTTTAAGCCTAGGTCTCTCAACAAACATGAAGCTTCCTGTTTTGTGCTGGCCAGCAGTCTTTGCATCATTCGTCCAGTTCCAAGTGGAGCCCCCTCTCTTATTTGTCTCAACACATTCTTAAACCATTCAGCTATTTTAAAAATAAGGATTAGATTTCTTCACTTTACCTGAACAGAGTTATCCCCCGGGAAGATTCTGGATTGTCTTATTGGCTTCACCATGATCTTGCATGGAATCCTAGAGTGCAACCCTCTGCTGACATTGCTTTGCTGACTATATCATGGGCACTGCATTCTTTCAGGATAGATTCCCTCTCAATATTGTACACAGTGCTGCATTTCAGAAAATTCACTGTATGCTATTTATTTAGCCTTTTTCTGACTGAAACTGAGGTTGTTTTAATATTACAGGAACTCTAATGTGATGAAATGTTCCTGGGAACTGACCGTGAGTTACTGTCTTCTCTGATGCTTCCAAAGTCTTCTATGAAGAAAACAGGGTAGTTTTAGTGAGGGGCCTATGATGAGTCAGCATAGAGCTCGATGGAGTCTTTTCCTAGAAATCTCTCTCTTGGGGATTTGATGTTGTGTTGTTTAGGCTATCTGTGCAGAACATGTCACTTACTTGTCAGACCAGCAAGTATCTGCATAGAAAGGTTTCCTGAAGTGGAAATGAGTACAGGCCAGGGCAGCACAGCCTGCTTGAGTCTAAGAGACTTGTACACAGCATTGTTCCCGCTAATTCCTCACTCAACAGGAAATGTGCTACATAAGAGCAAAGTTTTCATTTGTGCATGCGAGTGAGTATCTGTGTATGTCTGTGTGTCTGTGTGTGTGTTTGTGTGTGTGTGTGTTTGGTGTGTGTGTGGGTATATGTGTGTGTGTGTGTGTGTGTGTGTGTTTGCAGTAGTGAACGTGTGTTTCCCTCTATTTCCAAGTTTCATGAGAAAAGTACTCTAAGCGTTCACTTTACATCCATGAAACATGAAATAGACCTGCCCAGTCATTTGGCATCTCCATCTAGCTCTGTGCGGCAAAAGGACGCTTAAATTACTAATTTATTCTGTTTCCAAAAATTTCAGAACAGAATTATCTTGTGAAGTCTGGGGGAGGAGTGGAAATATGTTCAAGTGAGTCATGTTTCACAGGGGTAACAAATGGTACAGGCCTAGAGCTTGCAGGTCCCTTTTTGTTATGGTGTAGAAGCAGGACAATAAAATCCTTTAGAAATGCAACCCCCAAAACGAGGACACAAAAACACCTGTAAAGTTAGATTTTCAAGTGATTAGGGGCAAAACTACTGATCTGCATTGAAATCCTTTGGAGCACATCAAAGGAAAGGAGTACTGGGAGGTAAGGGCAAGGCTTCTCTAGAAAAATCCATGAGTTTATGTTGCTTCTCTGTTCTTTGTGAATTGTGAAAGCCCACTGGAAGGTTATGTCACTCACTGTGTCTTATCCAAGGTTGCTTTCCACATTGCTTGCTACCATTTCTTTCGAGCTGCCTTGGCACAATACAACTTCCCCTGGGAGTTTGGCTTGGATTTTATTCATTGAGAATTTGAGTTGCTTGGAATTGTATCGTCATCCAGAAAAAGTCCCATAGCTATGCTGTGGTGCAAGAACAGGGCAGTTCCAGGAACCCCTTTAGGTGCACAGATAATCCAAAGCGCTCCTCTATGTTATCTGTGTAGCATTCTGCAAGTGCTGTCGATCAACATCATTTTCTCTCAGTTAATTTCAGCCTCAATGGAGTTAGGAGAAATGATGAAATTCAGATGGGTCTGGGAGTGTAAGAACAGGTAGCCCTATGAGAAGCCATGTTCAGAAAGTGGAACAGAAGTTTTAGTTAACCCAGTGATTCCACAACAAGGAGTAGGTTTTGCCATTGCAACTAGGGAGCATCAATGTTGTAGTGGTCCCAGAGTAACCTTGAAGGAGAATCTATCCAGACGTCCATCAGCCAAGGAGTAAAAGTGTACATACGATGGAGCCCTTCCATAGATTCTGATTCAGTGTGAGATAATCCATGCAAGCTTTTACTTACGTATTCAAATTATCTGTGGAACAATCACATTATGGGGAGAAAATTTGTTGATTTGGATCCTGGTTATGGAGATTTCCTATGATTCTAGCTTTGGGCATGAAGTCACTCAGGCTATGGTAAAGACAGCTCCGATTAGAAGAAGTTGCACACTTTGGGGAAAGTCTGAAAGAGTGAACAAGAACAAGAGTCTAGTCCACCACCAACATATGATCCTTTGCTGAGCAACAAGACTGCTCTACACAGCCTTTGGGACTTGCTAAGCCAGATTGTTAATGGGGAAAGAACCCTGAGTCTATGACGGTTTATGGGAGGACAGCACATCACTGACTGAGCTGTCTATAGGTCTGGCCACTATGTACATATCCCACTCAACATTTGTTTTTATGCCTCCAGCGAATCCTGGGGAATCTTTACATTAAGCATTAATGTTCAGGTAGGAACAGAGGCTGGAAGAAGCCATTTGAATATCCTTCCCTATATAAATACCCTTTTTGGGTGGATGACCACCCCACCTGGATTTCAGCCTCAGGCAGTTAAAGAGCTACTCAGAGTATAGTTCTGGTACAGTTCATGTGAATTTTGCCCATGAAACAATATATATGATCCTCTGGATTTCTTGCTATGTTCTACTCCTTTCTTCCTGTGATCTCTCCGGAAAGATCTGAGGACATTTTCTCTTCTGTCCTCTCACAAATTGCCTTACACTAGCCATAGACTTACAGGGGTGCTGTTCTGTTTCTACATCACAATCACCTTTAATGTCCATGTGTACGCTGGGAAGATTTGCATGGAGCACATTCTAAGTGATTACAGGATCTGTCCGGTGAGCATGAATTTGAAGTGAGATGGCTTCTCTGTGTATTTGCAGATACAGTGGTTACAAATGGAAACTAGACGGGTTCCTTCAGTGCTAACATAATCAGAAATTTCACCTCAATTCTGGGCATGTTCTCCAGAAGGAATCCACATGGTATTCTAGGTTGCTCATACCTCTCTTGAACTCAGATTCAGACATAGCTACAATGTTGTTATTCAATGTCATATACCTGGACCAGTGGGAAAAAATGCTCATTTTTCTCTTAATCCCAGTACAGTGCATAGTCCACAGTTCAAATTTTAGCAGTTTGAAAGGTGAGATATAAATCCAAGCCCAGGTACTCTAGGACACTTGGGGATGCAGGGACTGACCTCAGCTGACAGGTCATGCTGGATTGTCCAACTGAATAGTGCTGATGTAAGAGGGAGAGCTGAATTGACAACCACTCACTAAACCTTTTTCCCTTGCTCTACTAGGTCTGAAATTCTCCAGCAGAAACTCGAACAAGACACAGACCAGGACAAGATCTCCCTTGGAGAGAAGAACTACAGGAGGAGAACTAATTGTGCACAGCAAATACACCACTATTGCATCTCATCTATAATGTCCATAGCAATTGAGGACTGCATTTTCCTCCTTTAGTTTGATTTCTTTGGATTGAATACGCTGTATTTTCACCTTGCCTCTCTCCAGCAAGTGTACACTTTTGGAGGGACCCAGAGAAGTGCTGATGCACATCAATCAAGAGCCTCTGTTCATCCAGAAAGACTGTGCACGTTTAAATTTGTACTTGTCCTGATGAGTCATCCAGAAGAGTTTCATGGAGATCAGTTCACAATATTGGAAAGACTTTGTGACAAAGTCTGTAATATCATTTATATTCAGTATTGGTAGGCTTTTTCTTTAATACCCCCACTCCAACAAAACAGACCTACTTCCACTCCTCTTGAAAAGATCATTACCATCACTAACTGCTTGTCTACTATGTCTCCAAGGCAAGCCACAGGTTATAAGTCTATTCTGCAAAAGGAGCAGCAAAAAATGCTTAGTGCAATTCCTCTATTTAAAGTTTGGTTAATTTTTAATTGTTTTGGTTATTTGGTTTTCCTTCTATTCATTTGAAGATTTGTTATTTACGTGTTGTTGTTTTGTTCATTTGCTTTTCTATTTTGATAAGGATATAGACTGTATATATTGACTACCTGCATCTGGTTACTATCAAGTAAATTGGATGTATTCTGGTCAATAAAGGAGTAATCTCAAACTCTTCACTCTTAAGAACCTTCTTTATTGATCATTAGTGTCAACATCTGAAGTCCCACAGCTATCAGGGAGGGATGGATCTCTGCTTTCTCATGGGGACTGGGCATCAAATCACTTCCCAGTCAGACTGAGATTCACAGGCATTTATACAGTCACTGTGCACTGTGTTTCCAACTCTGAATTTCAACTTCATCATGCATACATTACCCACTGTGTATGCTTGCTGTCAAATATATAGTTACCTCTAAATTATACTCTGTCGATGACAGTTTTGACCAAATTAATAGGATAAACATTAATTTTTCTGTAACACCTCCCAGGACATATAAACATGGTATAAGGTAGTTTAAAGCCATCGGGAATCCTGCACCCAAATCCTGGGGCAGAAAATGCTGAACACCCAGGAATGCAGTTAATCCTGAGACCACAGGACAGAAAGCCACTTCTGACCAGCTCTGCCCACATCTCTGACCCAATATTAATCTGCATGATGCCTCTGGAAACAGGAATAGAGGAGCAGTCAGTGGCAGGAACCTGCTTGGTTCAGCCTGGGCCCAGAACCTACCGGGGCCGTGAGCATATTTGAAGAAAACCAGAGGCATACAATTCTCTGTTTCCTGACTGTGGCTTTTTTTGATTCGAAGCTCAAAATACCATTTTGTTGTTGTTGATTTTTAGTTGGATATTTTTCATTTCGAATTCAAATGTTATTCCTTCCTTGTTTTCCAGAAATAAGTCTGAATACCATCGCCCTCCATCTCTAATATCAAAGTATTCCCTTCACCACCCATCCACTTTCCCAGCCTAGGCAGGACTAAGAGCTGCTCATTCCATTTGTGCCCAAGAAGACCATCCTCTGATACACATGCAGATGGAGCCATGGCACAGTCCCTGTATAGTGATTGGGTAGTGGTTTAGTCTCTGGGAACTCTGCTTGGCAGGCATGGTTGTTCTTATGGGGTTGCAAGTCCCTTCAGCTCTTTCAATCTTTCTCTAATTCCTCCAACTGAGGTCCAGTTCTCAGTTCAATGGTTTGCTGCTAGCATTCACCAGATATTTGTCATGATCTGGCTGTGCCTATCAGGAGACATCTATTTTCAGTTCCTGTCAGCAATGCATCTCTTACCTTCATCCACCTTATCTAGTTTGAAGGCTGTATATGTGTATAGGCCACTCGTGGGGTAGACTCTAAATGGCCATTCCTCCAGGCTCTGTTCTAAATTTTGCCTCCCTATCCCTTCAATAAGGATTCTTCTTCTCCTTTAAAGGAAGGAGTGAAGCATCAGCATTTTGGTCATCCTTCCTCAATTTCATTTGGTCTGTGAATCTTGGAGGAATCGAGCATTTGTGCTAATATCCACTTATCAATGAGTGCATACCATGTGTGTGTTTCTGTGATTGGGTTAACTCACTCAGGAGGATATTTTCTAGTTCATTCTATCTGCCTATGAATGTCATGAAGTCATTGTTTTTGATATCTCTGTAGTACTCCATTGTGTAGATGTACCACACTTTCTGTTTCCATTCCTCTTTTGAAGGGCATCTGGGATCTTTTCATTTTCTGACTATTATAAATAAGGCTGCTATGAACATAGTGGAGCGTGTGCCCTGTTGTATGTTGGAGCATCATTTGAGTATATGTGCAAGAGAGGTATAGCTGGGTCCTCAGCTAGTGCAATGTCTAATTTTCTGAGGAACCTCCAGACTGATATCCAGAATGGTTGTACCAGTCTGCAATCTCACCAACAATGGAGGAGTGTTCCTCTTTCTCACATCTGTGCAAGGATCTTCTATAGCCTGAGTGTTTGATCTTAGCCATTCAGACTGTTGTGAGGTGGAATCTCAGGGTTGTTTTGATTTCCATTTCCCTTATAACTAAAGATGTTAAACATTTCTTTTGGTGCTTCTCAGCCACTCCATATTCCTCAGCTATGAATTCTTTGTTTAGCTCTGCACTGCAATTTTTAATAGGGTTATTAGTCTCCCTGCAGTCCAACTTCATGAGTTCTTTGTATATTTTGGATATTAGCCCTCTATCAGTTGTAGGATTAGTAAAGGTCTTTTCCAAATCTGTTGGTTGCTGTTTTGTCCTAACCACAGTGTCCTTTGTCTTACAGAAGCTTTGTAGCTTTATGAGGTCCCATTTGTCTATTCTTGATCTTAGAGCATAAGCCATTCGTGTTTTGTTCAGGAAATTTTTTCCAGTGTCCATGTGTTCAAGATTCTTCCCCGCTTTTGCTTCTATTAGTTTGAGTGATCTGGTTTGATGTAGAGGTCCTTGATCCACCTGGACTTAAGCTTTACACAGGGCAATAAGAAGGAGATGATTTGTAGTCCTCCATATGCTGCCCTCCAGTTGAACCAGCACCATTTGCTGAAAATGCTATCCTTTTTCCATTGGATGGTTTTGTGCCCTTTGTCAAAAATCAAGTGACCATAGGTGTGTGGGTTCATTTCTGGGTCTGCAGTTCTATTCCACTGGTCTATCTTCCTGTCTCTGTACCAATACCACACAGTTTTTATCACTCATGCTCTGTAAACTGCTTGAGTTCAGGGATGTTGATTTCCAGGGAAGTCCTTTTATTGTTGAGGATTGTTTTAGCTATCCTGCGTTACTTGTTATTCCAAATTAATTTGCAAATTGTTCTGTCTAACCTTATGAATAATTGGATTGGAATTTTGATGGGGATTGCATTGAATCTGTAGGTCACTTTGGGGAAAATGGCCATTTTTACTCTCTTCATCCTGCCGACCCGTGAGCATGGGAGATGTTTCCATCTTCTGAGACCTTCTTCAATTTCTTTCTTCAGACACTGGAAGTTCTTGTCACACAGATGTTTCACTTGCTTGACAAAAGTCACACTGAGGTATTTTTATATGATTTGGGACTATTATGAAAGGTGTCATTTCCCGAATTTCTTTCTCAGCTTGTTTATCTTTTGTGTAGAGGAAGGGTACTGATTTGTTTGAGTTAATTTTATACCCAACCACTTTGCTGACGTTGTTTATCTGGCTTAGGAGTTCTCTGGTGTAACTTTTGGGGTGTCCCATGTATACTACCCTATCCTCTGCAACAGTGATATTTTGACTTCTTCCTTTCCAATCTGTATCCCTTGACCTCCTCTTGTTGTCTGAGTTCTGGCTAATGCTGGGGACAACATACAATGGAGACATCTCAGTAGCCCGCAGTAGCTTTTTGTAAAAACTGGTTGTTTCCATTTCTCCAAACCTTAGCCCTGGACAACGGCTGTATAGATTTCATTTGTGTGTGACTGCCTATCAGTTGGCCATGGTGTGCACAAGTATTCTATTATGTCTGACTTTCCCACGTCTTTGTCCTTCTGCTCTGGTGAATTCTGTGAAACTAGATTTTCCTTGAGGTTATGATTCTTAGACAATTGGAAATTGATGCATAGGGGCACAGAACAACACAGCCCTAGTGGCCCAGGTGCATACTGTGTGTTTTCATCTTGGAAAAAAATGTAATAACTGCAAAATTGTAGTTCCAGATTAGGGTTTGATTTGCAAAGACAGCTTGAAGAAAATAAGAGAAAATGAATTAGTGCCAACATTGGGACCCTAAGAAAGGAAAAAGTTATTGAAGTTAGGAAGTAAGTTTTACATAATATTATAGACTGGTTAAGGAAGTATAGAATATATAAAATAATATACTAGTAAACTAAGTCTAACTACTGGAACCCTTATGAGTGTCATTGTGTGCAAGGAACAGAACGCTAGTGGAATTAGTGTGCTAAGGGTTACCTTGATTCTTTCTGGCCACTGCCTGGCAGTTTTGCCTATGTCATTTATCATTAGAGTGTCACAGGAAAATGCAATTAGCTGATCTCTGAGCTTTGGACTCTGAAGTATAAAAGTAAATGGTTAAAGTTTAAATCATGATAAGTTTACAATTATTATTATTATATTGGCCACAGGCCTGAGTATAGGGGAAGCCTGAAACTTTGGGGAACAATTGCAATTCTTAGTTCTTGATGGGATGTAGTCATTCTTTGCATTTGATTTGGCAATGATTATAAAATGTCTTTTTTCTACCTGCTTTTGGATTATTAATAAAGGACTGGGGCAAGAGAAAGGCTACAGAACATGTGAAGAGTAAATGAGAGAGAGCATGAGGGAGTGAAGGAGAGAGTACATGACTGAGCTAATGTAAGGACAAATGTGAGAGCGAATGAGACAGCATGAGGAGAGCATGTGAAGAGTGAGTAGAGAAAGAACGTGATAGTGAATGAGCGAGCTAATGAGAGAGCGAGTCTGAGAACAAACGTGAAAGCCAGGGAGAGAGCATGAGGAGAGCATGTGAGAATGAGTGAGGAGAGAATGTGAGGTGTGTGTGAAGACTGTGTGTGTACGTGACAGGAGAGTGCATGTGGTGTGTGTGAGATATGTAGGAGGTGTGTATGAAGACTGTGTGTGTGAGTGACAGGAGAGTGCATGTGGTATGTGTGAGATATGTGTGAGGTGTGTATGAAGATTGTGTGTGTGCGTGACAGGAGAGTGCATGTGGTGTGTGTGAGATATGTGTGAGGTGTATGTAAAGACTGTGTGTGTGCGTGACAGGAGACTGCATGTGGTGTGTGTGAGATATGTGTGAGGTGTGTGTGAAGACTGTGTGTGCGTGACAGGAGAGTGCATGTGGTGTGTGTGAGATATGTGTGAGGTGTATATGAAGACTGTGTGTGTGCGTGACAGGAGAGTGCATACGGTGTGTGTGAGATATGTGTTAGGTGTGTGTGAATACTGTGTGTGTGCGTGACAGGAGAGTGCATGTGGTGTGTGTGAGATATGTATGAGGTGTGTATGAAGAGTGTGTGTGCGTGACAGGAGAGTGCATGTGGTGTGTGTGAGATATGTGTGAGGTGTGTATGAGACTCTGTATGTGAGTGACAAGAGAGTGCATGTGGTGTGTGTGAGATATGTAGGAGGTTTGTGTGAAGACTGTGTGTGTGCGTGACAGGAGAGTGCATGTGGTGTGTGTGAGATATGTGTGAGGTGTGTATGAAGATTGTGTGTGTGCGTGACAGGAGAGTGCATGTGGTATGTGTGAGATATGTGTGAGGTGTGTATGAAGACTGTGTGTGAGTGACAGGAGAGTGCATGTGGTGTGTGTGAGATATGTGTGAGGTGTGTATGAAGACTGTGTGTGTGAGTGACAGGAGAGTGCATGTGGTGTGTGTGAGATATGTGTGAGGTGTGTGTGAAGACTGTGTGTGTGCGTGACAGGAGAGTGCATGTGGTGTGTGTGAGATGTGTGTGAGGTGTGTATGAAGACTGTGTGTGTGAGTGACAAGAGAGTGCATGTGGTGTGTGTGAGATATGTGTGAGGTGTATATGAAGACTGTGTGTGTGCGTGACTGGAGAGTGCATGTGCTGTGTGTGAGATATGTGTGAGGTGTGTATGAAGATTGTGTGTGTGCGTGACAGGAGAGTGCATGTGGTATGTGTGAGATATGTGTGAGGTGTGTATGAAGACTGTGTGTGAGTGACAGGAGAGTGCATGTGGTGTGTGTGAGATATGTGTGAGGTGTGTATGAAGACTGTGTGTGTGAGTGACAGGAGAGTGCATGTGGTGTGTGTGAGATATGTGTGAGGTGTGTGTGAAGACTGTGTGTGTGCGTGACAGGAGAGTGCATGTGGTGTGTGTGAGATATGTGTGAGGTGTATATGAAGACTGTGTGTGTGCGTGACTGGAGAGTGCATGTGCTGTGTGTGAGATATGTGTGAGGTGTGTGTGAAGACTGTGTGTGTGCGTGACAGGAGAGTGCATGTGGTGTGTGTGAGATATGTGTGAGGTGTGTGTGAAGACTGTGTGTGTGCGTGACAGGAGAGTGCATGTGGTGTGTGTGTGATATGTGTGAGGTGTATATGAAGACTGTGTGTGTGCGTGACAGGAGAGTGCATGTGGTGTGTGTGAGATATGTGTGAGGTGTGTGTGAATACTGTGTGTGTGCGTGACAGGAGAGTGCATGTGGTATGTGTGAGATATGTATGAGGTGTGTATGAAGAGTGTGTGTGTGCGTGACGGGAGAGTGCATGTGGTGTGTGTGAGATATGTGTGAGGTGTGTGTGAAGACTGTGTGTGTGAGTGACAAGGGAGTGCATGTGGTGTGTGTGAGATATGTAGGAGGTGTGTGTGAAGACTGTGTGTGTGCATGACAGGAGAGTGCATGTGGTGTGTGTGAGATATGTGTGAGGTGTGTATGAAGATTGTGTGTGTGCGTGACAGGAGAGTGCATGTGGTGTGTGTGAGATATGTGTGAGGTGTGTATGAAGATTGTGTGTGTGCGTGACAGGAGAGTGCATGTGGTGTGTGTGAGATATGTGTGAGGTGTATATGAAGACTGTGTGTGTGCGTGACAGGAGAGTGCATGTGGTGTGTGTGAGATATGGGTGAGGTGTGTATGAAGACTGTGTGTGTGCGTGACAAGAGAGTGCATGTGGTGTGTGTGAGATATGTGTGAGGTGTGTATGAAGACTGTGTGTGAGTGACAAGAGAGTGCATGTGGTGTGTGTGAGATATGTGTGAGGTGTATATGAAGACTGTGTGTGTGCGTGACCGGAGAGTGCATGTGGTATGTGTGAGATATGTGAGAGGTGTGTGTGAAGACTGTGTGTGTGCGTGACAGGAGAGTGCATGTGGTGTGTGTGAGATATGTGTGAGGGGTATATGAAGACTGTGTGTGTGCGTGACAGGAGAGTGCATGCGGTGTGTGTGAGATATGTGTGAGGTGTGTGTGAAGACTGTGTGTGTGTGTGACAGGAGAGTACATGTGGTGTGTGTGAGATATGTGTGAGGTGTGTATGAAGACTGTGTGTGTGAGTGACAAGAGAGTGCATGTGGTGTGTGTGAGATATGTATGAGGTGTGTGTGAAGACTGTGTGTGTGAGTGACAGGAGAGTGCATGTGGTGTGTGTGAGATATGTGTGAGGTGTGTATGAAGACTGTGTGTGTGAGTGACAGGTGAGTGCATGTGGTGTGTGTGAGATATGTGTGAGGTGTGTATGAAGACTGTGTGTGTGAGTGACAGGAGAGTGCATGTGGTGTGTGTGAGATATGTGTGATGTGTGTATGAAGTGTGTGTGTGTGCGTGAAAGGATAATGAACAGACATGTGAATGATTGTGGAAGTTTGAGAAAAGAAAACTGCAATAAAAAAGGCAGAGTGCACAAAAGAATGCAGAGTGTGTGCAGCCTCAAGCTGAGAGAGAGAGAGAGAGACAGAGACAGAGACAGAGAGAGACAAAGAGAGACAGAGAGAGATAGAGAGAGAGAGAGAATAACTTCAAGCCTTGAAGTTGCCTGTCAGTTTGAACCCAAAGAGTCGTCTGTGGATATGTATTATGCGCCTTCCAGATATTCCTGCTTCCAGGTGAGAACTCTGATCCTGTGACCGAGGGCCAGGAAAGTCTGACAGAATGGCTGCAACCCTGAGGGCAGAGGATAAATCTTTTAGGTCTATGACCTCCTAATTTATCTTTTCACCTGAAGACTTATTATTAAATTTTCTTACTGGGATACAACTATGGTCCTGGTGAGCGTCTTGTCTCTTGGATACTTAATCATTTCTTCGTTGTCACAGACTGTTTGAGCTTACTCCAGTCACTGGGAGTTATTCACACTTTCAAATTTGCTGAACTTTTCAGATTTCTACCATTTGTGGCAAACTGAGTGACAAAAGCAATGAATGTTGAGCACTTCCCTGGGGTCCAGTGCATATGGAGCTATGGGTGTATGGAAATGGTAAGTCCCTAGGAGTTACTCTAAGAAAGTAGGACTGTGCTCTTAGGACCCCTGCGAGACCTCACTTCACTTTGCCAGCTTTGTGGGCTTCTACACTGCTGGTCTGAGAAGAACTGAAAACTAATGGAATAGATGTGTAGCCTCCCATTACCTTTGTCATTGTTAGGATATTAGTAGGAGCGGTTTGATTGAAATATACTCTCAGGAATATTAACAAAACCATTGCCTCTTGAGTACCATCTGGATGAAGTACCAAGTTCACAGACAGTTATTCACAAACTTCTCAAAGCCAGCAAACTGGAGCATGAAGAAAGCCAAGTCCAAGGCATTCAAAACCAGCATCCTCAACAATGCCCCCAGGAAAGGCTTTGGTAAAAGACGGGAGGTACTGAGACAGTTGGCCCTCATACACTCAGAGAAGACTGTGCCAGGAGGATTGGGGAAGGATTGTGGGAGAGAGTAATTAGGTATCAGTAGTCAGTGAGCAGAACGTAAATTGAAAAAGAAAAAATATATAAATAGAAATAAAATAAAGGTCTTTAACAAAATGGGACACAATGTATTGCTGAACTAACTCTACTGTGTTTACACTTGCACATTCTTTAACATCTAGAGAGACTAG
Source organism: Rattus norvegicus (assembly GCF_021556685.1). Taxonomy (NCBI): domain Eukaryota; kingdom Metazoa; phylum Chordata; class Mammalia; order Rodentia; family Muridae; genus Rattus; species Rattus norvegicus. The sequence goes on from NC_141542.1 coordinate 25,566,373, forward strand.
ATGTGATAAAGTAGGATGCCCTTGTCGTTTATATTTACTATGTACACAGCAAAGATAAATGAAGTGGATAACATGCAGATCACAGATCCATTGTTCCCTCGCATCTATGTGACTCTGCTTCCCTTTTCAAAACTGTGGAAGCCTCTGCTCATCCAGTTCTCAGGGCTCAAGGAAAATGAAGTCCCCTATGATCTCTGCCAAGTGCTCTTGTGTTCCCAAAATTACTCTGCCTCAGGCTGCAGAGGCACTGAAGGGCCAGCCTTCACCTTCAAGGTGCAACCACTCTTTTAGTCTTTCCAGGCTCTCTGTTACTCAACTGAAGGTTTCAGCAGAGGCCTTTCATCTCAATAACAGAAGCTTACCTAATCCAAAACATTGGGAAGCCATCCTACACTCCTGATTGCCTGCTTACCTGAGACCAAAGAACATAGCTCTCTTCTTTATGCCTGTTTCCCTGATTTGAAAGTAAATATTGTGTTCATCTGTGGCATCGTTGGTAAGAATAAAATCCTTAACATGAATAACAGGACCATGTAATGCATGGCTTTACATTCTATATACATATTGAATAGCTAGAGGGAATTACCAAAGAAAACAATAAGAATCCTAACAACAATTACAGAAATTATGAAATGAAATAAAACAAAAACAAAAGCAAAAACAAAAATACCTTGTGGGTGCTGGTATTAAAGGCATGTATTAACTCTGACCAGCTTTTAGGTATTTCCAATAAAAAGCAAACAAACAAACAAACAAACAGCCTTATTACAGTTGCAACAGGTGCAGGAGAGAAAGCTGGGAGACATCCTGTGCTGCTGCCCCCATGCTGTGATTCTACCCCAACAACTTCCTGGGGAATAGGAACCTGTATGCAGTGGGATCCCTTGCTGGGCCTGTCATCTCAAAAATATGGGCTTCCCTAATCCAAAACCTTGGAATCCAGTTGACTTCAGGCCAGGAATGAAGTCAACCATCATTAGTGAAAGAGCAAGGGAAAAATTATACAGGAAAAAATATGTGCCTTAATCAGAAAAGATCCTCAACTTCTAAGGCATCCACAATCTCCACCCCTCTCTTCTGAGCATTGCATAGAGATGATGTATAACTCCAGATGGTAGTAAAAGGCAGAGTTCTTCCCAGAAAAGTCATACATGATTTTCACCCTGATATCTGTGAGGTGAGGTGGCATCGTATCACAGAGTCAGCACACCAGGGTAAGGACACAGAAGCCACAGAAGACAATGCCAAATGGACTCCCACCTGAACATATGGACCCATTAAAATTGAGGTTTAGCCTAACCTTAGGCCATTCCACTCCCTGCCCATCTGCCTGATTTTTATGTTTGTTCTGAGTAAAAGATCAGCGAGTAGCCCCAAATATCCTCATGATAGGACTTGGAAATTTAGGAAGAATGATAATGGAGAAGGGATGGCTATGTGGTTACAATGTGGTAACTGGGTTCTGACCAGGAACCTCGTCCTTAGCCAATGGGGACTTTAAGGCCGGGCCTCCTGCTTGTTCCAGTGCAGGCTAAGACTTCAGGGTCAGGCTAGCTCCTGAGCCCCACACAGGGCTGCCTGCATACCCTTGTGACTGCATTAGAGCCAGAGTGCTCTCCACCCTATCCTCTTCTCTCCTCTTTGTCACAGCCATGGTCCCCAAGAGCACTTGTCAAACACATTTATACATCTACCTCTATCTCAAAGTCAGGTTCCCAGAATCAATCCCCATAGCTGACCATAAATGAGTATTCACTGTGTGTGTGTATATATAATGTTGTAGAACACAGAATAGGGATTCTTGGTGACAGCTTCGTGAACATGTGTCTTTGCACTGGGATCTTTCCACATGACTTAGATATCCTTGCCATGAGGTCATTACCAGTCACGTTGCCATTTCAGTTTCGTTTTTCTTTTGGATGCTAATGCTGTTTGATGTAAGATCCAAGGATGAACTTCCTTACTGGGCTATGGTTTCAGACTTGATTTACAGCCATGTGCCCCTCGGGTTGCTTCCTTTTAATCCTAGAGGTTGATTAGTCTTTCCAGCAAGGCTTCCAGTACTTGATAGGATTGTGCTACCTGCTGTCAGAGCAGAGTTACACAGAATTCATATGCTGGCCTTCCTCTGACAGTGCTTACCTTTGCCAAGTCCTCAAACAGGGCAGCACTTGGAAAAAACACTGCAGGGAAAGGAATCATGTATGTGGGTCTACCCCTGGCTCCTTGAGAAATGGAAGAGGAATATGGTCTTGGCTTACTGGAAGTCTTATCCCAAGACTAGGGAAGGGGACTCCCAGAGAGCACTAAGCCTTCTCCTCATCCATCATAGTCTGTATAGCCTGTGGCTTTCATTTGATTGGTGTGGTGACCTTAAAATGTTCTAGGTATTTCTGCCATGTTCTGTCTCTATACCTACACATGACCTCAGGTGTACAGTCACATTGGAAACATAAAAAGCCTTGCATCTGAATTGTGAAATTCAATGTGTGTTATATTTAAAATACCACAATAATTGAGTGGCCATTGCTACAGTAAATATTATTCGGGGTTCCTACCCCACCGTAGATCATTATTTCCCAAATAAAAGGCACAAACCTTTTAGATTTATAATAAGCCTTAAAGTACTAGAGCTGGGCAGACATCAATCCTCTGTGCTATTTTTCTGCTTCCCTGTCAATAACCCCGAGGTATTGCTTGCCATGCTCTGCCTGGGCCACTCCTGTTCTGACAGGCTGGCCCTCATGGCAATACACTCACGATCCACCTACCCTATGGGGTAGTGTAGTCTTCCTTCTCCTCCCATGTCCTTTCCTTCTCCTTGTGGACCCGGCCTGAGCCCCCAGCCCCAGGGAAACTTTGCTCTGTCCCCTCTCTTCTGCCCAGCCCATGTTGTAGGGATTTTATTAACCAATCAGGGATAACTTAGGAGGCAAAAAAAAAAAAATCTGGTATACGTGAGGATCTCCTTGTCTTGGAGCAACCAGACCTTAGGGTACAGAATTTAGCATTTGAATATACAGCAGAACAGACCAGACACATTATAGGCCAATCTACTTTGTAGTTGGACTCAAAGCTTGGCTCTCACACCCATTGCATGTTCAACCGTGGAGAAGTTATTTTACCTGTATGTGACTCAATTCCCTTATGTGCACAGTGAGGATGATAACGTGTGTTTAATTCACAGGATTGTCTTGAGGACTGATGAGTTAATATATCTAGTATTTAAACATTAAACACCATCTACTTTGCATAATTAATATTTTAATTTTGTTTGGTTGGTTTCTGTTTTTCTTTTGAGATCTCACTGTGGGAACAGAGGAAGCCCTGAGGAAGTGCAGCCCTAAGTGGATGTGTGTTGTAAAAATGATATGACCATGCCATGGACCCAAAGCCATTTATCCATGGGGAAAAGGCAAAGGCCCCCATGCCCCTTGAGGCTCAGAGACATGACAAAGCCTTTGCAGGATGACGTTGATAGTGTGTGCAGAAAGAGTCTACTCTACCTTTCTCCCTGGCCCCATCTGGACATTTAAAGCCTGAAGACTGCTCCCTGTAGAGACTGCTCCTACTGAGATTAGCTAAATCTGCCCCTTGTCAGTTACATATGCATAGTCCTCCCCTCCTTGTTTATCTGCATGTAATGCCCACCTCCTTGCTGCCCTGTGCAACAGCCCTGCTTCCTGGCCAGCTCTATATAATAAACGTGCTGAGCTTCTGGGATGCTGCATTTTCTCCAGCTCACGGACCCACCCTTCCCCATGTATGTGTGTCCAATGTCATTCTTCATTTCCTCCTCACCCACATCAGACCCAAGTCCCTGGAGCCACACAAAGGACTTGGCAATCTCAGTCTGCTTAACTTTGAAGGAAGTGCTTTCTACACTGAAATCTAAAGCACACAGTGGTTTCAGCTCCCTCTCAAGTGTCTTTGGTGAGGGTTGGGGTGGGTGTGAGACCAGTTGCATTCTGACTATTGCAGAAGAGTAAGGATTCACAGTTTGCTTTTGGTGAAGGTGAGCTCCCCAAGAGGCTATCATTGCCAACGTTTTCCCAAGTCACTTCTAGGAGGTCAACTGACTCCTAGGTGAGTCTTTGGTTACACTGCTTCAGTTTTCTGTGGCTACACTGTCCAAATGGCACCCACTGGTCACACATGGTTATTTGAGATGAACTGAACTTAGAACTAAAATCTGCCTCTTTAGTCACAGCAGGCAAACCAGGAGGCAAACAGCCAGCCAGAATCCATAGCCAGAAACACAGCAGATATAGAATATTTCTATCATATACAAATTTCTCCTGGACAGCAGTGGTCTAGGTTCTTGGTGTCTGGTTTTTCCTTCAGGGAGAATTACTTGCTGTATTATCAAAAGGTTTATTTTTAAAGCAACTTAACCAAAGTACGACTTACTCACCCCCAAATTAATCCAGTTCAAGTCTACAATGCAATGGTTCCCCATAAATTTACCCGAGTTCGTCGCTAGACCACGGAACAAAAGAACAAGAGTGTATGCAGTTATGGAAAATGGTAGGCAACAGTATTGACCACTGCATAACTATACTGCACTACTTTTAAATTCTTCAAAATTCAGGCCTTTTTTTGATAGTTGTACAAAAATTCATTATCCTAGAGTTGAGAAAATATTATACAGAATTTCATCTGGACTTTATATTTCATTGAGACTTTAATATTTTTGCATATTTGCCAGTATCTTTAGATTCTTTATAAGAGTTTATTTTGTGGAGTTTTTTGTTTTTGTTTGTTTTTTTGTTTTGTTTTGTTTTTTTTGCCAATCTGGTCAGTATTTGATGCCATTTCAATGTTCTCAGGATTTTGATGAAAATAATACCGCAATGATAAAGTGATACTCATTTTCTTGAGCCATTTACATATGTATATACACACATATGGGAAGTTATACATACATATTTCTATGCAATACTGTGTAGAATACAATTCTATTATACGTCAACATATACAGTTTGCTCAATATGATTTCTGTGAAAGTTATCAGTCATGGGGAAATATTAAGAGCCTGAATAAACATGGACAATATTTGCAGAATGCACATAAAATTGAAGATGGTATACAAGCAAAAATGTGAAGTATATCACTTACAGTTTTCATATGAATACACTTTAAAATTTTTAATAGATTAAAAAAATTTAAATCATCTTTACCCAGTTTCATGTTTTTTTCACAATGTATCTCCTGGATGATTTGAATTATATATGCTGCTCAAGATCCTTTTAAAAACAGTAACCTAATGCCTTAAATGTGTTTCTGATATTTCTATTCACTTGATCACTGTTCAATAATTGTACCAAGTTGATAGCTGTAATTTTTTATCACTTTAAGAATGTAAATTTCATGTGTGAGTATACACTTTTGATCCTAACTCTTTGGATGCATAGGCAGGTGGATCTATTTTTTGAGTCAACCTGGTCTACATAGAAAAACCCTATCTTAAAAAATCCAATCAATAAATAAGCAAATAAATAACAAAATTTGAAACACTTGAAATTAATATGAACACAACCACATCTTTAATAACAATTGTTTTTATTGCAGATAATTCATATAATCAATTTACAAAATGTTATATAGTGTCATATGGGAACTCAATTTCATTGTAAAATAAACCTGCTTTTCTCTTTTCATTGGTTGCTCTTAGTTAACATTTTCATACGCATATATAATTTATTCTGATTATTCTCTCCCCCAAATCGTCTCATCCCCTCCCCTATGACTTAAACTTATACAGTCTTCTAAATTTAGGCTTTCCAAATTTAGGATTTCTCTTTTATTTATTATACATTCCTTTACTTTTCCATCTACATTTTATGATATCTTAATAAGAAACCCATTCTATCATTAGCATTATCTCAGTGTTTGGTAGGAGACATTGACATTCTTCAGTAGCTTGTCATCAGTGCAAGAAATTACATCGAGTTCTCTCTCTCTCTGTCTCTCTCTGGCGCTGGCTCTCTGTCTCTGTCTCCCTCTCCGTCTTTCTCTGTTTATCTGTCTCTCTGTCTCTCTCTCCATTCCCTCCCCAATTGTTTTGTTTTCTAATATAAGGTCTCACACTTTAGGCTAGCCTTGAAATCAAGGCAATCCACCTACCTCAGCCTTGTGAGTGTTGGGATTCCAGGCAAACACCATCTTGCCCAGTGAATTTTGTGACTCTCGTACATCCCTTTACCATTTCTGAATTATTTTTAATATTGCTGTGACCCTTTTCTAGCTTCTAGATGTAGATACCTTAACTGATTAGAAGGTTTTATTTTTAAAGATTTATTTAAATATTTAAATATGAGGGCATATGAGTGTGCCTGCATGTCAGAAGAGAGCTTCAGACAGAAGAGGGCATTGGATCCCACTACAGATAGTTGTGGGTCACAATGTGGTTGCTGGGAATTGAACTTGGGAGCAATGGAGAAGCAGCGCTCTTAACCACCAAGCCATCTCTCCAGCCTGATAAAATAGATTTTAAATTTCATTCTTTTCGTGTTTGTTTGCATCTTTCTTCTTGAGAACACTGTGATGGAATGTCCAAATGGTAATTAGTGGCGGTTGGTAGAAGGAGCCATATGTGTGATGCTGCCATATGTGTGAGGGGCTGGCAACAAGGTGCAGACCCAAGACCATGGCCCAGTGCCCTGAGGCTTGCCTGCTGGATGTGGGCTCTCAGCCCCATCAGGATGCCTTCAGGTGAGGACAGCAGGTGGTGGCTTGCACCCTGCTGAGCCTGCCTAGGAGAGTGGCAACCACAATCCCCCTGACCAAGCCTCCAGCCTGGGGCAGCTGGAAGCTCCAGAGGTGATGGCCACAGTTAGGTCACTGTACACCTGGGGGCCACCAGAAGCAGCCCTGGGCCTCTGCAGAGCCCTGAGGCGGGACTGACGGGCCTGGGCAAGCCCTGAACTAAGCACCAGGCGCTTCCCCGTGTCCTGCCTCCGGGTGTTGCCTGCGCTGTGGCGCGTGTACACTTGTCCTTCCCAGCCGCTCGACTGCGCCCGAGCCGGGCCTCAGGGCACGCGGAGCTCCTGGTTGAGCGCGGGGCTTGAGGGGACGGGGCGCGTGCGTTATATTTGGCGCCGGCAGCAGCGCGTGTGCCTGGGCGAGTTTTCCTTCCGCAGGTGCCGGCAGCCGGGGCGCCGCCGCCCAAGCTGACTCCTCTCTCTCCCTCTCCGACCCCGGCAGGGCCCAGAGGTGATTCTGCCCGCGCGATGTCCTCCTTCCTGGAGGCGAGCTTTTCCCTGGCGCCACATCGAGAACAAAAAGAAAGAAAAAAAGAAAAGAAAAAGCAGAAGAAGCAGCCAGGGAAGCGGGCCTGAGCGGCGTTGGGGGTCACTTCGGGCACGGGAGGGCGCGCTATGACAGCGGGGGGGTTTCCAACGGAGACTGCAACCTTGCAGTGCCCAGGGAAGAAGCCCAGGCCAGTCCTGCCAGGGGACCTCGAGGCGTGGCGCTTGCGCGGACCCCTAGCCCGACCTCCGGTCTGGTCCCCAGGGACAGCAAGCCTCAAGCAGGGCGGGCTGCACCCCCAGAGCAGCAGAATCAAGGTAGGTAGGAGACTGGCATCCATCCCAGGGCTGGTTCTAGGCCCGCCCCCCGCCCCATCCCCCTGCCCTGGGAAAGCAGTGGCAGAAAGAGGCAATGCAAAGTGAGCCCATTGGGTAGGGGAAGGGAGGGTTCAGGGACATATGGAGAGCTGAAGCAGGAATTGGAAAGCCCATGGCATTGAGAAAGAATGGAGAGGTAATCTGGAGTGTGCTGTTAAAGGGAGGGGATCATGGGAAAATATTTTCTTAAAACCTCAGGCAATGAATGTATATTTAATAGATTTCTTCTGATCTACTTTGTAATTGGTTGCCCCTTGCAAGAGATTGTATTTGGAGGATGTAAAATACCCTCCTTAAATTATTTGGAGAAAGGGAACATAAACAGAGATTTCCTCTTTTTTAGCCTCCAAAGCTCTGAGAGATTACAGTTCTGCATAATTTAATTCTTTCCTGCCTGCTATGAGCAGGCCTCCAGATCAGCAAGTTCCTTTGGAATGGTTTTGCTTGTTTTTGTTTATTTTCCATGGTGCTGATTAGAAAGCCACGAATTGTTTTGTGAATTTTAAATTTCAAGAGGTGACACCCAGAGTTTATGGTGGTTTCCTTCAAACATTGCAGTGTAGTTGCATCATTAAAAAATATTTCTTACGTGCTGGGGATTTAGCTCAGTGGTAGAGCGCTTACCTAGGAAGCGCAAGGCCCGGGGTTCGGTCCCCAGCTCCGAAAAAAAGAACCAAAAAAAAAAATATTTCTTGTGACAAGAAGTGGAAAAAGAAAGTTGATGAGCTAAGAAAAGTCGAGCCTTGAGCCAGATCAACCATTTGGCTTCCTCAAATATGGAGCAAGCATGGAATGTTGCTTTTTCAGAATCGAGGGGGTTTTTAGGATTGGGCAGTGAATGCTGTCTGGGGCTAACCCGTCCCTTTTGTGGCTGACAACCCTTAGGAGAAGGTCAGAATGTGCCAACAGCACAGAGTTGGCACTGGTGGTGTTTGAACTCAGAAGTGCTCAGGAACTGTGAAAGTTTCTCTGTTATCACCCTGGAGCCATCTAGTGAAAT